>NC_140590.1:1226440630-1227140630 GCF_964204655.1 Triturus cristatus | reverse complement strand
CCCTCCCTCTTTCTCCCTCCCTCTGTCTCCCTCCGTCTGTCTCCCTCTGTCTGTCTCCATCTCCCTCTGTCTGTCTCCCTCCGTCTCCCTCTATCTGTCTCCCTCCCTCTGTCTGTCACCCTCCTCCCTCTGTCTCCCTCCCTCTGTCAGTCTCCCTCTGTC
Organism: Triturus cristatus; assembly: GCF_964204655.1. Taxonomy (NCBI): domain Eukaryota; kingdom Metazoa; phylum Chordata; class Amphibia; order Caudata; family Salamandridae; genus Triturus; species Triturus cristatus. Next base: position 1,227,140,468 of record NC_140590.1, on the reverse strand, counting down.
CGTCCCCCTCTGTCTCCCTCTCTCTGTCTCTGTCTCCCTCCCTCTGTCTGTCTCCATCTGTCTGTCTCCCTCCCTCTCTCTGTCTCCCTCTTTCTCTGTCCCCCTCTCTCTCTGTCTCCCTCCCTCTGTCTCCCTCCCTCTGTCTCCCTCCCTCCATCTCCCTCTCTCTGACCCCATCTGTCTCCCTCTGTCTGTCTCCCTCTGTCACCTCATCCGCTGCTCTCACTCCCTGCTGCCCTCTGTCACCTCACCCGCTGCCCTCACACCCTGCTGTCCTCGTCACCCTCTTTCTCCTCACCCCACGTGTGTCACCCCATGCTGAGACTGCTTCCCGGGCACACACACAGCCGTACCCGAGTACTTCACAGGTCTTTAAAAGACCATTCACTTGTTAATGAGGCTTTGTTGTATTTCACCTCTTCTTAGCGCCCCTGAATCTTTACTCAACCAGATGGGAGATTCAGGGGCACTAAGAAGAGGTGAAATACAACAAAGCCTCATTAACAAGTGAATGGTCTTTAAAAGAATCGCCCGGCCCCCATTGCTCCGTGCTGCTGCAACCGGCGGTGTTTGCTGACACTCTTTAAAAAACAAAAAAAAAGCACGGGTACGATGTCTGCAAGGTCCGCGGGCCGCCAAGGATGGCTTGCTGGGCCGCTGGCAGCCCGCTAGCCGTACTATGAGTACCCGTGCTCTAGGCATACTATGCAGCTCAATGTAAAGAGACTTCTTGCATTCCTGTCCCTAAATGTGTCTGCTCCTTATGGGGCAGAAGGGGCAAATCCTATTTTAACTTTTGCCCTGGTAAAATTGTGATTTCACTGGCGTAATCTTCCATAATTTTAGAACTTTTTCATTATTCTTGTTACATGAAATTCCTGGAATTACACAATTACACAACTTGTGCAATTGCATCAACGCCCTATGAAAAAATAGAGCAGGAGCAGTATGGACAACCAAAAGGTGCGTGGTGGCTGTTGCTTGTGGCAGTTATGATGTTTGTGCTTCTTTAGAGCAAGACGCCTCCTCCCATCAAAAATTGACGCAAGGACACATTTTGCTATAAAATATAGCGCTAAATGACAGATTTACATTATTACGCATATTTCAGTGCAATTTTCCTGAAATGTCCCATAGTTACTCAAAAGTAAATTATGCAAATTTTGCACACACCACGTTAACAGGCATTGCGATTCATATCGCTAGAGCTCTTGAATTCCTCCAATCCATACTGTTGTAAATTTGTGAATCTTGTTCCTCCTATCCAGAATGTTGTAAGTTTGTGAATCTTGTTCGGCCTCCACATCTCTGCCTGCATTGCCAGAATGCAAAGTTAAGTAACGCTAATCTCTGGTTTATTTCCTCTAGACTGTGGGAAACCAGTGGTTTCCAACCGTATTGTGGACGGACAGGATGCCGTGAACGGGGCGTGGCCATGGCAGGCCAGCGTGCGGGTGTACGGACAGCACATTTGTGGAGGAAGTTTAATCACAAACAAGTGGGTAGTGTCGGCGGTGCACTGCTACTATGGGCTGTAAGTAAAGTTGGCATGACTTTAAAACCCCTTTCACACTTGCATACTAGACAGTTTCATGAGTAACTGACTGGGTGATGGAGGGTAGCAGCTTTAGGGTACATCTGACCATTGCAGGCTTAGAAGGTCATTTCGAATTTGGAAGAATGGGAGGACGTCTATAAATCGACAATGCTCCTCTCCTGCCAGGTTTACGGCTCACCCACTCTGTTTAGAGTGAAGGGACGGGCAGGATTTCTGATGATGGAGCTTTGGTTGCGTCCACAATGGAAATGTCTAACCTAATGGCCTGAACGTCCTGGGCCCATTTGTTCAAAACCTTCTAATGTCAATCTTCAATGGTTCTTTTAAGCAGCATTGAAGTGCAAAGGGGAGACATTTCTTGGTAGTGAATTCTTAAGATACAGTGTAACTCATTACAGCTACACAATGACTCAGGTCGACATCCAAATGAAGGTTAGTCAAAATGTATTACAAAGCCAAAAGTAGCTGCACATACACGCTCCTCAGCATGAGGGTAGAGAAATACAGAGGAAACAACAGGAACCTGAAGCGTCAAAATAGATTTACACGAAGAAGCATGAAAAGGACAATCCGTTTGATAATCAATATGCAGGTAATCAGAAAGCAGGAGTCCAGGTTTCCCTGCCACGATGCTTCATGGGTGAAAAGCATTAGTAACTCTGTCCCTACTCTTTCGCTAAAAGTGACATCCCTAGTCTTGCATTTAGGCAAACTTTGAAATACAAAAAAGGTGTCAGTGATGGAATCTTCCTAAGAAGTCTCTTCACCATTAGATGGGTCAAGCAACATGAAGCCACAACAGGAATGAAAAGGACACGCTAGCTTTTAGGTTATCTCTGTCCAAGAGGCAAAGAAGGAATGTGCATCTGTCCCTCTACTCAAGGCATTAAATATTCAAAATATCAGCTTGTAAATCTCCCATAAAGCCCTTCTCTCACACACTCCAGAGCAGGTACAACCACAAATATTTCCATGATGTCTAAACATTTCTACGGTCTTCTTCATGTAGGCCTCTTGCAACAATCTGTCCTTGATTTTTTCTCCTTCTGTCATGTGAAAGCACCTCCTTCCACCTTATCATCTCCAGGCCATGCTAACTGTCAGTCCTGTTGCTCCTCAACTAGTTAGATGAATAATAGCCCTTTTCTTCCATAATGAATGCTTGTCCACCTGCAATACAAAACGTGAGAAAGAAACAGCATACCACAATTCACATGAGAATCTAAGATGTATGAGAATCTAAGCAGTCATTTCTGAAACAAGAAGATTCAATTGTGCTGCAGTTTCAGGCCTACTGCTTAAGCCAAAATACCAAGTGCACCATGTTTGGTGCACTGGAAGATTTGCAAAGTTTTATTACCAACTTCAATAAACACGTTCGCTAAGCTGTATTGATACATCTATTTTCATTTCTTTGTAACCTAATAAACATTAAAATCACATTTAAATGTCAGTGCATCACAACACTAATGACTCTATATAAGTGTGAATCATCTGTTATGTGTATTCATTACATTGCTACGTACAATCAGATTTGCACTGTGTCTGACATCTGTCCCATTCTATTTAGAGTGGTGCGGCCATCACTTGATGTCACTTCCTAGAGCCACCATGTGTGGCATGATTGTCCGAGACAGGAAATCTCTCCATGCACAGGGAGAAAGCTCTCTTCAGGTTGGGGAAATTGATTTTTTGATTTTCCCCAAAAAACTTTCACTGTGGGAGTTTTTTCTTGAAAAATAAAAAACGTTGCTGAATGCGCACATCAAACATGGCGCCGACTTGGCAAAGCTTTACTTCCTACAATGCTGCAACTCCAGTGAGGGTAGAGGGGACCCCGCCTGCCTGGAACAGATATCTAATTATGGGAGGTGGCCTTCCACCAGGAAGGTGGAAGCAATGGTCTCTTCCTCCTTTGTAGCCTGGCGTATTGTCGGCCATACTTTAAATGGCCCCATAGTAACGTGCATGGGAGAGAAGTGTGTACAGTTCAAAGAGTATTTGTAGTGGCATGCCTACTGCTAGAAACATTTGCATTCCTGCTGGTGTTAGAGTCTGAAGCCACTGCTGAAACAATTCTTCCATGTTAGGTCAACACAACACAACCAGAGATTCATTTGCTGGTTGATAGCCAAAATGTAGTCAAGGAGAGACTCGGAAATATATCCATGGTAAGTTGACAATACACTACTTTCAGGAGCATGTGTTGTAAACTCAGAACACCTTTCTTCTTGATGTAAGTTTTCATAAATCTTGACCCCATGAGCCAATTCTGGAAAAAAGACAGTGCTTAATTTGTAAAAGAAGGAGTGCTGGTGTTCAATGCTCTGATCAGAAGCCAGCGGCAGGTGCATTAAAAGTTGGCGGGCCCAGTGCCATGACTGGGAATCTTAAATCCACCTCATGCCTCTTTAATCCACTGCTAGACAGTCTCTGCCCCTTTATCTCACTCTTGCACTTTCCTGTGTTCTCCCTTGAGACGATTTTGCTGTCTTTCTCTTCCAGTGTCATTCTAATCTGTGTGTTTTCCTCTCATGCAGTCGGTAAATACCTGATGCAGCAAACTAAGGGGGATATTTACAAAGAAGCGGCGGAGTGAGGCATTAGCCGTCATGGCTTAACGTCTCACTCCGCCACTTCAGAAACGCAAGGCTGCACCTTGTTTACAAGGATATGGTGCAGCCATGCATTTCCCCCTGCGCTGGTGCTACACTTAGCAGTGTAGCGCCGACGCAGGCACCCTTACAACATAGTGCAAGGGTGTCTCAGTGCAGGGTAAGATTGTTTATGTGTAGGAAGGTCCCCCTTCCTGCACATAAACAATCTTTAAATGCTGTTTTGTCACTTCTATGTGTGCTGCTTTATGCAGCACATATGAAAGTCACAAAATGGCTTTTTTTACAGATTGCTTATGTACAGCAAGGGGTACATAAACAATCCATGGCAGTTTGCTTTTTTCATGTGTGCTGCACAAGGCAGCACACAAGGAAAAAGAATAAAAAAGGAGAATAATGCATTTCTCCTCATTTTGCCAAGTGAAGTCCAGGTTTTCCCTGGTCTTAATTTTGGCACTGCCTCCAATGTACATAAATAGAACAAGCAATTCCCCCACCTACACCCTAACCTCTGAGTATTCACTCCAAAAGAAAAATTCTACAGCTAAGGGAACTGAGTGGATATGTACAAGGAGGTGGAGGAGAGAGGCGTTAGCTGTCCTGGCTTAACGCCTCTCGCCTCGACTTCTGAAACGCAAGGCTGCACCATATTTACAAGACTGTGGTGCAGCCTTGCGTATCCCCCTGCGATGGCACTATGTTTAGCAACTTAGCGCCAACGCAGGCACACTTGCACCAGAGTGCAAGGGTGTCTGCGTGCAGGGGAGGATTTTTTATGTGTATGAAGGTGTCCCTTCCTGCACATAAACAATCCTAGAAATGCCATTCTGTCACTTTCATGTGTGCTGCTTCATGCAGCACATTTGAAAGTGACAAAATGGCGTTTTTTAAAAGTTTGTTTATGTACAGGAAGGGACACCTTCCTGTACATAAACAAACCATGGCAGTTTGCGTTTTCCATGTGTGCACCAAAAGCAGCACACATGGAAAAAGCTAAAACAAGGAGAAATAATGCATTTCTCCTCATTTCGCCATCTTAAGACCAGTTTTTACCTGGTCTTAATTTTGGCGCTGCCTCCTATGTACGCTGCCCTTGCATATAAACCTGGGTGGAGTTCGCAGAGTTCTTCTACTCCGCGAAGTGCAAAAAAACACTGCTGTGCTATGCGAAGCTCCGTGAATGGCAGAGTGCGTTATATAAATGCTGTTTGCAATATTTTTCAGTGCCAGATGCTTGCCCGCACTGTGCAATCATCGCAAATGGCACCATGCAAAGCGCAAGCGGGCGCTGCTTCCTTTTCTGAGGCTCGAGTAGATTTTTACTCGAGCAGCAGCTTTCTCAATGTGAACGGACAGTTTCTCAATGCAAGCAGTCGCAAACATACGCGACCACTCGCAATGAGAAAACTGACTGCCCGTGTTGAGAAATCTCGCTGGGAGGTTGATGTTCCACACTCGCGATCACCAACTTGATTTCGACGATCGCGAACTAGGAAAAATCTCGCTGGGAAGTGGATTAAACGTGGATTTAACTTAACGTTGACGAATGTGAGCAAGGAAAAAAACTCAGATCCACTGCGCAAAGAGGAGTTTTTCAGAGCTCCACGAGATCCGTGTAACGCGGAGTGCGGAAAACTCCTGAAACTCCGCAAGTGGAGCAGAGTTTATCGCCCAAACTTACTTGTACATAGGGCGTAGTGTCAAAACCAATGGGTGTTGGATGGAACGCCCACCGTAACACCCACTGCTTACCCCTTTCACGCTAACCATAGTGTAAAAGGTGGCCTTATTAACAAGACAGCGTTAAGTCACATTAAGTGGCTTAATGCTGCCTTGTAAATAAGGTTAAGCCCCTATCGCCACAACAGCATCGGAAAAATTGATGTTGTGGTGGCGACATTTCCCCCTAAGTGCCAGTCACCATGAACAAGTGCCTGTTGCCTCCACTGGCAACAGTGGGCTCAAATTAAGCCCTGAAAAAGGATGGTTGTTTCGAGTTCCTATCCCCATTTCAATGTTAAGTAGGTTCAATCTTCCCCTGTCCATGCTCCTAATTTTGCATTTGTGTTGCTTCTTAAAATGGAATATGAAGAGGTATTTTTTGAAGAATAAAGTGTCCAGAGATGAATATAAATGTTTACAATCTTCTCTTCCGTTTTAGTTCCACTGCAATTTCCATCTCTAGTCATTGCAGTTAGTTTGGCTGGGCTACGACAATTTAAATTTTTTTGAAAATGTGCACTTATTTGTATATTCTAAGACCTGTTAATGCCCTTCCCTTGGGTTACGAACCACATACAGTATATATGACTTATAGCAAGGTATTACAGAGATAAAGTTATTACATACAAACGATTTATCAAGCCTGTTTTTGCCATGGGGACTTGGAATAACCAGAGGTTACACATTTTAAGGGTTCAATAAGGTCTCTGGCTCCCACTTTTACTCTTGTATTACTTCAAAACATTTCTTTATGTGATTTGGCCTTTCAATGGCTTTGTTTTTTATAGCTGCTCTTCCCTTGGTGTAGTTTGGCCTTCCAGTCCTTATTGACATCTGCGGGTGACTTTGATGGCACTTTTTGGCAACCTTAAAGTCTGTCTTCTTCCCACACATCAGTGTGTTTTTATGATGTAGGTGTAAGTCAAAGATACATCCTAGTCACCAGCTTATAGGCATCTACCTCTTCTTAAGCTTTGCAAGTGACTTTGTCATAGTGTGCTGCCAATTCAATTCAGCCAGCCATTCCCTTGCATGCTGGTGCAGTATCTATATTCTGAATCACTTGTGACTGCCAATTGCTGCAGAAAGTGGTTAAAGTGCAAGGAGGAGCAAAAGAGAAGATTGAGGCAGCTCTGGCATGTGTCCTATTTGTATTACATAGTCCTAGACAAAAAACCCATGCAGCTAATATCTGCAGCGGGGGAGTCATAAAGCCATTCCATCTTACTTATGAATTATGCGCCCAGACCAAGGAATTCCGATATTCTAAGTTGATAGCTCCATTCCACAAGATCAAATGCTTTCTCAGCATCTAACGAGAAGCCTAAGGTGGCTTCTGGATAGTCCTTAGTTTACCAGAGGTAATGCGCTAGGATACAGAACTGATTCGGTGATGAGCATCCCATGGACAAAACCCGACCAGAGACTCATAGATCAATTAGGGCATAACCTTCCACAGTTACTTGGCTAATATTTCAGATAGAACTTTATCATTTAACATTCAATATCTATATTGGACGGTACCTGTTGCAATGGTAGTATAGAGCAATGGTGGCCTTATCGGGCAAGAGTCTCAGCAAGCCTGAAAATTTTCTTCCTTGAACACACAGTACAATATGACTGTTACAAGATTTTTGTCTGCCTTATAAAATTCCAGAATAACCTCCCCTTCTGCCAAGGATGTTGAAGTAATCAGAACATTTTCTCCTCAAGTATTTCATCTCCTACTAAAGCCTTTCTATTATTGGATAAAGTCAGGAGGTGCTGGTAATGAAGGAAATCTTCCTCCTGTGACTGATTGTTGTTATGGTCGAACTCATATACACATTCATAATAAGAAGCAAATATGCCTGTGATTTCATTTGGTTAGTGTGAATCTGTCCCCCTTTGTCTTTTATTGCTGCTATGGCCATTTGTGATTCTCTGCGGTGAAGCTGTGCCGCTAACAGCCTGCTAGCTTTTTCACCCTCTACATATCTCTTTCTTATAATTTCACCAGTGCTCCCTCTGTGGATTTAGTAAAACGGGTTGTCAAGTGGCCCTTGGCTGACATTAATTGTTGTTTATTCAATAGACTTTCACTCCTCATATATTGCCTATTCAGATGTTTAACTTAGTCCTCTAGGGTTCTCTGTTTCTCACTGGAATCAAGCTATCCTGGCTGAAGAGGGGTGAAACCCCGAAACCGGTCCTAGGATGCTTGATTCCGGTCCAGGGAAGACCTGGCTTGGCAGTTCGGGCTGGACTGTTCCCATGAGGCGCAGGGTCAAGACTGATTTGTATATGGCCAGGTCTAAACTGGGGTGGCGTGGTGAGCAAAATAATGATGGATTTAACCCATATCTCTTGACTGGGGGTGAATGTTTTGATTTGTTCTGCATTCCGTCCATCAATTGTGTGCCTTTTGTTGTCTGTTTCTCAGCCAGTCGACATCTAACTATTGCAGAGTCTCTCATCAAGAGGTCTCTCTACGTTACCTTCTCTGCAGCCCATAACGTTCTGACTGATGACACAAAGCCATAGTGCTGGAAATGGGGGTCTCTAGTTGGCAGAGGTATGCACCTTTGTCCAAGTAGGGACCCTTGCTTGTAGTTAGGATAAGAGGATTACACACTTTAGATAACCCCTGGTCACCCCCTTGGTAGCTTGGCACAAGTAGATAGGCTTATCCCAAAGGCAATGTTTTTAAGTATTTGTACCCAAACTCACAGTTACACAGTGAAAAGAGCACAAATGGACACCATACAAGTTTAGAAAAATAAATGCCCTTATATACAAGCCCCTTGCACCGCCGGTGCATCACGTTGCATGATGCACTGGCGGCGCATCCTGCTGCATGACAATTACAAGTGCACGTAAAGCCATCCTGTGTTGCTTAGCAGGTGCTTGTAAATATCACCCCTTTTTACACAACAGTTTGCATGTTAGGGACATGACAAGGGTGTTGCTGTGGGTGCTCCCACGCAACACCCATGTCCACTGATGCAATTCGAGATTTAAGAGCAATCGTAAACCTGGAAATGTGTCAATGCCACACCACCCCTGGGGTGGCATAGCGAGACGAAACGAGGAGAGATGTTTAAATTTCTCCACAATTTTTCCCTTTTCAAAGTGTGCTGCATTCTACAGCATGCATTGGAAAAGGAAATCACCTCAATTGATTGTTTTTGTGCAGGAAGGTGCCCCTTCCTGCACAGAATAATCTCCCAACGATGCAGGCACCCTTGCACCATGGTGCAAGGGTGCCTGTGCCGGTGCATGGCAGCAGGTTGTGCACCAGCGCAGGGAACAGCACAGAGATGCGACATATTGTTGTAAATATGTTGCATCCCTGTGCTTGGAAACTAACACAGCACGGTGCAGCAAAATGACTTGCGGCACCGCGCTGCATTCCTATCTCATAAATAGGACAGAATTATCTTTGTCTAAACCAAAAAAAGACCAAAACAACAAAAATCCAAATGATTTTATCACATCACAGAAGAAAGAGTCCTCATTGGCTCTCTGTCAAGCAATGAGTAGACGGGCTGTCTGATGCACAAGGTTATTCTCAAATCAGACAAATCATGTGTGGTAAGGGCAGCAACAATAGCGGAAGTTATACTGTAGTTTATATGTAATATCAAGCGAAATCACCCTGAGCTTCGGTAACGCCAGCACCTCGCCCCAGCCCCGTCTCGAACCGTCACTCCCACCATCCACTCTAAATCACACGTCACACAGCATACCTCGAGATGAACAATGTCTCGAGGCAAGATAAGCCAAGATTACTAAATCATGCTCCTCTGGAAGATTCACATCCAGAAGGCTGAGATCAGACTCTGTCTTCTTGCTTAACATGGAGTGTTTCAAGCAGGCAGGGTTTGTGTTAGGGCCATCAGATGTCTAGGGACTAAAATGTGGAACAATTTACCTCCTTAGTTATATCTTAGACCGCATTATCTTTCTCAAGCTTTGAAATCCTATCGATTTTGCTGGTGCTTAGCGTCGGTTTAGACAAATACTTGGTGAACTTCAACATGTGTGCAGATGGCACTCACTTCCAGCCAGGCAACAGATCAGACAGCTCATCCAGCTCTCCTGTATGAAGAAGATCTGTCTATGTATGAACAAAGCTAAAATAGAGATTTTAGTCACTGGAGCCGCCAGGTCAGACTCTAACCTTCAACTGACCTGTAAGTCTCGAATCCCTTCTTTAAACCCCATGAAAGTAAGGAAAGTAGGGATACTTTTTTTGACTCCAGAAGTTACAGTAGTTATGGGTATTAACCCAGAGTTATCCTTATTCTGAAAAATACTATCACTACTGCAGAGACATTGCTGGGCTGACCTAACTAGAGGTTTGGCCAGGGGATGTCTGCAGAGTCACCTACACTGCCCTCCTCTAAAAACCCAGGGGCAGATTTACAAGCCCCTTGCGAGACATTTACGCCGCCGTTGCGTCACTCCTGTGACGCAGCGGCAGCGTAAACCATGCGCCATGTTGCGCCTTATTTACAACGTGACGCATCTAGGGAGATGCGTCACGTTGTAAAGCCCTGCGCTACATTAAACCTGCATCAGGTTTAATGTATGCAGGGTGGGCGTTCCGTCGGAAAAAGCCTCGGAAAAGTGACGCAGTGAAATTTACAAGATTTCACTGAAAAGTGACGCAGTGAAATCTACAAGATTTCACTGAGTCACTTTTCCGACGCTGCTGCGTCAAAACCCTGTGCTTGCTTGAAGCAGGCGTAAGGCATGACGCAGCATGTTAGGTATGGGCAGCCCCTTGCGACACGACTCCAGCAATACACCGCCCTTATGCCATCAGATGCGTCACACATCTGTTTATCCTTGCGCCACGATGCGCTGCATTGTAAATGCTTAGAAAAACAACAGGAGCATAAACCCGTAAACCTCGTTGAGATAGGGTAACAATGTAAACAACAAGTACTCTCAACAGGTATCATTCAACACAGACAGATACATTGCATGTAAAAAACATTACAGAAGAGATAAGGAAGACTCAGAGAAGGGATAAATTAAGAAAGGACATACTGTATTGAATCAAAGAGTTTTGAGTCAATACAGTATGTCCTTTCTTAATTTATCCCTTCTCTGAGTCTTCCTTATCTCTTCTGTAATGTTTTTTACATGCAATGTATCTGTCTGTGTTGAATGATACCAGTTGAGAGTACTTGTTGTTGTTTGCATTGCAAATGCGGCGCATCTGTGGTGGCGCAAGGGTAAACTTCCGTGACGCATCTTTCCTGGCGCATCCCTGCTGATTTGCAGGGATGCGCCAGGAAACATAAATCTGCCCACCAGTGTCTGGGTACAAAGGCTACATAACCAGGCAGTCAGAATGTGTTCACATCTCTGCCTCCGAGACCACTTCAAACCCTGCATAAAATCCTTCCCCTGACATTCAGTACCCACCAGCATCAAATGTATGCCCTGTGCAACTTCGTTAAAGTACACTGGGGCGAAGGCAGAATACCTGCAGGAAGTCCAAAGCTAATACATACCTACCAGAATCCTCCATTTATTGTCTGTCCATCCGATGAACCAACTGTTCTTCAAAAGTACAAAGCATGATTCCAGGGAATTCCAAGATCAAGAATGTGTAATGTTTTCAATACAAATATTAGATGGGATCCCAAACACACGTGGTTCAGGAAACTTTTGAAAATAAACTATTTATACACATCTAACTAAATGCTGCTGTGAATCGGTTCGGGACTGACGAACACGAGGCACAGTTACTAATAGATCCGATCGGACTAGACCATTCCTTTACCTGTCTTCTATGCCTCCTTTTTACAACTATCATCAGCACCCTGAAGTAATTAAATATTTACAAGATGTGGTTTTAAAAGCTGTAGAAAATAAGGTCACGTGAATATGCTCTTTAACATTAAATAATGTCACCAGTCTGGACAGTTTCGGAACTATCCATGGTGCTGAACCAACAACAGCCCACTGTAGACAGAAAGAACGGATGCGTTTTCCTAGCAAAGTTTACAAATTATTAATGTGCTGCATTTAAAACTCAATCTGCTAACTACTTTAAGGACATGTATATCTTACATTCGTGGGTAGGTGGCACCTGCTCACGTCCAGGGTGTGCCTCTACCACGAGGCGTACTGTTAAACAGACTCAAAAGCAAATTTTCAAACAGTCTCCTTTAATATTAGGGATAGTAAACAGACTGATAACATATTGACTTATGTGCGATGTGGAAATGTTATTGACATCGATGTTCTTCCATTTTATTTTAAAAAAGTTCAGCATCCTTATGAAGAAAATGTACCAATACATTCAGGTATTTTAGAGGTGAGCTAAATTGCTAAATTATTTTAAAAAGCTCCCAAAGCTTTTTTTAAAAAAAATGAAAGCGTGCAACCAATTTTCGTGAACTTCGCGAAGTTTGCAAACATTTAAAAAATATCAAGAAGTCATCACAATGTAGGTATTTTTATGGATAAACACCGCAATTGACTCGATTTTGGCGGCTGGGGAATCCAGATGGTAAATTGCTTTGGGACTGGATTGAAAGTGCAGACCATGGTCCCCAACAAGTGCCCGATTTCCTTTTAAAGCATGGGTGAGCGTGTAATAGATCCCCTGCCAGGCCTCGCCCTCCCCCTCTCTAAAACACACGTTCCATCCACCACCCTCCCCGCACAGGTCCTTGCTCATATTTGCCGACAGCTCAGCAAAGGTTGTAAATGTAACCATTAACCACCACAGAATTGTGACTTCCATGCAGAATACCACCTGGAAAAATGGGACTGCACAGTTATTCCTCATTCTATGGGATTAACTCATCACAGATGTATTTTCTACAAAAGATTTTTTTGGAAAAATGAGTCAAAGAGTTCATGACATATTGGTCAACATGTTACTGGTTATATAGTTGAGCTTGATGGGAAGTGTGAGTTCTTTTTTCAGTGTTCTGTCCAGTAAGGATTAGGATTGCTGGACCTTACCTTGTGTGGGTAAAGTTGTTTACCAATGCTGTCTCAGAGTCGCAATGCGATTGCATTCTAGTTGAATGAACCAGGACTCCCTTTAAGCACTTGGCTCTCTCTGTGTTTTATTGTTGAGTCGCCCCTGCTTATTCCTGGACATATAGGGGCAGATTTACAAGCCCCTTGCGCCACTGGTGTCCCATACCTACAAGGACAGGAAAACCACCCTGCGTGGCTTTACCTGTCCTTGTAAATATGGCCACTTCTCAAGCAACACTTTGTTTGAAAGGAGGGTTCCATGGATGTTGATGTGGGTGTTCCCACGCAACACCAATGGAATTTACACATTTCCAGATTTATGAGAAATAGTAAACCTTGAAATGCGTCTGAATGCTACGCCTTAACAGGGATGGCGTAGGGAGGCGCAACGTGGAGAAATGTATTAATTTCTCCTCGTTTTTTCTTGCTTTCTTTGCATGCTGCATTTTGCAGCACACATAGAATGAGGAAATCACCTCTAGTGATTGTGTATGTGCAGGAAGGTGTCCCTTCCTGAACATAGACAGTCATTAAAAAAAATGCAAGTTCTATGTGTGCTAATTCAGCTCACATAGAAGATGTACAACACCATTTCAGATTATATATGTGTAGGAAGGGAACCCTTCCTGCACATAAACAATCTTCCCAATGACGCAGGCATCGTTGTACCATGGTGCAAGTGTGCCTGCCAGCCGTGGTCCGTGCAGCTAACAGCGGTGGGGCAGTGGGGTCGAATAAGGAGGGATTTTGAGGGACGATGCTGAGGGGAAAGTAAATAAATAATTAATTTTTCCTCTGCATCGTCCCTCGAAATCCCCTCTTACACGGCCCCACCGTCCTGCCACTGTTACGTGCACGGACCGCGGCTGGTGCCTGCGCCGGCGCATTGCAGCCCATTGTGCGCCATGCAACATATTATTGTAAATATTTTGCATCTCTGTGCTCTGAAGGTTTTGCAGCATGGCGCAGCCAAAGGGCTTGCGGTGCCACGTTGTGGCACTTTCTTGTAAATGAGGGCCAGAGGGCTTTAGAGACTCAGACCGATGGATTACACCATAGATAGAAGTTCATGTATTAGTCAGCGATTCACTTTTAAAACAAAAAGCACTTTAAAACCAGGTTATATAAAAGGTGGACTTAAAAATGGGATCTATAATGAAAATCAGAAGGTCCTGGTGAGTGTCTGTTGCCTCTTTGCATTATACACTATGGCTAATGTTAAAGAATGGGGTATGTTTTGAGTTCACTTGAGTAACTTTGATAGTTACTGGTCAGTTTTTGGGTCACAGTCAACAGAGAAGACGGGCAAGACAATAAGGTAAAATGTGTCAACTATTACTGTGATATCTTTTGACATCAATTTAGTGGACCTTTAAGCACTGTGATGGTGAGTTCCTTTGTGTTTTTAAATCACAAATTTCCACGAGTCCTTGGTTGATATCAGTTCATACACATTATATTTCAATCACACACAGAAAATGTCTTCCAAAATCACCAGTTTTTCTTGCTCGATTCTTTCAATGGATTGAACACATGTTTCGCGATTGCTTGATTATCACTTCAGCAGGGCAATCACGTATTCAAAGAACTGGTGTGAAAAACATCCAAGTTTGTAACATCCTGAGTTTGAGTATTCGAGAAAAAAAACAAAAAAATAGAGAGCAGCAAAAAATAAAAAAATGTATCCTAGTTTCAAGGAAAATATTGTTACTTGATTTTAATTGATCCATTATACTTTCCGATCCAATCACAATTGTTGTCACAGTGTTTAAAAATAGCACAATGAATCCAAGTGGATCCTGATGTAACTGTGAAGTATCATGGTTAGGGTGACCAACCGTCCGTAAATTTCACGGACCATCCGTGATTTGGATATGACGACCGTTGTCCGTGATGATCTCTTTTATGATCCCCTTTTGATAATAATTTTCGGCATTGCCGTGAGCAGCACTGTTCCCCTGCGAGAAGCCTCAGCTCCCTGATGGGCAGGGCTGGACTGACTACCGGGCGTTTTGGAATTCTGCCGAGCAGGGGCTGATTTCACTGTGGTGGGGGCTGATTTCGTTGATGGAGACCTGCGTGTACTTCTAAATAATTAAAGCAAAACGAATTTCGTTCAGTACATGCAGGTCCCCATCAACGAAATCAGCCCCCAGCTCAGCCACATTCCAAAACGCCCAGTAATCAGTCTGTCCCTGCTGATGGGGCCGCCTCGTACGCCGGCTGATTGACATATACAGAATGACAATGGGCCAGTGTGGGCTGTTACTGCATTTGGTGGGCCTTGGTCTAGGGCACAGCATTCTGTTTTAACAGTACTTAAAGAAAAACGTTGCACCTCATCAGATGGAAGAAATGTACAGAATCCAGTTCATGAAAAGTAGTCAGTGAAAGAAGTAAAAAAAGAAGGGGTTAGAGTTCTTTCACAGTCTCATCATTTTGGAACTGAAGTATTTTCAATATTGTATTCAATGAAGCCATAGTTTCTGCTTTTTTATTTTATGCAACTAGCAACCATTGACAAAGCCAATAGTCATGGCTTGTTGTAGGTGTAATGTATTACATAGCTGGATCTAATAACAGAAGTAGCAGCATACCAGTCGGGCAGCACACTAAGCTAAGCACAGATTTTTACCCTTCTGTATTTCAAGTCACACCCTTAATTGCATCGGACATGCCATATGGAGAGACCCCCAAGTTTTTTCAACCCACTGAAAGCCCTGGAAAAAACACCATGTCACAGTCGCCTCACGCCCTGGCACTGTGCATCATGCATGACTCATGACTTCCAAGTTTTCAGATTGCCTATGTGCAGGGGCACAGTCAACCCTCCGCCCCACCGCTTTCTTTATGAACTACAGTAAGGGTGAAGTTCTTGATGGACCCCTTCTGTCAGCAACTCTGCAGACAAAGGCTTATCTCATAATTAATGTGAAAACGTGGGTGAGTAAGTAAGTGAAGGAATGGGTGAATGGCTTAGTGAAAGGATGAATGGGTGAGTGAAAGGATGAATGGATGGATAATGAGAGGATGGATGGATGAGTGATTGGAAGGATGGGTGAGAGAAAGGGTACATTAATAGTTGAATGGGTGGAATGGTGGATGTTTGGGTGGAATGACTGATGTATAGGTAAAAGTGTGGCTGGATGGGTAAAAGGGTGGATGGATGAGTGAAAAGATGGATGGGTGAGTGAAAGGGTGGATGGATGAGTGAAACGGTGGATGGATTGATGCATTGGCCAGTTAAAGGGTGAATGGATGAACAGATGAGTGAAAGGTTGGATGTAAGGATGGAGATGGGCAAAAGGATGGATGGATGAGTGAAAGGATGGATGGATGAGTGAAAGGATGGATGAGTGATAAGGTCAATGGATGGATTCTTTAGTGGATGAGTGGATGGATGGGTGGGTGGGTGAAGGGATGGCTAAGTGAAAGGGGGATGGAGACAAAAGGATGATGGATGGCTGAGTGAAAGTATGGATGGATGATTGACAGGATGGATGGGCGAATGGGTATATGAATGAGTGAAAAAATGATGTATGGATGAATGAGGGAAAGAATGCATAGATGAGTGAAATGGGGGGTGAAGAGCTGGGAGAAAGCATGGATGGATAAGTGGAATGGTGAATGGATGGACAAATGGACAGATGAGTGACTGGGTGAACGGATGGATGGATGAAAGGGTAAATGGTTGGATGGATGAGTGAATGGATGGGTGGAAGTGTGGATGGATGAGTGAAAGGATGGATGAGTGAAAGGGTGGCAGGATAGATGGATGAGTGAAATGAAGGATGGAAGAAAAGATGATGGATAGGTTTGGAGATGGTTGAATAGGTTTGGATATGGATGGGCACACAGATGGAAGAACAGAATGAATGGTGAAAGACTGAATAATGGATGAAAGAATGAATGGATGCCACCCCCTTGGTTGACTCAACCCGCCATCCCAAACAACACAAGACGTCAGGCAGCAAGTGTGGAACTCAGGTTTGAAATGATCCTTCTGCCTGTAATAAAGCAGAAACAAATTCCTTGTATGGCGCCATGGCACCACAAGAGACTTCCCGCTGTTGTGCCGCTAGGCGGCGCTGCTCCATGTCAAAGGGAAGCAGCACAAGCACCCCTCCACCTGCCCTGAGGCCTTGAGAGATGCATGTGGGAATGGCTCCGTGCAGCACTTCTGCAGGGAAAGGTGGGCAAGACAACATAACCTACACTTGCAGACAACAGAACCAACGTAACTCGAGTCCATTCCACCACATTTGTTTTTCTTTTAAAATATTGCACCCCCAAGAATATTGTGCCCCGGGAAACCGCCCCTGTGGCCCCACCCACGCTATGCCACTGCCTACCAGTATGGAATACATCTGACTCTTACACCTTGTAGCCCTCATTGTCTTATGGGTGATATTTCCTACACATTGACTTTCACATTTATGAGTCATTGTCTCTGTATAATATGTGTGTGATGTAACACACGCCAACACCCTGCTGTACATACTTCGGATGAGTAGCACTATAAAAAAAATCCACATGAGAGAGGGTCTATGTGAAGATGAGGCGAACCATTGGAGGGTGGTAGGATCAGGCATTTCGCTGGGAGGCTGGGGGGTGCGGGAAGGGTTTCTTTGTTACTGGGGGATGGCACTGCAAAGTTACTTGCATATCCAGCAGTTTTCAGGTAACAATAAAAGTGTCACAATAACTCTGGTGTCTAATGTACCTGCTGGAAAGCAATGGGAGTTTTGTTTAGTGGCAGTGTTTAGTCATCTAAGGTAGCACAGAGGGTTAATATGCCTGCTGCAAATAATGGATACAATGGAAATCGAAGAACAGTATTTTTTGTGCAGAGCTCAGTGGGTTACTGCTTTTGTCACTGAGATTCTTTTGTTACTGTGCAGTTCATAAGTTACATACTTAATCTTGCCCAGTGAGCTATGAACTGCTATCTAAGAGCTGCATGCAAGCTGCAAGGCACAGGTCATGCATTTATGTTTCTTCCCAGCTTTTCGTTATCCTGATGTTGCTACAAAAGTTTTGTTTGGGTAGTAATAATTTCTTATCATTAAAGTCAACAGTAACTACGGTGTTATGTTCTGAATCCTGAGTTTGAGCTTCTTCAAACCAGGCACTCTTACAAAATGCCTACCAGTAAGGGTTACACAACAATGGGGTTAAACCCAGAAACATCACTAGGACCTGGGTGAAATGCAGCATAATAAGGGGGGTGGTCCCAGTGGTAATGAAATATTAAATGGACATCAACATCACCTGATAAATCAATTATAACCAATTTTTAAACATGTTGAAAATATTTAATCACATTGAACATATAATGCCTTATGTTCAAACATAGCACATTTATCACACTAATTTCTGCATAGGTGCCCCAGAAAGGGAAAGTGAGGGACAGGTGCATCAATGTGCAAATGTGTGGGTGAGTGATTGAGGGAGGGCAGTGAACAGTGTGTACATCAAAAACGCAGTATGGGTGACGTGAATCCTTCTCCTTGTTGTCCCCATTGCCTTATGTAACACTTTCTATACACTGATTTACACACGTATGATTCATTGTCTCTGTATATTTGTGTAATGTAAAGTGCTCTGGCACCCTACACTGGTATGAGAGGAGCTATAAAACAAATGAAATACATTGGAGAGGGAGGCACTGTTAGTGATAGTGAAGGAATCATTGAAGAGCCCCATCAAAGATTGTTGTATCCTGGTGCGCAGTAAAGTCATCATTTACTATGCTTTAGAAGCTAATACAATTGATATATAATGACAAATGTGTTGTAGAATGCACCATGTTTTCCCAAATTGTCTTCGGGGTGGGAAAACAAAGGCTGTAAGTTGTCAGTTTGTAACACAACCTTTAAATACCTGAAAATGAACTGTTCAAATATTTCAGAACATATCAGCAGTTAGGAAACCACAAATGGACCACTTGTTTGTAATTCAGAAGTGTGCTGGAAAAGTGTTTTATTAGGATCAAAGCTATCAAGACACTTGGGGGCCGATTCCGATCCTGTATTTTTTTTTCCCATCCGACTTATATCGGTAAATTTTTCCATACAAATCGCACAAGTCCCGTCCTACCCGCAAAGTACGATTCGTATCGGAAAAATACAACTTTATACAAATTGTAAAAATGCAGTCCGACCGTACTAGTACGATCCGGACCGGCTTTCCGATTTACGATTTGTACGGAAAACGTCCCGTACACGGGGAATGCCATTAGCGTACCCCAACATCGCGTACCCCAACATCGCGTATGTACTGTGCGTACCCCCAACATCGCGTACCCCAACATCGCGTATGTACGGTGCGTACATACGCGATGTTGGGGTACACGATGTTGGGGTACGCGATGTTGGGGGTACGCACAGTACATACGCGATGTTGGGGGTATGCACCGTACATACACAACGCATGGGGGTGTATGCCTGTACGACTCGTAACCCTGGGGACTCTGCTTTTACAGCTGTTTTTGGCTCCTGTAAGAAAAGAGCCGTACAGAGTGCCGTAGGAACGAATCGCACTTGCTGGGCTGGAAACCGCTGCTTAAATACATACAGACATCGCGTACAAGCTGTTCCGGATCAGAATCGTTGGTTTATTTTAGCTGTATGGTCTTTTGTACGATTTGTATGGAAAGAGGCTTTCTGTACGAATCGTACTTCCTAGGTTGTAAGAAAAGTTTACCGGGTACGAGTTGTACGGGAAAAACGCTCCATACAACGATTTGTACAGCCTTTTTCCAGGATTGGAACCGGCCCCAAAGTGAGGTTCAAATGATACATATCTGCTGACACCGCATTTCCACGCAATAGTATTTGTGCTCTATATAGTTTTATCAGTAAAACTGCTTATTGCCATTTTGCTTCCATTCAATAGAAAATGTTCTGTATGTAAAAGACAGTACCTCCTTCTACCCCACAATTATGATTAACAATGTATACAGTTTCTCATTTGTAACACACTTCTGTGCATCAATGAGAATCTGCAGTTTACAACTCACAGAAAGGAAACAGCCTAAGCAGTATACTTTTCCCAATATACAGGTAAAATAAGGAGGGCTGATATATGGTTAAAAAAACAAAAAAAAACACCATAAGGGGTCTGAGGGAATTTTTAGACTCAACACGGATTAAATCCCCCTATTCTATTTATCATAAAACAATACGTGTAATCCGTGGTCTATAGTACCAGCTGCTAATCTAGATACATTTCTAGAATAAAGTGCTTGCAAAATGCTCTCAAAATGAGTGTATCCAAAGAGGATCAAGAAAGAAAAAATTAGTGAAAAATAGTGAAAAGAAAGGACTCATTCAGAATGATTGGAATCCCATCATTCACCGAAGTGACCGTTGTCATCATTTGGGGTTACAAACAACCTCTCCTCCGTCCTCACCATACACAGATGACTACCAAGTGAATTGTATCCTCTGTTAGGTCTTTTCTGAGGAAAAGAGATTGCGTAGAGTAAGGTTTAGAGCTTGTGTTTGGCCCCTAAGGGTAATTCCAATTAGAAAAGTGCAGTGCAATAAGGAGAAAAGTGCATAATTAAAATAGGTTTTGCAAGAGAAGGAAAAAAAATGTTTTCCTTTCTTTTAAATGACCTCTATTGCGTTCCTAAGTAAAACCAGTGCAGAAAAAATAGCAGTTCAAAGAATTCACTGCATTTAAATGGTCGACATGTTTCAGCCAATGGGACAACTGTCCTCGGCCTTCTTCAGGACCTCACCATAGATTTATTTGCTACTGCAATACTTTTAACGTGAAAATCAATTTCCAAAAATAAATATGCATATGAATTGGGTTTAATATGCCCTTGTTGTCTTATTCTGATCCTCTGTATCTACAAGATGTATAGGACGTCTGTAAAACAATAAGGTTACAACTTCAGTTATAGTGCATCTAAACATCTTAATCACATTCTTGCATCAGAAAAAACTGCTTAGTACTCAGAGAAATCATTCTAATGGTATGAAAAACTCAAATGCTCACCCGTGCAGTACGAGGATTAGGCTGGTTAATAGCTCCCTTTTCCTGCTTAATGCTCTTCCCGTCACACTAGACCTGTCCACTATGGGTCTTAACCATTACTGAGTACAGTTCCAGCCCATTTGCAAGTCATCACCAGCTGAACAGAAATGGAATAACTGAAGCGATCTGACACATAAAGCTGGCCACTCTGAACACTGCACTTTAGTCCAGCATTTCAGGTCCCAATTAGCTACATCCTATACATGCTGCTTTACATCTCACCTAAGCACTGATGTTTCTTTAAAATATACCTTTTGTCTCGAAGTTTTGTCATGAATTTTGACCTTCTGTCCTGATTTTTAACCCTTTGCCCTGACTTTTTAGACTCACCATCCTGAATTTGCACCCATGCCAGTTGGTCACCCTAATCATAGGTCATACCATATATATTGCGTCTTGCTATGAGGGAGACAAAAAATAAAGTGTTCTTTTGTTTTTAAATGAAGATTATTTTTTGTGAGGGAAAAACTCTCTCTACATTAGTGCATAAGAGAGTAGTCTGCGCTGTTCATGTGCCTAGAGATCTCTGAACGTAGGAAGTGTTGCAGAGTGGAGTAGGAAGTGGCCTGCGATGAACATCAAATGCAGTACTCAGAGCTGTTTTGTTCTGCAGCTGCTGCCCGGTGGGGGGAATGAAAGCTGCCTGCAGGCCTACAGGCAGGACCAGCTTTTGGCATGGGCGAGCTGGGCCCAGGCACAGGGCGCCAATATTCAGCAGGGCGAAAAGCATTGCCTACATAAAGGTCCTGTGAACAGCAACACCCTTCTATCTTGGCTAATGACTTCTTTAAAGTGCTTCTAATAATTTCTAATGTGCCACAACCTCTGCTTTTACCATCCAATCAGCCCACTACCTTGCCCTCCCATTTATCTCTAAGCCCCTGCTGACACCCATTAACAGCCCCTCTCCAAACCACAGCTGGGCCTAGCCTGAGGGAGGTGTGGGGATGTGTGTTCAGAGGTATGTCGCTGCTTTTATGAAGCCAGTTAGGGACTGACCTGTGAAAAGGGGATGTTGCCTCATTTTGTATTCACCAGCAGTCCTTGGGTGGCAAATATATTTCCCCCCCGGCCACTACTGGAGGAAGGGCTGGCTCTGCCTACGAGTACTGCATTTATCCTGCAGCCTGGCTAAATGAGAGGAGAGAGCAGTAGGCCACAGGCGATGGAGGATGGAGAAAGGGATTTGTTTGAAATGGGGTTTCTAGTTGGCAGTGGTTTGCACCCAGTCCAAGTAGAGACCCTCACTCTAGTCAAAGTAAGGGTATTACACAGCTAAGATAACTCCTGATCACCCCCTTGGTAGCTTGGCACAAGCAGTCAGGTTTTTTACAGAGCCAATGTGTAAAGCATTTGTACATACACACACAGTAACATAATGAAAACACTACAAAAGAACTCCACACAAGTTTAGAAACTTAACCGATATTTGTCTGAATAAAACAAGACCAAAAAGACAAAAAATCCAACATGCACAAGTAAAGATATCACTTTTCAAAGGTTAAATAAGTTCAGTCTGTAGGAATCTATGGATGCATAATTTGTAGCACAAAGTACCTTGGATGCGTCACAATTCAAAAGACGAACCAGGCGCAGGGGAGTTGAGGTGCCACAAAAGCAAAGCAGTGCGCTGGTTCCTTACTGTCAGTGGAGGTGATGCGTTGGTTCTTTGTTGCTAGGGGAGGTGATGCATTGCTTCCTTACTGGGAGGCAGGGGAGGTGATGCGTTGGTTCTTAGCTGATGGGGGAGGTGATGCATTGGTTCCTTACTGGAAGGGGATGTGATCTGTCAATCACGCAGCCTTGGTGCGTTACTTCTGGTCTATGTCAATGAAGAGGTGGCGTCAAAAGACGATTTGTTGAAAATGCAAACATGCTGCATCGATTCAAGAGTGATGACAAGTACTGGATTTACATGATGCAGCCGCTGAATCCATTTTCTAGCCACAAGCAGGTGTTGCATAGGGGTCAGAGCGGGTGCCATGAATGTCAAAGGCTCTAAACTCATGCTGCTGTGATTTATCTATAACAAGGAAACAATGGTTCCTGTGGAATAGTATACAACTATGTATAAATATACTTGTGCACAATCGCGATGAGAGGGTTGGATTGATGTCATAGTCTGTGACTCACATTCCGTGTTTTTCCCCAGACATTGACCTACAGTCTGAAACCCACACAGGGAACCCGGCTGGGTCTCCCTGTATGTATCTCGCTCTTCAATTCCTTCACGGTTGGCACTTCCTTCTTTATATGTATACTGTGCGGTTAACAATCCAGATGTTCCCAGTATCATAGGTCCTGATGAGACCCCACATCCTAGAGAGGGTCGAAATGCCGTTGACTTTGTTTTTGAAATCAAACCACTGTCACAGCAATTATTATTGTGTAAAGTTGCTGTATATTTTGAGGAAATTGTAAATATGGTAGTTTTCAGTGAAATAACATGTGAAACCTTGTAAATATTGTCACACTTTTCTCACTCAACTGTTAGGTTCATGCTACACTTGGGGCACCTTTTTCACAAATGCTTTTTCTCCTTTTTGTGTAATATTGCTGATATATGCCGTGTAAATAATACAAACATATGTATATTACAAAATCCTTAGTGTTTCTAGTCCCTCTTTCTATGACATCAATACAATCCTTTCATGGTGATTGCGCACAAGTATTATTATATATAGTTGTGTACTATTCCTCAGGAAACATTGTTTCCTTGTTATAATTAACTACCCTGGTTCCGCTGTGAGTAGGGTTCCCTTGTTCTCCCCTCTCGGCTGTAATTTATCTGACACCCTGCAAAGATGAGCTGGGGCCTGCGTGGAAGGTTGTGCTCGATGTGCTGATCAGGACCCAGACTTTGGGGCAGACAGCATCGATGCATCGTTCTTTTGCAGTGGTGTGTCGATAAAACAGGCGCTGGGAGTTGACACATGGACTTTCTTCTTAAGTTTACCAGTTTATACTTCCAAGGGACCAGGAACTAGATTTGACACCACTTGGCAAGTCAGGACTCACTCTCATCAGAAGAGCTCAGGCACTAGTAGGTAAAGTCTTTGATGGCCCATAGATTTCTTAACAGGAAGCAATCACACACGCCCTTGGAGAACCTTGGAAGCAGGATACAGAAACAAAGTCTAGTCCTTTCACTCCCAGGACAGAAGCAGCAAGCAGGAAGCCAGCACAAGAAAGCAACAAACAGAGTGTTAGTCCCTCCAACAGCATCTAGATCTTCATACTGGCAGAATGTCCTCAGTCCAGAAGTCTTCTGATTTTAGGGGGTCCGAGGTCCAATATTTATACCCCTATCTGGGTTTAAAGTAGGCAGACTTCAAAGGAAAGTCTTTGCAGTGCACAAGAGTCTGCCTTTCCCTGACCTAGCTCCAGACACACTATAGGGGGGGTGGAAACAGCTTTGTGTGAGGACAGGCACAAGCCCTATTCAGGAGTCAGTGACAACTCCTCCCACTACTTTAGCTCAGGAAGGGTCATCAGCTTGGTGATGGCCCCTCAGAATATGCTCCCTTTCTTAGGCTGTCTAGAGTGAATGCACAAATAGCCCAACTGTCATCCTCACCCAGAAGTGGATTCTACAGAAAAGCAGAGGCACAGAATGGTAAGGCAAGAAATGCCTACTTTATTAAAGTGGCATTTTGAAACATGCAATTTAAAAACCAACTTCACCAAAACATTTAATTTTAAATTGTGAATTCATAGACCCCAAACTCCATATCTCTATCTATTCCCAATTAGAAGACACACTTGCAATATGTTACAAGGCAGCTCCAATGATAACCTGTAAAAGAGATAGTCCTTACCATAGTGAAAAACAAAATTAGCAATATTTCACTATTAGGACATGTAAAACAGACTATAGCATGTCCTACCTTTTAAGTACATTGCACCCTACCCATGGGGCTACTTTGGGCCTACCTTAGAAATGTCTTACATGTAATAAAAGGAAAGGTTTGGGTCTGGCAAGTGAATGGATTTGACATGTTGACACGGCAGTTTAAATCTGCATCACACAAAGAGAACTGCACACATAGCACTGCATTAGCAGGTCTAAGAGATGTTTCCAGGGCTACTCATTTGGGTGGCACAATCAGTCCTACTAGTAGCACTTCATTTACAGGCCTTGGGCACACCTGGTGCACATTACTAGGGCCTTACTAGTAAATTGCGATTCTCCTTTTACCATGACTAGAGAATCTGGATTTCATTAAAGACACGGAGGCTGCCATTATGCATTAATCTTTTAATGCAGTTCCAAGCATCCGCATACATCACAATTTTAAAAGGTTCCAGAACAGAACATTAGCAACACATAAAAGGCATGAGCCATCAACAATCCCCCTCTTTTAAATGCGGCTCTGAGCAGATAAGTTGACTTTTATTTCTATTTACCTTAATTAGCTTTTTGTCTTTAGGTATTTAGTGTGGCTTAACCGCACCCCTGCCTCTATACCGATCTCCAATCTATGAAGATCCCCCCTCCCTATAATTTCAAACCTTTTATATTCATTAGGTACTCCCTAATCTCAAATAACGCCCGTTACTGTACATTTGCTGACCCCCATTGTAGTCATATACCTGGTAAGTATTGTATTTCCTATTTTATTGTGATTATCATATTTTATTCATGACGTCACAATTGCATTCTCCCCCACTTTTGTACGCACTTGGGCAATGTAACCACCTCCATCGCTAATGTTTTGTGCACCGCTACTGTTTTATCTCCTTTTGACCCGTTTTTTCCTCAGTATCGAGAGAATCAACACTTCCCTCTTTCTCCGTTGCAGGCCGCGAGCTCCAGCGCGACCCTGCATCGCGTTAAACTTTAGAGGAAGATTCCTTGGCAACGGGTGCGCTATGTCCTCCCGTTGCCAGGAGCCTTTCTTCCTCTACATTCCTTTCCGAAATTTCACCCGAGCGCTTACACGATTGTGCTCATCACCATGGTAAGGGGCAGTAGCTGAATCGCTCGAACACTCTTATGTCAGTTATCCAGCTCGTATTAGTGATCAGCTGCTGCTCTCATCGCGACAACAAGCGCAAGTACTTGTTTTAACTGCCAGATCCTGCAACAACAAAAAAAGGGGTGAAACATTCTCCTGATAAACTTATACCTTCTAATGGTATTATCATTATTATAAAAAAAAAAGTGACAACAGATATCTCCTTTATTCTATCTATAAATCATAAACAAGTACACCCCTCCCCAGCACCCCTTTTGTGGATTGGTCTTTTCAATGCTCCTTTACCAAATCAAATTTATACCTAATCTCACTATCTGCACGATGTCTGACACTGATTCAGATGACGCCTCCGCCCCTACTCCCAATATTGATAACAAAGCACTTTCAAAAAATACTACATAAGGAGATGAGCCCCTGCATGATTGAGACCTTGTCTCTGGTTATGTCCTCTAAAAGGTCACTCCCCACTGAGCAGGACGAGATCACAGCAATTTTGAACCCACTCTACTCTGATGATACTAACGACTTAAGGGGCAAAAGATTGAAGAAAAGTAAAAATGTTGATCAAGTGACCCTTAAAAGCACTATGGGAGGTTCTAGCACCTCATCAAATCTGGGAGACCTTAGCATCTCATCTATTAATGGAGGTCCCCGCAGCTCGAACTCCCTGGGTGTCCCTAGCGGCACGACACACTCGGGTGTCTTTGGAGGCACAAAACATCTGGGTGTCCCTAGTGGCACAAAATATCACAGTGCTCATTACAACATGGGAGATAGTGAGTTTAATGATGATGAGTCCTCAGACATACCTGATGAGTATGTCCTAGATCTGGATGAGGAGGATCAAGTATTTTACAGTCCTGATGAGGAACTCCCATCATCCTCTAAGGGCAATATCCTTGACCCCATGGGGAAGAAATGTTTTCCCCATTAAACCTCAAACATTCCAGAAGTTCCGAGTGGTCCCCACAAGACCACGTTACAAAATGTATCAAATAATGGGTAAGAATTAAACCTCTAAGAGAGGGACACTCGGAACATTCTTAGAGCCAAATGCTCTAGACATTCTATTAAAGATAAGACCTGCCAAACCACCAACTTGGACCCTGAGCAGATTAAATTCCTCTTCAAGCTCGGACGAGATCCAAGGAAAGGGATGGAAAGAACCCTGAAAGGGTGCCAAGACCGTCTTCTCAACGTACTGGGTCCTTTAGCCAGAATCATAGATTCTGCAGAAGAAAGCCATATCAATGGCACACCTCTTAACACCAATTTGATCAGAGGCTGGAGCCAGAGGGCACTGATTCTCCTGGATAATGCAAACGCAAGCCTCAATGCAGAAAGACAGAGTTGTTCTAACCAAAATAAATCCCAAACTCAGTGATATGGCGGACAGAGAGCCCTCACAAAACCCAAAAGAATTACTCTTTGGGGTAGATCTCATTAAGTCCTTGGGCAAGTACGCTTCTACATTCACCGCCTTGGATAAGGCCCAACAAAATATGCCAGAGTGTTTAACCCTAACCTTTTTGGCAAGGCCGGAAGAAGGGGTCTCTCTTCCGGCCGCTTTAATCACAGGCCCTATTCAAGATCTGTTGGTTAAGGAAGAGGGTACCAGCAGTACAACGTACCTTAATTCCACCCCCAGAGCGGGAGAGAACAACGCGGCAGAGGATTTAGATCCTGCGGTACTTCCATCTCCAACAACCCTACAAGTGAGTACTCTTCCCCCTCTCCCTTCCCCTTCTTTCCCCCAAAAAGTGGGTGGCAGACTCAAATATTTTCTTCACAATTCGAGATTGCTCACTCAAGACCCTTGGGTTCTAAACACCGTCAGGGGAGTTATGATAGATTGTACTCATACACCTACACAAACTTCTTTCCTGAGAGAAATGCCTATCTCACTAGATCATCAAAAAATAGTAGAGGAGGAGATCTCCTCCATGCTTCAGAAAGGGGCGATAATAGAGGTCCCCGTAGAAGCGTTAAGATTTATGAGCACACTCTTTCTTGTACAAAAAAAGGACAAGGGTTGGAGACCTGTCATAAACTTAAGAGAACTAAACACATACTTGGTCTTCAGGCACTTCAAGATGGAGGTCATTGTGGCATTGAATCCCATCTCCGATGAGGTCAGTGTCAGAACCTCATCGCTGATGAGGTCAGTGTTAGAACTCTGACTGTGGGTTCTGCCGATGTGTGAATTCCATGTTTGGCAGTTGCTGTTCCATCGCTGTTGGCTGAGGTGATCACATTAAACCTCTCACTGACATTAAGAAGCTTTGTGTAATCATTTGCAGAACACCACAATTTATGGCGATAAGGGTGAAAAGAAGGAATACAACTGGCAAGAGGGAATGGTTTTGATTCGAAGAAGGAGTTGTCAAATAGATTGATGGGTTATCGACTATCCCCGCATGGCTCCACGGCTAAATCTCCTTTTGATTTATTCAAGGGAAGATCCCCGTCAACCAGAAAGTGTCCTGGTTGGCTGAGTTGGAGCAAAGGTTGTGTTGACAACACACCTGGTGAATAAAGAGAGAGGGAGATTTCTATTCAACACAGGAGAAAAGAAGAGTTTGACTCCCGCAAGTCTGTTAGGAACATTGATGTCAGTGTGGGAGATTATGTCAAAATTAATGCTCCCAAAGGTTGTGCTGATTGGTCCAAATTTACTAAGAGATTACATGTTTCAAGAATGCCATTAAAACACATGATGGTCGCATTTGGAACAAGAGCAGGGTTGCTGTTATAAGACAACCACTTGTTTCTTCTGATAATTCAACCTTTGCCTCTTAACCGTGTGGGAGTAAGGTTTGTGATTCAGGTGTGCGGGGTTCTTAGATGAGTAGTCCAACATTCCACAGGAGAAAACATTAGGGAGACCACAAAACCTACTTATCTTAGGAATTTTGTTGTGTAAAGTTCATTTCCTTGTTTCTTTGCTCTACCTTGCATCATACTGTTTTTTTTAATGTCACTATTTGTTCAGCATGTGTCATTTTGTAATTTCATTGTATGAGAGGGAGAAGTGTGGCATTGAATCTCATTTCTGATGAGGTCAGTGTCAGAACCTCATCCCTGATGAGGTCAGTGTTAGAACTCTGACTGTGGGTTCTGCCGATGTGAGAGTTCCATGTTTGGCAGTTGCTGTGCCATCGCTATTGGCGGAGGTGATCACATTAAACCTCTCACTGATCTTAAGAAGCTTTGTGTCATCATTTGCAGAGCACCACAGGCATCCACCTCCTGAGGGATCTACTATTAGAAGGGGACTGACTAGTCAAACTGGACCTAAAGGATGCTTACTTTCCCACCCCTATGGCCGAAACCCACCAACCCTTTCTTCAATTTGAATGGAAATACCATCTATACCAATTTCAGGCACTCCCCTTCGGACTCTCTTCGGCCCCTTGGTGTTTCACCAAGGTCATGAGAACTGTTGCCTCTTCCTTAAGAGTAAGAGGCATTCGTCTAATCATATACCTAGACGACATTCTTATAATGTCGCAAGACCCTTCACAAATACTCCAAGATCTGAAGACTGTGATGGATCTCCTAGAAAGCTTAGGTTTCATCATAAACAAAGAAAAATCAATCTTGACCCCTTCCAGAACTCTGGAGTTCCTAGGTTTCACAGTAGATACATCAAGAAGTCTCCTTTTACTCCCTTCCCAAAAATTTGCCAAAATCAGGAAAGAAATAAGACATGTCCTGAAACAGCAAGATTTATCTCTGAGGGAGCTAGCCAGATTACTGGGTCTCCTCTCCTCGTCCATCCAAGCCATCTTTCCCGGTCCCCTAAACTATCGTGCCCTCCAAAGGGTAAAAGCGAGAGCTCTAATATCTGCCCTCTGGTAAGGAGATCGCATTACTCTGATCTGAAGCCCAATCGTAACTTTCCTGGTGGCTCGAGAACCTAGACGCGTGGAATCGCAAAACGATCTTTGGGTCGAAACCAGAATTTGCTTTAGAATCGGATGCGAGCCTCCATGGTTGGGGAGCTTGTCTTCTCGATCAAAACACGGGTGGTATCTGGTCACAGGAGGAATCCTCTCACCACATAAATTACTTGGAACTAACAGCTGGCCTTTATGCATTAATGAGTTTCAAACACTCTCTCCAGGGTAGGTCAGTCATCCTAAAGATTAACAACATGTCAGCGGTAGCCTATATAAATCGCCTGGGAGGCACCAAATCTGTGGACCTATCCAACTTAGCCAAGAAACTATGGATGTTCTGTCTGGAACACCTGATCGTTCTCAAAGCAGAATTCCCATTAGATCACAGCGATTGAAAACTCAATGTTTCCGTCTTCAGAACCCTGAACAGGATTTGGGGTCCCCTGGAGATAGACCTATTTGCCAACAGACTAACTTTTCAATTGGAGAATTATTTTAGCTGGATGCCCGAGTGCTCTGGCAGTCAAACGCCTTCTTACAGTCTTGGAAAGGAGTGAAAGCGTACGCCTTCCCTCCATTTGCCATGATTCAAAAAGTTCTTCAGAAAGTGAGACAGGATCAGTGCTTTCTTGTCCTAATAACTTCCTTTTGGCCATCTCGTGCATGGTTCCCCACCACTCTAGATCTAGCTTGTAACCCCACCTTCTTAATTCCTTCCCAAGAGAATCTTCTAACAGACGTAGATGGAGTAGGTCACCCCATAATTCTGAACGGGAGTTTAACCCTTCTTGCCTGGAGAGTGTCATAATGTTATACCCTGTATATTGTAATACTCAGTTGAGAGGTCACTCCCCGGCATAGGGCACAGTTCACCAGTGTTCTACAGTTAATCGAATTGTATTTGTATTATCTAAGGTACAGTTTCATTTGTATTTCGTGATGCCACAGTTTTAAACTGTTTTATGGATGGGTCATACTTGTGTTCTAGTGGGTGGTCATCACAGTGATCCCTTAACCCCTTCGGTGCTCATGACGGAATGGTTCCGTCATGACCCACGGTTGAGCTGTGCTCATGACGGAACCATTCCGTCATGACCACGCCCGCGCAAGATTCCGCCAGCACAGCGGCGGAATCTGCGCAGCATCGAAGGGGTTAAAGTAGGGATGGGTTTGGGACAATGGCAATAGTCCCTTCACAGTTTTCTCCCTTTCGTCAGGGACGGGGTTGGGTTTGAGTCCCAGTTAGTGACCCCTACATTGGGTAGGTATATAGATGAGCTCCCTTATACCTGGTTATGGTGTTAACCCTTACACAGGGTTGGGTTGTGGGTGTCAATCCCACTTACATGTACAAGGGTACATGCCTACTTTGGGTGTGTGTTCATGGGTGGTAGTCCCATTTTTCATTTTGTTGTGTTGGTCGTCTCGCGCTGCACGTCTGCTCTGATCTGTGGGTCTGATTGTGTCTGTAAGTCGCATTATGCTGCATGTCATGTCTTGTGTGTAAGTCGCCCTGCACATCACATGTTGTCCTGTGTAAGTCGCCCCACGCTTCAGATGTTGTTGTGTGTAAGTCGCCCTGCGCATCACTGTGTGTACCCTCTGTGTGGTCAATATTGTGGTACACGTGTATTTTTGTTGTTGGTTTCACCCATGTTGTTTGTTTCTGGCCTCGGGTGTTAGTCGTGGGGTGTGTCCACCCTTCTCTATATTATTTTCAAATTTTTTTGGGGAAGGATGGGGATTTTGCTTGCTTGGTATTTATTATTGCTTGACAATTGTATTCCATCCTAAAGGTACGCAGTATTTCTACCCTGGCGAAGTTGCTTTTAGTTTGGCTTCCCTGAGTTTTAACCTTTTCTGTGATTGTATATTTTATTGACGCTTCGAAATGTCTTGATACTTTTTCATGGGGGAGGATGGGAGATATTGATGCTCATTTGTTTTCCTTCAGCTTGTTGTGGCTTCATGAAGGCAAATAAACAATAAGTTAAAAGTATCCAAAGAGATACTTTTCCTTTGAAGTCACATTACTAGGGACTTAATAGTAAATTTGCCAATCATGGTTAAACTAATCACCAACACTGTTCACACACAGAGCATATGCACTTTAGCACTTTTTAGCAGTGGTAAAGTGCCCAGAGTCCTAAAGCCAGCAAAAATAGTTCAGAAAAAACAGAGGGAAGTAGGCAACAAGTTTGGGGATCACCCTCCAAAAAGGGCTAAGTCCAACAAGCTTCGAGCCACGATACCCGATCTAAGTTGTGGGTTGCAGCGCTCCAGAGTGCTACGTTCACTGCTTTATTCTGCAGGCTGCCTAGCACAGCATGGATGTCACACAGCTGTCCAGCTGAGTGGCTGAGCAGCTGTAAATAGTTATAAGCAGTTGGTCAGTGCAAACAGTAGAGGCCAGTAGAGCTGTCCCAAAGTGCTGTGCGACCCCATTCAGGTGTAGGATAGAGCAAAGGCAGGAGACTCCTGAGATCCCTCCCATTTCCCTTTGCCCACCACATATTGGTGGCCCTCAAATAGACAGAAGTAGACTGTAGAAGCACCTGGAAGCCCCCGGAAAGTGCCTTGAGTGAGAGGACTCAGCAAAGCAGGGGGTCAAAATGAGTTGGTGGCTGAGGAGAAATCACATATTCAATGCAGGGAGTTGATGGATGAACCAAGGGCAGGGTACTGGGACTGGAGTAGTGATTGGAGCAGTGAAACTCAATACAATTGCTGGAGGTGAGCAGAAGGTGAGCAGGAGGTGAGTCACAACACAATTGGAGTAGAGGTGCAGGGTTGAGCGAGGTGGTGGGTGGAGGTAGCTGACCAGGGAGACGGTGTTTTGTGCACCAAAGAACCCCCCCACTTCCCTCTCCCTTCGCCACACTTACTAACTTACACCTTTATCATTAGGCTCCACTCAATAGTGGCACACATTCTAATGAATGGAAAAATCCATTGCAAAATTGGTACATCATCAATTACAGAGTAACTTTCAGGCTCAGCTTAAAATCAGGGCTAGTTTACAAGCAAAAGCAGAGGGGGACATAAGACAAAACAGAGTGTGCAAGGGGTTACCTAGATGCCCACCCCCTGGAGCAAGCAAGCCACAGCAGACTCACTACAATGAAGAATGGAAAGGCTAGAACACCAACAGCAGGATCACAGGAGAAACGGCTTCCCTAAAAAAGTATTGGAAAAGTACAGCCACCATATCAACCCGAGCGAGTAGGGAAACCAGAGCCTATCTGCAAATTAGAAGCAGCATCACAGCGAAGGAGATAAGGATGATATAGGTTGCTTGATCCCAAAAACAAGAAATAGCGTCAAAGTTGATTGGGCAAGATATATGCATTTAAAGACTCATCTTGGTCTGCCATGGATTCCTCTACAGTTATGAATCTGAAACACTATAAACCCAAATTCAACAAATGGAATGGGAGCACAATAGAGTGTAGAAAGTTGTTGAGAAGCAAGTATGTTAGTATGTATGTGATGATCTGGGAGAGTTAATGTATACAGCCCAGGGAAACCTGCAGGAGGATACAAGGTCACATTTTGGGATGGACTTGGTGACTAGGACAAATCAGAAGGTAAATAAGACAGAGCAAGAGAACTATCACAAAGCTCAAGAAAGCAAGGGGACATGGTTTAATGGTAACTGTGCACTCAAACAGAATATGATACAAGCTGCAGTCCAAAGAGAAAGCATAAACCTCATTCACTGGTTATTGGCCACTAAGATTCCGGAATAAGTGGGACAGAATGCCCAACAAGTTAAGTTTGAAGAGATCAGAACTGGGAAAAGCAGAGAGCAGACAGTCAAACATACATGGCAACAATAAGTAAAACAGGAGAACGGAATGCCCTGGTGGAGAACTTAGAGTTATCAGAATGATTAGGCTCTCCAAGCTTGAAGTCAAAATTGAGTAGGAAGGGATATTATAAAAAGAGAACCATCCACATGAAACATCCAAAAAGAGAAAGAACAAGAGCTAGTTATCTGCAGTCCAACTCAGAATAAGGCAGGTGAAGGGAGAATGGAAAATGATATAATAGCATATGCAGATGAAAGTTCACAACATAAGGAACCATTAAAGTATCTCATGTAACCAAATTGAACCTCACAGCCCTAGATCTAAAGTGAACAGTAAAATGATACCTCAGTGGATGCCCTCAATATGCAGTCAATCAAAATGGACAGCCAAACAACAGCCTCCTGAATCACCACCACTCCCCAAGAAGCCAGACGCATCTGCAGACGCCTGGAGAAGAACTGGAGAAACACCAAGACAACCGAAACCCACACCACCTAATTCACCAACCCACATAGCGAAGCCACAGACATCACCCCATCCCAAGACCTCTGCGTCACGCTTGGAACCTATTTCCTCCTCAAGATCAAAAACCTCTACGAACACTTCATCGACCATCCACCAGGTGCCACAGGGAACCCCCAGAAACACCAACCAGACCACCATCTCCAACTGGACACCGATCATGGCCAAAGACACCGCCTTGACCATGAAAAGCATCCACACGGGGACCCCCACCGACCCCTCCCCCTCACATCCACCACAGAGCTACAGCCACCATCACACCCGAACTACAACGCACCATCAACTCCACCTTCAAAACAGGCACCCTCCCAGATGACTGGAAGCGTGCAGAAGTCAGACCCTTGCTCAAGAAGCCCACAGCTGACTCCACCGACCTCAAGAACTATCAGCCCATCTCGCTCCTCCCCTTTGCAGCCAAAGGTGCAGAGGAAAAATTTAGTCAACAGGAAACTGACATGATTCATTGAAGAGAACACCGTCCTTGACACGTCCCAATCTGGATTCCGAAGCAACCACAGCTCTGAGACCGCCCTACTTGCCACCACAGATGACAAACGCATCCTCCTGGACCAAGGCCACTCTGCAGCCCTCATCATACTCGACCTATAAGTGGGCTACGACACTGTCTTCCACCGCACACTAGTCGCCAGACTACACGACGCAGGCATACAAGGAACAGCCCTGGACTGGATCCGATCATTACTCACCAGAAGAAGCCAAAGTATCAGACTCCCACCCTTCCTCTCCGACCCCACGAAAATCACCTGCTGAGTCCCACAGGGTTCATCACTGAGCCCCACCGTCTTCAACAACTACATGGTCCCCATTGCAGCCATCATCCAACAACATGGCCTCAGCATTGTATCCTATGCCGATGACACCCAGCTCATCCTCTTCCTCACCAAAGACCCCCCACTGCCAAACTCAAATTCCAGAAAGGAATGCAAGACGTCTCAGTCTGGATGACCAACAGCTGCCTGAGGCTCAACGCTGAGAAGACAGAAGTCCTCATCTTTGGTACTACCCCTTCTGCATGGGACAGCACCTGGTGGCCGACTGCCCTCGGAAGCCCACCTACCCCCACAGACCACACCAAAAACCTTGGCATCGTATTCGACTCACCACTCACCATGAACCGACAGGTAAAGACCATCACATCCAGCTGCTTCAACACCCTCCGCATCCTCCGCAAGACCTTCAAGTGGATACCCCCTGAGTCAAGGAAGATAGTCACTCACGCACTCATCACCAGCAGACTGGACTATGGAAACGCACTCTACGCCAGCATCAACAAGTCCATACTCCGCAAACTCCAGACAATACAGAACACCGCTGCCAGACTCGTCCTCGGCATCCCCCGACATGAACACATTGGCCAACACCTATGAAGTCTCCACTGGCTCTCTGTGGAGAAAAGAGTCACTTTCAAAATTCTCACTCATGCCTACAAATGCCTACACAACAACGGACCCAAATACCTCAATGACAGAATCAACTTCCACGTACTCAAAAGAATCCTCCGATCTTCCAACCTCGCACTGGCTGAAACCCTGTGCATCCACAGAGCCACAGCAGGCAGAAGATCCTTCTCTCACATTGCAGCCAAGACTTGGAACGAGCTATTGGCAGATATCAGATGCGCCTCCTCCCGGAACACCTTCAGGAATACCCTCAAGACCTGGTTTTTCGGCTTATCAGATCTGCAGACCCTCCCTCAGCACATAGAAGGTGAGTAGCGTGCTTACAATTCCCTGATTGATTGATTGATTGAAAAATGTAGTCCTCAATTTTGGATGGTGGCTATCTGGATGCAGGTTCAAGATGGAGGAAGCTTTTTGTATCCATGGGGTCTTAACAGGGGGCCAGCAAACTAGCCCTTATGGGACACTCTGGTAGTCCTGAGATAGCTAAAGAGCCGGTCCTTGCCACAGGCAGAAAGAAGTAGATCAGCAGGACAAACAGGGTAGGAATCCAGGCAGGTCAGCAATCTTATAGAGCAGCAGAGTGGCAGTCCTTTCAGTAGCACAGCAGTCCTTCTTTCAGGCAGAGTATCTACAGGTCCAGTAGTAAACTGAATTGTTAGTTTCTGAGGTCCTACTTTGATACCCTGGTGTCCTAGTTCTGAAAGGTGGGAGAAGCTTTTAGATAGTGGCTTTGAAGTGTGTGGACTTCTCTGCCTCCCCTGCTCTGGCTCCACGCTGGCTGAAATGACACTGCAGGGTAATTAGGCCCTTCGTGTGAATACAGAGCACAGGCTATTCAGCTGTAGTGGGGCTGTGTTCATCTCCCCCATCCTGCTAACAGATGGCCCATTCAGGCAAACTTAATCCCTCTATCATTTGACTGTCTTGGAGGAATTTACAAATTCTAACTGTCAATTACACTCAAACATGTGCCCCAGGCTGGGCTATAGGCACAAAAGGGCTAAGGTCAGAAAAATTTCAAAATTCTAAAAGTGGTATTTTTATAATTGTGATAAAAAATTCGACTTTACTATTAAATCAGGCTCTCCACCACAATTCCAAATACACCAAACATGAGATAACTACCAGCTCCCAATTGAAAATGACACCTTATTAAGCATAATAAGGAATCTCCAATGTTATCCTATGGGAAGGGTGGGCCTCATTGTAGCAGTGGTGGCTGGTGACATTTGAAAGTGGTGTGGCGTAAAACAATTGTCGTACTTCACTGCGGCGAGTGAGCATAGGGAGCGAGCCTAAACCACCTACGGGGTTGAAAAAAAGAGTGGGCAAATGGTGCATTTTCAAGCAAACCAGAAGGTGTGGCAGGCAGTGGTGCAACTTCAAATGCAGGCAGAAATAGTTGCATGCAGGCAGTGTGCGGTGTGGTGGGTGTAGACAGGCACACCCAAAAAGATGCAGTCAGATGGCAGGTGCCAGGCAGACAGAGGTGCACCTTCACAGGCACGCATTTAGGCAGCCACACACAAAGTGATGCAGTCACAGTGAGGAGCTGCCAGGCAGGCAGAGGTGCACCGTGACAGGCAGGCAGACAGAGTAGCAGGCAGCACTGAGCGGCGCATGTAGGGAGGCACACACAAAGTGATGCAGTCAGAGTTACAGGGAGCAGCTGCCACTGCCAGGCATGCAGACTTGGGTGCCAGGACGCAGCACCAGCAAACAGAGTCTCTGGGAAAGGTGAGTAGAAAGAACACAAACAAATGGTGACGGCAAGAAATGGACCAATAATATTGCTTACATCCTTTCTATCCCTTTATTTGGGTGGTAGTAACATGCCCTTTACATTATATTTTAAAAAGCCCTTTACAAAGACCAACGAAAAATTTGTGGTTGCCTCTTGATAATGGTGCAAAGTGCCCGTAGAGGTGTCCCTGTCAAGTGGCGTCCCCCCTCGCCACCTTCTTGAAGGAGGCCCAGAGTAGCAGCGGCACTTGTCTTGAGCTGCCAGCGGCAGCTCAACTGGAGACAGTGAACCCAAATTCTCACTCCATCCACGCTGTGAAACCGAACCGACGGCGCATTCAACCGAATCCACAGCAGGCACCATACGTCTCTCACCGCAGGGAACTCAAATCTGGTTTTCCAGAGGAAAACTACTCAGGTTTAAACAATGACGGGTATTTTGGGTTAGAGTGAGCTTGTGGTGAAAGAAAGTGCCACTCCACAGTCACCGCCTTCCCCGTCTCCACCGGTGCTTCCGTAACAGGCTGTCAACACTGTACAGAAAAATAGATGACCCTGACCTTTTTACTATAGACTTTTCTCCGGCAATGCCCTCTTTTCAAATGCACATCCGCCCCCACCATCCATTGAGACACACACACACACTTCAGCCGCATGTTATCTCCAATAATTACCCTACGCTTGCAGCGGTCCCTGGTGACTTGTGCTGCTAAAAAAGCTACTCATTGTTGGAGAGTGAGAGGGGACTGCTAAACCAGCTTTGCGTGGTAGGGCAACAGCTCCTAATTAACCACACAGGTATTGAGAAACCATCCACCCCGGTGCCATCCATATGGAGCGAACATGTCCGCCGTGATAATCACCCTTCAGTCGCGGCTCGCAATACTCACGGGGGGGGGGCGGGGGGTCACGTGGGGGCCGGGAGGGGGTTTAAAAAAAAAAGATTAAAAAAAAGAAAACTTACCTGACCCGTGCCGCCTCTGCTGCTGGTGTCCCGCATTGGCGCCTTCAATGTCTTCTGCATCACTGGAGTGGCTGGCAACCCCTCTCAGCTAATCCAGACGCTGCTCCAGCAGCGTCAGGATTGGCTTGAGCAGGGATACTCTCAGCCCATAGGAGGCCTGGTGCTGCAGCATGAAGCAACCCTCAGCTAGTGCGCATGTTTGGGCTGGTCATAAAAATGAACAGCCCAAAACCAAACATGCGCACTATTGCTGTCTAGTGCGCTGTTACTCAAACCCTGAGTGCTGCTGCAGCCCCACCCCCTTCAGTATCCCTCGTTCTACTTCTGACGCTAATTCCAATCAGGAGTCCTGATTGGAATTAGCGTCAGAAGTAGAATGAAGAATTTGTTATTTGTTAATTCATTAAAATGTCAATGATGAATGGGGCTGTGGTATTAGTGGGGCAACGTCCCAATGGACGCACCGCCACTGCATAGTAGTGAAAAACGAATTTAGGAGTCTTTCACTATCAGGACATGCAAAACGTAAAAATGCATGTTCAATATTTTAATTACCCAGGACCCTGCTCAATGGGATTCCTAGGGCCTACATTAGGGGTGACATATGTAATAAAAGGGAAATCAAGGCTTGGGGGGTTTAATGCCAAGTTGACATGGCAGTTTAAAACTGTATTCAGGCTTCAGTGGCAGACCTGGGGCATATTTTAAACTACTATTTAAGTGGGTGGCACGATAAGTGTTGGGGGTCCACTGGTAGCATTTAACATACAGGCTCGAGTATATAGTATACCACTCTGCAAGTAAATTAAATATACCAATTGTGTATAAGCTAATGGTACCATGTTTTAATGAGGTGAGCAAGAGCACTTTAGCACTGGTTAACAGCAGTAAAGGGACTTTCTAGACCCCCTATCTATCCCACACATCTCAGAAACAGAGAAAAACACCTTAGACACCACAATAACATTGACTGACGTCACCCACGCGATTCGTGCGCTAGCGCGGAACAAGGCACCGGGCCTTGACGGTCTCCCTCTAGAATATTATAGCGCCTTCTCCCCCCTACTAGTTCCTCGCCTAACTGAGATGTTTGCAGTCGCTCTGGAGAGGGGAGAACTGCCCAGCTCCCTCCGCGAGTCGGTAATAGTAACGTTCCTTAAACCACGTCGAGACCCGCAGCAGCTGTCTTCTTATCGTCCAATACTGGGGAAAATTCTGGCCGAGAGGTACGAACAAATTCTGAGACCCTTAGTCCATCCAGATCAGTGTGGGTTTGTACCCGGCAGAAATACGTCACAAAACATACGGCGCTTGTTCCATATTCAGGATCAAGTGGAACATACACACCCTAATGAGGTCTGATTAATATTAGACCTCGAGAAGGCCTTTGATACTCTTGCTTGGCCATACCTTTTCGCGGTGCTGCAGCGACTAGGGATAGGCCCAACCCTCCTCGCGTATACAAGGCTTCTCTACACCGCACTCACATCCCGTATTCGACTGGGCCGATACATATCTTCATCATTCAAGGTGGAGAGGGGGACGAGACAAGGGTGCCCACTATCGCCCCTGATCTTCGCCTTAGCGGTAGAACCGCTGGCAATCCGACTACGTGCGGAGGGAACCAAATGGGGCATCCCCATAGAGGACACCATCCATAGCGTCACTATGTACGCGGCCGACCTCCTAATATATATCCGCGACATCACCACGGATCTCACACCCCTCTGGACAACCCTAACGGAGTTCGCGGAGGCGTCCGGTCTTAAAGTAAACTGGGACAAATCTGCAGTATACCCACTGCACCCAAACCTCATGCCGCTGGAGGTGCAAATTGGTCCACAGTGCCTACCCTGGAGCACACACGCCCCCCGCTATCTCAGCATCCGCCTATACCACTCCCCCACGGACATATATGAGGGCAACCATCGCAAAGCGCTAGCCGGCATTAGATCGGCGGTGGGATTTTGGAAGAATCTCCCGCTGGCCCCGATAGGCCGGGTGGCCTTAGCTAAGATGATTGTCGTTCCCCGGCTACTGTACCACTTTGCGAATCTACCGGTGATCCCACCTAGGGCCTTTTTTCGAGACCTAGACTCGCTCCTCCGTACTCATCTGGGGCACGCACAGACATCGGATAGCCCTCACTAAGCTGCAATTGCCCACTAAACAAGGGGGCCTAGGCGCCCCCTCCTTCGAGTCGTACTTTCTGGCGGCGCAGTTACAATGGCTGTCGTACTGGACGGCGGGTAGGAATACAGGAGAAACTCATACGTCCCAGGGCCGGGTCCCTACCCCGGAACTACGTCACCTACTGCTCCCAGGTACTAAACCTCGACGGACATATCTGCTACAGGTGTCAGTGGCCCGTCGATGTATACAAAGAGTCCACCGCATGTCGACGGGGACCCCGCATTACTCCCCACGGCTATCGCTGGTCGGCTGGACCAAGCGGGAGACATACTTTACAGTAGCCATGCTCCGTGCGTAGACGGAATGCGATATCACAGACACGGAGGCACTTTTTGCAGAAGGGCATCTCAGACCTTACGACCAGCTCACGGAGGATTACGATCTACCCGCGGGTCAGTTTTTAACCCACCAACAGCTCCTAGAACACTTTCGGCCACACGCGGACCTCTCCGCAGGCGAGCCCTAGACCCACCCGGTCATTCACACTATCCTACATATGGGTACAGGTTGGCACTTAGTTACATGGATCTATAAATCCATAAGAGAGCTAACGAATAAATCACTATTTGTTCTCCGAGCCACATGGGAGGACGAACTTGAACGTCAGCTACACGAGAGGGAGTGGGAGAGGGCCCTAGAGTTCCCTAAAAAAGTATAGAGGAACGCACGTTTTAAAAATATTCAGTATTATGTCTTACATAGAGCGTATTTAACACCAGCGCGCCTACAGCGGTTCTACCCGGACACACTATTCTTATGCCCCAGATGTCACTCGTCAGACGCACACTTTCACCACATGTTCTGGAGCTGCCCCACCCTACAACAGTTCTGGTCAGTAGTACTCGTGACCCTTACAAAACTTACAGGCCTTCCGGATATACACACCTGGGAGGCGGTCGCACTCAAAGTGCCCATCCGCTTTGTCACCCTAGCAACGCTACTAGCAAAAAGAAGCATCGCCATGAATTGGTGAGCTCCATTAGGCCCCCTTGTAGAGGCATGGGCGGGAGCGGTGAAAAAATGGGCATCAGCGGAAGAAGAATCACTCCAGGAGGAGGAGGTGAAAGGACTGCAAAAGCATCCCATATCTACGGAATGGGCCATATTATCACATCAGTTCCAACACTTACAATTGCGCGCTGATACAGGCACGTCTCAACATACCACTACCGACCTAGATTAGATGCAAGTACCTCGAACGTGAGCACACGTGACACTGCCCCCATCTCCCCGGCTAACGGGTGAGGCACACAATACCCCTCGGTGCGCTACACGACCCACTGCCGCTTGTTCGGCTGTCCTGGCGCCTGCCCACAAACAACATCCTATCAGCTGCATACTACAGCTAAACTGACCCAGACGCCATACTCATAGCCCACATCCTGGCTTCCCCCCGCAAAGCATCCCCAGTTTTTATTCCCCACGGTTCCCCCCCGACATCACAGTACAGAGAAGATATATGGACTGTAACGACAGATACCCCCTCGGAGGACAGGATGCATATCCTACAACTGAACAGCATAACTACTGTCGATTACATAAGTGTAATGAGATGAGCTGTGGCTTTTGTTTGTTGTAAAAATGATAATAAAAAAATATAAAAAAAAAAAAACAGCAGTAAAGGGCCAAAGGCCAACAAAAATAAGGTGAGGCAAAACGTTTGGGGAAAGAACACCCTAAGGCTGACAGGGGTAACAAATATGCTCCCAGCTGAAAGTATGAAGAACTTCCCAAACACTTGGAAGTTCTCTTCACTAAAGGGGAAAACCCTGGATAGACCATCAGCATTGGCGAGGTCTGGACAAGGTCAGGGTTCTGTCATAAAGTCCAGTCCCTGTAGGGAGATGGACCACGTCAAAAATGTTGCATTCTCATTCCTCATTTATGTTACTCACCTGTGGGGTCTGTGGTTTGTCTGAATCCGGAATTGAGTCCCAAACAAGTATGATCTCAGCTTCTTCAATGCCCAGACCACAGAAAAGGGTTCTCTCTCAATTGCACTTCACCTCTGCTCCCTGGGATGTAACCTCCTAGAGATGAATGCTACATGTTGTGTTAGGCATTCCTCATTTATCTGTGACAGGACTGTCCCTGTACCATGTTCTGAGGCATCTGTTTGGACAATAAATGCTTTGGAATAGTCAGGAACCTTGAGCACATGAGCTGTGCACATGGCCTGTTTTACGGAGTTAAAGGCTTTCTGACAGGCCTCAGACCAGATCACCTTTTTGGGCTGTTTCTTGAGAGTCAGCTAAGTCAAGGGGGCAACAATAATGCAATATTCCTTGACAAATCTCCGATAGTAACTGTCCCCAGTATTCTATGAGTACACAAGTGTGTAAGCCCAAGAGTGAGGAAGAATAAGGAGGTAAAAAGTTTCAGTAACTGGCGATAGTCCCTCTGTTGCTCTGAGGCCAGGGTAGGAGAGAGGTTGACACGCTCCACTGACCCATGTTTCGCTACAGATGAACACAAATATTTTTAACACATTTTCTATTTCTTATTGGAGATCCTGCTGAGTTTATGAACTCTCTGCATCCAAAAGAACTCAATGTCATGCATTACTCCAAACACATTTGTTGAGTTCCATGTACAGAGTAGGAGTCTTTTTTATGTCTACCGTGCATGCCTGGGCATGTGCAATGAGCACAACCACCTGGGTAGATTTCACTGTGGGTAGATTACTGCTTTCTAGCACCTGATATACATTATAAACTGCATTACCAACAAATAGAGTATGTTCATCATTTCCAAGGCAGGAACCATCAACAAAATAATTTAGTTCACATTCATTGAGGGACATATCAGTTAAATCAATACATGGTTTAGAAACCTGTGCAGTGGTTAAGATACAATCATGTGGGTCTCCATCTTCACTGGAAGGTATCAACGAAGCAGCTTTCAGAGCAGGACAAGAGTTCAATGTAATATGAGAGACAGACAACAATAATACTTCATACCGGAATAACTGTGCCATGGATAGTTGCAGAGTTTTTGTAGTGAGAAGAAGTGCAATCATGGAGTGAGACATGGCAAAAATTAGTAGCGAAATTAAAAAAATATTTTTAGAGGTACTGTTAATGATCAATGACACAGCTCTCAATCTGACTTTGTCTCCCACTACCAGTGGATTATTGCTAGTATGCTCATTTTAAAGTCCCCATAATGATAAACCATCAGTTTTTCATGATTTGATTGGGGTCTTAAGAACATGGCTTCCCAAAATCAAATTAAGGAATGATTTAAATCACTGTATACATCCTGATATTGATTTCTCCCACCCTAATGCACATCATCATATGGGTATCTGCTAAGCTGCAACTTTGCAGATCTTAGAAACATTTTACCTTAAGCATGTTTAACAATAGCAGTATTGCTTCAAAATGGCCAGTACATATTGCTACATTCTTTGCAC
This sequence comes from Triturus cristatus, assembly GCF_964204655.1. Classification (NCBI taxonomy): domain Eukaryota; kingdom Metazoa; phylum Chordata; class Amphibia; order Caudata; family Salamandridae; genus Triturus; species Triturus cristatus. Next base: position 1,227,096,577 of record NC_140590.1, on the reverse strand, counting down.
CAACGTCTATTCCTGAAGGTGCCTCGGTCTGAATACTTCTCAGACAAGCTTTGAATCACTCTTCTGTCACCTTAGGGGTTATGCTAAAGAGGAATTAATCTTCTCTATGGTGGTAGTTCTGTGAAATGAATCTAGTAGAGTGTATTGGGGCCAAAAGTTATCATTTTCATAGTATGAACAATGGCTCTGCTCCTCCCCTCACATTGTGGGATCTGTGTAGCACCATTAATTATTTTACTGTGTATGAAACATGCACCTTAAGATTGGAATGAAAACTGGAATACCAACTCCTTGCAGAGCTAGAGATTAAGCATGATACTGCTGTTCTGACAATTGGCAATTATTGGCTTAGATCTATGATCATCTGATACAAAACAGGGCTCAGTAGATGGCGGAGCTGCCAGATAAAGCTGGTTGCACGGCTACACATCAACAAAAACACATTCCATTCTACACAAATTTATGAAAAGATGTGCTGAACCCATATTGCAGCTTTTTAATAATTTATCTAAGACTCTAATCTTCAAACCTGCAGTGATGCTACAGGTATTTCAGAAACACTCTGCTGATTTTTTATGCTAAAGATTACTGTCAGCAGGCCCTAATTTACTCTAGAGGATACAGTCTTAATTGCCTGAACAGCCAGAGGCCCACAAAAACTTTATTAGTTTTATGAATAGCTTTGACCTGACAACACATTTTTCAAAGTCGCATGTCATGAAGTTTGGTCCACCCAGTACAAAAACAATGAAATATGTAATAGATGGCCATCACATCAGCCAGGTAGACATATTTAGTTATTTGAGGGTCCAACTGGATTCCGGACTTAATTGGCACTCACTTATAACCCCGGAAGATTTTGTCCTTTAATAGGGCTATTTTCACCATAGGAGATTTTTCCCGCCGGCTCGAGCATACTCATATACAATCTACAGGGCCAAGTGCATCCCGTTAGTGAGCTATGGTAGCAAGATATGGGGATATGGCCGGGTTGCCTCAATCCAAGTAGCAGAAAATGTATTTTTAAGGGGCCTTTTAGGAGTTCCACAAAGTGTACCCTACGAAATTGTCCATGAAGAATTAGGCTTAGATTACATTATTTACCAGCTCTGCCCTCTAAAACTTTGGCATTCTATCTGGCTAAAAGAGGAACTTGGTTTTAGCAGATTGATCTTGCAGCGTTGCTTGAAACTGGATAAATCCTACCTGATTCTATGGCTGGCATATGTTGCACATAATATGCGAATTCCAGGGAGGTCCGCTCTGTATGACAAGCCTTCTAATATAACTTGCCTTGATGGCAAATGGGTTGAAAATGCTATTAGGGATAAGTAGTCGGGAGACCATGAGGAATCTGCACTAATGAAACACTCTATGCAACATGTGATTTTAGTGAAAACTGTCCACAACATAGAAGCCTACTTGACTTGGAATATGACACATCACCTATGCCGCCTTTTAACTCATTTTAGGTTGAATTTATTCCCCCGATTAGTCCCTTTCAATCATGTTTTTTTTACGAATTCGGACTTGCCCCTTTGCAACTGTGACAACACCTCGATTAACAACACACTCCATGTTTTGTTTTGCTCAAAATATAATATTTTGCGAAACCAGTTTTTAGGTACAATTTTAAAACAGCTAAATTTTACTCAAGTTGTACTTACAGCTGCTAAATTCTCCAACAGTCTGTTTCTTTCTTGTGTGTTTTTTTGTGGGGAGGTTTAAAATAAGCATGAGTTTGTTGATAATTTTGTGTGCCAGTATAATGTCTTGACTTTTATTAATTAATTTTTAAAATCCATAAAGATTATGAACTGAACAGAACTGTCAGCAAGCAGAAATACACTACCGACTGGGACTCACGACCTGATTTAGATTTTGACTAATGGGTTATTCCGTCACAAATGTGATGGATATCCCATCTGCATTTTACAAGTCTATTACATCAATGGCATTTGCAATAATGCAGATGGGATATCCCATTTGTGACAGAGTAACCCACCTGCCAAACTCTAAATCTGGCCCTTAGTTATCCATAGTGAGATCCAGGGGCACCCGGGCCCAGGTGTTTTAGGGGCCCACTGCAATCTGATTACACGTTTCTACTATTTTACCAAGGGATGGCGACCCAATTTCTTACCTTGCTATGGGAACTATAGAATGGCACTGTAACTATGCAAATGGATTCCTATTTACATTATTTTAATATTGTAAATATTATTTTGTAAGACCAGAAATACACCACGTTGTTCTTGGCTTGTATAACTTCTGTGGCAATTTATGGGGTATATTTATTCTCTTTTATCAAGCAAAGCTACAAGAGAAGACTGTTTCACTATTGAATTTAATAAAATGTTAGTTTTAACTTGTTGCCAATTTAGCTATGTTTACTGTCCAACATAAGGTTACGCCATTGTCTCTGACTTATATCAATAAAAACAAACTCTGGACTGATGCTGCTAATACTGCCCTATTTCTTTAAGTAATAAAGACATAAAAGTATTGTCAAAAAAATAAATGCATAAGTGGTACCTACGATTCACTTATATGTCTTGAAATGACAATATCTTTTTGTCCCCGTTTGGAATGAGACCACTCATGCTAATATGGCAATGATATTAATTGACCTTACGGTGTCTGAGAACGAAACAATATTCATGATTTTAAGGGGCACTGAAAAGGCCTTTTGGTAGGGTGTGATGGCCAAATGTATGGTCTTTCTATCTTCATGTTGGCATACATGAGAAACTCACTATAACAATAAAGATTGTTCCAAATCTTCTGCTAGTATACGTATAACAGGGTTCACTATGTTGCAGATTCAGATGCAACAATGAACACAGCAGGGATGCCATCTATTCATTGCCCTATATTTAGCACCTTTTATTTCATGGAGTCTTAAAAATAGATCAATACTGCAAATCATTGAAAATTAGATAACAGTTAAACTCTCAAGGTATACCGCTGAGGTGGCCTTCTATAACCCTGATCCTGCGACTTACTTTTCCGCAGATCAATTCCGATCTATTCTGTAGCACTCACTGGTCTTCTGGTCAGTGGCCAGATATCAATAAAACACATCTAAACTGCAGATCATAGTGAAATATGACATGATGGACAATACCTCAAGATGGGACAGCTTACCAATCTCCATTATAATTCAATGCAATTTGGTCAAATGGTTAGTTTACTAAACCTCCTATGTGTGTTATAGGCATTCCACATTACATTCCTTATTTGTAGTTTAGAGGGTTTAAATCAGTGGTTTGTGTTTTATATGGGTTTTCCATAAGCCATGGCGTAGATAGAAATATCTATGTCTCCAATTGATGAACGATTGGTGAGCTCTGCCAAATTTTAAGTTATACTGATGATCATGATTAAACTAATACATGGTGAATCCTCTACATTACCTCTTTGTTCCCTAATTCTGAAAGGCTCATTTTCAGCAATATCTTTTTGAGTATTTCATAGAGTGAAACTTCACACCATAATAGAATTAAATATGACCAGGAGGACCTATACAGCTCACTAAATATTCACAGATTACAAGAACATACTCCTGTTTAATAATCATTTATTACATGTTTCATGTAACAATATTGCTTTTTTGACTATGGTAAAAAGCTAGTTAGAGTAATTCTCACAACTCAGTAAGTGGATGATGTTTTGCTAAATTTTGGTAACCCATCCTTCTAAGACTTGATCTCCATAAGTCTGTGCTTTTTGATTATTTACAGACTTGCAGTTTTTTTATTTTTAAATGAGGTCTATGCTCAAGCTGCATATTGTAGTACATTTAGTAGTAGTACTACAATAGTACTATTAAAGTACTACAAAAAGCTATTCAGAAACCTATGAGTGTAAATCTTTACCTCTCTGATCTTTTTATGGGAAGATTCTCACATATGTAAGTTTACTATTTAATACTAAAAGTGGGAAGGAATGGTCGGAGAAAGGAGCATACATACTAATAATTGGAAGGAAGTTATGGTGGAGTAAGGAGGGGTTTAGGGAAGGTTAGAGTGGGGTTTAGGGAGGGTCATGTGTACACCCACAAAAGAGTAAGTAAGCACATTGCTATTCACAAGCTGCAGTACTAAAGTTATTACAGACAAAGAGGGAACCAAAACGGTAGTAAATTACTTCTGCTCAAAGCTGGAGTACATTCAGCAGCATACATGTCGAGCCACTTATAATGCAACACTCTGCCACTATGGAGGAAGGGGCTTAAAATAAAACTCTGTAGGAAATAATGAAAAATTAAATGAAATTATTTATAATTGTCAAAAATACATATAATGTAATGCTAAAAAATAATCTAAACATAAAACATACACATAATGTATTTATTTTGGTCTGCATTTAAATCATATATATATAAGTTATAGTTAGGACCTAGTTTTTATAGGAAAAGCGTTTTTTGATTTGCTAATATCTTTAGCGCCGTTTGACAAATCTTCGCGAAATTTTCCCCAAAAAAGTTTCACTCAGGTCAAGTTCTGTCTTGAAAGTTTTGGGGTGATTCATCAAGGGGGGCCGAGAAAAAAAGGGGGGTCCCAAAACGCGTTTTCTCCATCCTAATTTCCATAGGAACTTTAAACAAAGCTACAGTCCGAACTGCTGAACGGAACTACACCAAATTTGGCAAAAATGTAGGTCTTGGTCCAGAAAGCGTACTTTTTAAAAAATGGTGTAAATCCATTCAGTAAATGCTGAGAAATAAAAATAATAAAAATATGGATATCTGAGCACAGAGGAGGGTTCACAAACACTCCAGTGCACGAGTTTCACTCTGATTGGCTGTCAACACTCCAAACCAGGAAGTGTTGCCAGCCATCTTGTGACTCGGTAACCAAAGGGTGGAAAATAGATGAAAAACAATAAAAGGTTGCAGGGTAGAAACACCCTGACCACCTAAGCCTGCTAAGGGGGTCGGTGGGACCCCCAGACACAAAAAAAGCATTTTTTTTTAAAAACCTTGGCCGAATTCGCGCTAGTTACGTGAATCCGACCGAAATTATTTAAAAAAACAAAGTGCCGTCTCCTGCACTTTGTTTGTTAAAAAGCCCCCGGGTGGGCCAGTTCCTGGGGGCAATATTTATAATGTTTGCATGGGCATTTTGGGGGCCCCAGCAGCCCTGGGGACCACCACCTCCCCGGGGCTTTTGAAATAATATGAGGGGGGCACGCAGCCTCCCCACAGCCCCAGGGAACACAATCGCCCGGGGCTTGAAAGAAAATGCATGGGGGTCTCCTGCCCCCCATGCAGCCTCAGAGACTGCCATCGCCCCAGGGCAATATTAATTATATGCGGGGGGCCTCGCGGCCCCCCTAAGACCCGGGGACTGCCACCTCCCTGGGGCTCAAATGAAGAAATTTGGTGTGGGGGGGCACCTGCACCCTCACACTGCCCCGGGTACCACCACCTCTCCGGGGTACTAATTATTCAAATGCGGGAGTCCGTAGCAGACCCCCGGCCCCGGGGACCACCAGCTTCCGGGGCTTTGAATATGTAGGGAGGGGGGCCACCCTCCTGGATCCTTTGATAGCCCTAGGGACCACCACCCCCCATAGCCGGCTCCTGCAATGTCGCGGGATGCCCACCCCTGGGACATTGCCGTTTGCTATGAGAGGGCAGGAGCATGCTTCCAAAAAGCAAAGCAGATTGCTTTTGGGCAAGGGGAGCTGCATGTCAGCTGGCAAGGACCGTGGGGGCATTGGGGCTCCCCCCACAGTCCCCAACTTGAGGGCTGGCACCGGGGGATGGGGCCCCGGGGCCAGATGTGGCCCAGGGGAAGAGGCCACACGGCCCACCTCGTAAAAAAAAAAAAAAAAAAGAGGCCAGGCCCCGGGGGATGGGGTCCCCGGGGCCAATAGTGGCCAAGGGAAGGGGGGACATGCTGCCACCTTCCCGTTTTTTTTTTAATAAACTAAATCAAATGCTCAGGCCCTGGGGGATGGGGTCCCCAGGGCCCAAAAATAATTAAGGTAAGGGGGGCCACGCAGCCCCCCTTCCAAAAACTAAATTACAAAAAAGCCGACATCTCGCCAGAGGCCGCGCCCCTTCCCTGCACCACTCTGCAAATGCGCCCCCTGGCACATTCTAAGTTGGGGAATTAAGTCCCCTTGAATACTGAGGGTCCCTGGGGGTCAACTAGCCCACCAGGTACCTCCAGTCAGCGCCACACAGCTGGATTGCAGAGAGGTGTTCCAAGGCCATGCCCCTTTTTTACACCACTCTGCAAACACGCCTCTTGGCACACTACTGGTGGGGCGATGAGGTCCACTTGTGTCCTGAGGACCTCAGGACACAAGTGGACTTCATCCCTTGAGCAGCAATGCGCCAGGAGCCATGTTTGCAGAGTGGTGTAAAAAGGGGGCAAGGCCTCGGACCTGTGGCATGGAACCTCATCTCAGAGGAGGTCACTGTCAGAACTCTTGCAGTAGACCGTGGATGTGAGAGAATTCTGAGAGTTGACAGTTGCTTTGCCATCGCTGTTGGATGAGGTGTAAGAATAAACCTATCTTACCTGAACTGGCATTGTGTCGTCCTTCACCACTACATCACAATTTCTGGCAACGCTGGATGGGATCTGGAGCCACGCTTTGCAGATTAATATTAAACACGTCAACAAGGCGAGAGGCAGCTCCGCCTCACGGCTGTCAAAATTGGAAATGGAGTTAATGGTTGTTCCAGACTAGTCTCTGCACCCACAGTGAACCGGAGCTTTCCTTCTCTTCGGGTTTCGGTCCACAGAATCCTCTATGAGTCAAGTTGCTGATGTGACTTTGATTATGAGAGTCCGACCCTGTTTCGGAGTCTGCGCAGTACAGTGAGATCTGAACGCTATAGTTGGAAGAAAGGTACGCACTTTCCTTAGTGGTACCAACAGCGCTGTGATGTACGTGCACTTTGCTTCGTTTTCAGTTTTAGTTGAGCGAAGGGAGTGCGGAGGAATGACCATTCACCCTCTGACTCCTTGCTTATTTTCTTTTTAAACCGCTCTGCGCATGCGTCAATTTGCAGGAAGGGTTTGCCTCATTTCATGTTCAACTAGAGCGCTCAGTGGTTGTGTTCGGAGGATCTGCCATTCGCCCTCCAACACTTGTGTCGTATTTTTTGTTTTTTTTCCTAAGTACGTCACATTGGTTATGCACTGTTCACCTGTGCAGCCTTTAATGTAAGAAGCGCAGAGGAACGTCTACTTCGCCCTCCAGCTTTTGGTCTACTATACTAGTAGTAACTTGATAAAACTTCAAATTTAGCATTTTTTTATTTAAAAAAAAAAAAAAAAAAAAAAAGGTCTACAAAGTCGTCAGGTGCACAAAATTTCCAGAGGACTTTGACTTTCTGTTTACAAGGACAATTATTAGTTAATTATCCTTGTCTCTGGAATTACTTATTGCACATTTATGATTTAAATGTTTAGTTTTGTTAAAAAGTGTTAGCATCCTGCAATAAGTTTAGCGTCAGTAGCATTATATTCTGCAAATATTTAAGTAAGTGCAATTTAGAATTCTGATAGTATTACAAATGCAGAACGTTACATCACCACCTTTTTTTCTTCCATCTCCAGGTGAACCATTAATTGTGTGGTCTAAGTGTAAAAAGTATTTGGGAATTATGCTCGGGTTTGTGGCACCAATCTGAGTGCTGAACGCAGACATGCATTGCTTTTACATTGTTTAGGGGTCGAGGGCCAGGACTTGTTGGAGAATTTACCTGACCTCCCACACGAAGAAGCACATGACTTAAATGAGTATGAAATTGCAGTAGCCAAGTTAGATCGACATTATTTGCCAGATGTAAGTACCATCTTAGAAAGATATCGTTTTGGATTGAGGTGTCAGGGTAAGGACGAATCGGTGGAGAAATTTGAGACTGCTTTGAGGAAGTTGGCATCAAAATGCAAATTTGGTGGGGCGGTAAAAGAGAGGATTAGAGATCAGTTTGTTTTGCGGTGCAACAGTGATAAATTACATGAGGAACTTTAGATGAAAGATGAGCCACCTCTTGAGGACGTTCTCATCGTTGCAAAACAAGTTGAGCACATGTTGAAGTGTGTGGGTGAGCTGAAGGCAGGGAAGGAGGTACATATTTCTAATGATTCAGGGAAAGAGAATGTTGCAGTGATTACTGCGGATAAGTCTCGAAGGGTACAAGAGGAGAAACAGACCGCTGTAGTAAAAAGTGTCAGGAGAAGGAAGCAGAATCTAAATGTTACTTGCTTGAGATGTGGGTTCACAGGTCATAAAGCAAATGATCATTTCTATCCCACTTTATCTCAAGTCTGCAACTCATGTGGTATCAAAGGTCCTTTTAGTAAATGCTGTAAGACCAAATATAAGAGAAATAACAATGGTGGGAACAAGGAATCATGTTGAGAGATTACGTTACAGATAATTGATTCCAAAAAGATATTTCCTTCTGAAGTGGTTAGCATTGATGGAATTGAGATATTGATGAAATTTGATTCTTGTTCTCGCATCACGATTATCTCTAAGCAAACATTGTTGAGTTTTTTTCCTGATAAGAAGTCACTCACAAAAACTGTACATACAACCTGGAGGCTATGGTGGGAGCAGGATTGAAATGTTAGGATATTTCAAGGCATCCATAGGTGTGTGTGGGAAAAGCACTTGTGGTAAAATGTATGTTTCATGTAAAGGTGATGATCTTTTAGGTTGGAGCTATCAGAAGGAGTTGGGTGTCAGCTTGCATCCAGGTAAAACCCCGCAGGCACAAGTTGCCGAGATTGAGTGTTACCAGAACAAGTTTGTGAAGGAGTTCAATGTCTTGTTTCAAAACAAACTTGGCAGGTTGGGTGGATACGAACACAAGATCAGACTAAGAGAGCACGCAAATCCTGTTGTCGCAAAGGTAAGAAGGATTCCCATGCATTTGTAAACTGCAGTTGAAAATGAACTCAAGAGGCTGGTAGAGTGTGGAGTCATTGAGGGAGTTGAAGCCATGGATTGGTTGGCTCCCATTGTCGTTATCCGCAAAGGCAATGGAGACATTTGCCTTTGCATGGACTGGAGGGCGCTAAACAAAGAGGTCGTGGTTGACAGAGTCCCATTGCCCAACATTGAGGAAATGATCACGACTTTTACTGGGGCTAGTTATATCTCATTTCGGCTTACCACCAGGTCGAATTACATGAGAGCTCGCAGGATCTGACCGCTTTTACTACTCCTTTTGGAATTTTTCGTTTTAAAAGGACGCCATTTGGCTTAATTTCTCCTGCTGCAGTCTTTCAGAGGATTATGTCAGTCATTTTGAAAGATCAGCCTGGTGTGAAGTGCTATCAGGCTGACATAATTGTTTTTGGATCTCATAATGAAGAGCATGACCAGCGTGTTCGCCAGGTGTTACAGAAGCTTCAAGTAGCAGGATTGACACTGAAAGCTGAGAAGTGCAGGTTCAGCGTCGGTGAAGTAAGCTATTTAGGATACAAAGTTACTTCTTCAGGGATTAGACCCAAGAAAGAACTTGTGGACGCTATCTGGCACATGCATTAAGCTAGGATTTTGCAAGTCCTTAATAGCGAATATTAAGGATTCGCAATTAAAGACTCGCAAAATCCTATGCATGTAGGAATCGCTATATTAATAGCGATTCCTACACATTCCTTATTTGCGACTCGCCAATTGCGAATCGCAAATAAGAAATAGCTTCCCATTCATTCCTATGGACCTACAGGCCCATAGAAATGAATGGGAAATTGCCCATGCAATTTCAGGGTGCAAGGGTGTCAAAAGGACATCCTGTTGTACCCCTGGAATTGACCTGTGCACATATGTTGCACACACACATGCCCTAAGGACATGTGTGTGCACAACATGAAACTTTGAAAAATGCACAAAAGTGATTTTTTCAAAGGTTTTGCAAATTACCATTAAGTTCAACTTCATGGTAATTTGCGCACCCTATTAGCGAAATCGCTATTTTTTTTACTTTAATGCATTGCATTTAAGGAATCTCAAATTGGGATATTGGGAAATTAGCATTTAAAAAACCTTTGAAATTCACCGAAAAAACCCACAGGTTTCTGGAACGTTATAGTTAGTTGGACATTTCACTCATGTAAAACCAGAGAAATTCTGCCATTATAGTTAGTTAAGCTAACTATAACTTGTGCCCCCGCAATGCACTGCTGAGGACGTCACATATTACATAATTCATGACAAGGTCAGTGACATCACTGATGACATCATCCACGTGATAATCTCATGCACCTCCTGACACCCTAATATAACTTTGATACACCCACTCTAAAATACTGACTACCATTTTTGAAACCAGAGACACACCAATACCACTTACTATATACCCACTCACTGATTCCTAGGTCTACACACACATCCAGTCATTCACCCATACCGTCACTCATACATGCAGTCCCATACCAATACAGCACTATCATTTGCACTCATACACCTATACAGACACTCACACACAGCCACTCATCCACAGAGTTACTCACATACATAGTCAGTCATGCAAATAATCCATCATACTCTCATTCACTCACCTGTACAGTTATATACACACCCCTTCACTTATTCATACAGATACTAACAAATACTTACTCTCTTATACAATCACTGATACAAGCACACACTCATCCATACAGCCACTCTCACAATCACTCATTCTTACATTTAGTCATTTATATACTCCAACACTCACATATACTGCCTTTCACATATGCAGTTAATCACACATGTATCACTGAGATATCCATTCATTTACCAACACACCCATACACACACTCATCCACCCATACAGCCCTTCCCAGATGCACTTGTTAACCCATACACCCTCTGAATCACCCTCTCACACATCTATGCACAGAGTCACACCCTCCCCACCCACCCACACAGGCACTCAGGCACCCATACAGCCAATCAATAACTCATATAGATACTCATTCAGCTACTCTCCAACCCATGCAGCCACTTACACACCAACTGACAGACTGATACAGACATTCACACAGTTTATTCATTAACCCATGCATTCAGTAAGACACGTTTAATCACTCACTTATACAGTCAGTCACAAACCTACTAAATCATCCATTCAGAAACTCATATAGCCACTCATTCTTCAATACACCTTGGCATGCATATATATAAAACATATTTAAACTTTACAGAAACACACAGTCACTGGATGATGTCATCAGTGATGTCATCAGTGATGTCATTTGAGATGTCGTCAGTGATGTCATCAGCAGTGCATTGCGGGGACGCGAGTAATAGTTAGCTTAACTAACTATAATGGCCGAATTTCTCTGGTTTTGTACGAGTGAAATGTCCAACTAGCTATAAAGTCCCTGAAACCTGTGTTTTTTTCAGGGAATATATATATATACACACACACACACACACACACACACACACACACACACACACACACACACACACATCTGTAAATATATGTAAATGTTTTTACTATTTTTGGCTTGAATAAAAAAGTTTGCTCCTCACTGTATTTTATAATGTGGAGACATCATAATTAGGGTGGCGATGTCAATATCATAAAGTATAGGGAAAATTAAAAAATATATACATTCAATTTTCTGAGATATGATTACAAATCCTTTATTAATAAAAAAGTCTTGATTCGAATGAAGTGAAAGTAGTTTAGTTATGTTTTAATACAATTGAATGTTAAAATATTTTTGAAAGATTGGTAAAATAATTTAGAATTTCATAATAATAGCTACAGATGCTAATGCAAAGCAAATAAGACTATGCTCCTGGAATGTTCATGGACTGAACCATCTACTGTCAGACCCCGATACAATATTACTTTTAAATTCATTTACATTTTTATTATTTCAAGAAACATGGAGAGAACAAATAACTCCTTTGCTTCGGTTTAATGAATATAGTCTCCCGGCAGTGAGAATTAATAAACCAGGCCATGCAAAATGTGGACTGATGTACTACATTGCGGGTTAACTTAAATTTAGTAGTGGAAGTGGTGGACTTTATTCTGGGCTGGCTACAATGTCTTGTGGTAAAAAAATACTGATTTAAGTTTAAGTATCCTCAATGTGTATCTAAGTGCCAGAAAACAAAAATCTACGCAGTTGTATATCCTGCGAGATGTTTTAAGCACATTAAATAACTCAGCAACCAGATGCTGGCATAATAGTTTTAGGTGACTTTAATTTGCAACTAATTCGGTTTTCCAGTGCAAACTGTAAGACTGATGGACTTGCAAAAGAATGTTGTGATATTATGTCTGAGGCTGGGTTCAGCCAGTTAAAAAAAAAATCTAGGTTCACTCCCACGTTTAAAAATTCTAAACAAGGGTCAATTATTAATTATACAATTATATCAGAAAACTTAAGACCAAAAATGTCTGAATATACAGTAATCCCCCGTCTTGAAAGTGTTCATAATCCCCAGATTGTAACATTTAACTTTTTGGTGAAGTGTCATTCTAGACCTAACGAACTTCCCAATATGGCACATTCTGCATATAATTTGAAGAGGTTAGTATGGCACTTAGCTAGAGAGGAGGTAATTACACAAGCTGCTAAAGCACTAATTTTGGAACTTTATTACAACGTCCCTGGTGGGATAATTTGTTGCTCGCCAGGCGAGAAAAATTAATGTCCATTTGAACCCTCATAACATATGGTTCTCCCCTAAGCTATTTAAGTGAAAGAAATCGCTTAATAGAGCTGTTCGGGTGGCATTTGCTCAGAGATTTTATCAGACCTATTCTGTGTATAAAAAATAATTTGAAGAAACTTAAAAAGATTTACAAACAAGAAGTCTGGAAAGCTAAACTTAAATATAAATCTGGGTTTTGGAATAGTTTATTATCCACCTTAAAGCAAAATAATGCAAAAACATTTGGGGCAGTAATTAATAAGCTTGAAAGGGGAGGTTGTAGGGCTTTTTGTGTAAATATATCGGAAGCCAGTTGGGTAACTTTTTTTGCTAATTTGTATGGCTCATCGGACCAGATGGTAAACCAACCAGACATGAGGTTTGGCTATGAGGAAAATAGTATATCAAGAATTGACTTGGGGATTGGTGAGTGTCAGGGCTTGACTACCACAGCCCAATTCAATGATTCTAGTCTTGACCCAAACCTTGATTTAGAGGGTTTAACTTGTAATCAAGTATTGACCGTTGTGAGAAGTTGGCCTGGTATATGCTGGTCACTAGTTAAAGTGGCCACCTTGCACCAGTACAATTCGACTCTTATGGTAGATAGGTTTAAGACAACCTTATAAAGAAAGCTATCCTAGTGGTAGCTGTGGAGAGCAGGCTAAGTCTTTAGAGGAATGTAAAGCAGCTTGTTTTACCTTATAATCTCTTGAATTACTAAATGAAGGACACCACAAAGGTATATATATAAAATATATATGTATTTATTACTAACAACTCTCTGCTAATCTCTTTATGAGATTAGAAGTCAGGGACATATGCACAAATCAACATTTCACAACAAGTTAAGCACATATATGGCTGGGGCCCTAGGGGCGTACCAGACCATATACTAAAAAAGAGACTTAGGAATATCGACTTGCCAGGGGACGAGGCCTAGGGCCTTCAGAAGCGCTGGGGCCTCACTAATCCACCCAAGGCAGGTAAGTAAAGGACCCACGGGAGACGCATGCAGTGTGAGAACACAGCAGCGGATCCCAATAGACTTCAATGGAGCAAGTCGCGGTTGGAATTTTAAAGTTTTAGGATACTTCAGGAGAGTCTACAAGCAAGTCACTTACAGGGTAAGTAGTTCTAGAGCCAACACACACAGGAGCACCGCAGTGCTGGAGTTACCTCACCCAGGGAAGCCGGGTGCATAGGTGTCTTTTGGTGACGGGTCGCGGCATCGTTTTCAATGGGAGCCAAAGAAGACTTGCTGCTTGTGAAGACAGGAGAAGTGTCTGGTGGAATCCAAGGCTGGATTCAGAAGAAAGAAGACCTGAAAGCAGAAGGGACAGTGTTCAAAGTCACCTGGCAGTGACCCGGGGCAAGGAAGCTGAATGCCCACAGTCGTCGGATGATTTCAGGTGATCACGGGTGTCTTGACTCTTCAGCCACGAGGTCCAGGAGGCGTCGACGACAACCAGAAGCTGGATTCAGCGTGTCCCACGAAGTCTGCAGCTAACTGCGGTGTCGTTGACCAGATTGGAGCCAACAAGCCTTGGTAACACCAAGTCTTGTGGAAAATGTAAAAAGTCAGCGGTGCAGACCAGCAAGGTCTGAGGGACTCACCCAGCAAGGGTATGTCAGGGCAGGCCTGGAGCCACCAGGCGAGCCCTTTGGTTTTGTAGAAAAGTCTTCTGGGGAGCCACTAGCCAACCAGCAAGGGATCGCAAAGACGCCTCGGGAGAATTCACTCAACAGCAGCCCACGGTCACTCAGGACGAAGTAGGCCTCTGATCTTCGGTGGAAATCCTGCTGGAGGCTTGGAACCCACTTGGTCCAATGCACAAGTTCGTACCCAGGCATTGCAGTTCCTTGTCACTCGTGGGGTCCACTTACCTCAGTTTCGCTGGGGACTCACGATTGTCTTTTAGAAGTCAGGAAATCCACTTCTGAGGCTGCAGGGACTTCGGACTCCTGCGGAAGCGGGAACGTTTGCGACTGTTGATTCAAAGTTTTGATGCCTGCCAAGCAGGGGAGTCACTCCTTGACTCCAAGGGAGATTCTTTCGTCTTCCAGAGGTAGTGGAAAGTCGAAGGTCCAGGATTCTTTTTCAGAGCGTCGTCCAGGGTAATCTAGTTTGCAATGGCAAGGGTTCCCTAACTTATACTACAAGGAAGGGAGAGACTAACTCTATGACCCCTTCAATGGGAGGGTCAGGGAAGTGGGTGGCTACACCCACTTCCCTTTGCCCAGTTTCGCACCAGAGCAGGGACAGGTAGCCCCTGAACCGGTTTGAGCTGGCATATGCACAGAGGAGCCTACTGCTCCCCCAGTGCAGGACTTCAAAGCACTCTAAGAGTGCACCCACCCAGCCCCAACACACTAAACCCTGTCTGGGAGGTGGTCACACCTCCCTGTGACAGGATACCTATTGTTTGGCCTCCTCCACTGCGAGTTTCAGTCATCAGCAGGAGGGCAGCCCAGTGTCTGTGACTGGTGGCATCCATTTTGTGATGCCAGGGCTCTTCAGGATTCTACTGCGTTTCCACAGTAGGTACATGTCTATCCCTCTAGAAGGGTGGGATCATACTCCCACACCCGTTACTGGTGTGGGGGTATGATTCCAAAGCATTTGACACCAAACACGACATGTTTTGACGCAGCCATTCCAAAGTTAGCATTAACCGCGAGGTTATAATGCACTTAAGAGTATATGGTTTAACCGCATCCACAAACAGCCACAGAGAATGGACTCTGAGAGCTGCAGAGGGGCCCTGCTCAGGCAGAGGCACCCCCTCACATGGAAACCAAGCACCCTGCCCTCAGGATTGATAGGGCCTGCCTTAGGGGTGACTGATAGGTTTATATGTGTGTGCAGGTAGAGATATAGTGAAGCTATATCTCAGTGAGGAGTGCTAACACTACCTCACCTAGGCTGCAGTAGCAGGCCTGTGGTGTCAGATTTAGTCTGCTTCCCAGGGGTGGCATAATACATGCTTCAGCCCCTGGTAGGCCTGTGAAGTACCTATGCCCTTGGTACCTAAGGTACCATATACTAGGGGCTCATAAGGTACCACAGTATCCAATCACTAGTGCATCTAATATGCACTCCAAGTTGTTTAGGGAGAACAGAGAGGCTGGGGCCCTGATTAGCAGGGTCCCAGCCAGACTATAGCCAGAAACTAGTGTAAACATCAGAAAAAAGTGGGGACAAGATAGGGTGCAGATCCTACTCTCCTACACAACCCCCCCCCAAACGCAGGGACACTAAATTAAACTTGACCAGTTGAGTCTTCGTGTTCTAAGTGGAAATACCTTGAGAGTCCATCTGCATTGGCATGTTGGGTCCCAGGTCTATGTTCCACTGTATAGTCCCTCCCCTGTAGGGAAATGGACCACCTTAAAAGTTTTGGGTTTTCACCTTTCATCTGTTTGAGCCATAGGAGGGGCTTGTGGTCAGTCTGAACTATGTAGTGAGTGCCAAACAAATATGGCCTCAGCTTCTTTAGGGCCCACACCACAGCAAAGGCCTCCCTCTCTATAGCTGACCAATGTTTCTCTCTAGGGGTCAGCCTTCTGCTAAGAAAAGCTACTGGCTGGTCTTGACCTTCCTCATTCAGTTGAGACAGTACAGCTCCCACAACCAGCTCAGAAGCATCTGTTTGGACAATGACATTTTTGGTGTAGTCTGGACTCTGTAAGATGGGGGCAGTGCACATGGCCTGCTTTAGGTATTCAAATGCCTTCTGACAGCTAGCTTTCCACTGAACCTATTTGGGCATTTTCCTTGAATTAAGATAATTTAAGGGGCTCACTATAGATCCATATCCCTTAACAAACCTCCTATAATACCCAGTCAGGCCTAAAAAGGGTCTCACCTGTGTCTGGGTGGTTGGAGCAACCCATTCCATGATCGTTTGGATTTTGCTCTGTAAAGTCTGAACCTGGCCTCCACCTACAAAGGTGGCCCAGGTACACAACCTGACTCTGCCCTATCTGGCACTTAGTGGCCTTGATAGTGAGGCCTGCTTTCTGCAGGGTCTCCAAAACATTTCTGAGGTGGACCAGGTGATCCTGCCAGGAGGAACTAAAGACAGCAATATCATCTAGATAAGCTGAGCAATAAGTTTCCACCCCTGCCAGAACTTTGTTCACCAGCCTCTGCAAAGTGGCAGGTGAATTTTTCAATCCAAAGGGCATCACCACAAAGTGGTAGTGCCCACCAGGGGTTAAAAATGCTGTTTTGGCCTTGGCATCCTCAGCTAACCTGATCTGCCAATAGCCAGCTGTTAGGTCAAATGTACTAAGATACTTGGCTGAGGCCAAAGTATCAATCAGCTCATCTGTCCTTGGTATGGGATAGGCATCAGTCCTGGTGACTGCATTGAGGCCTCTGTAGTCTACACAAAACCTCATTATTTCTTACCACCCTGGGTATGAGGTTTGGGTACTAGGACTACTGGACTAGCCCAAGGTATATCTGAAGGCTCAATCACACCTAACTACAACATTTTCTGGACATCAGTCCTGATACAGTCCCTGACATTTTCAGGTTGCCTGTTGATTTTACTCTTGACAGGCAGACTGTCTCCAGTGTCCACCTCATGGGTGCACCAGGAAGTCTGACTAGGGGTCAGGCTGAACATATGTCTAAACTGCTGCAGAACTTGTCTGCACTCAGTTTGCTGATGGTCAGTGAGGCTGCTTGCCAAAGCAACACCATCTACTGACCCATCATCAGGGTTCTGTGAGAGCAGGTCAGGGAAAGGGTCACTCTCCTCCTCTTGATCCTCATCAGTTGCCATGAGCAAGCCCATGTCAGCCCTGTCAACATATGGTTTCAATCTGTTGACATTGAGCACCCTAAGCGGGCTCCTGGGAGTTCCAAGATTCACCAGGTAGGTGACTTCTCCCTTTTGCTCAACAATTGTATGGGGGCCACTCCATTAGTCTTGGAGGGCTGCTGGGGCCACAGGCTCCAACACCCACACTGGCTGGTACACAGTCAGCACAGCCTTTTGGTCATGCCAAGTTTTTTGTAGTTCTTGGCTGGCCTCCAGGTTTTTGGTTGCCTTCTTCATGTATTCGGACATCCTGGAGCGGAGAGCAAGTACATAGTCCATCATATCCTGTTTGGGAGGTTTGAGAGGTAACTCCTAGCCCTCCTTCACCAAACATAATGGACCTCTTACAGGATGCCCAAACAGAAGTTCACATGGGCTGTAACCAACTCCCTTCTGTGGAACCTCTCTGTATGCAAAAAGAAGGCTGGGAAGTAAAAGGTCCCATTTTTGCCTAAGCTTTTCTGGGAAGCCTTTAATCACTCCCTTAGGGGTTTTGTTGAAACGTTCAACTAACCCATTGTGGGTGATAGGGAGTAGTGAATTTATAAGTTACACCACACTCCTTGCACATTGCTTTTAGATACTCTGACATGAAGTTGGTACCTCTGTCAGATATGACCTCCTTTGGAAAACCCACTCTTGAGAAAGCTCCAATGAGGGCTCTTGCCACCACAGGGGCTGTGGTGGTCCTCAGGGGTATGGCCTCTGGGTACCTGGTGGCATGATCCACTACCATCAGGATAACTCTGTGCCCAGATGCAGTTGGAGGGTCAAGGGGACCAACAATGTCAATCCCTACCCTTTCAAAGGGTACCCCCACCACAGGCAGTGGTATCAGGGGGGCCTTTGTTGTGTCACCTGACTTGCCACTGGCTTGGCAAGTGACACAGGAGCGACAAACCTCCTTGGTGTCCTCTGATATATGTGGCCAATGAAAATGTGGAACAAGCCTGTCCCAGGTCTTGTTTTGGCCCAAGTGACCTGCTAAAGGGATATCATGTGTTAGGGTCAAGAGGTACCCCCTAAACTTCTGAGGTATTACCAACCTCCTGGTGGCTCCAGGGATTGGATCTCTAGCCTCAGAATATAGGAGTCCCTCATCCCAATAAACTTTATGGGACCCACTAGCACTCCCAGCAGCCTCAGCAGCAGCCTGCTGTCTGAGGGTTTCAAGAGAGGGGCAGCACTGTTGCTTCTTACTCAGATCCTCCCTAGAAGGTCCCCCTGCCCCCAAGAACTCAACCTGATCAGGTTCAAGTCCCTCTGGGGCAGTTCCTTCTTCAGGATCTGCTTCTCCTCCCTCAAGAGGTGAATCTGTGATCTGAGACAGAGGGGAAGGCACTGCCTTAACCCTACTGCTCCTCTTCTTGGGTAGCACCTGGTCCATAGTTTCAGGATCCAAAGCTGGTTCACTTTGATGCATTTTGGCCTGTGACCTGGTCACAGCAAGTACTTCTGCAGGGATGCCCAACATCTCAGCAGGAGTCCATAACTCTACTTCATACCAGGCTGAAGTCTCTAGATCATTGCCCAATAGACATTTGACAGGGAGGTCTGCACTGACTACTACCTTCTTGAGGCCAGTTACCCCTCCCCAGGAGAAATTCACAACTGCCAGACTATAGTTGGTCCTGGCATTGCTTGCATTGGTAACCTGGTACATTTAATCCAGGATGATCTGCCCAAGGTCCACAAGATCCTCTGCCACCATGGTGACACTAGCACCTGTGTCCCTGAATGCCAATGCCTGTTTGCCATTTATTACAGGTTGCTGTTTGCATTTGCCCAGATTACTGGTGCTCACTAGGAAGGACATATCAATGTCTCCATCACAAATCAGCAATGCCTGAGTGGGTACTCTGACTAGGCCAGAGTCCACTTAAGAACCCAGGGTCAACCCTACTACACCCTTATTCTGAGTACCACCTCCACCAGTAGCTGAACTAGGAGGAACAGTTGTCTTAGGGGCAGGAGTGGTGGTGGTTTGGCCTTTGGACTTGTTACAATCAGAAGTCCAGAGCCCTTTCTGTTTACAGAATTTGCACCAGGGCTTCTTTTTGCCTTTTCCCTTGTTAGACTGTGAATCCCCAACAGATGCAGATTTTTGGGGCCCTTGTGAAGACTTCTGGTCTTTTGACTTATCCCCACCTTCTCAGAGCCTTTAGGATCCTGCTTCTTAGTGTCACCCCCTTGGGTCTGGGTTTTCTGCCTCACCCTGGTTCTGACCCATTTGTCTGCCTTCTTTCCCATTTCTTGGGGAGAGGTCAGATCAGAGTCCACCAGGTACTGATGCAACAACTGGTTCTGGCAATTATTAAGGATCTGTTCTCTCATCATAAGATTATACAATCCCTTAAAATGAGTAACTCTACTACCAACCAGCCAACCCTCCAGAGCCTTGGTTGCACAATCTACAAAGCCAGTCCAGTCCTGATTCTGTGCTTTCTGGGTGTCTCTGAACTTCAACCTGTACTGTTCAGTGGTTAAGCCAAACCCATCAATCAATGCACTCTTCAGGACTTCATAATCATCAGCATCCTCTTCTCTAACAGTGAGGAGCTTGTCTCTAGATTTATCTGAAAATGAGAGCCACAAGATTGCTGCCCACTGCCTTTGGGGGACCTGTTGTACTCTACAGGCCCTTTACATAGCAGTTATCCATTTGTGGATATCATCCCCACTCTGGTAGGGAGGAACAACCTTGGACAGGTTCCTATGGTCTGGAATGTATTCTTTGACTCTAGGGACACTGTTGCTGCCACCAGGGGGTTCTAACCCCTCTCTTTTAGAAGCTCTCTGGAGCTCAAAGGCTTCTTTGTCTAATGCCAACTGCTTGGGCCCGATTCACAGAACTAACTTAAGACAAAATCCTAAACTTACTACCATTTTGGTATTCACAGAAGGCACTTACTCATTTTGGTATTCACAGAAGGCACTTACTCATTTAGGTATTCACAGAAGTTAGGAGTCCTAACTTTAGGACTCCTAAATGCCTTCTGTGAATACCGAAAGTCTTAAAGTTAGGATTTTTCTCAGTTTAGGAGTTGTAAAAATAGGACTCCTAACTTTAGGACTTCGAAATGCCTTCTGTGAATACCGTAAGTCTTAAAGTTAGGATTTTTCTCAGTTTAGGAGTCCTAAAGTTAGGAGTCCTAACTTTACTACTCCTAAACTGAGAAAAATCCTAACTTTAAGACTTTCGGTATTCACAGAAGGCATTTAGGAGTCCTAAAGTTAGGAGTCCTAACTTTACTACTCCTAAATTCAGAAAAATCCTAACTTTAAGACTTTCGGTATTCACAAAAGGCATTTAGGAGTCCTAAAGTTAGGAGTCTTAACTTTACTACTCCTAAACTGAGAAAAATCCTAACTTTAAGACTTTCGGTATTCACAGAAGGCATTTAGGAGTCTTAAAGTTAGGAGTCCAAACTTTACTACTCCTAAACTGAGAAAAATCCTAACTTTAAGACTTTCGGTATTCACAGAAGGCATTTAGGAGTCTAAAGTTAGGACTCCTAACTTCTGTGAATACCGAAATGAGCAAGTGCCTTCTGTGAATACCAAAATGAGTAAGTGCCTTCTGTGAATACCAAAATGGTAGTAAGTTTAGGATTTTGTCTTAAGTTAGTTCTGTGAATCGGGCCCTCAGGCTTTAAAGTAAGGGTGGGCGACAGTTTCCGTTCCGCCCGCGCAAATTGTGACAATTCGACATTTTCGCGCTCCGCGCGGAACGAGAAAATGTCGAATTGTCGCGATTTCCGCGAGGGAACGGAAATTGTCTCGAGTAAGTGAACAAAATAAATTCAGTATAGCATTAATCAGCACAAAACATTCGGGAGCTAGGTCGAGGCTGGGCAGGTGTGCTTTTCTCCCCATATCTACCGTCAAAAATTACCTGTGGTCCTGGAGACTCCTTACCTGATGGAGCTCTGTGCAGCCATGACTTTCTCGAGCGCAATCCCCGTGCAGTTCCAGACACCAGGAGGTTCTGTCTCCTCGTCTGCTGCTCTGATCGGTCTCTGGCCCTTTATAAACAAGAGGCATGTGAACTGCATGGAAGCCGGGCCCCACACACCAGCGGTGGGCAACGTCTTCCAGCCCTTTCCCCCACTGATGGACAGCTGACTCGAGGGGCCCGTCGGCGCCGTGGTGTGCTGTGCTTCTCTCTCCATATCTACTGTCAAAAATTAGCTGTGGTCCTTGATGGAGCTCTGTGCAGCCATGACTTTCTCGAGCGCAATCCCCGTGTAGTTCCTGACACCACGAGGTTCTGTCTCCTCATCTGCTGCTCTGATCGGTCTCTGGCCCTTTGTAAACAAGAGGCATGTGAACTGCATGGAAGCCGGGCCCCACACACCAGCGACGGGCAACGTCTTCCAGCCCTTTCCCCCACTGATGGACAGCTGACTCGAGGGGCCCGTCGGCGCCATGGTGTGCTGTGCTTTTCTCTCCATATCTACCGTCAAAAATTAGCTGTGGTCCTTGATGGAGCTCTGTGCAGCCATGACTTTCTCGAGCGCAATCCCCGTGTAGTTCCTGACACCAGGAGGTTCTGTCTCCTCGTCTGCTGCTCTGATCGGTCTCTGGCCCTAAACAAGAGGCATGTGAACTGCATGGAAGTCCCGCCCCACACACCAGCAGCGGGCAACGTCTTCCTGCCCTTTCCCCCACTATGAAACCCCAACCGGAAGTAACATCTCCACGATCACGCGAAATATCGCGAGATCGCGGAGATTTTGTGCCGTTTCGCGATATTTGGCGAAAGGCACTTCTGGTAATTCCGCCCACCCCTACTTTAAAGGCAAATCTTGCTTCCTCATTCTGCAGCAGTTTGTACATTCTCTCAGAGGAGGTCTCTCTTCTATTAAGGTATGAGTTCCTCTGCTGGACAGATTCTCTGCCAAAGTGATAGGAGTGGTCAGATTCCCTAGAAGGGGACCTATGCCTCTCCTCCACTCTGTCAGTTCTCTTAGGGAGAATTCCTCTGTCCTTTTCAGATCCTTGTGGATCTGGCCCTTCAACCACAGAGTCCAGGTCATCTTGATTTTCATCATCTGACCCAGACACTGTAGTTGACCCACCCCCTGATTCAGACCTATTAGCTCCTAGAGCTAATATAGGATCATCTGCTGTCAGCCGATCTATCAGGTGTAGTGTGGAGGGACTCTGTCCTAGCTTCAGGTGCCTTGCAGCACACATGGCTTTCAAGTCAAAGAAAGTCATGTCCTTATACTGAGGCTGAGTGGACCCACTGGCTCCCCTCTTTGAGGACATTCTAGTGTTGTGCAGTGTTGTACCACCTACACTAGTTTGTGGCCTACTGATACTAGCTTGAGCTGTAGAAAGGGTGTGCTATCCCTTGACACACACCTCTAAGTTCAGTAGAACTTATGGATACTAAGCTTGACTTTATATGTACCTTGAGTACCTATAGTGGTTTTCAGTTAGTAATTCAAATAGAGATTTTCTGGTAAAACGATGGCAAGCTGGAATCCCACACGCTGCCCAACAATGTGAGAAGTTGGCCTGGTATATGCTGGTCACTACTTAAAGTGGCCACCTTGCACCAGTACAATTCGACTCTTATGGTAGATAGGTTTAAGACAACCTTTTAAAGAAAGCTATCCTAGTGGTAGCTGTGGAGAGCAGCCTTCAGGCTAAGTCTTTAGAGGAATGTAAAGCAGCTTGTTTTACCTCATAATCTCTTGAATTACTAAATGAAAGGACACCACACAGGTATATATATCAAATATACATGTATTTATTTCTAGACACACTCTACTAATCACTTTATGAGATTAGAAGTCAGGAACATATGCACAAATGAACATTTCACAATAAGCTAAGCACAAATATGTCTGGGGCCCTATGGGCGTACCAGACCATATACTAAAAAAGAGACTTAGAGATAATGACTTGCAAGGAGACAGGGCCTAGGGCCTTCAGAAGCGCTGGGGCCTCACTAATCCACCCAAGGCAGGTAAGTAAAGGACCCACGGGAGATGCATGCAGTGTGAGAACACAGCTGCGGATCCCAATAGACTTCAATGGAGCAAGTCACGGTTGGAATTTTAAAGTTTTAGGATACTTCGGGAGAGTCTACAAGCAAGTCACTTACAGGGTAAGTAGTTCTAGAGCCAACACACACAGGAGCACCGGAGTGCTGGAGTTACCTCACCCAGGGAAGGCGGTTGCATAGGTGTCTTTTGGTGTCGGGTCGCGGCGACCTTTTCAATGGGAGCCAAAGAAGACTTGCTGCTTGTGAAGAAGTGTCCGGTGGAATCCAAGGCTGGATTCAGAAGAAAGAAGACCTGAAAGCAGAAGGGACAGTGTTCAAAGTCACTTGGCAGTGACCCGGGGCAAGGAAGTTGGATGCCCACAGTCGTGATTTCAGGTGATTATGGGTGTGTTGACTCTTCAGCCACGAGGTCCAGGAGGTGTCAACGACAACCAGGAGCTGTATTCAGTGTGTCCCACAAAGTCTGCAGCTTACTGCAGTATCGGTGACCAGATTGGAGCCAACAAGCCTTGGTAACAGCAAGTCTCATGGAAAGTGTAAAAAGTCAGGAGTGTAGACCAGCAAGGTCTGAGGGACTCACCTAGCAAGGGTAAGTCAGGGCAGGCATGGAGCAGGCAGGGGAGTCTTTTGGTTTTGTAGAAAAGTCTTCTGGGGAGCCACAAGCCAACCGGTAAGGGATGCCTTGGGAGGATTCACTCAGCAGGAGCCCACAGTCACTCGGGACACAGTAGGCCTCTGATCTTCAGTGAAAATCCTGCTGGAGGCTTTGACCACACGTGGTCCAATGCACAAGTTTGTAGACTGTCCTGAAGGGGTTGCACTTGAAAATAGCACCCGGTACTCAGGTATTGCAGTTCCTCATCACTCGTGGGGGTCCACTTGCCCAGCTTTGCTGGGGACGCATGATGGCCTTGGAGAAGTCAGGAAATCCACTTCCAGGGCTGCAGGGACTTCAGACTCCGGAGGGAGCATGACAATTTGCAACCATTGATTCAAAGTTTTGGTGCCTGCCAAGCAGGGGAGTCACTCCTTGACTCCAATGGAGATTCTTCCATCTTCCAGAGGTAGTGGAATGTCGAAGGTCTAGGATTCTTCTTCAGAGCGTCATCTAGGGTAATCTTGTTTGCAATGGCAAGGGTTCCCTAACTTATACTACAAGGAAGGGAGGGATTAGCTCTATGACCCCTCCTATGGGAGGGTCAGGGGAGTGGGTGGCTACACCCACTTCTCTTCATCCAGTTTCACACCAGAGCAGGGGCAGGTAGCCCCTGAACCGGTTTGAGCTGGCATATGCACAGAGGAGCCTACTGCTCCCTCAGTGCAGGACTTCAAAGCACTCTAGGAGTGCACCCACAAACCCTGTCTGGGAGGTGGTCACACCTCCCTGTGACAGGATACCTATTGTAGTGTCTGTGACTGGTGGCATCCATTTTTTGATGCCAGGGCTCTTCAGGATTCTACCGCGTTTCCACAGTAGTTACATGTCTATCTCTCTAGAACGGTGGAATCATACTCCCACACCAGTTATAGGGGTATGATTCCAAAGCATTTGACACCAAACACATGTTTTGATGCAGCCATTCCAAAGTTAGCATTAACAGCAAGGTTATAATGCACTTAAGAGTATATGGTTTAACCGCATCCACAAACAGCCACAGAGAATGGACTCTGAGAGCTGCAGAGGGGCCCTGCTCAGGCAGAGGCACCCCCTCACATGGAAACCAAGCACCCTGCCCTCAGGATTGATAGGGCCTGCCTTAGGGGTGACTGATAGGTTTATATGTGTGAGCAAGTAGAGATATAGTGAACCTATATCTCAGTGAGGAGTGCTAACACTGCCTCACCTAGGCTGCAGTAGCAGCCCTGTGGTATCAGATTTTGTCTGTTTCCCAGGGGTGGCATAATACATGCTTCATCCCCTTGTAGGCCTGTGAAGTACCTATGCCCTTGGTACCTAAGGTACCATATACTAGGGACTCATAAGGTACCACAGTATCCAATAACTAGTGCATCTAATATACACTCCAAGTTGTTTAGAGAGAACAGAGAGGCTGGGAGCCTGATTAGCAGGGTCCCAGCCAGACGATAGCCAGAAACCAGTGTAAACATCAGAAAAAAAGTGGGGGCAACATAAGGTGCAGATCCTACTCTCCTACAACCGTGTTACGTGCGCTTCGTACAAATGGTGGCCCTGGACCTAATGGGCTACCTCATGCCCTGTTTTGTGCCAATGTTGACATGTGGGATGGAATTTTGTATATATTATTCAGTGAAGTATTGACATTGGAGATTGTGCCAGCATCATGGCAAGGTAGCATATTGCAGCCTATTTATAAAAGTGGCCCGATTGCGAATCCTGCCAATTATCGATTAATTTAGTAGACGATGGTGATGCAACGGTGTTTGCTTCTGTTCTGTTGATAGAATTGGAAAATTGGGCAACGCAGGAAAGCCTTATTCCATTTAACCAAACTGGTTTTCATAAAGGCCAATCCACCTCTACCAACCTGTTGGCTTTGACATTACTTGCTGACCGGGCTGTCTTAAATGAACAAAATGTATACATTGCTTTTAATTGATTTATAGGCAGCCTTTGACTCTGTGAATCGAAATCTGTTCTGGAAAAAAATGTTAGATTAGGGCATTCCAGGGAAACTGTTGAAGGCTATTATCCTTTTGTATACGGATACTTGGGTTTGAGTCATGTTGGGTGATGGTAACTCCTTATCAAGAAAAATCAGAACATATTTAACTGTCTAAAGCAAGACATTGTTCTTCCTCCCTGCTCCTATTTCTATCAGATCTTTCTCAGCATCTGGACCTTATTAATGCACATATTCCTAGGATGTGGGGGGGTACAAATCAGCAACCTTCAATATGCTGATGATACTATCCTTGTGAGCCATACTCCTATTGGCTAATAAAGACTTATTACTGCCTTTGATGATTATACACAACAGAATGGCCTTGAACTGAATGTAAAAAAACAAAGTCATGAAAATTGGCTCTTTTAAACAGAAGTTCAATTCATGGAAGGCCACAGCAGGCCCAATTGAAGTTGTTAAGACGCATATATATTTAGGGGTGGTGTTCGATAATCGCATAACCTTCAAATTCCATTTCAAGGACCTAGGGGCCAAAACGGTGACCTTGATTCATGCTTTTACATTTTTAATAAAATCACTGAATTGTCAATCGTATGACTTTATTCTTAAAGTAAGCAAAGCTAAATTACAAGCAACCCTCATATATGGCTTACCCATCACCAGAGGGAAAGATGTGAAGGTCCTGGATCTATTGGTAGTCAAGGTCTTCTAAGCAACTTTTGGGATTGCCAATTCAGTGTGCCAAGCGTGAATAAGATTAGAGTTTGGTCTCCAGAGACAGTGCCTGGTATCAAAAGGAGCATTTCTGAAATGTATGGTTGCTTTGTCTGCATCAGCCCCTGCATCCTTAGGGAACATTTGCTGGTTAGAAATAGATAAGTCAGCCTAAGCTGCTAAATGGAGATCTTATATTTTAACCTCCCTAAGGGATATTGGTCTGCAAATTGCACTGCAAGATCTGAACATGCCCAATTATAAGTTAATTTTTAAAAAAATGTATCAAAGCTGAATCACTCAAGCTGGACAAAAATGCATTAGTAGAGAATAATTATGCATGGTATGTGATTTATTCATACCAATCCCTACTCATTCAGCCATATTTGACTGCTTATTTTCAGCAAAGTTTAAAAATATTTTAATAATGGGAATTAATCCAACTAAAGAGGGCACGCAATCATGGATCTAGCAGTGGCCTGAATCTAATTGTAGACTATGTGGATGGCCAGAAGAAACATTAGTACATATAGGATCCCATTAGGATGGCAGGCGAATCGCCCCCGCCGGGCCGGCAGTAGTCACCGCCAGCCTGGCGGGGGCGATCCGCCCACCATCCATGCAGCAAAGATCCCCCCCCATGTTACGATGGCCGGGGGCTCCGCAGCGGACGGAAAGACCGTCTGCCGCTTTTCCGCCCGGTCGACAAGTTGACCGGGCGGAAAAGGGTTCAATATGGTGGCGGTGTCTGTTAGACCCCGCTAGCCATTTTACAATTTGCCACGGAAAGGCATGTGGAGTTTACTTGCGGGGGCCCATTGCGGGTCCCCAGGGACTCTGGGGGGTGCACAATGGGGTACTTATGGATCCCCCCTGCATTTCAATGTACAACGTCGCAGGCATCGCGCGGTGCCTGTCACGTTGTGCATTGAAAGGCACAACCTGCCTTTGTGGCATTGCGGCGGGTGATGCTTTCAGCACCGCCTGCCGCAATGTTTCAAATGCATGATGCGCACACCAGTGCGGCGTGCGCATCCTAATAGAGGGTGCGGGACCGCTGCTGGCATTGCGGGAGGTCCCGATTCCCGGGGGTATGGCCACCATAGTGTGTGTGTGCCCCAAGCTGATTAATATTCGATGTACCATTTTGAAACCACGGTTCTTGAGGATCAGGTTCAGATCAGCTCGTCAGGCTTTAATTACGTCATTATCTAGAGTATTGATTCTGTTATTATGTCAATTGGTAACATTTTTAAGTGCAGTTGAAAAATGTCTAATATAATCAGTTTGAGCTTCATTATTTTAATGGCTCCGGAACCTAATAGTTTACATACTCTTTATATCCTGTATATCTTAGTGATTAGGCTGGTAGGGTGATATCTAGAAATGTAACAATAGAAGTTTCACTGTTACAGTAACTTTGATGCACTTTATCATTGCTTTAATAGGATGGACGTTGCAATTATTGCACTTTAAAATGCAACATGTGTGATATTCTGCTGTAGAAATTAATGAAGTATTTTTTTATGTATTTTATTCTTGATGTTAGTTACAGAGAATTAGTATGCTGTGCACATTTACACTCTAAACTGTAAAATGTGCAATATTATGTTGTTGTAATTAAAGATGTATGGTGATTTGTTTTTTTTTAGGATATCATTATGATTGTATTGGCAAATATTCTTAAATAGTATATGTGGTACAGTTATTAAATATTATGTGATGTGAAGATGCTTTGATTGCAATGATTTTTATTAATCAAACAATAAAGATTTTATATATATATATATATATATATATATATATATATATATATATATATATATATATATATATATATATATATATATATATATATATATATATATTTACAGAAAAAAACATAGGTTTCAGGGGTGTTATAGTTAGCTGGCCATTTCACGCGTACCAAACCATAGAAATTCCTCCGTTATAGTTAATTCTGCTAACTATAACTCGCGCGCCCGCAATGCACTGCTGATGATGTCACATATTGCATCATTCATGACATGGTCAGTGACATCACTGATGACATCTCAAATAACATCATTTATGACATCACTGGTGATATCATCCAGTGAAAGGGTTTAGTTTGAAATTTAAATGTGTATTATATATATACCAATCTGTATTGAAGATTGAGTGGATATATAACTGTCTGGATGGAGGATTAAGTAGCTGTCTAACTGTCTGTTTAAGTGAGTAATTAAAAGTGTCTCACTTAATACAAGGATTAGTAACTAAACTATGTGAATGTGTGCATCACTGTCTCTGTTGTTGTATAACATGCTGCATCAGTTGGTCACTAACTACATGAGTGTGTTTATTAGTTATTGATTAGTTCGGTGAGTATTTGTATGGGACACTGAGTTTGTGTGTGGTTGGATGGGGTGTGTGTAACTCTATGCATAGATGTATGAATGGTTGATTGACTAGGTGTATAGGTTTAAGAGTGCATGTGGAAACAGTTGTTTGGGTGACTGAGTGTATTTATTTGTGTGTTGGTGAGCGAATATATGTTTTAGTTGTACATCTTCAACAAAGTACAAAAATAAAAGGCATTGTATGTGAGAGTTGGTGTATATAAATAAGTATGTGTAAGAGTCAGTGATTGTGAGAGTAACTACATGAATGAGTGTATAATTGTAATGGGGATTTTTTAACATATTAACTATGAGTTACTATGTGTTTGAATAAATGAGGTGATGTTGGATAATTGTGTAAGTGAGTAAATGTAAGTGTGATTAATTTTTTTCATGAGTGAGTAGGATGACTGCAATCCGACTAAGATGACTGCTGATGTGTCAATGTCTATATATGTGTATAAGTGCATTTGATAGTGTTCTATTAGTTAGTGACTACATGTATAAATGATTCTCTTTTTGAATGGGTAGTTGTGTGTGTAGACTTAGGAATCAGTGAGTGGGTATGTAGTAACTGTTATTGGTGTGTCAATGGTTTCAAATATGGTACTAGTGTATGATGAGGTGTATCAGATTGTCACGTGGAGGATGTTATCATTGATGTAATTTGAGATGTCATCAGTGATGTCATCAGTGATGTCACTGACCATGTCATGAATGATGCAATATGTGACATCATCAGCAGTGCATTGCGGGCACACGAGTTATAGTTAGCAGAACTAACTATAACGGAGGAATTTCTATGGTTTTTACGAGTGAAATGGCCAGCTAACTATAACACCCCTGAAACCTATGGTTTTTTCTTTGAATTTGTAAGGTTTTTTAAATGCTAATTTCTAACTATAACGTCTCTGAAACCTATGTTTTTTTCAGTGAATTTCAAAGCTTTTTTAAATGCTAATTTCTAACTATAACGTCTCTGAAACCTATGGTTTTTTCAGTGAATTTCAAAGGTTTTTTAAATGCAAATTTTTAAGTGTGATAGTAGTATACCTATTTTTTGTACTGATTTTCTACAGTTTTTTAACTGTTTATTTATAAATATTTTATTCATTAAATAACATTATATATTTTTCTGAAAATTGCAAAAAAACTTTAAAAAAATTAAAACTGAAATATTGATTACTTTTTTTGTTTTAATTTTTTATTTTAATATGTTTATATTATTTTCTTAAAAAAAAAATCAAAAATGTTTTTGGAGTCGCGCACTCAAAGTGTACACATCACGGTGAGTGCGCGGATACTAGCTGCCATTTTAGAAAAGTCGTGAAGGAGCCGCGTACGGTGTGTGACGGCTGCATGTTTTTCAATTACATCATATACATTTAATATTAGTTGATGTGCGCGATTGGTATGCGACCAGTCCGTGGCTTCCGCACATTTGCGACACATGCGCATCACGGTACGAGATGCCTGTGCGGTGGTGGGTCCTGCGTGACGTCATATATGTGCTGCGGCGCGCTGGGTGCACGACTCCCGCAAAAAAAAAATTATGTTCTAAAAAGATATGTATGTGTCTTTAATATACATATTAGGGCGAGAGATTATCTATGATATTCATAAAAATAATATATTTGTACTTATAATAAACTTATATCATTTTTAAATATATTTTCACAAAGTCGGGTGCGTGCATCGTGAGTGCAGAGAACCAGGTCAGCAGAGCTGCTGTAGAGCCAGAGAAACCAGGTCAGCAGAGCCGTTGTAGATCCAGAGAACCAGGTCAGCAGAGCTGCCCTAGAGCCTAAGAAGCAGGTCAGCAGACCTGCTCTAGAACCAGAGACCCAGGTCAGCAGAGCTGCTCTAGAGCCAGAGACCCAGGTCAGCAGAGCTGCTCTAGAGGCCGAGAACCAGGTCAGCAGAGCTGCTAAAGAGCCAGAAAAACCAGGTCAGCCGAGCTACTTTAGAGGCAGAGAACCAGGTCAGCAGAGCACTTTAGAGGGAGAGAACCAGGTCAGCAAAGCTACTTTAGAGCCATAGAACCAGGTCAGTGGAGCTGCTTTAGAGCCAGAGAACCAGGTCAGCAGAGCTGCTCTAGAGTCAGAGAACCAGGTCAGCAGAGCTGCTTTAGAGGGAGAGAACCAGGTCAGCAGAGCTGCTTTAGAGTCAGAGAACCAGGTCGGCAGAGCTGTCCTAGAGCCAGAGAAACCAGGTCAGCAGAGCTGCTCTAGAGGCAGAGAACCAGGTCAGCAGAGCTGCTTTAGAGGGAGAGAACCAGGTCAGCAGAGCTGCTTTAGAGCCAGAGAACCAGGTCAGCAGAGCTGCTCTAGAGCTAGAGAAACCAGGTCACCAGAGCTGCTTTAGACGGAGAGAACCAGGTCAGCAGAGCTGCTTTAGAGACAGAGAAACCAGGTCAGCAGAGCTGCTTTAGAGGGAGCGAACCAGGTCAGTAGAGCTGCTTTAGAGCCAGAGAACCAGGTCAGCAGAGCTGCACTAGAGCCAGAGAACCAGGTCAGCAGAGCTGCTTTAGAGCCATAGAACCAGGTCAGCAGAGGCCATGACATGGCTCTGTCATGGCAGGGCGGGAGCCTCGCAGCTCCCGCCCTGTCATAACAAACTGCTTTGCTATTTGGAAGAGAGAGCAGGAAACCTGCTCTCTCTTCCAAATAGCAAAGTAAATTGCTTTTCCAAAGGGGGAGCTGCAACCTCCTGCAGGAGACGGGGAGCCGGCGGGACTGTGGGGGATTAGGGACCCCCCACGGTCTCCAATGGAGAGGGCCAGCCCCGGGGGATGGGGTCCCCATGGCTACAAGTGGCCCGGGAGGGGGTCCATGCGCCCCTCCCCAAAATGAAAAATAAATAAATAAAATTTAAAAAGGCTGGCCCCGCGGGATGGGGTCCCCGGGGCCATAAATGGCCTAAGGAGGGGGGCAAGGCAGCCCCCCTCCAATATGAAAAATATTTTTAAAAAGGGCCATGCCCCGGGGGATGGGGTCCACGGGGCCGATTATGGCCTCGGGAGGGGGGCCACGCGGCCCCCTTCCCGAAATTTTCATTAAAAAAATTAATTAGGGGGTATGCCCTGTGGGATGGGGTCCCCAGGGCCAAAAAATGAGACACAGCCCCCTTCTAAAAAAAAAAAATAAAAAAAAAGAAGACCGGCACCGTTTGCAGATGGGGAACGAATTTCCCTAGAATACTGGGTGTCCCTGGGGGCAAACTAGCCCACCAGTTACCTCCAGTATGCGCCAGGGGGCTGCATTGCAGAGAAGTGTTCTGCGGCCATGCCCCTTTTTACACCTCTCTGCAACACAGCTCTGTGGCGCTTAATGGAGGTAGCTGGTGGGATAGTTGCACCCCAGGGGCCCTCCGGATTCAAGGGGAGTTAATCCCCAAACTTAAAATGTGCCACGGGGAGTGTTTGCACAGTGGTGAAGGGAGGGGGTGGGGCCTGGGGTGATATGTGTGCAAACACGCCCTGTGGCGCGTTTTAAGATCAGGAATTAAGGGGCATATCAACAACGAGGCGATAGAAAATTATTGCCGCTTTTGTGGCCGTTTTCGGCCGAAAAGCGGCGATAGTTTTATCGCCTAATTAGCAAGGTCACACTAACGCGTGAAACCTTGCTTTAGCGTACGAAATCTTAACGCCCAGCTTTGCATCTCTAATGAGATGCAAAGTGGGCGTTCTAGACCTGACATGACAGGAGAAATGTCGCTAAGCGACATTTCTCCTATCATCAAGCACAACGCTATGAGGCATAGCGGCAGGAAAAGTAGCGATAACCCCTGTTATCGCTACTTTCCTTACGCCTGCTTCAGGGCTGACTTAGCCATGATATCTTATGGAAGGAGGATATCATGGCTAAGTTTGTGAGTCCCTATCAACAAGCTAACACCACATTTCGTGAGATTATCGCTAGGTTTCCAGCAATAATCTCACGTTAGGCAGTTGGCACTAGGATTTTTATTGCTTTTGAGATAAGCGTTGCTAATAGCATGCTATCTCAGCGATAAAAATCCACGCTAGCCGTCGATAATTATCCTAGCGCTAAGTGCGCTTAGCGATAATTATCGCCGGTTGTTGTTGATATGCCCCTAATTCCTCTTCAATCCTGAAGGTCCCTGGGGGCCAACTAGCCCACCAGGTACCTCCAGTAAGCTCCATGGAGCTGCGTTGCAGAGTGTTGTAAAAAGAGGCATGGCCTCTGAACACCTCTCTGCAACGCAGCTCTCTGGCGCATACAGAAGGGACCTGGTGGGCTAGTTGGCCCCCAGGGACCCTCAGGATTGAGGTGGAATGAATTTCCCAACTTAAACTGCGCCACAGGGTGTGTTTGCAGACATGTCACCTTAGGCCACGCCCCCTTCCTACACCACTGTGCAAACGCACCCCGTGGCGCGTTTTAATTTGGGGGATTAAGTCTCTTTCAATACTGAGGGCCCTGAGGGCCAACTAGCCCAACAGGTATCTCCAGTATGTGCCAGGGAGCTGCGTTGCAGACAGGTGTTCAGAGTCCATGCCCCTTTTTACACCTCTCTGGAACGCAGCTCTATGGCGCTTACTGGAGGTACCTAGTGGGCTAGTTTGACCCTATGGACCTTTAGGATTCAAAGGGACTTAATCTCTCAACTTAGAACGGCCACAGGGCGTGTTTACACAGTGGTGAAGGGTAGGCCTGGGCAAAAATTCCGTTCCGCTCGCGGAAATTGGGATAATTTGACATTTTCGCGTTCCGCGAGAGCGCGAAAATGTAAAAATTTCCGCAATCCGCATCTTACCGGAAATTTTTTTCTTGCTCGCATTGTAAAAAAATACATTCTCACGTGCATGCGATCGCCTTACCTGAATCCCGCGTTCGCCGACAAGTTTTCCCAATCCGGTCGCGTTCTCCACGAGATGTTGGATTGTTGGTAGCCATTTGCGCTGTCTCGCGAAAGCTCGCGCCCGCATTAACGTCTTTCTAATCGCGATCATGTCTTTCTTCTCGTGATCATGAGATGATTGAGATCTCGAACACGTCATTCTCCATTGTGAGCGAGAGCGTGAGGACACGGGCACGTCATATCGAACGTGAAAAGGAGCAAGAGACCCCGAACACATCATATCCAACGCGACAGGGAGCGAGAGAACGCGATCAAGTCATTTTGGACACGCCATCGACATCCGGCAGAAGTAATGTGAAGCTCGCACACGTGAGCAGCCGCATGGGTAAGTTGGCGAGCTGCGATCACGCAGAAAATACCACGAACGAGCAGGAAAAAAACTTCTGCGTCTTCGCGATATTTCCGCGTGTTTGCAGAGATTTTTAACATTTTCGCGATAGTTTGCGAAAGTGAATTTCGAAAATTCCACCCACCCCTAGTGAAGGGAGGGGACGGGGCCTGAGGTGACGTGGCGCGTTTTAAGTTGGGGAAATAATTCCCCTTCAATCCTGAATGACTCGGGGGCCAACTAGCCCACCAGGTGCTTCCAATAAGCGCCATTGTGCTGCGTTGCAGAGAGGTGGTCCAGGCATACCCCTTTTTACAGCTCTCTACAACGGCGCTTACTGGAGGTACCGAGTGGGCTACTTTGACCCTAGGGACCTTCAGGATTCAAGGGGACTTAATCTCCCAACTTAAAACGGACACAGGGCGTGTTTACACAGTGGGGAAGGGAGGGGACGGGGCCTGAGGTGACATGTGCAAACACGCCCTGTGGCATGTTTCAAGTTGGGGAAATAATTCCGCTTCAATACTGAGAGCCCCAGGGCGTCAACTAGCCCACCAGGTGCTTCCAGTAAGCGCCACTGGGCTGTGTTTCAGAGAGGTGGCCCAGGCCTTGCCCCTTTTTACACCTCTGCAATGCATCTCTGTGACGCTTACTGCAGGTACCTAGTGGGCTACTTGGACCCTAGGGACACTCAGGATTTAAGGGGACTTAATCTCCCAAATTAAAATGGACACAGGGCGCGTTTACACAGTGGTGAAGGGAGGGAATGGTGTAGGAAAGTGGCTCTATATATACTGGACCACATTAAAATCAGCCGAACTACGAATTCCAATTTAACTCACCTGTTATCAGGAGAGACCTCAGTGCTGCATCTTTGAGACCAGTACTGATCCTGTAATTCTAACCGTACTTACCAGTAACTTGAATTTCCTTCCTTAGGATATCATTGCCTGCTTTTTGCTGAAAAAGTTTCTAAGTGTCGATTTTTGAAACTTACAAATATTCCTCTAAAATCAGCCGAACTACAAATTCCGATTTAATCACCTGTTATCAGGAGAGACCTCAGTGCTGCATCTTTGAGTCCAGTACTGATCCTGAAAAGTAATTCTAACCGTACTTACCAGTAACTTGAATTTCCTTCCATAGGCCAACATTGACTGCTTTCACTTGGAAATTCTTCTAAGCGTGGAGTTTTGGAACTTTAAAATATTCATCTAAAATCAGCCGAACTACGAATTCCGATTTACTCACCTGTTATCAGGAGAGACCTCAGTGCTACATCTTCGAGCCCAGTACTGATCCTGAAAAGTAATTGTAACCGTACTTACCAGTAACTTGAATTTCCTTCCATAGGCTAACATTGACTGGTTTCACTTGGCAATTCTTCTAAGTGTTGAGTTTTGGAATTTTAAAAATTTCCTCTAAAATCAGCCGAACTACGAATTCTGATTTACTCACCTGTTATCAGGAGAGACCTCAGTGCTGCATCTTTGAGCCCAGTACTGATCCTAAAAAGTAATTCTAACCGTACTTACCAGTAACTTGAATTTCCTTCCATAGACTAACATTGAATGGTTTCACTTGGAAATTCTTCTAAGTGCGGAGTTTTGGAACTTTAAAATATTCCTCTAAAATCAGCCGTACTACGAATACCGATTTACTCACCTGTTGTCAGGAGAAACCTCAGTGCTGCAACTTTGAGCCCAGTACTGTGCCTGAAAAGTAATTCTAACCGTGCTTACCAGTAACTTGAATTTCCTTCCATAGGCTAACATTGACTGGTTTCACTTGGAAATTATTTTATGTGTGGAGTTTTGGAACTTTAAAATATTCCTCTAAAATCAGCAAAACTACGAATTCTGATTTACTCACCTGTTATCAGGAGAGACCTCAGTGCTGCATCTTTGAGCAAAGTACTGATCCTGAAAAGTAATTGTAACCATACTTACCAGTAACTTGAATATCCTTCCATAGGATCTCCTTTCCTGCTTTTTGCTGAAAAAGTTTCTAAGTGTCATTTTTTGAAACTTACAAATATTCCTTTAAAATCAGCCGAACTACAAATTCCGATTTACTCACCTGTTATCAGGAGAGGACTCAGTGCTGCATCTTTGAGCCCAGTACTGATCCTTAAAAGTAATTCTAACACTTATAAATTCACCCAGGCACTCTCCTTGCAGTATTCTAATCATTCAGTCAGTATCCAAGTACTCATGCAGCGAGCCAGGCATTAGCACATGGACTGCCTCAAACGCTTATCCACTATGCATGCAGTCCTCTAACCACCTACACACTTGTCTTTTACACCTTCAATTCCCCAGTTAGTATCCATACACTTCCAGCAAACACCCTGTCACTCTCCTTGCACTCCTCTAGTGACCCATTCAGCACCATGTACTAATCCATTCACTGCACCAAAACTCAACCACTTATAAATTCACCCAGGCACTATTTTTGCAGTGCGCTAATCATTCATTCAGTACCCAAGTACTCATGCACTGAGCCAGGCTTTAGCACATGGACTGCTTCAAACCCCTATCCACTATGCATGCAGCCCCCTAACTAACCAACGCACTTATAGTTCTGCACTTATATATTCAATAAAAAAACAATATTTCAGTTTCAATATTTTAAAAAACATTTTTATTTCCATTTATATTAAAAATATATAATGTAATAAAAAAAAAAATGTAAAAAAAACAGTTAAAAAACTGTTATATTTTGCAATTAGCATTTAAAAAACCTTAGAAATTCACTGAAAAAACCATAGGTTTCAGGACTGTTATAGTTAGCTGGACATTTCACTCGTACAAATCCATTGAAATTCCTCTGTTATAATTAGTTCTGCTAACTATAATTCGCTCGCCCGCAATCCACTGCTGATGATGTCACATATTACATAATTCATGACATGGTCAGTGACATCAACGATGACATCACTGATGACATCTCAAATGACATCACTGATGACATCATCCATGTGACAATCAGATACACCTCATCATACAGTAGTATAACCTTTCATCACTCACTGTAAAATACAGAGAACCATATTTGAATCCAGTGACACACCAATGCAAGTTTCTAAAAACCCACTCAGTGATTCCTAGATCTACACACACATCTAATCACTTACCTATAGATTCACTCATACATGCTGTAAATGATCAATAGAACGCTATCAAATATACTTATACACCTATATCGACATTACACACCAGCACACATCCTATTCACTTATGCAGTCATCCTACTCACTTATGCAAAAAATGGATCATACTTACATTTACTCAGCTACACACTTATTTATACAAACAACACTTAATTTATTCATATAGATATTAACTCATACTTAGTGTGTTATAAAATCACTATTATAAGTATTCAGTTATACATACAGTCACTCATACAATCAGTGAGTCTTATGTATACTTATTTATATACAACTGTCACATACACTGCCTTTTATTTTTCTAGTTTGTTGGACATGTACCATTGAGAGATATATTTGCTCATCCCCACACCCATAAAGATATTCACTCACCCAAACAACTGTTATAACATGTAGTCTTAACCTCATATACCTACTGAATCAACTATTCACACATCTTTGGGCAGTCACACACACCTCACCGAACCACACACACAATCACTCTCCCATACAAATACTCAGTTAACTAATCAATAACTAACATAGACTTTCACATAGCTAGTAATCAACTGGTCCAGTCAAGGCAAAAGACTACATTTCTTGATCACTTTATTTAATTTGAGTCCGGTTACTTTTTTATTTACTTCCTAATTTACTTAGTTATGTATTTATGTTTTACTCCTCTCCATTCATCCATAAGTATTTTCTCAATATTAAGGCATTTTTTTTAAGATGACACATTTTTGCTGTTTATAAATGTACGTGTTTAAGTGCTCTATGTTCATGATTGCTGTAAATGCTTATTTGAGTTCTGTGTCTCTCTCTATTTTTACTGTTGTGATAGTGAATACAAATAAAACAGAAAACAAAGAAGGAAAAACGAACATAGTCTCAGTTATGCAAAAAGGTGTATGCTTCACCCACTGTCAAAGATGAAATGATAGAAGGAATTAATACTTCCCAGTGGCACAAAAAAACATTGGATCAATGTCTGATCA
Source organism: Triturus cristatus (assembly GCF_964204655.1). Classification (NCBI taxonomy): domain Eukaryota; kingdom Metazoa; phylum Chordata; class Amphibia; order Caudata; family Salamandridae; genus Triturus; species Triturus cristatus. Next base: position 1,227,058,016 of record NC_140590.1, on the reverse strand, counting down.
AGCCGTTTTCACGAAATCTGATATACGTTATTCACATCACATGATGATCAAATCAGGATCCATTTTAAATCGATTTCCTAATGCTTTAATTTTAGGATTTTTCATCATTTATTTTTTTAGTTTGAAAGCAATGAAATACATACCATCAGAGAAGAGATGGGTGGTAGAAAAATCTTTTTGAATGTCTGGCTGGCAGGGAAAACTGATATCAAGTTGAGAACTTGGGTGGGCTCTGGTGGGAGTAACAGATTGATGAAAAGTTCAGCCTGTAATTCGCAAATTGTATGTCTAATTCTCAATTGTTGTCACTTGACATCTTCTCATCCCTTTCAGGGCAAGATTGTCCTTCATGTTTGTAAAGAGCAACACAATGCGGATTGATGTTACATTTGATCTATTTCTCCATTGTGATTACATTTTCTTTGTTTTACGATATTTTTTTCAGAAACTTTACCCAGTCCTCCTACAGTGTCTGCTTGGGGATGTACCAGCTCTCGATCTCCAACCCAAACTCGGTGTGCTCTCCAGTCAAGACGATCATTGCCAACTCATTATTCACGCACCCAGGCACGCCCGGGGACATTATGTTGATGGAGCTGGAAATCACGGTGAACTTCACCGATTTTATCATGCCTGTCTGCCTGCCGGCCTCACCTGTCCAATTCCCTTCTGGGTTAAACTGCTGGGTTACTGGCTGGGGAAACATTTACTCTTCAAGTGAGTATGGGTTGTGGGCCACAATAACAATGGATCTTCTTGGTAATGCATTTCATGAATTGACCACTTAGTGACTAACAGATATAATTCCTGCCATGAGTAATGCTGTGCCACCAAGAAGGGCTGAAAATGTTAGCAAAAAAGGTTCCTGCATTTAATGCACCTACTGGTAAAATTTCATTGTGAGCCACATACCATAGGGATTATATCCTGTTGGGGCTGACAGAGAATTCCATTTTTTTAGAGGTTGGTATTGTGAATAACTTTGTGTTAAGCAATAACAGAATCAATTAGTAAAAGCATATTATCATTACTTGTTCACTATTATTTGTATTCTCTACATTCTGAAACATATCACCCTTTGGCCGTGGAAAAGGTGCACAGTTTAAACCATTAGGTAAAATTACTGCACAGGACAATTTGTGTGCTAATGCAGGTAGGTAAGTTTGAAACAAGCACTGTCAAAGGCTGTGTGCAGTGGATGTTTGTTCCCTGAAGAGAATGGGGCACAAGGAACTCTTGGATTTGGTCTATGATTAAAACAATTAAATTCGCTAAAAAACAAAGTATAGAGCAAAGTTATGGTCAGCTTTGATTATAAAATCTCAACCTATGTTTAAAAGAACTTAAAAAATGTACATAAAGAAACACGTGAAAACAAATAAAGACTGTAATTTGTAAATTATGGTTAGGAGCACAATCCATAACTCACACTTTAGCGATGAAAACTCTAACGTGTGCACCAAATGCAATGTTTATGACCTCACAATATTTATACCAAAAAATACCAACACATAAAAGAAAAATGTAATTAGGCATAAACATATAATATAACCAGTAAATATTATTTGTAATTTCATCTATACGATTTAACACAACATTTGCAGTTGCATCTGTTGCATCAAGGGTGAGTTTATGAACATTACATTTGGTGTGGCTGTTGTGAAGAAATTGTAGATGAGACAAGGACTACAGAAAAGATTGGTTGCTTGATTTGAAAGAAAGAGCATATATAAATGAACTATTGATTAAATGTCAGCATAAAGAAAAGGAAGAAGCTACCCCGATATGTCTGATAATAATCTATAATTAGGAACCCAGTAAAGCTGCCAAGATAATCAATAAACATTTGGATAGTTTGAGAATGGATAAAATTGTAAAATGACTGATAGATCATTGGGCAAACATGTAGAGGGTCTTACTCCCTCAAAGATGTCCTTGTTCCCTTCATCTCAAAGGGCTGACAAATAAAGAGTGGCTTACTAATATTATAGCCTTATAGCCCGCCGTGGTGGGCTATACTGGCCATCAAAGGCCCGCTCCAGCATTCGGCTCGGGCCTTCAACAAGGGAGTAGGACTTAAATTGCCTGTATAGCCCAGCTACGAAGGCTATAAGGCTAATAGAACATTCTGCCACTAAAGGGCAGAATGTTCTAATGAATAAAACAAATGCCTCTCATAGGCCGAGGGGGTTTATATCCCCTCGGGCTCCAAGAGGCCTTTGTAAAACAACATTGGAATGTTGCTTTGCGGGCTTTTACCGGCCAGTAGACGCTCGGAGCACCTCATTATGTTCAATGGAGTGCTCCAAATTCCATTGTTCTAATAAAGGTTTCTTCCCATGTATAAGCTGAAAGCGATGTAAAAACAGCATTAAGAAAAAGAACACATGGTTCCCTATCAAATGCGATTTTACTCTCACAACCTGCAAAACAGATATATGTTATCGAATGTCCACTCTACAAAAAAGGACAGATGTTTACAGCACAAACAGCCCATAAACGAGTAAAGATTTATTTCACCTATCCGGTTGCTCAAACCGTTCACCAAGAGTTCCGAGGTAATACAGAATTACTCAAATGTATGGCATATACACAAAAAGAAATTAGATTCAAGGGGGTAACAGGATTTTACAAGGCTGGAATCTGAACATATTGTATATTGAGAAAGCAATTATCCATAAGGTTTGAACTGAAATGAAGAGTTAAGTGTACAATTGGGCACCGATTGAGGTCAAGATACTTTGGTTTCAACTAATTCAGACACAGGTCTCTTTCTGTGTAAAACATTTTCATCCCCTTCTCTGTTTATGCTCATGTCCATTCACCTAGTATTGATTACTTCTCCACTTTAATGCAAGCAATAAGAACCTCCAAATAATAGCAGAATCAAAATGTTTTTACTTTTCCTAGATTTTACCTTTTTCCTTTCTTCTTTATTCTTTGTCCATTCTTACCATTTAATACCTTGAGTCTCTCTTTTATAAAAGTTTAATTAATTGCAAACATTTCACTGTTAGATGAGTCAACAACACACACCAGATAAAGTAGATAACATTTGGTTTAGTCTGAAGTGATGCTGTTTTTAAAAATGTTCTGCTGATATTTGAATTTATTAAGCTGTCTTACATGGACTACATTTGCTACCATAGAGTCACATATATTACTGGAATGCTATTTTGAAGTTATGTCTCCTATCATCAATTTCAGAAACGTATTTATAGGTGAATCCTCACTTGGTCTTAGTTACTAACATCAACTCACATTTGTATCATTATGGTAGATAGACATCCTGGCTTACAAAAATCAAATGTGGCCTATTTGTAACTTCTGGAATCATATTATGCTAAATAAACAGCCTGTTTTAATTTGTATTTTCTTTAATAGTAATTCTTTGTATTCAGGAAATGATGTTGATTCCTACACCAATAATCTATTTTCTTGAGTGTAAGTGAACTAAGGCTGTAGGTAGTCTGTCTTTCATTGCACTTAAATCGCACATAAAAATATTAAATTTTCTATCAGGAAGTGGGTTGTGGGTATTCATTTGAAGAAAGTTTGCAGTAACAAAAAAAGCATAACCGACAGCAGGTTTTTCATTTTAAATGATGGAATTGTAGCACAATGCCTGACTTTCGACTGGTGCTGCTTGTGTTTTGACTCTGTGCACTGGGAATTTGCTAATTAGGCCCCAGGGTATGTACTCTGGCTCCTTAAACATGTCAAAATTGGCTTTACTCCTAATTGGCATATTTGATGTATCTTTAAGTCCCTAGTATATGGTACCAAGTGTACAGAGGGCCTGTAATTTTAAAATCACTAGTGAACTGTAGCACCCATTGTGCCATCCACTACAGTGACATTGCAAACATGGTTGCAGGCCTACCATTGTAGCCTGTCTGTGTAGTTCTAAAACTGTAAATTCAACCTTTCAAAATAACTTATTTTGACAGGTAAGATTTTTTTTTTTAAATATGTCATCTCTAAATATGTTGCAATTCCCATGAGGCAGGTTGCATTGTATTTAAAATATGGGCACGTAAAAGTTTAATGTTAAGTACAGACAAGACCCCAAAACTATTTTCACTGCATCAAGATTATCTGTTCCATGGGAAAGCTCTGGAATGCAATTTGAAATGTAAAAAATGTAACCTTTAAGCAGGAAACAACTACAACTTATATTCTTGGAATTTTTAAATTATATATAACAAGCCTAATTCTCTAGTGAAGTCAGATTTGTAATACATGTTTTAGCAAAAGGACTTTTAGGGAGTCACCCTTGTCCTGCATAAAGCCCCTAGAAGCACATTTTCATGAGCTTGCAAGTGTCAACCAGAAGCTGAATAGCCACTTGAGGTGTGAACTTGCTCCCACAGCTGAGACAAAGACCTTCAGAACTAGATTGAAGTGACCACAGAGGAGGGCTAGCTCATTTCCATTACCACACCCCTGGGGGGGTGGGGCACTAAAGCGCAGCACAGATGAAGAAACGTTCTGCCATGTCAGAATCAGGTAGAGGGGAACTCTGGGATTGTTTGTAGTAGGACACACAGTAACTGCTGCAAAAGTGGGTAGGGCTCCTGTGTGCACCTTTTTCCCTATTGAATAGAAAGGGGGCAGGAGTCACCCCACCCACAGGCCACCCTAGTACCAGGCATACATTTGGCACTCGAGGCACCCTCTTAAGAACACTACCGGCCCTGTGGAAAACAAAATAAGGACTACACCTGCTGGACATACGTTCACTTGTACCCAAGACAAAGAGGTGCGCTCCAAGGGTCAGTGAGCCAACCTCCTGTTGAGCTACAGGGCAACAACAAGCTGCTAGAAATCTTTTTCCTAAAGAGCCCAGCTGACAACCTCCAACTGGACCTTCCCTGGATCCTGCTGTTGGCTCCTGCTATATTGAGTCTTGAACCCCCAAGTGCTGTTCCTGAGGTCCTAGGAAGATTGGCTGTATCAACGTGAACTCTTCCTAGCATCATGAAAAAACTTAAAAACCTTTTGGCTCCAAAGGCCTCCAGAGAACCTAGACAAACATGCCAAGTCAATCCGCTGGAGGTGCATTGCCATTGGCCCAAGGATTTATTGTGCTCCCTCTGTGAGCTTTTAGTGCAGCAGCAAATCTGTTTCAGTGGGATGTAGCAGAGAGAGTATCCAGCCCTATTTTCCTACAGCTTTCATCATTGCCATGCTTGAAGATAACAAGCTCCAAAATAGTGACTAGGGGTCCTATTACGAGTTTGGCGGGCCACAGGACCTCCAAACCCGCAGTGGAGGCGTGGTGGCTGCCAGGGACAGCCTTATAACAAGTACAGTGGTCAGACCATCATATAACCACTGCAAACACCAGGGATCCACGGTCCCTGGTGGTGGTGAGGTGGTGTGGGTCCACAATATGCTTGGCAGTGCCGCAGTGGCACCGCCAAGCATATTACAATTTTCCTGACCACCTCACTGTTCATGGTGGTGACCTCGACATGAAAAGTGTGGCAGTGAGGAAACAAAGAGAGCCAGTCCATGTCGTGCAGGGACGGGATTTGACGCTCCCATTGCGGTGCCTTTTTAATAGGCATTGCAGTGGGAACGCCAAAGGACCACCTGTCAGACCACAAGACAACTCGTAATCTGGTGGTTGGCCGGCAGTGAAATTTTGCTGTGTGGGGCGGTGGTGTGGTAGCCCTCTGCTACACCACCAAACTCATAATCAGGCCCTAAGTCCGAAAGTAAAAAGCCTCATCAGACAAAGGCACCAAAAGTATCCAACTGGGAAATTGTGAATATCTTCCACTTGGAGCTTTTCCACCAAAAGTCAACAGCTTTACTGGGACCTTATGTGATGGATGTCCAGCCTCATTGTGCATTTCTTGGGTACAGCCTGCTGCCTTGCCCCACTGAGAATTTTTGACTTCCATTTCAGAGTCAAAGTCAGAGGGTAAAACATATGACACAGTAAAATCTGATTTCTGAATCCAACCTTCAGTCAGCTTTAAATCGCACTCAAGTACCGGTCAAGCGCAAGCTGATGACTGCAGTGTCATGTAGTTCCTATAAACCTATACAGGATCTGCGCATTTAGACAACTTACACTATAAGATTGGTGTCAGACCGATTCTAGAAACCCCTACCGGGTATGTTAGCCTGTATACCAGCTAGCTCACAGTGCCGCTAGAAACCCCTCTTACCCCCCTTACCCCTCTCACCAACTCACCCTGCTATTAGGAACAGGATCAGTGTAAGGCCTCCAAAAATGCTTCTGAATACGGAGTGTATGAAGTTGGGAAAACTCAGAGGATTGTCTGAAAGGTGCTTAACAGTCTAGAACCTACGGTCTTAAATAGGTAGAATATACCCGTTGTATCAGACATGTTAAAGATACGTTGTACCATTACTGTGAAATGGAAAGGGCAGTTTGTCCGTACTAGTGCCTGTATCTCAGCTGATGACCTTGCAACCTGGAGATCGTAGGTTTCTCGGGCGGAGGTTAAGGCCACGGTTTTCTGTAAAATGCAAAAATAACAATTGATGGACAGAATGCAGAACAATGTCATACATTCACCCCAGTACAGAGATCTGGGCCTAAATCCATCGTTTTTTTGCTCACCATGCCGGTTTTCTGTAAATGCATGGCTTTGATTCGGCTCAGAGAATCAAACCGTATAAAGGAAACATTGAACAAAGGCCATAATGGCACCTTCCTGACTGTATGGGTCTGTGGAAATAATACTTGCATACAGTAAGTAACCTTGGAGTATACATTGACAAGACGTGCAATGCTCGAAAGCATCCCACAACAACCTTGTTCATTCAGCATCAAGTAACTCCCATTGGAAAGCAACTTGAATACCGGATTAATCAGGGCAGCTGGGGAACCTTTCAAGTGACAGGATAAGTTTGCAACTGAAGCATTACAGGCACAGTGCAGCATGATATCCTGGCATATGAGAGATCCACTTAAAGTGTTCTCGCAGTCGGTACTGCTAAGAAACACTTCCATGTCCCCATTCCTACATCGAAATCTGTATGGTAATTCCCAAGATTCCTTGATGAATTCTCTACCCATCACTTCATATCTGCCCACCTGTTGTTATTCAAGGGAATACTGAAACTGGAAAGTTGTGACCAGTAGTGGTATATGGCCATGGATTAACCATTCTGTGGATGGTGACTCTGCCACAGTAAAAGGTAATTTGGCCAGTTTTTCAATACGCAGCATTGTATATTTTTCTCTCCTTTGTGCAATTGTTATCTGTTTTTCAGTTAAATTATATGCAGAAAATAGTGACTTACTGTTAATGAATTGCCAAGGCACATAACCAGAGTGCAATGAGTGCAGCGTCCAGCTTAATAACATAATAGAACATAACTGGGATTGTCCATGCTGTAGTATGGACAAGTCTTGTTCTAGTATATTTATAGCAGAAGATGGAATGTTGTCCAGTGAAAAAATCCTGAATGTTAATGTAGTCATACCATTGTCAACTACAACTAACACTTTTTCTAGGTAATTGTATCTATTTAACGAAGTCTCTTTGCAGCTTCTTGTTGAGAGATTTTCCAGATATCATAATAGACAGCGTAATGCAAATGTTTCTGATGTGGCTTTCAGGGACCTAATAAAAAATCCCTTAGATCCACCTCTTCTGTGAGTAAGGATAAGTGCTGTTTCACATGGGACAGTGTCAAGGTTTTTAGCCAATCGAGGCACAACTTCCCAACACTGTATGATGTTACCATCCTGGATGTTCTCTTTGTAAATAGCATTGGTCTGGCCTATGGATGTAAAACCCTTCGGTTGTACCTCTGAATCTTAATTGACATCTGTTTGTGTCTGTGGGCCAAACTAACCATCCCTTCCAATTGGGGTCTGAAGTATTGTACTGCATGATGTCATCTATTGTATCCCCTCCACGTGATGTAAAATTGATGTGTGAAGGTGTGGGATTCCAAAGTATGTTCAAATCCTTGTTCTTGGCTCGTCCAAGTCAGGAAGTCTGTTGCACAGAGTCATTCAGAAATATTATCTTCTGTGGAATGAGGCACGCTCTAAATGGTGCGTTTGTTCCGTGAACTTGCCATTCCTTAGAACCTCAGACTGATTTTGTGTCTATAGTGTCCTTCCATAAGTCAAAACCCTGTTCAGACAGTTGGGAACTAAAGGATGGGGAATAAATCTGTTTGGTGTTAGTGAGCATATTTTTCTGTGCAGGTGTAGGTGCAACCTTACAGTGATATGAGGTCGGGTCAAAAGTGCTAAACCCTGAAAAATACAAACATTTCTGTGCAAACGTTTCCTAACTATCCATGGGTGGTGCAGGGCAATGATTACATTGGTGGTATGTGAACATATTTTGTGGGATACTAGATATGTGTAAAAAATGATGACCATAATGATAGTAACAGTACATAGTGTCATAATCAGATGTGTCCTCTAATATTTCATTGTTTGAAAATGCGACAGATTTTTCTAAATCAGACAACATATTAGTCACAGTCTCAAATCCCAATCATCAGAAAATGTACTGGAGGAAATGATATAATTAAGAGAAATTTTAAATACATGTGGTATTTTCAAAAGCTCAGTGGGACCAAATACATCATAATTAACATTGTCCCCAAACTATACCATCTGGAATTGGAACAGCTGTAGTGTTCACAGAAAACAGGTCTCTCTGTTCATGATGAGTTGATTTATGAGGTGTCAGGACCAAGTTCCTATTTGATACTGCAGAGCATTCTGGGGGATATTTTCCATTCATCAGTAAGCAAAAGACAGTCACAAGGCTAATCCAGAACAGAAAATAGAATATCCCAGTTATGATCCAAAGCTGGAGCCAAGGTGATACTAAGTACGTCTTTTTCGGAAAAGTGTAAAAACCACAAATGTGTTGCTTACGGGAAACTGGAGCTGGCATTGTCTCAGGTTCACTGGGATCAAGAGAGAAGGTATCAAAATCAATGAAGTAGCCAGATGCAGTTCCATCAATCTTTGGTAGCTCAGCAGGTTTTGTTGAATTTGCAGATGTCTCTTGTAGAGGCATATTGATGTAGACATCAGTGTTAGGCTGAATTGAAATTTGTCTTTCATTTTCTGTTTGGAAGTTCTGTTTTAAGAGGAACGAGTTCCATTTCATTGTTGGAAATTCCATGACTTGTATTGATGACTCTTCAAATGTTATGAGTCTTTCTTTCTGAACTTCCTGAATGGTAGCGAGAGGAGAGCGTCGGCTAGCTAGGAGCCCACGAGGCCTACTATTCAGTATCGGCCACATAGTGTGGTTTGATCAGATCAATGGAGACAAATCTCTTTTCTTTTTTGCTGGCAAGAGGCGGAAGAAGTACTCCTCTTGTTCCTTCGACTGCCAGGACAGGTAAAGGCTTTCAGTATGATGGCTCAAATTCTTTCTCAGACCAGATCCCCGACTTTTGGGATCCAGACAGGTCTTGCCGTGAATGATTTAACTTCCCCAGTGGTGCTGCGTTTTATGTGCACGTTGCTTTGTAGTACCTGAAATTCAATGAGATCCTGCAAAACAGCCAAATGTTTTTGATATCAAATGCTTTTTCATCCGCGGTTGTGTTTTCAAAATCAAGATCTGGTATGCACATTTTATTCCCAAATAGGATCTCGTAAGGAGTGACATCCCCTGGAGAACTTCTTGGCATGTTATTAAGGGCTCCTTGGACCCCATATACGTGATTGACCCAACTACCACCTGAACCTAATACCCTTGATATTAAAGACTACTATAAGTCCCATTTTTTCTCTCTGCGACCAAATTTACATCGTGATGGTACGGAGAGGAGTACCCCAATGCTACACCCAAACCTTCCATGGCTTTCTTGTAAGCCCTAGAGCTAAATACAGGCTATGGTCAGAATATAATGTGCCAACTGCGTATGTCCCTATAACAACTCGCAAATCTTTGATAACAGTTCAAGCATCAGCCGAGTGCTGAGGCATGCCCATAGAAATCTAGAGCATGAATTCACTGCCACCAAGATGTACTTGTATGCCCCATCTGATTGTAGGGGGCAACAGTTGTCCAAATAGACACAGGTGAGTGGTCTGTCAGATATTAGTAGTAGTGTCTGTGTTGGACCTGCCATTGTTGAACCCTTCATCTGCTGACTGATGTCGTACCTTAAGACAAAATTCTTTGTCTGTTTGGTTAAACCTGACCACCAATAGGGCTGTTTCAGCAATGAAACTGTCGCTGTAACTCCAGCGTGTGCAGAACCCAGACCCTCGTGTGCAGCAAGTATTAAACCCTATCTGTGATCCATGTTTGGTATTACTCTATCCCCCACTCCTGGAATCTGAGCATATGGAATGTTGTTTGCATCTAACTTGTAGGAGTTCTTGAGTGGAAATCCTTTCAGTAAAGCTGTGCTGTTTTTGCGTGAACCAATGACGGCTACCATTAGCTGTCCGTCTATTCTCATTTTAGAACGAGCGATTGCAGCAACTGAAGCAGCACGTACTGCCCCTTTTGCGGCTTCATCAGCCAAGGAAGTCCCTTCAACGTGAACGCCATCACATTGATTACTCAGCGTGTGTATCACGTGAGCTCTTGGTAGTTTGTATTCAACTCAGCTACCTGTTCCCATAGCATTTTATGCTTAATTGTGCCACCTTTTGAGTCTTAAAACCCATTTTGACCCCAATAGTGAAGATATTCATTGTATGATTGGACACAGTAAAATGAATCGCACACAATTGATTTAATAAATCTGACCAAGGCGCTACCCCCAATGATCCAGTCCTTGGATTGGGAACTTAGTTTAGACCAGGAATATGCGGATTTAACGCAGAGCTTAGTTCAGGCCATTGACCAGATAGCGCCAGTAAGATCGCAACTGATAAAGGGACCTGGTAAGGGGGCTCCCTGGTTCACACCGTTGCTAAGGGAGCACAAAAGAAAGCTCAGAGCCTTAGAAAGAGGTTGGAGGAAAACTAAGCAGGATACAGCTAGGAATCTCTATAAAGCCTCCCTTCACCTATATAAAAAGCTTATTGCCCTAGCTAAAGCAGAACATTATGAGTCTCGCTTGAGTAAAGCAGTCAACGTCCAGAAAGAGACGTTTAAAATTCTGTCTGAGTTGAGCAATAAACCTGAAAACTCCAAGCCCCGTATTGACTGTAATACCTTTCAGGGGTATTTCTTAGAGAAAGTGAAGAACATCATCATGGAAATAAAGAGTGGGATGGTAATTGGGATGGTTACAACTCCGGCCCCTCTCAACCTAGCTGACTGCACTATTACAATGTTTCCAGAGTTGGATACGCTTAGTCTGGAGAAAGTGATGGGTAAAATTAAATCTGGCTCTCCAGCAGATCCGTGCCCACCCAGTGTCTTTTGGGTAGCTCGTCCTGTATTGGAGGAACGCATTATCTCCCTCCTTAATAGGTCCTTGGAAACAGGGTATCTACCGCTGGAACTCAAGGAGGCTCGTGTACGGCCTTTACTGAAAAAACCTGGTTCGGATCCTGCAATATTAAAAAATTACAGGCCCCTCTCCCAGTTGCCTTTTCTCTCAAAAATACTGGAACAGCATGTACTAAAGTCCCTGTCTTTGTACCTGGAGTCTCACCATCTACTCCATGAGCGACAGGCAGGGTTCCGAGCTCATCACAGCACCGAGTTGGTGATGCTCTCGGTGCTGGATGAATTAAGAGGCATGGCTGACTGTAAGACACCGAGCGCCCTGATTTTGTTAGATCTATCAGCGGCGTTCGATACGGTCAGTCATGCCCTACTTTTGGACAGGCTGAATGATTTTGGGATTAAAGGCCTGGCCTTTAAGTGGTTGCAATCCTTCCTTTTGGGTAGGACACAAAAGATACAACTAGGGGACAAAACATCTGAGGTGGTGATTCTGGAATGTGGGGTGCCACAGGGCTCTGCCCTGTCCCCACTCCTATTCAACCTCTACCTACAACCTCTGATTGCATCATTGGCCAGCAAGGGCTGTAGAGTCTTTAATTATGCGGATGACACGCAGCTGCTGCTGAGTGTCGACAATACAAGGACCGCACAACTTAACGCCCAGAACATCTTGAGGTACACTGTACAATGGATGACCGAAAATCTGTTGAAGATTAATCCAGATAAGACTGAGGTACTGGTGATTCCATCTACCGCCTCTTCTTGGAATGACCTCTACTGGCCAGCGGAGTTAGGTCTTGCTCCAAAACCAAGTCTGAATGTAAAGAGTTTGGGGATTAAACTGGATTGTGATCTTTCAATGTCCAGTCAAATTTCTTCCGTGGTGGGAAGCTGTACAAATGTGATCCGACAACTGTGGAAGCTAGCCCCTGTCCTCTCTCAATCGATGATGCGCTCAATCGTAGCAGCAACTGTCATTTCAAGGTTAGACTATGGAAATGCTCTATATCTTGGCCTCTCTAAAACTCTGACCAACAGACTACAGGTCATGTTGAATGACGCTGCGCGACTTATTTTTAGACTCCCAAGGAGAACTAAGGCCTCCCCCCTGCTACATAGCCTGCATTGGCTCCCCATTAAAGAGCGAGTGGAATTTAAGAGCCTATGCACGGCTCATAAGGCAATCTATGGCCAGGCTCCAGCCTACATTGCAGATCGCTTGGATGTGTACAGTCCAGTGAGAACACTTAGATCTTCAGATTCTCAGCTACTGGTCTGCCCCCGCTACAAATTAGTAACTAAGGGAGGTAGAGCCTTTTCTGTGTTAGTCCCTCAGCTATGGAACACGCTGCCTGAGATGCTGCGCAGGGAAGGGAACCTCCTGCGGTTTAGGAAGATGCTAAAAACATTGTTGTTTAGAAGGATTCTGAGTGTTAGCTAGACCAGGGAGTGTCTTTCATGCTGTGTCTGCCAAGTCTATTGTTGTGACTAGCGATTTCGAGCGCCTAGAGACCTGCAGGTGATTGGGCGCGATATAAATCCAATATAACAATAACAATAACAATGAGTGTGGGGAATTCTCGATCCGTATTTATCAGTGCCAGTAATAGGGCATCTAATTCAGCCAGCTGAGCCGTGCAGTCTCCTAGAGACTGTGACTTCATATCGCTGGGATGCAATTTACCAGCCTGCAAATGACCTTTCACAATCACACAAGCGGTACTGTATTGTTCTTTACTTCCTACGGCTGGCTGAGCAGACCCATCTGTGTAAATAATGTATTCATACTGGTCTAGAGGCATTATCTAATTTGGGAGAGGATGCTCTTGTTCCGATTGCAGGAATGCTTGTGCCGTTAGACTAGGGTCGTATTTGTATTCTACATCTATTGCAGTGAGAGAATTAGCCACTGTATCCATCTTGGAAGTAAGGCTTTAGCATTAGGAACGCTTGCCTTTGTAGCAGCCTCTCATGCTGGTACTGGAGTTACAACAATAATTAGTTTCCCCTAAGCCAGTGCTCTTTCTCTCACTACAGCAGTCTGCACTGCTGTCAGGATTTTCTCTGTCGAAGCAAAACGCATTTTAGCATTTGTGTACAAGTGTGATTTGTATGCTATGGGTACTATTTCTCCTTTATTGAAGGTTAGGTAAGTGTACCCAGATAGACCTGCTATAACACAGATCACCAGGTTGAGAACATTTATGCAAGTCTACAAGTGTTTTGAAGCTATCATGTCAGCTTGAAGGAAACAAAGGATATCTGTGTGTTCCTGTGTCTCTTGTCTAACTGAAAAACTAGGTCTTATTAAATTGTAGAATGGTTTTACTTTTTCTGCGTAATCTAAAATGCATTTTCTACCAAAATGTAGGAATCCCAATATGGATTGCAAGATTTTCAGTGATTTTGGCAGTTGAAGCAGCGCACACTTTTCTAAAAAGTTGGCTGCAAGGCTTTTTCCTTCACTTGGTAACTTTTATACCAAAAATAGGGCATTGAGGTGGGCTATTTATGATTTGTTAACGTTGAATTTGAGCCCTCAGAGGTGAACCCCAAAATTATGTTGCTCACCCTGGTCAAGTGATTCTGTAAATCATCATCCGTCAGATAAATATCATCTACATAGGACAATGCTTCTTCATCAAGATGCTGAAGTAACTCTGTTACACTAGCAGAAAAAAAACAGGGCTATTCTTATAACCTTGAGAGAGCTGACAAAATTGACTCTGAGAACCTAGGGTGGAAAATGCTGTTAAATTGCACTACATTTTGGCAGAAAAATCCATGCAAGATATCTAGTGTTGTTTTGTATTTTCTGTGCACAATGTTATTCATTATTGCAGCACTGTGTGCATTCTGTACTGCAAATGTTTTTGTGCATGTGTTCAGATGTCTATAATCTAAAACTAGACGGTATGAATTATTGGGTTTCATTACTGGAAACAAAGGATTATTTATTGACGAGGTGCAAGTTCCAATTACGCCCTGATATTCAAGTTGATCTAAGATCTCCGTGACCTGTTTTTTCTCTTCTAGTTTTATTGGGTACTGTCTCTGTGGAGTTGGAGTCCATTTTACTGGGATTACATGGTGTGGTGACTCAGCATCCCACCCAACATGGTTGCAATATAGTGCTGGAGCAAGGGCTACCACCCACTCCTGCGCGTATGTATGTTTTAATTAAATTGGAACGAGGTTGGAAAACGGTGGTAAGATTACAATTTCTCCCTTCGGGAAATCCATAACAATTTTAGGCGGCCAATCTTTTTCAACTAAAAGGATGTCATAGCCAAAAGTCCGGTTCTCCCAAAAGAGACCTTTATATTTTCTGGGTTTGTTCCCCTCCAGTTGGAGTGTTATCTCATGTAACCTCAGTGGGACACTCATCCTTGTATCAGGAGTTTCCACCGTGATATGCTCATTCAACTCCCCTGTCACCAGAAATTCCGTCAGGAGCTATTGTTACTTCTGCTGTGCTGTCTAGCATCTTCAGATCCCATTCCCCATTCAGAAGTTGAATCCTCCGAATTCTTTAAGACCTGTTAATTTATAATTTTTAAATTGAGGTTTTGATTTTGGCTTCTCTTCTTTCTTGGAAGTATAATACGAAGTGCGTGGCTTGTCTCTGGACTTTGTACGCTCTACTTGTCTGTGTTCTGACCGTCCTTCCCTCTCTGAGTTTCTTGACAAACCCTGAAAGAACAAGAGGAACATTTATCAGTGTCCTGATACTTGTCAGCTTTTGTAATGTTATCTTTATTCCTAATATTGTATCTCTTCTTGAAGGGCTCCTGTGGAGGAGACCTACTCCTGGATTGAGATGTTTTTTATTGGTATCCCATTTCTTCTTAGAAGAATCAGGTGCTTGCTTGGTGTTATCTTTTTCAGGCCCACCCATGCGTTGAGGTTTTGTTGCTCTAGCTCCCAAACTATCTCTGGTTGGTGAAAAACAACTTGTGTAAACTTCTGACTGTTCTTTTGCAATATGGCAATTATACCAATTTTTGCTTTCATAACCATGTATTTAGACAGCTCACAAACTCTTTTTAAGAGATTTTTTTCATTTGCTTGCCTTTAGATTTAGATTTCAAAAGATGTAAAATACCATATTTTACTACTTTTTCCAAAGTTTTTTACTGGATTGTACATAACAATACAGGTCAGGATGATAATAACCATGTCAAGTGACAACCATAAATGGCAGGTGATCTGGCACTCCCTTTCCAAGAGGTATACATTCCTTTCTCTGTTAAAAAGGAAGTGTTCCTATCATGAATAAAACATGTGGTTAAATATTCAAAGATATTGCTGTTGGCTGTGTACATTTGAGCATTATTATGACGCATGGATCCCTGGATTTTCATGGAAGTAGAGGTCTTCACATAAGTTTAGGTTGGGTTCAATTGTTCATTTAGAAAAATTATCTGAATAATCTGGTATTTCACAGAATAAATTAAATTATTATAGCTATTAACTGACAACCTCATATAAAAGCAATTGTCAAACTTAATGACAACTTAATGACAACTTGTGCCAGCTACAGGTGAAATGCATTTTTAAAGGATGCAACCAATTATATTGTTAACATGATGAACTTGCAGCAAATGCACCATCACTTTTCTTTGCTGACATTAGATGTACAGTAATACCTGCTAATGTTCTATCAAATGGTGGTAAATTTGTATTTAGGAACATTTTCTAAGACATGAGTTGAGATAAGCTCTGTAAAGTGATTTCTTTAAACTTCAAAGCAAGCTTTATTGCCAAATTTGCAGACAGAGTTTGGCTCTAACATGTATGCATGCCAATTTGATATAGGTAGATAAAATGCTTACATTATAGGCTAGATGAATATTGTATCCCAACTGCAAGATAAAACAAAGACATTCATTATTAGAAAACTTTTTTGATGTTATATTGAAGAAGCAGATTGTTGTAACATATTAATCGTTGGAAAGAATTCTCAAACAATGTTAGCTAATTCTTTTAGGAAGGAACTGATACAGAGCAATAATTATATTTTTTTTATCAAAGCAAAGCATGGATTTTACTCCTCCTTTTGCCCAAAACATTTTGTTTTTTTTGTGCCACTCTGCCTTTTTGTTTATGCCTATCGCTGGCAGCATTTTTTGGCAAGGTGGACTGCAACCTGGTTGTACAAAGCCTGCCAAGTTTCCTACAAGTGAAAGAAACATACTTTAGGGTGATTATATCTGAAATATAAAAAAAGATTAAAAAGGAGATCATCAAAGAGGATAACAGTTTTGAACCTATTCTGACCCTCATCAAAGAAACCATTGTCTCAAACACTGTATATAAAAATAGTAAGATGAAGCTCATGATACAGTAGAACATGTAGATCCCAGATTTGATCAGCAGAAGTGACCATCCCCTGAAATAACACATAGTCAATAAAAACTCCAATCAAACATTTGTCACTGGTTTAAAGAGGTCATTGGAGAGCCATATTATGAATTGGTGGCTACCAATGTAGAAGAGGAGAAAGCCTGACAGGCTGATAGAACTAAAATCATGAAGGAGTTGACATGCCAGAGCACCATCTGTGCTCACAAGGTGTGAATATCAAGAGCCTAAAACTCCATCAATGAATTATATAATCTAGGTCACAGACCATTTTAGAAAAGCTAATAGTTAAATGGCTGAATTGATATTCAACTATGCCTTTGAAGATCTACTTGTTTAACCTCTAGAGTAGCATCTCTTACTCTTTAGATTTCTTTGGACCCTCACTGAAACACTAATATGAGCCTGGGACACTGGCCTAAACTATTCCTATGATATGAACCTGAACAAATACACAGAAAGGCAGAAATTAGAAAGAATCAAACACACAAGCTATGAAATACAAAACGTGGAATTTTAATTTTAATTTTAAGGGGAAGGATGACGCTTTTCAAAATGTGGTTTATTTCCATAAGATGAAGTGATATGCTAGGCACCAACATATGTTATGCTTGTTTACTTTATTATTCAACCACTATTATTTAACTTTCTAAACTGATGTGTACACCCTGGGCAGACATTGTGGACACGTTAGTGAAACACTACTTTAGAGCAGTGTTTTTCAAACTTTTTAGAACTATGATCCAATTTTTTGAACTACAAACATTTGAGGACACCTACCTTTAATGAACATGAGGCAGAGCAATTTGTGAATATAACTAAACATTGTGTGGTAGAGCGTTGGCATTTACAGACAACACATTTTGCATTGAAATGCCCACAAAGTCTGCACAGACATACAGTTTTACTGATAATACTTACTATCACACAAATGGTAATGTGTGGAAATCGGGTTTCTGTGAATAGTTATTGTTAGACCTGTCAGCATTAATATGGTCTTTCCGCAAACTTTTTGTCAGCTTACTTCCTCGTTTTGCTGATTCTTTTTGTTGATGGATTAAACCCAGATCCTTGTGACTGGGGGTGAATGTTTGCATTTTCCAGCATTCCATCCATCAATTGTTTCTTTTGCATATATCGCCTTAAGTGGGAAGGGTATTCCCTGACGTGGCTCCCTTGCTCACTACACCACTGGATTCAAGCTAGCCTGGCTGAAGAAGGGTGATGCCCTGAAACCGGTCCCAGGATGCTTGTTTCCGGTGTAGGGAGGACCTGGCTTGGAAGTTCGGGCTGGACTGTTCCCATAAGGAACAGGGTCACAACTGATTTGCATATGGCTAGGTCCAAACTGGGGTGGTGTGGTGAGCAAAATAATGATGGACTCAACCCAGATCCTTTTGACTGGGGCTGAATGTTCGCATTGTCCAGCATTCCGTCAATCAGTTGTTTCTTTTGCATATATTGCCCTAAGTGGGAAAGGTATACCATGACGTGGGTCCCATGCTCACTACACCACTGGATTCAAGCTAGCCTGGCTGAAGAAGGGTGATGCCCTGAAACCAGTCCCAAGATGCTTGTTTCTGGTCCAGGGAGGACCTGGCTTGGCAATTCGGGCTGGACTGTTCCCATAAGGAACAGGGTCATGACTGATTTGCATATGGCTGGGTCCAAACTGGGGTGGTATGGTGAGCAAAAGATTGATGAATTAAACCCAGATCCTTTTGATTGTGGGTGAATGTTTGCAGTGTCCAGCATTCTGTCCTTCAATTGTTTCTTTTGCATCCAGTGCTAAAGTGCATTTGCTTCTCCCCTAAATATTGTCACATTGGTGTATACACAGATGATCTATTCAGCTTATCTGTATGTTTTCTGTAAAGGGGCATACCCTATACCCAGGGCCTGTGAACAAAATGCTACTAGTGGGCCTGCAGCACTGATTGTGCCACGCAAATAAGTAGCCTTTCAAACCTGTCTCAGGCCTGCCATTGAAGGGCCTGTGTTTGCAGTTTTCTGCCACTTCGACTTAGCATTTAAATCTACTCGTTAAGTCTCAAACTCCCCATTTATTACACATAAGGCACCCCTAAGGGCTGGGTGCTGCGTAAGTAAAAGGTAGGATATGTACTTTTTTGGTTTGCTTGTCCTGGTAGTGACAAACAGCTAAATCAATTTTTCACTACTGTGAGGCCTATTCCTCTAAGAAGTTAATGTTGTGAATTCCTTAATACACTTTTAAGCTGTAATTCTTGATTAGAAAGGAGTGGCGGTTTCATGTTTTATTTCTTTGGAAAGGTAATGATAACTCTGTTTACTGGTTAAGTTGGAGTTAGCATTCCTTTGTTAGAAATGCCACTTGTAGAAAGTGAACTACCTCTGCTCTTACTGTTCTGTGTGCCTTCAGCCTATCTCCAAAACATGTCCGGGTTGGTGACAGCTACACTTTGTGCATTCCTTCCAGACAGCCACAATCACTGGAATGGTAGGCGTGTAGGGAGAACTCATCTGTGTTCTGATAGCTCTCCTGGGACAGGAAGAAAGGGGGGAACTGACACTTACTTCTGAAAAGGCAGTGTCCTGTTCCCACACAAAGGGTTGATGACCCCTACTGATAGTCTAGAGCCAGGGCTGGGAAGAAAGGGCATATATGAACTTCAAAGACCCTTCTTTGAAGTTACCCCCACATCGACGTATCGACCCTGCATCTCGCGGCCAGGATCAAGGTACTCTGTTCCCCGGGCCTACATGGCTCCTGTACGCGGCCTGGGCTCCATTGCAGTTGGCTTGAACTGTTGACTTTGCCCCGGTCCATGCAACCTCAGTTAAGCCCTAAAGCACTTTTTGCTTCTAAGCACTAGAACTCTTTTTATTCTTCAAAAATTAATATCTCAACTTCTACTTATTGGACTTTTGTCGTTTTGGTCTTGTTTTATTTATATAATCAAATTCAATTTTTCTAAAGCTTTGTGGAGCCTTTTTGTGGTGTTTTCATAGATTTACAGTTGTTGTATTACACAAATACCTTACCCATTGTCTCTTTAGCCTGACTGCTCTGTGCAAGCTGTCACAGAGCGATCACAGGTTATCTTTTAGTGTGTTTCTGGCTTACCCCAACCAGGAATGTGGTTCTTGCTTGAACAGGGTGCATACCTTTGCCAACCAAAATTCAATTTATAACAGTTATCCTTTTGCATAACCAAGTATAGTGGCTTGATTTCTTTTGATTGTACTAAACTTTTTGTCCCTAGAACATTTCAGAATGCCAAAAAATATGCTTAATTTGTGCTTCCCTAACTGCTGAATGCATTCAGTTCATTTACAGGTATGTGCATTTCCTTTCACACTCAGTGTACTCCAGCAAGATATTCTCATAATTCACATAAAAACTCCTCTCACCTTGCAGTCAGACAAATAAAAGAAGACACCAGTCCTCATGTTGAACGAATGAGCAGCACTATGTCAAAAGACATAGCCATTGTCTTTGAAGCATCAGCAAAGGTGACAAGATAAACACAGAATTTAAAGGCATTTTTTAATATTGTTTGGACTTTCCCAATCCACCAAAAATCAGCTTGCAACCCACCAGTGGGTCGTGACCCACAGTTTGGGAAATGCTGCTGTAGAGCTTTTGGTGAAGAAGGGTAATAAAGATCCTCAAAAAGAAGCCTGTTGTATCAAGGACAACAGACAGGAGCCCCTCATACCAAGCATTCAGAAAAAGGGGACTATAACATACATGACCAGCTTACAGATAATAGTCACTACCTATTCAAATTTGAATCACAATGGTGGTTAGAGTTGTGTGTCAGGTAAATACTGGGATATGGACCCCTTAAGTACAAAGATCAGCTGCAGAAGATATAGATTGTAAAGATGGTAGTGGTGGCCTTCATGAAGACCTTAGTCACCCCAGATGACACCAGAAAATGTAGGGCATCCTCATGTGCCTCAACCTGTGAAGTGTGACGAGAGCATCCCATATTTCAGAAAAGCCACTTACGATTCCTAGATTTCCTTTTACCTACCACAGTTACTATGTGAGTTTGTGCAATTGAAATGATTCATTCAGACCAAGAAGACATCTCTGATAAAGCAATCAATAAATTCATCAATGTCCAGGACAGTGTGGGGTCCCATTTATGTCACCTTATTACCATTGACCTTGATCACTACAGACCATCATGGGGAAAAGGTCATAGGGACACGTAATGCAGGCACAAGTAATGCAGAGAAAATTATACATTTGATTGGTGATTACAATAATTTGCTTTCTATCTAAAACAAAATACTAAAGGTTTGTCATTTCCAGGTGTGGTAGATAAAAGACTGTAATTCTATACAATTTAATTGTAGCCAATTTATCAACTTTGGAAGGATGAAAAGCTTGTTTTTCAAGACAAGAGTTGGTTGTGTGATCTCTAGAGAATGACTGCATCATTGAGCACTTAACCCTAAGAGCACTTGACTATTTCAAGGGAGCACAATGACAGAATATGCACAGAACTATTAGATGAGGTATAGTTTATGAGCCATTTGTGGACTTGAGGGCAAGGGGTAGAAAACGCCCTTTAAGTAACCCTTGCACTTATATACGAGTAACATACCTAGCTCTATTTCTATGAAAAGAATTGTTTTTTTACACATACCAGACACGTCATAACTTATGATCACAGATATGGGGCTACCCTTTCGGTTAATGTAGCAGGGCCCAATATTGTTCATGTCAATATCACCGAGTATTTTATCTAACCACATGCTAATGATGGCTTATGTGAAGAATGAATAAATGGAGTCTGCACAAGCTTACACGAAAGGATCAAATATATTATTCTTTCTTTCTCAATATGCCAGTCAGATCCATAATGCATCATTTAGAAATTATTGTTAGCAGCCTCTTAGTACTGGTGAGAGCCAAGCAA
This sequence comes from Triturus cristatus, assembly GCF_964204655.1. Taxonomy (NCBI): domain Eukaryota; kingdom Metazoa; phylum Chordata; class Amphibia; order Caudata; family Salamandridae; genus Triturus; species Triturus cristatus. The sequence goes on along the minus strand of NC_140590.1, from coordinate 1,227,036,349 downwards.
TTCTTAGAACCACATCTGAAGGAGCCCTCTTACATAGCATTTTTATTGCTCTGCACAATCTTTACCTGTGTGAGATTCAAACCTCTGACCTGTAGGATGTAGCATGGTCCCATGTGCTCCCTTCGTAATAAGCATGATTCCTGTCCATACTGAATGGGCACATTTATATGCTTTCAAAGCCAACCAAATACCATGTCAGTCTCCTTTTCTCAGACAAAAACCCCAAGGGACAGAACCCCTATCCCCTAGTCCACATCCCAGCCACACCATACCACTTATAAAGGTTGGTTTTAAACACCATTCAGTTTTGAGACACATAAATAGCCAATATACTTAAATATGCACAATTTACTAAAACTTGTTCAACATTGCTTGTAGGAGACCCAGTGACCCAGTGTAAATTGTTGTACTCTGTCTATTTCTGATCAATGCTGCTAATCCAATCCAGAGTACTTTAAAATACTTATCCCACGTTTTTGAGGAAAACCTTCAACCCTCCACCCTTCTTTAAATTTGTTGATCAACAACACCAGCTTTAACCAGTAGTACAGTCCCATCATGCTTTAAAATGTGCCACTAGAGATAATATGTCCTAGAAATTGCAGAAAACCCAGAAACCTCTGCTACATTGGTTCTAAATCCAATCCTCCTTAGACGTATTTTGCTGGTGCATTGTTTTGAAAAATGTCACATCTTCACAAATATGCCAGGGGAAGAAATCCCAAACTACCCTATCATTCAGCTTTTACATCATATACAGCAATGGCCAATGTTATTGCTGAAGTGTGTTTTTAAAATCCCGTTTTACACAACCTTCCTTAACAATTCCTTTAGGGAGAAGAATGTTCAACTCTAAAATTATCTTTAATGCCTATTCAATTTTTTACTGATTTTGCAGAACTAGAATGTTCTAAAATATTCCATTCTTCTGTAATTTCTCCAACTCATTGCTTGTGTAAAATCCCCATGTACCCAGAGCTTTTCCAAGTTTATCTATCACCTTAATAATCAAAGGAACATTTTGTCACAGTCCCATCAGTAAGCCATTGCTGGTTACACCCTTCTTTACCCCTTCAGTAAAGCAGGATAAAGAGAAAGGTTAGCCATCCTACTTTTAGTGGCCGCTCATTAGCTCAGGGTTCTTCCTTGTAGTGTGCCCTGCTATGGAGAATCTGGTCAAACTAGATAGCGCATTTAGCAACAATAAGTCTTGAGGACAACAGGAAAATGTCTGCTGATGTATACTTCAATTGGCCATCCAAGTATTGATAATACATGGGGTGATGTTTGTCACAATTTTTCATCAGTAAGTGAAATTATTGATTTCACGGGTGGCATGGACTTACTTCAAAGCGGGCTGATTTTACTTTTCTGCAGTTGTAATCCTCCCACACAAATAGTTGATCAAAACAATTGAAAATAAATACCTATTTCCAGGGATCAGCCTGCAATAATCTATTACCAGTAGCAGTGGTCACAGATGAAGGTCAAAGTACACCTGCCACCCAGAACCTAGGCAAACTTGCTGTCGAAAGGGATTCTAATCAGGGGTTGGAGGATCCTGAATTAGGTACATCCACTGTCGATGGTAATGCTACATTTCACATTAGTCTGAAAAAACAAAATATATTATTGTCTGCTTGGTTAAGTGACATAAGCACAGTTTATCTATGAATTACCATCAAATGATTCACTGAAAAGATAAAGCTACTGTTCATTTAATTTACATTATTTAATATTCAGTTTTGTTAAAATCAAAAACATGCTGTACCTGAAAAATCATTAGTACAAAAAGATTACAATTTAATTTAGCTCCAAGTGCAAACATGGTAAGATAGTAAAACAATTGTATGATCGTAATGCAGTTGTACACAAGAGTGAGAATATCAATCCAGACCCTACGACTTGACTGGAATTGGTAACTTCTATCATGTGAATTGTCACATACACCACATTGATAGTGACGTGGATGTGTAAAGCACTGTGTGCCCAACAGCGTGACATCAACACTGAATGTAGTGCTCCACAAATGTGTGCAGGTGCACTGTAAGGTCATCGATTATTCTACATATGAGAGAGATTGTTGATTGAACAATGAATGATACATTGTGTACACATTTTTGTTGCTGATCCTGGCCAAAAACACAAAAGCAGCAAGAGTGGTCATATGGTCAAGTATTAAAATTTTTTTTTCCTTCACACTTTATTTAACCTAATGTAGGCTTTTTAAGGAGGGCAATTTGTGGGCTGAAACATGCCGACCAGCATAAAGGATTGAAGTATTCCTCTTCTTCTCTTTTAATTATCTCCAAGTGAGGACACTAATAAAAGCTGTTGGTCAATTGTCAGGTACTTTTACCTGACTACATGTTTCTGTACCACAATTGGGAGAACCCTACCTCTTACCTCCACCATCACCTAGCTAGGTTAACCTCATCACACTTGTATATCACAAGAACAACACACCGGAAAACATCCATAACAGTTCCCGTTGTCTGCAAGGTTGTATGCCACACTGGTGGCAATCGTCACAAGTGTGGGAAGGTGCCCTATAATGAAGCATACAGCCCTGTTAAAAAGACCACCTTCTGATCCACTCTGCATTTAGAGCACAGCTTCTGCAGTAGTCTACTTCCAAGGGTACTTCTTGTAAAAGAGTTGCTATATTGCAGATTGTACTCTACGAATTAGATTTGAATTCTTGTCACACTGCTATGTTATGAATTCATTTTTTTTTCTTTATGACTCTGTCCTTCAGCTTGATATAATTTGGCAAAGCACAACCAAAGAGTGTGTCCCAATCATGTGGGACTTCAATTGTGTTTTATTTGATCTGAGGCATGAATCCTTGAACTTATGTAATGGAGCTTTATCTCTTTGAAAGAGAATATGTTTAGACTCAAAAAGAATAAGAAGACTCAGGAATGATGACAGAGTATTTCTGAGACACATTCAGGAACTAAAGTACCAATATAAACTTGAAGATTATGTGTTTAATGTTTTAATATAGGAAGTATCCTGGCAAAAATTAGTTCTAGTGTCAAAGCAAAATATCTTTTTTTTTTTTCTGATCGTTATTTAGTTTATCAAGTGGTAACGGCATATCTTTGTCACAATACCATATTGATGCATTTACGTGGCAAAGGTATATTTGAGCTTTTTATAGAAACCCAGTAGCGTCGAACCAATTTCAGTTGAAAATAGAACATCTTCTGTTTTCATTACAAAGGATGCAGCAGAGGATGGGATAAACAACAGTTAACATTCTAGAACGCATAGGCCAAATAGAATTCCTATTTCTATTATGCATTAAAATCCGAGTGGCTGAGCGAAAGTATTATTACCTTCATACTAAAAACATTCTTAACATCTGGAACTTTCTGCCTCATTAGAAAGGTTCAGAGCCTCATTCATGAGGTTTTGGCACAGGGCAGTGCCGGCAAGAAATCTTGCTGTGCTGCACTGCAAAAAACAAAAGGGCAGGAATGCGCTATAGCTATCTTTGAGACGCTTTACTCGCTCCCACGGCGCCTTGTTTCCGGACTTATCCCGGCCACTTGTCCTGGACTGCCTCAAACGTGAAATATAGCCAGACTTGAGACCTTTGATCCTTGTACCTAAGCTTCGGAGTGCTGCCAAGTACTTCGCATGCTACAGCTCTCCCCCGGTGCACGAACCTTTACCAACGATACGCACCACAGCAACCTGACTGCTGTTATCACTGACGCCGCCCCGCGCTTCATGATTAGCAGACATTAATTCTGGACACTTCCACCCTCCCCTCATATTGTCACCAGAAGCACTTTATGAATTGTGTAACAATAGTCCTGATGATGACCTCAAGCTAAAGAGGTTGAAACGCCGTCGACTCTACAACGCCAATTGCGGCATTTAAAGGGTCATTTACAAATAATGGAATTATGTTTGTGATTGTAAATACTTTTGTTTGACCCCCATTGTTTATTTGCTTTTTTCGCCACTCCACGTTGTTGCCTAATCACTTGTGTCACTGCACCGTTCACCCACCATGACACCCCCAGTGCACATCTGGTTGTTATGGTTACTGTAACTTAGTTGTATTCTGTGCTTCTATCTACAAATAACAACCCTTCACCCTCCTCTTGGTCTCCCTTGTCCCTTTCCTGTGCTCTGTGATTAATTCTCGTGCTTAACAGCTCCCTTACATGATTTACCATTTGAGACATTGACCTTTTGCTGCTATACTTACCCGGTCTCAGCTGGGTTACTGGGTTCACTCCTGTTTATGTTTTCGTATCTATCAGATAAGGCACATTCCTGTCCTTTTCTCCTGCACCAGCGCACAATGTGCTGCCATGTGCCAATGCAGGCACCCTTGTACCATGCTCCAAGGTTGCCTGCTTTGCGGGGCTGATTGATTTTGTGCAGGAAGGGAAACCTTCCTACACAAAATTAACCAATTCAGGTGATTTTCTCTATGTGTGCTGCAGAATGAAAACATTTCTCCTCGTTGCGCCTCCCTAACACCACCCCTGTGGTGGTGTTAGATTCTAACACATTCCCAAGTTTACGATTTCTTGTAAATGTAGTAATGTGTCATGGTCCATGGGTGTTGCGGGGAACACCCATGGAGCACCTCTTTCACGCAGTAAATGGCTTTACATGGCCGTGTAAATATGCCGCTGCACATTGCGCCACCGGAATGTCAAAAAAATGATGTTCCGGCAGCAAAGGGGCCTCATAAATGAGGCCCTCAATATTTTCCAACCAATTCACAATAGAGGGTCCAAGACTGAGCCTTAGAATTACCAGTTGAAAGCCCTTTTGGACTTTGAAGATAGAATTTTTCAATGACTCATGTTAGAGGTCTTCGAAAAATGAACGAAAGACAATGGCTAATATGATTTTACTCAATCCAGTTTTCAAGAAGGCTGTTCAGCGTCCGATAATATTAAGGCATTGCTACCCTTGTCAGAGAAAAGAGGAGCTGGCAGAAGTTTCTCACCACCTCTCTAGCGAATTATGCTTTGTTAAGTGGAGAGTGCTGGGAGTCAGACAAACTTGTCAGAGAATCTCTTCTCTGTAGGTGATGATACAGGGCCAAATCCCTGCTCTGTTATCCTTAAATCAGTAAGCCCTGATTAATTTAATGACATATCCCTATCCTAGCCTATCCCATGATTAATTGATCTAAATGTTGTCAGTGTCTACCATGCATGGCCGTATTAGTTGGCAAAGCGATATTTATGTTGTCATGTATAGTTTCCCCACATTCCTTATGCTGTCATCGGTTCTGCAGCAATAATTTAGCCTTTCCGCATCTCCCCTCAGCAATCAGTCCATGTGTCCAAGCTCATCTCTGCGTTGGTAGCTTTATTTTATCATCATCATGTATCTTCATTATGAATGATGTCTAATGTGCTCTTCTCCTGTTTTGCTACACAAATATAAAAATAATGCCCCTTTGCAGAAGAGTATAGACGCTTCGGAAGAAGATGCTACTTCCCTCTTCGTCCTCCCAAGTCGGATCTTTGCAAGATCATCGTCAATAGCATTCATGTTTACAATACAAGCCCAAGAGAAGGGTAAAGTTTACCTTCTTTGTCCTGTTAGTTTGAACAGTGTCAAAACATGCAGGGGCTTATTTATGAGCCCCTTGTGACACTTTTTCGCTGCCATTATCTCACTTTTTGTGATGCAGCAGCTGCGTAAATAATGCGCTATGTTGCGCCAATATTACAAAGTGACACATCTAGGTAGATGTTTCACTTTCTAACCCCCTGCGTTACATTATACCTGCGTCAGGTATAACATATGCAGGGGGGGCGTTCCCTCACAAGAAAACCTATTAGAAGTGACGCAGTGAAATCTGTCAGATTTTACTGCACCACTACTAGGATGCCACTGCATCAAAACCTTGCACCTGCCTCACAGCACATCAATGTTCCTGAGACATCTGTCATTCCTTGCAACATGTGCCGTACAGTAAATACGATGCACTGAAAAGTGTTGCATCGCTTTTTACCCCCAGTAATGCAACACTTTTAATAAATGAGGCACCGAATTTCTGGACTGAAAATTTGGTGATCAAGCATATGATATTACCCCCCAGTTAATACAATTACTCTTCTTTTCTTGCCAATATCTCTATTTAATACATTACTTGGCATGTAATGCAGTCATGGTTTCATGCAGCGAGGAGTGTTTTGCATGTATCATGTATCATGCATCATTATTATTATAGAAAAGCCCTTCCACACATGACATTTCCATAATGGCACTTGGTTTAGGATCAAAATAAATAATGGCCCTTCTTTGTCGTAATGGTTCATACCTATAACCCTGCTGTCTTTATATTTAAGATCAGTGCAGATACCTAGCAGATGGAAATCCAGATGTCAACAGAAGTAAATAGCCATCCTCCGAAATTGGGTGGAGTTTCAATCTAACATTTGCAGATTAATGTATTCTCCTATCACATACAGCTTTGCAGAGATTATTTGATACATTAGATACATTCAACTTAAACCATAAATTGGCAGATGATAAATCGATAACAATGATTTTCACATTTCCACATCAATCAAAACTCAGGTTTAATTGGTCAATTGACACATTAGGGAATACTGTTAGTTTGGGGTTCTGATACATTGCTGCATGTATTGGAAAAATCATCACACTACTATAAAGTCTAAATGCGTCCAAATTGTGGCTGGTTTATGTAAATCTAAATATCTGCAAGGGGGCTGAATCATAGGGCAGCCATTGATGTAGGGAAATCGAAGGTCAATGCCTTCTTACTTTATGGGGGCGTGCCATTCATTGGAAAGATGAATGAAAAATCTAATGTCCTCAATATCTCATTACTGCGAACACTGCTAAAGCTTCGTGAAGGTACGACCAACTACTGAAGCTATTTCGTAACTAACCTTATTTGGCTTTCTTTCTTAGCTGATCAACAGCTGCGGGTTTACACATGAGGGCCAAATTTACTAAAACCTCATGCAACGTAGGCTGCAAGGCAACTTGGCATCCATGATCGACTTACGCTGCCTTGTGTTACTCCAGATTTACTAAACCACACAGAGTCATGCAAAACGGCTCTGCACTTGCAAATCTGGGCCTAAATGTATCAAAGCTGAAAAAAACTTTCTAAAGCATGAGATTGAAATTTGATGATCTATAATAAACCGTAATCAATGCTTTGATGGGCTTCAGATTACAAACTACCTAGCATGAGTTAAACAATATTCCAGTTTTGGAAATCAAATCATTTCTGAAATCCCAAACAAAACAATCTTCTTACACTCATGGGCTGCCTGTGCTTCAATATAAAAATGCTGTGATTAGACCAGGGGTCTCCAACCGGTCGATCGCGAGCTACCGGTAGCTCGCCGAGACCCTGTGAGTAGCTTGTGAAGCTTGTGGCTGAATTTAGTAGCCCTTTAGTGTTGTTTGGGCTTTTTAGGCTGTTTGCAGGTCTGTTGCCCGCCCTCACCCAAACTAGCAGCTCAGATTGGTTTGAGCTTAGCTGGGGCGGGGCAGGCTGTGCCGAAGAGGATGACGTGCCTCTCCTTCCAACGCAGATCAGCGTCTTCTTGTACCTCGTGACCAGGTGTCTATGCGCCCCCTGCCTTTTCCTCACGGGCACCGCGCTCATTGTATGAGTCACAAGTGCGTGGCAGGGCAGAGCCGCTGTATTCCGGTCGCGCAAGCAGTACAGTACTGCCGGGACCCGCGCCATCTGCCCTTTCAGCTGTACAGCCTGCCCCCTTTCCTTCTCCAGAGCAGCAGGTAAGCTGGCGTGGGAGCACACCCAGAACAATTCTGAAGTCTAGTTCAATTTAATAATTACACTGGACGGCACGCAAAAAGCACAATACATTCGAATATGCAGCTGCGGCCGTTTTTTCACAAAAAGCTGTTAATGATCTGTGATGGCCCCATTCTTAGCGCTTTCCACTTCTTATTCTGCTACTTCCTCCGGCTTCCCCTCCCCTCTATCTCCCTGGGGACAGCAGTTATTTAGCCCTCTATTCCGGTATTGTTATCTCCTGAGCCTGGCTGTAAACTGGCAACAGGATGAAAGAAAACGAACTGTGATGCACTTTTAACAGCGAAAGTTGAATTTATGTGTAAATTAAATCACTTCTTAATGAACTGCCTCCACTTCACCTCCCCCCGACCCCCCTCCAACCTCGGCCATCAACCCCTCCTTCATTTCAGGCCTGATTTAGAATGCATATTGGTGAAGTGATTGCTTTCAAACGGACATGTTAGGCCAGGAGAAATGAAAGATGTTGCTAAATTCGAATAAAACAGCTAATAATAAATATGCCTGCTTGGAGTAAAATTTTGTGCTGGGTTACAATTAACACCAAAACAAATGTAAGTAAGAAGTGAATTACAAAAGTTATTATCGGGTCAGGGAGCGTGTGTGGGGAGGAGGTAGGAGTGACAACTCACAATCAGCTTTGGTAACGCTGAAGTACGAACTCTTATTTAGGGACTCTAACTAACAAAGGTTGCCCGCCCTTTCCTCTCAGATGCGCGGTGAATTCATTAGAGCAGAGCACAGAGGTCCGTCAAGTCAAGTGTTCGAGTCGAGAGCTCATAGAGAGGAGCATGGCTTGGGAGTGGCATGGACCTGACGGGGAGGTGGTGGATGGGTCAGCTTGGCTCTCCCTGCAGCAAATGGGCTACCTACCGATTGGGAAAATCAGAGAACAAAAACAGAAAAGGAAGTGTTTTTCTCCACTTAAACACGCTCTATGTGCCTTGCTGAGATTAACAGTTGTAACCCACAAATGTCGGTCTTATACTCTGCTGGGTGTTTGACTTACACTAGTGAACAAACCAAAGTGCAGCACAGAAATATCCACAAAATCCTTTGTTTTATTTATACGTGTTTTTATGCAGTTACCCAGCAGGAGTGGATGTAGTGTAGTTGTAGTCAAGTGTGTTATATGTGCGGAAGTGACATGTGGAGTGGCTCAATTGCTGACCTCTTTGCGAATTCAAACCTGGGGTAATTTCATCTTAAACACTTGATTCTGGGCTAATCACTTTTTCTGGCGTTTTAAAGAGTAAATATATGAAATGTTAAAACAGCCAGTACAGCTTTCTTTAGTAGTTTGACCCAATTCCATCACCTTGGGGTTACATTCCAGCCTCAACAGCTCCCGCCCCACCATGCCACTAATATACCTGCATATTTTGTTTTTACTTCTCACAAAGCTGGACAATCAATCCTCAACAGTGTCAGACTCAAGGAGAAAACTAGATGGTCAGTTGCTCAATATTAAGCAGCAGATCTTATTTTCCAAAACTGAACATTATTTTAATTGTTTTTAAAAATAAAAAAAGGCTGCGCAAGACGACAGCTCAGGAAATCCCATTGAGTGAAGCAGAGGCAATAAATTCTATGTGGTGATTCTTTTTAAGACGAGCTATGTCCAGTCCAGTCCAGTCCTGGTGAGAGTGGACAGTTTATGCTGGCTGTGCATGTGTGGGAGGAGACTGATGCTTGTGGATTGTGGGCTGGAAACACAACACTAAAGAGTGAATGGCGAGACCCTGCATGCATACAGTCATGAGTCCTGTGACAGTTCTCATGATGTCGTTTAGCACTATAGTACCTTATTCTGGGGGGCATATTTAGCAAACTTTCACATAGCTCAGCAAGCCAACTTGCTGCGCTAAGGTAAAGGGCAGGAATGCGCAGTATTTTTAACATTATATCATTCCTTTCCCTGCACTGGCACACAAACTGCTGCCTAGCCAAGTATTGTGTTCAAACCACGGTATGGGCTCTGAAGAAATTAGGCTTAACGTCAATGAAACTGGGCTTGGGAGGTCTCTCGGAAAAATATGCGAGTTGCTTGGGGGTTAGTAGCTCACGACGATTTTCACTGACCAGAAGTAGCTCTCACTACACAAAAGGTTGGAGACCTCTGGATTAGACAATACGCACCATTTTGAGCATCAGAAATCATGACATTGAGCCTAATTTACCAGCCAAGTTACAAAACAATTCTTGAGATTCAAAGTATTCTATTCCCTCAATGCAATAATTTTCCAATTCCAATGATTTAGAAAGTAATCCACAAAGGCTGTGTCAGTTATGCAAGCAGTGACAAAAAGATCATCCAACATATTCTATAACATATTATATGTTGTTTATGTGAATCTTTGGATTGTTAAAGAGACAAATATCATCCAATTATGTTTAACTATCCAGTGTCAAATAGCCAGTCCCATTATATTATTATGGAGCCTCCAGTTACTAACATTTTTATCTCAATGTTAACAGAAGCTTTTGAAAGCTGGTTGTTGATTTGCAGGGACTTTTTTTGTTCTGTCTTCTGGGGTTGTTTCATTTTTTTTATTATTTAATAGGATTGACATGTTTCTGTTGTCAATACAAATTGAATTACACTAATGATGCATCTGATTATGATATTGTTTCAAATAATAAAGAATATTACGCTGATAAAGTACTTTGCTTTCATTGCAAAAACACAACTCATGGTAGGCAATGCTACGTGTAAAGCTGCTGTCCAAGTAGTAGTTAATTCCTCTTTCTTCATCACCTAGGGTTGGATAAAGTGTGCTCGTTTGGATTTGAACCTACCAGATCTGGCTTACACATCATGACTATGGCTCATGAGACATTTCAATTGGATATTTTTATCTGTAAGATGATTATTCAAGCAGTTTGCTCATATTAAATTATCACTAACATATTATCAATGTCGCTGTACGCAGTCCCTCTCCCTGAACCAAGGACTCTCCAGGAAGTGATGGTCCCACTCATTGGCCGGTCGACCTGCGATGACCTCTACCACATCGAGTCACCTGTGAACACCACAACACCCATAATCCTCAGCGACATGATATGTGCTGGTTATGCAGCTGGTGTTCAAGACTCTTGCCAGGTGAGTGAATTTGAAGTATCAGTTGAACAGTTACCAAGCAGTGGAAAAAAAATCTTTGCAAGGGGAACAATTTCAATAGAACAGGTAGTCACGTTCAACTGTGAATATTTTCGTTCACACACACATATATCTCTGCCGTGTCTGGATTTTCAACCACCAAGTTTAGGTGGAGAACACATTTGGATAAAAAAACTTTAAAAAGCTAGATATGAAAAGGTGTTTTTGCTGTATACCCTAAACTACAAGATTAATTCTGTGTTTGTGTATTAAAAATAGCACAATAAAAAAATATGATCAAATTTCAATACATTGAGATCATTTATTTATTAGTACTAACAATTTTGGAGAGTGAAAAATGTATTTCTAATTAAAAAGTAATGAAAATAATTTTGCGGGTCAATAGAAATCAGGATTGTTGCCAATACGATAATATACCGGATCCTGAATTATTTACTTAAATGTTTACCAGCTGCTAACATTTCTTCATATAAAACGGAAGTGACTTTACTGATCTTTATTGGATTGACTTTCAACTAATGTTTTGAAAAAATCAGATCTGCCAGTATTGGGCAGCAGCTGCCCATGTGCTTTTAAATTCATAAAAGTTTGTTTTTTAATTCCAAACACTAGTGAATACAAGCAGAAATGACTTTAATTCGGCCCCTCTAGTTTGTGCTTCGGGATGGGTGAGGGGGCTACAAGGGAACAACAGGTGATATGTCCTATAGACACTTCCATTCCACATTGTTCTGACAACTCTGCATTGTACTGCAGGAATAGAGCAATGGCATTAAAATATGCCTTTTAAAATTGCCTGCAGTGAAGCTGTAGGGTGGTGGATGTACGTCTTCCTTTCCATTGCGCTAGCAGGTCACAAGAATTGGGATCCAAGCCTCACGCCTCATGTGTCTGTTATACCTTTTCCATTTCATATTATTTGCCTTCAGGTTTTTCTAAAATTCATTGTGTTTTATCTAATCTAGGGAGACTCTGGAGGACCTCTGGTGTGTGCAGCAGATGGCGGCAACTGGTTCCTGGCAGGCGTTGTGAGCTGGGGAGACGGTTGCGCTTTGGCCAATCGCCCTGGAGTCTACACCCTTGTCACCGCTTACACCGAATGGATTCAGCGATATGTGTCAACTGTGACATTCCACCAGGCGACTTTCAACACCAATACTGTTACCACTCCCTTCATACTTCCCAGCAGCACTACCATGATCTTCCCTAGCATCTTCTCTTTCGTTCTCCCATTTCTCTTTCTTATTCTATTGAACGCATTATAAATGCGGATCTACAATGCACATCTTTTAACCCCGATTCTCTAAGTATTTAGTATCCGAATCCTTAGCCATGCTATCAAAATGATGTCATGAAACCGAAATTCTCCATTATGACTCACACCCAATTAATAAGATTTGCCACCAATGGAGAAGCAGATTGTTATGGTATTTATGTTATCATTTGTACTTTATGTTCTGGCCATTTACTTAATGAAAAGAGAGTTCAGGCATTCCCATATGTTCAAACTGATCTAATGAGTACCACAGTGCACAACTGGGTTCACTTCCAAGAGTGGGGGAGCGTTACCCTTCCAAAAATATTTTGGTCTGTTCTAGAAAGTCCCTGGTGATTTCATTGACCCAACACGCCACTGTGGAACCTGTTTGACCTAACACAAAATGAGGGGCATTATGGCAAACGCCGATACACTACCCAAGCCTTTGGCTCAAAAGGTAACACAGATTAGGGCTACCCACAAAACCCTCTTGGATTTTGCATCAAAATAGAAGGGAACAACGTTTAATAGGTGAAGTATTACCCAGTGTATTAAGTGTACTACTGCAATGTATTATCAACCTAGTAGGACATTAAAGAAAGGGAAAGTTGTGCTTGTGTATAAATATCACATACTCAACATAGCATTGTGGACTAAGGCTCAAGGTTAGCTTCCTCTCAATAAAAACACTTTAAAGTTTGCAGAAATGTGTTTAAATAAAGATGGAATTTGAACTGCGATTCACACACATATTGAGTGCAGTAGCATTGAAAGCTTCCACTCACACACAAGAATAAACATTGCCTGTTTTTCAATCTTTTAAAGTTTTTTAGAGCTAAAATAATTGCCAACGCCCACCCAGTTTCAAAGTGAGAAGGAGAATGGTATTACATTAAACAACGTAGAAAACAACACACATATGTCCTGCAAAACATATTGGATTTCACTTAAATATGTTGCCAGTTTGCTGGGAAAAAATAGGTGGGTACCTAAACATTTGCAATCTGGAAAATATACAGACTACGAGTTGACCAAAGTTCATCATCTGTACAAGACTTCCTCAAAAAAGATGCCCAGAGCTGGCCTGAAGCAAATTTGGGATGGACCCTTTCCACTCTGTGAGCTAACCTTCAGAACTCTTCCATATTTCTTGAACACAGGGAGAGGTGTTCTTTGGGGAGCTCAGTGACCAGAGAGGTGGGCTTCAAAAGTGCAGAATAGCCAACAGCCTGCCTCAAATTATGGGCAAAGGAGGATAAACTGCCCCTAACATTAATTCCTGAACTCTGACTGATTTGAGAACAGGGATGTAATTTGTGATGCAACATATGTACAAAGAAGTCACATCACAAATAGGTGTCAGTTAAATTAGGCTGGTGAATTTCACGTCATACATTTTTGCATACCGTTTATAAGCGATTGAGCACCTCTCCTAACTTATAGAAATGTATTGTAACTTGTTGCAAGACACCAGTGGGAGACACGCTTGTACAGAACATTTCTAACCTAGAGATATTTCAGCAAAGACAAGTCTCCTGCCAATCGCTTATGAGAATTTTTTTGTGGGAGGTGCGAACTTATTAGGAAAATTAAAGAGAAATTTTGACAAAACCAATTTCGCTATAAAAATCTAATTTCATGAAGTTTTGAAAATGTTAATTTGAAAACATTAAGCAATTTCGATCATCCCTAATGACTGTCCATTGTTAAATGGTTACAAAATGCCCTGTCTATTGAATATTAAGCAAATCGCTGTCCAATGCCCTGCGATTAGCTACAAATGCAGAGATGGTGGCTTGCAAGGGACACCAGACTTCCATCTTTGAGTTTGCATTACCAAATGGAAAATGTCTGCTTCAAATTGTAGCCCATACTCCTTAAAGGGACATATGGTACTTTAAAAAATGATTTGTCCCTTTAGGAAGATATCGGGAGGATCATTCATTGGGCCCCTTGAGGACTGTCTGCGCCCCCTGTGTTTATCCAGCATGATTCATAAAGGGCAAGCTGTTCCTTTGGGACAGCTTCCTCTTTGTGATTCGGATATAGCACCCCCATTTCAGGTACCTATAGCTGATCAATGGTTTATATCTGTAATTGCAGTCACACACTATTAACACCTATCATTGGGACTTGCAATTAGGAGGGAAAGCACCTTCCACACCCCCATCTTAATGATTACTGAAGTCGCAGAACCCCTTTCACAAGCGGGAAATACTTTTTTGACACACAAGGGTTTTGTGCATTACAAAACTCTTTTTACTGTTACAAACCTTGTGATTTAGCAAACCACTGGGTTTGCAACAGAAAAAGTATTTTGTACATCAGGCACTGGATTTCATGGTGATAGGAATTGTTGTGTGTTCCCTGCATGGCCCTTGTAGTTTTCCTTATGTTATCTTAACTATGCACGTAGCAGGCTTAATTTTCCCTTTGCACACATTACTAGATAAACAATCTTGCTTTTTGTGCCACATTGTACTTTCACACAGAACCTGCATATGTTTTTGCTTTCTGTTCTTTTCCTGGGATTTACTCTAAACACAACCGACAAGGTCAAACAGTCGATTGTTATTCTTTCAGGCCAGGCACAAGCACCTAGGCATAACACAAGTATGCAGCTGTTGTTTATGTGCACACATGTCCTATCATATAGATGAGCATGTGAGCCAGGAACTCAGACATGGAACGATAGCTCTGAGGCAACAGCATTGAGTCTGCTGAGATGTAGAGTGTCCATCTGTATATGCTAAGGTATGCAGTCTGCCAGTAATCCCACAGATCTTTCATATATAATCATTTAGCCTTAGTAGCAGGGGAGGTGGGTTAGGTCACTCTGTTCTATAAAATGACAGGGCTTTTCATGGTATGTAGACTATTAACCATGCTAACTGTATTTTTATTATGCATTTTCTTTTAATTGTGCCATGTATATTGCATTTTAGAGCACAGTAGCTTAAATAAATATTCTAAACTTCCTTTGTGTCTAATGGTTACCTTATTGTAGACAAGTACGAGTGTGAAAGCGAAAGCGGGTGTTCTATTAATGGGATCCCTGAGAGGATCGAGAGTGTTGTGTTCCAGGGTTTCTCTGGTAGCGTTAGGAGGGTAAGTGAGGCACCATAGCTAGTCGGACACGGACACCTAGAAACTGAGGAGATATGGTGACTCAGTCCCTACATACTGATGTTCTATGATTCCAAGCATAGTTCTGTTCCAGAGCAGAATCGTTGCAACAGTAGGAACTGGGAGAGCTGTGAGTAGAAGTGCAACTCGACAGAGCAGGCAGCAAAGAATAGAGTATATGCTAATCCTTGTAAGTGTCATTAATGAAGTAGGAAAAAGAATCGGAATCCACTCCGTCACGCTACTTTCCTTGGCCCAAACCACCACCATTAGGTATATTAGAGATGGACTGAACCTCAGAGGGCAAAAAGGAGAGAGGTGATAAAAACAGCCACTGCATCTGGGGAGATGGACACATGTCTCTCAATAGTGTATTTGCTCTAAAGAAGCAGATATGTGGAGAGGATGATCACAGTACGGCATCACAGCCTAATGAAAGAGGCAGAGTGGGAGGAAGCAAGGACCAGGTAAGTGTATTTACAGTATACAAATATATTCAGAACAGTAGGTAGCTTACCAGTAGTGATGGAAATGAAAGCCGTGACTAGTCCCTGGGCATACCATGAACCGTGCCCAGAGCAATGAAGTGCCAGGAAACTAAAGAATTTGTAAAGCCAGATAGTACGTATGTGGAGATTGAGAAAATGCCCTGAAAGATGAGGACATGGAGGAAGTTTGCTAGAGCATAAAATGGAAGTGGGAAAGTAGCTAGAAATGAGTGGGATGTCAATAATAATGACAGACAGGAGTGAGAGACTAACGCCTACATGGAATGTCAGACATTGGCTTGGAAGTGAATTGATTTCTCTCATTGCTACTGCTCTACATGTCCCAGATACACTGAGTTCTTATAGTTGTTGAGCTGTTTCTAAGGTGCAGTAGCTATTGATGAAAACGTATGATGACCCAGAAATGCTACGGTTCATATTTCTGTGGCCTTTTTGTAAGTATGTGTTGCTAATTTCTAGTGCCCTGTTTGCTATAGTCTCTGCTCTTTTCCCTGATAAATCTTAAACCTCTTCTTTGGAAGTAAATTACACTTTTGTAATAAATCAGGTGAGTTGAATGCATTGTTTTTACCCCAAGCCTGACATTGGTATCTGAGAGGTTGAATCCTAAGGGTGCACTCTTAGATTTATGTATGTCATTATTTTATGGTACAATATCATGGTAGCGTGATATTAAAGTTGCAATATTTAAGACATTATATATGCCAATACTTCTGAGAAACAGATTAGTGAGTAACTGAAACTAAGGCTGTGCAGAATGACTATCCTTTGGCTATACATTTGCTATCCTCTGGCTATACATTTAAAGTAAACATGTGGAATAAACCCCAAGCAGTATAAATCCTGTATCCTTACATACAGTAACCCACATACAATATACTGTAACTCATTAAAATAGGAATAGCTGGGAGTCACTTCAAATGCTTAGTTGGCAAATCCAGTGGATTTTATGGCAATGCTAGCTAGCAGATCAATGTTTGAGTTACGCTGAGTAAGTCACACATATATTCATAGCAAGTTATTATTCTTTAAATGTATTTTGGGGGCGGTGGGAGAATTTGAGGATCCTGAATTTTTAATGATGTAACGTTTGAGACAAGGAATTCTGTAAGTGATTCCAAGTTTTATACATTTGCTTATTTTAGAATGTAGTAGTAGTATTAACTATTGTTTTAGTATTTTCAAAATTATTAAAGGTATTACCAAAAAATAAACTTACTTCTAGACATGGGTGCAAGACCTGGCAACCTTGGTGTGGTTTCCCCTGCTATTATGCCTCTACCGCCTGTTTTTTTGGACCGTGTGGTCGGCTTCATTTTTGCTGGTTTAGGTACTCTGGGCACTTTGCCACTGCTGATCAGTGCCAAAGTTCAAGTGCTGCCTGTGTAAATTGTGACTGTGATTGGCTATCCATGATTAGCATATTCAATTGACTGGTAAGTTCCTAGTAAAGGGTATTGTGTGTGCCTAGGGCCTGTAAATCAAATGCTGCTAGTAGGCACGCAGCACTGGTTGTGCCACCAACATGAGTAGCTCTGTAACCTTGTTTCAGACCTGCCATTGCAGCGTCTGTGAGTGCAGCTTTAAAATACCATGACGACCTGGCAAGAGCACCCACTTGCCAGCCCTCACCTTCCCTTTTCTTACAGGTAAGGCACCCCTAAGGTAGGCTCAAGGTACCCCCATGGGCAGAGTGCAGGTTATGTGAAAGGTAAGCCATGTGCTGGTGTGCTTTACATATCCTGATGGTGAAATACTGCCAATTTAGTTTTTCACTATTGCAGGGACTAGATCTACCAAAGGCTAACATGGGAGCTGCCTTATAACAGTTTTACAAGTGTAACTTCCCATTGGGAATGGCTACAGATTTGGAGTTTAGGCACTCTGAACTCAGAATTTAATAACACATCTTTTAGCAAAGGTAGTATTTAAATAGTTTGTTTGAGACTGCAACTTTTAGAAAGTGGGCATTTTCTCCTTTAAACATCATGTGTGCCTCTGCCTGTTGTGTATTCACTGTCTGGTTTTTGAGTGATAGGAGTTGGGGATGTGCATTCACTCTAGACAGACACAAGGGGGGGGGGGGGTTGAGGTGTGTCCTGGCTTTCCTGGTATCTAATAGGTAGTCTGAATAGACCTTTCTACATTTAGGGCCACATGTATCAACAATAGGAATAGCAATTACTTAATTGTGATTTTCTGTGAATCGCAATTAGGTCATTGCTATTCCTAATGGTTATGAAACTCCCAAGAGTTTAATTCAGCGATTCCTAGGAGGTCGCATTAATGAGGTAGGTCAAAATTTGTGACCCCCTAGGAATCACTAAAATCATGGAAATGGTGGCCTACTAGTATCAGTAGA
Source organism: Triturus cristatus (assembly GCF_964204655.1). NCBI lineage: Eukaryota > Metazoa > Chordata > Amphibia > Caudata > Salamandridae > Triturus > Triturus cristatus. The sequence continues at coordinate 1,227,018,160 of NC_140590.1, read as the reverse complement.
CCACTATGTCCATGAATGATTTTAAATGAGCCAGTTTTTTTGAAAATGCAGCCAGTTTTCCTTAAAAGAAAATGGGTTGCGTTTAAAAAAAAAAATGAAAAGCTTTCTTTCTTACTTTAAGAGCAGACAGCGGTTCGTGGGACCACTGCCTGCTCTCAAAAAACATTTTCGCCACCATCCACCAAGGGGAAGGGTTCCCTTGGCGACCACTTCCCATTTGTGAATGGGTTACCACCAACTTGAAGTTAGCGGTAAATTCTAATTGTTTTGTTACCACATTCACGGTCACATAACTTTTATATATACTGCTGAGATTCGGCATTTGGAATGGATGACCTAAACACACCTCTTCCAAATAGCGAACAGATTACCCATTTTGCGATTTAGTAACAGGTTAACGAATCGTAAAATAGGATTCTGCAAAATCGGGCTGTTGGTGAATACAAAATTGCTTGATACATGTGGCCCTTAGAGTGGTGGGAGGAGTTTTCACTAGCATCTGAATAGGCTGTGCCTACTCTGCACAATGCTGTCTTTACCTCCTATGGTGAAGTTAGACCAGAGACAGCAGAACTGGTTTCTACAAAGAGAAAATGGGGTAACAATATTAGACCCAAAACCCCAGAACATTAGATTACTTCTGGAATCAATATGAATCACTGCCAAGGGAGAAGAGCTGAAAGCTGTGAGCAGGAGACTGCACCTTTGCTGTGTGCTGCTTTGCTGGGTTGGCCTTCAGTTGCTGCTTCTGCCTAGGAGAGGAAACATGTTTAAACATTGCATTGAACCAGCTTGTGAAGAATCTCATAGGGCTTGTGTGTGCTTGCCTCCTGTTCTAAAGTCTAAGGGAGACTTAGGTGCCGATTACGATCCGGTAAAAACCGGGTACGAACCGTCGGTCGGAGCGTTTTCCCCGTCCGACTCGTACCCGGTCGTAAAACTTTACAAACATGGAATTACGATTCGCACGGAAACACCATTTCCGTACGAATCGTAAAAAACACCCACCGACGAAAATATACATACGAATGTGATCCGGGAATGCTGCGACGTGACGTCGGGACGCTTTCAGGCAGCGTTTCACGACCCAGGAATCACGATTCGACCCGACAGCAGTCCGGACGGCAATATTTTCACGGCACCCAAAAAGTGCCGCAAAAGCGAAGTACGGCGCGACTCGACCAGAGTAGGTGGCCCGGTACGCACCGTACCCCCCCCCAGCCCCCGTAGGTACGTGGCGACCCCCCCAGCCCCCGTAGGTACGCGCCGACCCCCCCGGCCCCCGTCGGTACGCACCGACCCCCCCCCAGCCCCCGTAGGTACGCGCCGACCCCCCCGGCCCCCGTCGGTACGCGCCGACCCCCCCCCAGCCCCCGTAGGTACGCGCCGACCCCCCCTGTATGTACACCCGTGTACGTTCCAGTCGAACCCCCCCGTGTACGTTCCAATCGAACCCCCCGTGTACGTTCCAGTCGTACCCCCCGTGTACGTTCCAGTCGTACCCCCACCCGTGTATGTACGGTGCGTACCCCCCGTGTAAGTTCCAGTCGAACCCCCCGTGTACGTTCCAGTCGAACCCCCCCGTGTACGTTCGAGTCGAACCCCCCCGCGTACGTTCCAGTCGTACCCCCACCCGTGTATGTACGGTGCGTACCCCCCGTGTACGTTCCAGTCGAACCCCCCCGTGTACGTTCCAGTCGAACCCCCCGTGTACGTTCCAGTCGAACCCCCCCGCGTACGTTCCAGTCGTACCCCCACCCGTGTATGTACGGTGCGTACCCCCGTGTACGTTCCAGTCGAACCCCCCCGTGTACGTTCCAGTCGAACCCCCCCGTGTACGTTCCAGTCAAACCCCCCCGTGTACGTTCGAGTCGAACCCCCCCGCGTACGTTCCAGTCGTACCCCCACCCGTGTATGTACGGTGCGTACCCCCCGTGTACGTTCCAGTCGAACCCCCCGTGTACGTTCCAGTCGAACCCCCTGTATACGTTCCAGTCGAACCCCCCCCCGTGTACGTTCGAGTCGAACCCCCCACGTACGTTCCAGTCGTACCCCCACCCGTGTATGTACGGTGCGTACCCCCAGCGCTAGCACTACGCGCTGGGGGTACGCACCGTACATACACGGGTGGGGGTACGACTGGAACGTACGTGGGGTGGTTCGACTCGAACGTACACGGGGGTGGTTCGACTGGAACGTACACGGGGGGTTCGACTGGAACGTACACGGGGGGGTTCGACTGGAACGTACACGGGGGGGGTTCGACTGGAACGTACACGGGGGTACGCACCGTACATACACGGGTGGGGGTACGACTGGAACGTACACGGGGGGGTACGACTCGAACGTACACGGGGGGGTTCGACTGGAACGTACACGGGGGGTTCGACTGGAACGTACACGGGGGGTACGCACCGTACATACACGGGTGGGGGTACGACTGGAACGTACACGGGGGGGGTACGACTCGAACGTACACGGGGGGGTTCGACTGGAACGTACACGGGGGTACGCACCGTACATACACGGGTGGGGGTACGACTGGAACGTACACGGGGGGGTACGACTCGAACGTACACGGGTGTACATACAGGGGGGGTCGGCGCGTACGTATGGGGGCTGGGGGGGGTCGGCGCGTACCTACGGGGGCTGGGGGGGTCGGCACGTACCTACGGGGGCTGGGGGGGGGTCGGCGCGTACCTACGGGGGCTGGGGGGTGGGTCGGCGCGCACCTACGTGGGCTGGGGGGGGGGGTCGGCGCATACCTACGGGGGCTGAAGGGGGGGTCGGCGCGTACCTACGGGGGCTGGGGGGGGTCGGCGCGTACCTACGGGGGCTGGGGGGGGGGTCGGCGCGTACCTACGGGGGCTGGGGGGGGGGGTCGGCGCGTACCTACGGGGGCTGGGGGGGGTCGGCGCGTACCGACGGGGGCCGGGGGGGGTCGGCGCGTACCTACGGGGGCTGGGGGGGGGGTCGGCGCGTATGCGGGCACGTCTCCATGGTTGCTATGGGAGTTCGGTGCGGACGGTGTTTTTTCCATCCGGTTGTGACCTCGGACGCACGGGATGGATCGTGATTCCTCGGTCGGACTTCACCTTTCACATTTGTACGGTAAATCGTACGAGGACGTGTCGGACACATTTTCCGACCCGAGGACGTGTGGGGAAATATTCCCAATGCGGTTCGTATGGACTTTTTACCATGCGAATCGTGATTGCCAGTTCGTATGGCACTTGTACGATTCGTACGGTAAAAAGACCGGATACGAGTCGCACGGGGTAATTTTTTACCGGATCGTGATCGGCACCAAAGACTTTACCACCAGCTTCCTTGAACTCCACTGCTGAAAGTTCTGACCTGCCAGGAGGTGCCTGTTCTAGTTCTGGGCTTATGGAGGTTGTTTCTGTTGATAGGACCTGTAAAAGCTTGAGGAAACCAAGAAAATTGATGCATCGCCCTTCCAGCACCTGTTTTCTCGACACAGCACCACTGTGCTGGAAGAATTTCCGTGCACCGCAGCCACGCAGCCAAAGAAATGACACAGCACCTGTCAGCAGCTAAAAAATCTACCACATGCCGAGTCCAGTGCACTGATCTTGAAATCCCAGATCACTGCACCCACTGTGAAGCAAGCCCTGCAGTGCCGATAAAAGAATCAATGCATCGTGAGACAGCGGCTGAAGAAATCAATGCAGCACCCTTTTGCTGCTGCTGCATCAATCTCCAACTTATTCTGGATTTCTACTCATCACACCTGTGCACCACACATCTCCAACGTAGCACCCACAGGCCCGAACCATCTGGCAATGGATGAATCACTTCCCCCTACAGTTCAGATTTGACACATCACTTCTCATGAATGCATCAGAACTGTCACATTGCCTCCCCAAGGATTCAGAAATTGACACATCGCTGTGTTTCCGACACTTCCCTTCTCTGCCGCTGCTTTTGCCATGTGAATTTTGAAACATCTGAAGGTACTTTGTAAAGAAATCACTCATGCATAGTTTTCTATGGACAGAATTACTTAAACCATTTTAAATGTGATATCTTCCTGTATCTATATTTTGAGTTTTTAAAACTTTTTTGTGACTTTTTCTACTTCTTTTTCACTCTTTTTCTATAAATTGCAATTTTAATTTCTTTTACTTACTTTTATAATTCCTCCCTTTTCTTTTCCACCCCGAGTCCTAGAACCATGCCCCAGGGAGAGAGCACGGAGCACGGGTAACAAGGGAAAGGGCAAGGCTGCCCGTAGCCACAGCCGTGACCGCCTTCTCTGCGGAAGGCGGTGCCCAAAAGGAGTGCAGGAACAGGCCTTATTTGGTGAGGCTGAGGTGGCCGCAATTGTTCTTTTTGTGAAGTGCCACCTCCCCTTAACCCTAGCAGCAGGTGGCAGGCCTGGGTCCGGGTACGGGCTCCGGGAGCATCACCAGCGGTGGGAAAAGGTGCGCCGGGCAGTGTTTTGCTGCTCTGGTGTCCGACGCACCGATACCCAGCTGAGGCACAGGTGGTCCGATATCCTGGACCGGGAGCAGGACCTGCTGGACCTGCTAGGAGTGGAGGTCCCAGGGCTTGGTGAGTAGCTATTTCATATTACTAATTTGTGTTCTTCTGCTCTGTGATATATATTGTGAATATATTTTTTTTCCGAACAGCAAGAATGCTGCTGCTTACATTGCAGGTAAATTACATTTAAAAATCTTCTGTGATTGTTTTGACGCAGGTGCTCGGCGCTACAAATCTTACTTGTTTGCAACTTTGCGCTCGCTTGGCCTGATTATGTGAGAGTTTACTTTAGAGAACTTAAGTTAGGTAATGCTAGAGAGACCCTAGTGCATCCTTTGTCCTCCTGCCACTAAGAAGAGATAGTGGTGGATTGATAGGTTTATTTACATATTATTAGTAGGTAATTTTTTAGTGGCCTGCGTGACGCAGCCTCTGTCACGTCACATGTTGCTGAGTGCTGCTTACCCCAGTCCTTAGTAGAACCTTTTGTAGTTTGTTTAGTGAGTGGTAATAATAGTCTAGGCTTATCTCTAGCAGAACATCAGAAGCAACCAACCAACAATTTGGTTTATGCAAAAAGTTATGCATGTGTCCTCCATCTATGCATTTTTGAGGACTAAAATAAATGGAAATGCAGAGTCAGTGAACAATTGGCCCGTCTGGAATAGGTGGGCTCCGTCAGGTGGTACATATGCTTAGTTAGTATTCTGGAATCAGAATGGAACACTGAATTAGTGTTCATAAATAATAACTAGACGGTCCGCGAATCCCACAATACTAGTCGACCAGATTAGATAGGTCAATTTTATTGCAATTGTTGTTTCCATAAATGATTTTTGAGCGTTTTTTTTAAATAGTTTATTTGTTTCACACCAAACAGTCATCAATGTTTGTATCTTTCTTTCTTACATTTTTCATGATCAGCACCCAGGGGCAAGAAGAAGACAGAGTCAGGGTCTGCGGGAGCTAGAAAGATGCATCCCAGGGCCAGGAACGCTCCTCTACTGAGGGCTCTACTGCTGGCCCCAGTAAGTCCTCCTACTGTTAATATTAATAATTATACTTCCCTAACTTTTACTGCACCTTATTTTTTCCGAACTATCATTTCGCTTTCCTAAATCTAATTTTTACAAAAACTTCTTCGATATACACAATCTGTTTCTAAATTCTTGTTATCCCTGCCTCTAACTGCCTCTGCTATGACTCTCTGCACCACTACTATTAGCCTATCTGTAGCTAAGCTTGCCCAGTTGGCCAGTCTTTATTTAAAAGGTTTTACTGTTGTAGGAATTCTGCACATACAGAACTATGCACAAGAAAATAAGACATTGGTGATAGGAGGATATACCTTCCTCACACCTCACCCACAATCCCCAGACCAACTAGCTATAGTGCCTCATTAGCTCCCCAGACCCTCGAAGATACCCAATGATTAGACAACCCAGAAAATAACAGTCACTACACTCCCGACCTCTCAGAGTTATGGAAGCAATGCACACCCTTTCACTTACTTACTTGTGTAAGTCCATACCAAATATCACAGAGTCTAAGTAAGTTCAAAAGGTTTATTTTCAAATAACAAGCTCTAGCCAGCACCAACAGTAAAATGCATAAGATTAAAAAAATAAACATTGTTACAACTACAAGTCCATAGAAGACAAAAGGGGAAATCAATCATGATGATAACTGAACAGTGGTGGAAGAACCACCCTCCCCTTGGTAGGAATATAGTTTATATAAAATTATAAATGAAGATCTTGGAGTGTATTCTGGGGGACCCCTCACCTTAGAAGAATCGTCCTAGAAGTACTGGTTACATCATAAGCTCTGCAAAGCTCTGGTTCGTAGAAAGGAATCTTCCGTCTGTTATGAGAAAAATGGTGCGCGTTAGTATTTTGCAAGCATTTCCCAGTCGTGCCAAAAAGTGTAGCATGTTATGGCTAAGCAATACGGACTGACCACCAGAACTCCATAACAAAGTGGCTTGTTTTTCAACCTTGTACGCAGCGCTCAGACAGTAGCAGTATGAGCTCATGTGGGCTCAAAGGCATCTTACACAACAAGCTGCGAGGTAACGTGCATAAAATTAAAAGACACTATGCTAAAATGATTGCATGGCTCAGGCTAACTTAGCAAAGACTGAAATGACCCTAGGGACCATGATATAACACTACTAGGTGCCGATTACGATCCGGTAAAAAATTCCCCCGTGCGACTCGTATCCGGTCTTTTTACCGTACGAATCGTACAAGTGCCGTACGAACTGGCAATCACGATTCGCATGGTAAAAAGTCCATACGAACCGCATTGGGAATATTTCCCCACACGTCCTCGGGTCGGAAAATGTGTCCGACACGTCCTCGGACGATTTACCTTACAAACGTGAAAAGTCAAGTCCGACCGAGGAATCACGATCCATCCCGTGCATCCGAGTTACAACCGTATGGAAAAAACACCGTCCGCACCGAACTCCTACAGCAACCATGGAGACATGTGCCCGCATACGTGCCCAACACTCCCCCCAGCCCCCGTACGTCCGACACGTACCCCCCGTGTATGTACACCCCCACCCATCTATGTACACCCCAGTACGTTCCAGTCGTACCCCCACCCCAGTACGTGTCGTACCACCGTCTATGTACACCCCAGCACGTTCCAGTCGTACCCCCACCCCAGTACGTGTCATACCCCCGTGTACCCACACCCCAGTACGTGTCGTACCACCGTCTATGTACACCCCAGCACGTTCCAGTCGTACCCCCACCCCAGTACGTGTCATACCCCCGTGTACCCACACCCCAGTACGTGTCGTACCACCGACTATGTACACCCCAGTACGTTCCAGTCGTACCCCCATCCCAGTACGTGTCGTACCACCGACTATGTACACCCCAGTACGTTCCAGTCGTACCCCCACCCCAGTACGTGTCGTACCACCGTCTATGTACACCCCAGCACGTTCCAGTCGTACCCCCACCCAGTACGTGTCATACCCCCGTGTACCCACACCCCAGTACGTGTCGTACCACCGACTATGTACACCCCAGTACGTTCCAGTCGTACCCCCACCCCAGTACGTGTCGTACCACCGACTATGTACACCCCAGTACGTTCCAGTCGTACCCCCACCCCAGTACGTGTCGTACCACCGTCTATGTACACCCCAGCACGTTCCAGTCGTACCCCCACCCCAGTACGTGTCATACCCCCGTGTACCCACACCCCAGTACGTGTCGTACCACCGACTATGTACACCCCAGTACGTTCCAGTCGTACCCCCACCCCAGTACGTGTCGTACCACCGACTATGTACACCCCAGTACGTTCCAGTCGTACCCCCACCCCAGTACGTGTCGTACCACCGACTATGTACACCCCAGTACGTTCCAGTCGTACCCCCACCCCAGTACGTGTGGTACCACCGTCTATGTACACCCCAGCACGTTCCAGTCGTACCCCCACCCCAGTACGTGTCATACCCCCATGTACCCACACCCCAGTACGTGTCGTACCACCGACTATGTACACCCCAGTACGTTCCAGTCGTACCCCCACCCCAGTACGTGTCGTACCACCGACTATGTACACCCCAGTATGTTCCAGTCGTACCCCCACCCCAGTACGTGTCGTACCACTGACTATGTACACCCCAGTACGTTCCAGTCGTACCCCCACCCCTGTACGTGTCATACCACCGACTATGTACACCCCAGTACGTTCCAGTCGTACCCCCACCCCAGTACGTGTCGTACCCCCGTGTACCCACACCCCAGTACGTTCGAGTCCTACCCCCACCTCTGTACGTGTCGTACCACCGTGTACCCAGTACGTTCGAGTCCTACCCCCACCCCTGTACGTGTCCTACCCCCGTGTACCCCCACCCCAGTACGTTCCAGTCGTACCCCCACCCCTGTACGTGTTGTACCCCGTGTACCCCCACCCCAGTACATTCCAGTCGTACCCCCACCCCTGTACGCGTCGAACCACCGTGTATGTACATCCCAGTACATTCGAGTCCTACCCCCAACACAACCTCCTAAGTACGGAGTGCACCCCAGGCCCCAACATCACAACCGCATGTACGAGTCGTACCAAGCCACACACAAGGACAGCACCGTACAACCAAATGGCCCATGTACACACCGTACACACGCTCAAAACGCACGGACACAACCAGGACAAAACAAAACAACACAACAATACACCATTCAAATGGCACAAAGCCACTAAACATGGCCAAAAAACACCAAAACAACACCTTCACTGACAGGCAACTGCCAAAAACAAACAGAGGCCCAATACACAACCACTCCTTATAACCAACCCACCCAAAATTCAAACACAGCCACACCCACCAATGGACCAATAAAAAGGGCCCACACACACAAACCATGAGCCTTTGCAACAGACCCACTGCTGCCAGACCCCACAGACAACCCACAGCACCAGACCTCAACCTTTACTACACCTTACACTTGCACACCTTCACACAACCACCTTCACAAACACACCCTCATCACATTCACACACACACACACCTGCACAACCACACCCACACACCCACAACCATCCACACACCACCCCCACCATCCACACCTCCCCCCACCATCCACACCCCTCATCATGCCCACTACCAAGAATCCAAAGTTCAGTAACCGAGAGTTGGAGGTTCTTGTTGATCAAATCCTCAGAGTCGAGCCACAGATCTTTGGAACATTGGTCAGAAACACCAGCCAGGCAGCAAAAACAGCCATGTGGCAGACCATCGTCGATGCTGTGAATGCTGTTGCGGACACCAGACGGACCAGGCAGGAATGCCAGAACAGGTGGTAAGATCTGCGGAGGAGGGTCCGAGCCAAGAGGCAGGATGAACACGACCAGGCCAACGCCACCGGAGGAGGGCCCTCCCGCAGACCCGTACACTACCATCCCTGGGAGGAGAGGGTGATGGCCATACTGCCGGTGGAGGCAGTCGAAGGATTAGAAGGACTCCGAGACCCGGGTGAGTACACAAACAACGCACCTCACATGGGGGGAACGGCATCCACAACCAACATCACTAACAGGCACGCAACCACCACAAGCCATCGCATGACTCAACCACACTCCATGAGCACGCACATGCCACTGCTGCCACCATGCCCCATGCACCCAGCTGGACAATGTCAAGTCACAGGCCACAGAAGACAACAACACATGACACGGTAACCCGGATGGCGGGAGGCTGTGCCCCAAAAAGCACATAGTGCAACTCAGAAGCAGACAACAATTCACTCTACCCATATGGCCTAGGTCACAGCCAGACAAACAGTGTGTCCCAACACAGGAATGACTTGCCAGCAAATGGCGGACGCCTTGCATCAACACATGGGGGTGAAGGCACTGTTTTGCACATTACAGCAGCTAATGAACAGCCAACATTGTGAAAGAGTGGCAGCACACACCACCACAGCAGCAGCGCACAGACACACATCACACCCAATGGGTGCCTGGAGATCAGGAACAAACTCACATCAACAAGCCAAGGGCCACTCAAAGATCTGCTAACAGTGTGTGCCCAGGAAGCTGGGCCGAGGTGACAGAGGGTGACACACGGAGGGAGGGAGAGGGGGACACAGAGGGAGGGAGAGGGGGACACAGAGGGAGGGAGAGGGGGACAGAGAGGGAGGGAGACGACAGAGGGAGGAGGCTGACACACGGAGGGAGGGAAAGGGGGACACAGAGGGAGGGAGAAGGCGACAGAGAGGGAGGGAGAGGGGGACAGAGAGGGAGAGAGAGGGGGACAGAGAGGGAGGGAGACGGACAGAGGGAGGAGGCTGACACACGGAGGGAGGGAGAGGGGGACACAGAGGGAGGGAGAAGGCAACAGAGAGGGAGGGAGAGGGGGACAGAGAGGGAGGGAGACGGACAGAGGGAGCAGGCTGACACACGGAGGGAGGGAGAGGGGGACACAGAGGGAGGGAGAAGGCGACAGAGAGGGAGGGAGAGGGGGACAGAGAGGGAGGGAGAGGGGGACAGAGAGGGAGGGAGACGGACAGAGGGAGGAGGCTGACACACGGAGGGAGGGAGAGGGGGACAGAGAGGGAGGGAGAAGGCGACAGAGAGGGAGGGAGAGGGGGACAGAGAGGGAGGGAGAGGGGGACAGAGAGGGAGGGAGAGGGGGACAGAGAGGGAGGGAGACGGACAGAGGGAGGAGGCTGACACACGGAGGGAGGGAGAGGGGGACACAGAGGGAGGGAGAAGGCGACAGAGAGGGAGGGAGAGGGGGACAGAGAGGGAGGGAGACGGACAGAGGGAGGAGGCTGACACACGGAGGGAGGGAGAGGGGGACACAGAGGGAGGGAGAAGGCGACAGAGAGGGAGGGAGAGGGGGACAGAGAGGGAGGGAGACGGACAGAGGGAGGAGGCTGACACACGGAGGGAGGGAGAGGGGGACACAGAGGGAGCGAGACACAGGGAGAGCTAATCAGCCGTGTTGCGTGTGTGAATGTCTGCTCGTCAGCAGGTAGACTGCGTGCATGTAGACAAGGGTGGCCAGTGCCAGAACCCCCCCTCTTCACCATGGCAAAACACAGGGCCATGTCACAACCTGTTCACGAGCACAAGGACAGCTACCTGGATCATATAAGTGTGTGGATCCACTCCATGTGCACATGTACAGTGCTACACGGAAGGCGCCAATGCATTGCTCGCCACACCTGCCCACTCCACTGCTGACTGCAGTCACACTTGACGCAGCAAGTAAGACTGTGCCACACATAGTTAAAGGGGCCAAAGTGGTGCCCAAGGGACACACCCATGCACAAGTGCACTGTGAGTGGAATGCAAGACAAATCCTAATTCCAAGAGGAAATGTGCCAACTTTGAAACGGATGAAACATGGATGTTGCATGGACCCAAATTAACATTGTCTCTCTCACACACAGGTCAATGTCGTGGTGCACCCCCCAACACTGGGGGGGAACACTCACAGGACCCGGATCTGCAGGAGCCCGATCCCACCGGCAGCGACCACTCTCACCACTCTGCGGACGACCCCGACCGACCTGGCCCCTCTGGTGTCCAACCACCTGCAGCACCTGCGTCAGGTACAACTGTGCCAACCACCACCCCCACTCCTGCCACATCCCAGGAGACACCCAGGATCCCTGCCCCAACACCACAATGCAGCCAGGCCCGCCAGGAGGGACACGGTGTCCCGGGCACCCAGGAGGAGGCAGGCGACAACGCCAATGCCACCCCTCAGGGGTCCCGGAGACCCCATGTGCCCACAAGTGCAGGCCAGGTGCAAGTGGGCAGGGGTGGTGGGAGTGGAGGTCGGCGGAGGCGCGAGCCTGACCAGTTGGCTGGGGATCCGGTATTTTCCCAAGTCCGTAACATCCTGGACTCATACCGGCAGGACACCACGGGCATGGCCCAGGTTGTGTCCGTCCTCGAGGGGATCAAGGCCCAGCAGGCCCAGCAACATGCGGAGCTAATAGCCTGTCTACTGGTACACCAACGGAGGATGGAGGACAGACAGGCTGAGCAAGTGACGGCATTCCAGGGGATTCACGCTACACTCCGTCGGATTGCCGACACCATGGCCGACCCTCCCTGTGCCAGAAGGCGGAGAACATCACCACCCACAGGGAGGGATCAGGAGGAGGAGGAGGAAACATCCGACGGAGCATCCCAGACGTCGTCACGGCCTGCTGGTGAGGTTCCCCGCAGGAGGCCGGGTCGTCCACGGAAAGGACCGTGAGGGTGGCTGCTACATCACCATCTCCCAGGACACCTGGCCTGGCACCTGGCCCACTGGAGCAACAGCATCACAGCATCAAGAGACATTATCTGCCACATGGCCCTGCTGGTCACTGGCTGACCAATGTTGACAAAGACTGTGGCATGGACTCTGAGGATTTCCAATGGCAAGGACACCAACTCCCCTACTGAACTTTGGATTCCATAATCCCGGAAAAACCCTCACCTTGTCCCCCCCCCCCAATAATAAATCACACTATGAAGAGTAGATGCCTGCTGGTAGCATTATTACCCAACATGTGTCTTGTAAAGTCTAAACATGCCTGAGTCATCTTTTCTCTTCAACCATCCACACCCTGGGGCCTGAGTCTGGCACAGGACACATGGGTCACAGTGTATTAGGCAAGACAGACATGGAGCACCATACACACCCGTGATGGGCACAACCAGCTGAGGGGGTGGCCGAACAACCGTGCTGACACACACATTGAGTACACCAACAGTCATGCGCAGAGGTCAGGGATCCAGTCCAGTGTCCTGGGGGGCATCCAGGTATGTGTAGACAGGTGGCAGAACCATGTCCTGCAAGCTTGAGTCAGGTGGATGCAGAGAATGGGGGCCTGGCCAACGTTGGATGCATGGGGATGGCACATGTCACAATACCCACGCAGTCATGGACATCATGCCCAATACACAGTCTCAGCCCACACACACTGCTTGCATCTTGCCACTCGACACATTGACACATAGCCACAATCAGGGAATACCATGCCAGACATGCAGGATGCACCGTGCCAACACACCAGCATTGACTGAGAAGAGGCACCTTGGAGGCATAGGGACACCTTTATTAGTCATGTATTCGGGATTGCAGAGGCAACTCGAAGTACACATGAACACATCATGTGGAGTGACATGTGGGTCCAACACTGGCACCCCCCTTCTGCAGCACAAATGCGTGATAGCCATGGTACTGGCACACAAGCGTCGGCTAACAGCTAAATACCCACAGCTGCACACGGAGAGCCTGCCATACACCATAGATCCGCTGATGTGGAAGTCCCACACCATGTCAAGCCAATGCTAACCGTATGTGTCCGAGGGCAGTGTCACACACATTGATGCCATCATCACAATCCACTATCCCATCACTGATGACTGTCAACCAGGCAGACCATCTATTCAGGTGTACACAGCTGCATGTCGTGTCCCATGGGGATGCGACATGGCTGCAGAGGAACAACACATCGACAGGGGCAGTGTGCATACATCGTGAACAACTGCCACAACCAATACACCCCAGATGCATCCCTTACCCCATGGAGACTTCCAAACGTGTCCGTGCCTGTAACGCTGAGTCAGCCCACGATGTCATGTCCATGAGGAATAGCAGTGGCACAACAATGCAACCAGCAAACGGCATGCGCAGGTACCTGGGGAAGAGAGACACACAAGAAGTCAGCCACAAATAACACAGCCACTTGCATGTGCATTTACTCGACACATGTATGGATGACAACATGCTAGGTCATCATTGGGACTGGGGAAATACTACCATCACTGCCACCATCACTCCAGTGACACACCCACACACACCTCTGACTCACGTGCCATACATGCAGGTGGAGACACACATCACAACGCATGCCACACGGGGACCAATGCGTGCACACTCAGACACTGGTACTCACCACTAAGCAAAGAAGTCGCGTATGAGCCGAGTCCGGATGTCCTCTTGCGGCTCCACATCCTCCACATCACTAGCCCCATTGCCAAGCCCTTCGTCCTCTACGGGTGGATGGTCCTCGTCATGTTGATTCAGGATGAGTGGCACAGCTCTTTCAACTGCCATGTTGTGCAGCATGCAGCAGACCATGAAGATCTTGCAGACCTTCGCCGGGGCATAAGGGAGTGCACCGCCGGTCTTGTGGAGGCACCGGAATCGCCTCTTCAGCATGCCAAACATCCTCTCTATCACTCGCCTTGTCCGGCCATGGGCGGTGTTGTAGCGGAGCTGGGCCGGCGTGATGGGGTTGCGGAGAGGTGTCAGCAGCCAAGGCATGTTGGGATAGCCAGCGTCCCCTACATGGGAAGCACATGGACATCGTTAGAAGTGGTGAAGCGGTCGTGCTGGTAGGCTATACAGAATACAGGACAGACAGACTGTACCCACCAACAACACATGCCCGTTCGTTGCGCAGCTGCATCATCATATCAGGCATCCCGCTACGCCTCATGATGTAGGCATCGTGTGCTGATCCTGGAAAACGAGCACAGACATGTGAAATCACCATGTTGGAGAGACACACCACAAGGGCATTGATGGAGTGGTAGTGCTTCCGATTGCGGTACGCCACCTCCCGTGCGTGTGGTGGTACCAAAGCTACATGTGTCCCATCTATGGACCCAATGACATGGGGCATCCCTCCCAGGGCATAGAATCCACGCTTGACCTCAGTCATCTGTTCAGGGGTTGGGAACTTGATGAAGTCATCCAGGTGAATCAACATGGCCTCCAAGAAATCATGCAGCACACCGCTGAACATGCTCTGGGACATGCCACCAACATGAGCTATGGTATTTTGGAAGGTACCCGTGGCAAGAAAATGTAGGGCAGCCATTACCTTCAGCTGGGGTGTCAGTGCCGTAGGATACCTGTGCTGCGGTTGCAGGTGTGGTGCCAGTCTCGCCGTCAGCTCCAGAATCAACGGTTGGGTGAAGCGGTAGAGCCGGATCCTGTCATTCTCCTGCATGGCAGCCAAGTCTGGAATTATTCGGGCAAGAGGCGGCGCTCTGCAGTAATTTGGAAGTGACAAGGAAGAGTGAGTGCACTACGACAACAACTCATGTCTACTGAGCACATGTAAATCTGGCAATACACACATGCTACATAGGGAGTCAGGTATGTGCTACATGCCCAGGACACGTATGGATGCAAGGTGACACTCCTTCCAAGACCCAGCTACACACGGAGATTGAGAACCTCCCCATGCCACGCCATGGGAATAGCTGTGTCCCAGTGCAAGTGAACAGCCAGACGCAAGACAGGAGTGACATACACCCACACATCAGCAGAAGTAGGATGCCGATTGCAGAGACTGGTAGCGGAACACCGGAGCCACAGGTCACATGACATTACACTAGGCCTGCCCACACACCTTGCCATGAAGGTGCACATGTCATGACTCACCACACATTCCTTGTGAGGATGCTGACATGGCCTTGTCACGCTACTCCGTGTCCCATGCATACATGTGCACCTCACATCCGATAACACATGTGGCATGGTGTGCGGAACAGTGTGCAATGACAATCTACACACAGACACATGTTGGTTGCTGCAACGGCTGCAGCTTTTGAGGGTGCTACAACATCAACCTGATGGAAATCCCACACACATAAATGACATAGTCATATTGTGCACTGTGGGTAGTGACAAGTCATGTGTCATAACCCCTGTACCGGGCATCATGGGACACTTCCGTGTGTTGGTGTCCGTGCCATGCCAGTGACGCTCACCCCAAGTGCGCAGTACGACATGCACACATGTCAAAGGAGTCAAGGGCATGCCTGGCACACATTGCACCGTCACACAGTACACCTATACACATCTCATCATACATCTGGTGCCTTCTCCACTCAGGAGTCATGTTCCACATCACAGCCTGTCACACCTGTGCCCCACACATGTAGTAATGCACAGACGATGCCTTGATGTCCATTCCTGGACAAGTATGTCCATCCATGGACAAGTATGTCCATCCATGGACAAGTATGTCCATCCATGGACAAGTATGTCCATCCATAGACAAGTATGTCCGCCCTATTCCTACCTGTGTGTCGCCTATCACCACTGTGATGTGTATAAACCACCGTACTGCTGCTAAGAGGGCCTGTGTATGTTCCCAAATCACTGTGGGAGTGCTGCCGTATGTGTACCCATTGTGATGGCGAGCGTACAGGCATTTGTACGGTCCGTACCACTACGGGTACGCATACGCGTGCAGACCCATAGTGATAGTGAGCGTAGATGCGTGTGTACGGTCCGTACCACTACGGGTACGCATACGCGTGCAGACCAATAGTGATAGTGAGCGTAGATGCGTGTGTACGGTCCGTACCACTACGAGTACGCATACGCGTGCAGACCTGTTGGACAGGCCTCACAGACGGCTCGCGCCCTCCCCGCTCGACAAGGCCCGAACTCCGGACCACCTGGCATAACCCCGCAACGAGCACCTGCACCCCGTCCCCCGACGGACCCTCTGCCCTCGGACCCCCACTCATCACGGGGCCCGGCCCCACCGGCTTTCCCGGCCGGGTCCAGCCGCCATCTTGGACCCTGTACCACGCGGCCGCCTGGCCTCCCCTCGACCCTAACCCCGGGCCTGGCCGGCCCCGACATTCCGGCACCACCATCCACCCAGGAGGTGAGCGGACCACTTGGCAGGTCAATGGGAGACCGAAGTGTCAAGGGCTCTCCCCCGCCAGGTGCCGATCGCTCCCCGCTTCCCCGGGCACTGGCTCCACCCCCCGCTGGGTGTCTGGACACCTTCATCCCGGACCCTCCGACCTCCAAGTGCGAGGGTCCGGACATCAAAGGGCACCAGCCCTATAACTGAGGCAGCTCCGGAGCAGGAAGGCAGTTGTATCCTGGAGTCGAGAGACACCGAGTGAACTCAACCCTGACGGACTACTGGCGCTGCCGTAGCCCGCTCTTGTGAACCATCGTCCTGCCTGCTGGCGCTGCCGCGGCCTTCTGCAACAGTCATCTTCCTGGGACCTGCTGGCGCTGCCGCGGCCCTCTACAACCTTCATCTTCCTGGGACCTGCTGGCGCTGCCGCGGCCCTCTACAACCTTCATCTTCCTGGGACCTGCTGGCGCTGCCGCGGCCCTCTGCAACCTTCATCGTCCTGGGACCTGCTGGCGCTGCCGCGGCCCGTTGTAACGACCATCCTCACCGGGACCTGCTGGCGCTGCCGCGGACCGTTCATCTTCCCGGGACCTGCTGGCGCTGCCGCGGCCCGTTGTATCGACCATCCGCACCGGGACCTGCTGGCGCTGCCGCGGCCCATACCACCTAACCACCAAAGCTCGAGGATTGTGAGCTCATCACCATTACCTGATTGGTAAATAGACTGTCCCGCTACCCCCTTCCCTACCTTGCGAGACTCTAATCGAGGGGACCCCTGAGTCCAGACCTCCTTGTACCATTTGACCGTACCTTACTTAAGTACCTATAAAGATCATTGAACCTTCTCCGTGTGTGATACTTGTCTGTGGGGGGGAAGTTACTTGTCTGTACGATCGCTGGAGACGGCTCTCCCCGGAGACCTCTCCTCCTGACCCCGGCCGACCCTCCCGGTCCGTCTACCTTTTCTAACATTGGTGGCCAGCGGCGCGATCCGAATCAACGCGTAATCGTACAGAGAGTAGCTCACCCCACGACAAAGCACGATGTCGACCAAAGATAGCAGCTCCACCGAGAAGTTCCAAATGGAGAAACTAGACGAATACAACCACCGCGAACTGAGACAATTTTGTATAGAACTTGGCATTGCTACCACCGGCCTGAGTACCAAGGATGATCTAAAGCGCGCCCTTGAGTCGTGGACAGAAACGGGGGTCACAAGACCCTCCGACCCAAGCGGCATCACACCAGACCAAAACAGCGTTACACCAGAGGGGAACGCCACGTCTCCCGAGGAACGGGGAACGGGCCTCTCACCGGAAGAGATACGAGAAAGAGACAGGGTCAGACTGCACGAGTTGGAGATGGCACGACTCAAGATGGATGGAGAGCTCAAGCTAGCTGAACAAAAACTCAACCTCGAACATATGCGGATTCGAGAGGAACGGGAAGAGAAACAAAGGCAGAGAGAGCTGGAAGAGAAAAAGATAACGCTCGAGCACGAGCGCCAATTGGCAGAGATAGAACTGCGCAAACAGCAGAAGGACTTGGGGGTGCCTGAAAGACCACACACCCCGGGACCAACGGAGAAAAAGGTGCACATCCCCAAGGATGTGGTCCGCGAGTATGTCCGAGAAGACGACATACAGCAGTGGTTTAAGGCTTATGAGATCGCAATGACCTCCCACCGGATCGACCGGAGTGATTGGGGAGCCGGACTTTGGGGAAGATTTATTAACGAGGGTCGCGATGCCCTGCTGCAGCTCCCCGATCACCAAATGTCGTCCTACGACCACATGAAGGCTGCCCTCCTCACCCGCTACGGCCTCACACCCGAGATGTACCGCCAGAGGTTCAGGGATTGCACCCGGATCCCAGGTACAACTTGGGTAGAATACGTGAACTATTTCAGCCGGGCCTTCGAAGGGTGGATCAAGGGAAGTCAGGTCACCACATACGAACAACTCTTCAACCTTATAGTATGGGAACACCTGTCGAACAACTGCTTCGTCGAGCTCAGGCAGCACCTGCTCGACAGTAAGCTGACTGACCCCCGGCAGCTCGCCGCAGAAGCTGACCGGTGGGAAAGCACCCGAGTGGGCCGGAAAGGGCCACACGACCAGAACAGAAACAACCACGGCCAGCACCGACCTCGAGGAGGAGGAGGAGGTCAGGGGCGTGGGAGAGATGCCGTACCAGCAACAACCGTGACCAGCACTCCGCCGTCGGCCGGCCGGGGCAACCCCCCGTTGCGGCCTGGGTACCGAGCCAACGTCACGTGCCACCGGTGCCAGCGACTAGGCCACTACGCCAACGATCCGAGCTGCCCGCTGAACCAAACGCCCAAGCCCCGCCAGGTAGCTGCCGCTGCCCTGGGGGAGGAGCAGTTACCGGAAGGATCCGAGGAGTATGAGCAGGACCAGCAAGGGTGGGAACCGGCCGCCATGGTCCTGGCATGCTTAGGGGGAAGAGACATGGTTCCGCGGGTCCCCCTACCCGCCAACACCAGAAAATACGGTCAGTGGGTGACCATTAATGGACAGAGAGCTGAGGCCTTGCGCGACACCGGCGCCAGCGTGACGGCCGTCCGCTGTCACCTGGTGAAGCCCGAGCAGATCCTGCCGAACATTCTCTGCCCCGTTCGCTCGGCGGATAACTCCGAAAGCATGTGCAAGATGGCCTGCGTCCCGTTTGAATGGGGAGGGGTCTCCGGCCTACTGAAAGTGACGGTCCGGGACGATGCCCCCGTGGATTGCCTCTTGGGGAATGACCTCGAGAGTTCCCCGTGGGCCACCGTCGAGAGGAGAGAGCACCTGGGGATGCTGGGCCTCCCGGACTGGGCCTGCATAACCACCCGATCCATGGCCGCCCCCCGATCAGAAGAGACCGAATGGCCGGCACCTCCGCCCCCGGTGGCCCCCGTAGACGACAACGGCGAGCCCGACCTCCCAGACCAGGCCCCCGAAGAGAATGCGCCACCCCAGGACCTTCCAGATCTGGCTCAGTGGCAGCAAGAAGGGGGGCCCACCCAAGAACAGTTCCGCCAAGAGCAAAAGGCCTGTCCCTCCCTCGAGGGACTCCGCCGACAAGCCAGCACCCAGGCCGCCGGGGACACCCCCGGCACCCACTGGGTCTACTGGGATAACGACCTGCTCTACAGCGAGCAAGGAATCGCCGAGCTGGGGGCCAGTCGAGTTTTGGTGGTACCGCTCCGCTTCCGAGACTTTCTGCTCAACCTAGCCCATGATGTCCCCCTGGCTGGGCACCTGGGCCAAGATAAAACGTACAGTCGACTGGTGACCCACTTTTTCTGGCCAAAAATGAGGAATGACGTTCTGAACCACTGCCGATCATGCCCCACATGCCAAGCAAGTGGGAAGAGTGGCCGGAAGCTGAAGGCCCCTCTACAACCCTTCCCGGTGGTCACCACCCCGTTCGAGAGGGTGGGGATAGACATTGTGGGACCGCTGGATCCTCGCACGGCTCAAGGACACAGGTTCATCTTGGTACTAGTGGACCATGCCACCCGCTATCCCGAGGCGGTGCCCCTACGGACCGTGACCGCTCCAGTGGTGGGCCGGGCTCTGATGGGGATCTTCTCCCGGGTAGGCTTCCCCCGAGAAGTCGTCAGCGACCGAGGCACGAACTTCATATCGAAGTACATGAAGTCCCTCTGGCAACAATGCGGGGTCACATACAGATTCACGACCCCCTATCACCCCCAAGGGAACGGACTAGTGGAGCGGTTCAACCGCACTCTTAAAGGGATGATTGGGGGATTGGAAGAGCCTCTCCGTCGCCAGTGGGATGTACTACTCCCGTGCCTCCTCTTTGCCTACCGAGAAGTACCCCAGAAGTCCCTCGGCTTTAGCCCCTTTGAACTCCTATACGGACACCCTGTGCGAGGGCCCCTCAGCCTAGTGAAGGAGGGCTGGGAGCAGACCCCCCGAACGACTCCTCCAGACGTCTTCAAATACCTCCTGGCCTTGCGAAACCAGACCCGGCGCTTCAGGGAGATGGCCAAGGCGAACCTAGAGGCCAGCCAGGAGGACATGAAGAGGTGGTATGACCACAATGCCTCCTCCGTGGAATTCGAGCCAGGACAGCAAGTATGGGTGATGTCCCCCACCGAACCGTGTGCTCTGCAGGATAAGTGGACAGGGCCCTTCAAGGTGGTCGAGCGCAAAAGCCCCGTCACTTACCTCATCGACATGGGGACCTCCCGGAACCCCCTTCGGGTCCTCCACACCAACCGGCTCAAACCGTACTTTGTGCGCTCCGAACTAAGCCTCTTGATGGCTACAGACAGTGGCACCGAAGAAGACTCCGAGCCCCTCCCGGATCTCCTGACGACCCAAGAGAAGGACGGCTCCGTGGACGGGGTCCGGCTCTCTGACGCCCTCTCTGCGGAACAACGACAGGACTGCCGGGACCTCCTGCTGCAGTTCGCTGCCCTGTTCTCCCTCACCCCCGGGGTCACCCCCTGGTGTTTGCACGACGTAGACACCGGGGACAGTCCCCCTGTCCGGCACCGGGCCTACCGCGTACCAGATCGGGTACGGACCTGCATACAGGAGGAGGTGGCCAAGATGCTCACGATCGGGGTCATCGAGCCCTCGGACAGTCCCTGGGCCAGTCCAGTCGTACTAGTTCCCAAAGCCGCTGCCCCCGGTACCGCCCCTGAACTGAGGTTTTGCGTCGACTACCGGGGCTTGAACGCTGTCACCCGGACCGACGCTCACCCCATCCCCCGAGCAGACGAACTGATCGACCGGCTGGGGGCCGCCCGCTACCTCAGCATCTTCGATCTAACGGCGGGCTACTGGCAGATCGGACTCACACCCAGGGCTCAGGAACGGTCAGCCTTCTCCACCCCCGATGGCCACTACCAATTTAAGGTCATGCCCTTTGGCATGAAGAACGCCCCCGCCACGTTCCAACGCCTTGTGAACCAGGTCTTGGCGGGGCTTGAGGAATTCAGCGCTGCCTACCTGGACGATATAGCTGTGTACAGCCACCACTGGTCCGACCACCTCCGTCACCTCCAAGAAGTCCTACAAGCCCTCCAGCGGGCCGGCCTCACCATTAAGGCCGGCAAGTGCCAGATCGGCCAAGGGTCCGTGACCTACCTTGGGCACCAAGTGGGGAGCGGGCTGGTGGCCCCCCTACAACTTAAGATCGCTGCCATCCAGTCCTGGCAGCCCCCCGTTACCCAGACCGAGGTCCGAGCCTTCTTGGGGCTCACCGGTTACTACCGGCGGTTCGTGAAGAACTATGGCAGCATCGTGGGGCCCCTTACGGGTCTCACATCCAAGAATCAGCCAAAGAGGATCAATTGGACTCCTGACTGTCAAACGGCCTTCGAGGAGCTGAAGGCCGCCCTGTGCACCGCCCCGGTGCTCCAGGCCCCCGATTACAGTCGGGAGTTCGTGGTGCAGACCGACGCCTCCGACCACGGCATCGGAGCCGTCCTCTCTCAGCTGAACCCCGAAGGTCATGACCAGCCGGTGGCCTTCATCAGCCGACGTCTCCTGGCCCGAGAACAGCGCTGGAGCACCATTGAGAGGGAAGCGTTTGCAGTGGTGTGGGCCCTCAAAAAGCTCCGGCCCTACCTCTTTGGTACCCACTTCCGGGTACAGACCGACCATCGACCCCTGCAGTGGCTGATGCAAATGCGGGGGGAGAACCCAAAACTCTTGCGCTGGTCCATTTCCCTGCAGGGAATGGATTTCACCGTGGAGCACCGACCGGGCCAAGACCACGCCAACGCGGACGGCCTGTCCCGCTTTTTCCGCCTCGACGAAGAGAGTCCCCAAGGGGATGGGTGACTCTCCCCGCCTTCAGCTGGGGGGGACGCATGTTGGACAGGCCTCACAGACGGCTCGCGCCCTCCCCGCTCGACAAGGCCCGAACTCCGGACCACCTGGCATAACCCCGCAACGAGCATCTGCACCCCGTCCCCCGACGGACCCTCTGCCCTCGGACCCCCACTCATCACGGGGCCCGGCCCCACCGGCTTTCCCGGCCGGGTCCAGCCGCCATCTTGGACCCTGTACCACGCGGCCGCCTGGCCTCCCCTCGACCCTAACCCCGGGCCTGGCCGGCCCCGACATTCCGGCACCACCATCCACCCAGGAGGTGAGCGGACCACTTGGCAGGTCAATGGGAGACCGAAGTGTCAAGGGCTCTCCCCCGCCAGGTGCCGATCGCTCCCCGCTTCCCCGGGCACTGGCTCCACCCCCCGCTGGGTGTCTGGACACCTTCATCCCGGACCCTCCGACCTCCAAGTGCGAGGGTCCGGACATCAAAGGGCACCAGCCCTATAACTGAGGCAGCTCCGGAGCAGGAAGGCAGTTGTATCCTGGAGTCGAGAGACACCGAGTGAACTCAACCCTGACGGACTACTGGCGCTGCCGTAGCCCGCTCTTGTGAACCATCGTCCTGCCTGCTGGCGCTGCCGCGGCCTTCTGCAACAGTCATCTTCCTGGGACCTGCTGGCGCTGCCGCGGCCCTCTACAACCTTCATCTTCCTGGGACCTGCTGGCGCTGCCGCGGCCCTCTACAACCTTCATCTTCCTGGGACCTGCTGGCGCTGCCGCGGCCCTCTGCAACCTTCATCGTCCTGGGACCTGCTGGCGCTGCCGCGGCCCGTTGTAACGACCATCCTCACCGGGACCTGCTGGCGCTGCCGCGGACCGTTCATCTTCCCGGGACCTGCTGGCGCTGCCGCAGCCCGTTGTATCGACCATCCGCACCGGGACCTGCTGGCGCTGCCGCGGCCCATACCACCTAACCACCAAAGCTCGAGGATTGTGAGCTCATCACCATTACCTGATTGGTAAATAGACTGTCCCGCTACCCCCTTCCCTACCTTGCGAGACTCTAATCGAGGGGACCCCTGAGTCCAGACCTCCTTGTACCATTTGACCGTACCTTACTTAAGTACCTATAAAGATCATTGAACCTTCTCCGTGTGTGATACTTGTCTGTGGGGGGGAAGTTACTTGTCTGTACGATCGCTGGAGACGGCTCTCCCCGGAGACCTCTCCTCCTGACCCCGGCCGACCCTCCCGGTCCGTCTACCTTTTCTAACAAGACCCATAGTGATAGTGAGCGTAGATGCGTGTGTACGGTCCGTACCACTACGAGTACGCATACGCGAGGACACCCATAGTGATAGGACCGTACACACGCATCTACGCTCACTATCACTATGGGTCTGCATGCGTATGCGTACCCGTAGTGGTACGGACCGTACACACGCATCTACGCTCACTATCACTATAGGTCTGCACGCGTATGCGTACTCGTAGTGGTACGGACCGTACACACGCATCTACGCTCACTATCACTATGGGTCTGCACGCGTATGCGTACCCGTAGTGGTACGGACCGTACACACGCATCTACGCTCACTATCACTATGGGTCTGCACGCGTATGCGTACCCGTAGTGGTACGGACTGTACACACGCATCTACGCTCACTATCACTATGGGTCTGCACGCGTATGCGTACTCGTAGTGGTACGGACCGTACACACGCATCTACGCTCACTATCACTATGGGTCTGCACGCGTATGCGTACTCGTAGTGGTACGGACCGTACACACGCATCTACGCTCACTATCACAATGGGTCTGCACGCGTATGCGTACCCGTAGTGGTACGGACCGTACACACGCATCTACGCTCACTATCACTATGGGTCTGCACGCGTATGCGTACTCGTAGTGGTACGGACCGTACACACGCATCTACACTCACTATCACTATGGGTCTACACGCGTATGCGTACTCGTAGTGATAGTGAGCGTACATGCGAGTGTACGGCCCGTACCACTACGAGTACGCATACGCGAGGACACCCATAGTGATAGTGAACGTAGGCATGCATGTACGGGCCGTTGCCATGCATTTGGGGTGCCCTAGGGCCCCGAAACGCACCGTACCTGTGTGTGATGCTCCAAATTACATAGGGGACAAGTATTAAGGCCTACATGCATGCTGGTTGTCATGGAGACCAACTTCAAATTTCGAATTTGTTCTGGAAGGTGCACAGCAGAAGTCAGTTGGAATTCTTCTACTTTGTTGCAATGTGTTTGTGGGGCTGACATCATGCAGGAGAATGAAACCGATAGAGAACCCACAGACTGCTAGGTTTTAAGGGATTGGTGGAAACATAGGATGCAAATGTGAGTGACCAATCACTCTGTACTCCTGTGCATGAGACTGGGCAGAAAGGCACATATAAGGCAGCCAGGTCCCATGAGGGAGTACTTGCCTGCACATCTTTGCATTCGTCGACCCAGCTGCTGCTACTGATTCCCTGGAACCATGGCAAGGGCTGTGGAGAGGACACAGCCATTCACCCTGGAGGAGAACATGGCTCTGCTGGATGTGATCCTCCCACAGTACTCCATGCTGTATGGGCGACCAGGGTATCAGGTGAGTGCATAGGCCACTGGCACAGACTGTCCCTATGTTGTGACTGTGACTTCTGGCATTGTGTCCTGGTGTGACACACATGCCATGTACTGTAGGGGGGGTCCCAGGGGGGGGGATGCCTGATGTCTCCCAGCAGTGCCCTGAGACAGGAGGGGTGGGTGTGGAGTCCTCCCAGCAGTGCCCTGAGACAGGAGGGGTGGGTGCCTATCACTAACAGCAGTGCCCTGAGACAGGAGGGGTGGGTGCAGAGTCCTCCCAGCAGTGCCCTGAGACAGGAGGGGTGGGGGCCTATCACTAACAGCAGTGCCCTGAGACAGGAGGGGTGGGTGCAGAGTCCTCCCAGCAGTGCCCTGAGACAGGAGGGGTGGGGGCCTATCACTCCCAGCAGTGCCCTGAGACAGGAGGGGTGGGGTGTGTGCAGAGTCCTCCCAGCAGTGCCCTGAGACAGGAGGGGTGGGGTGTGTGCAGAGTCCTCCCAGCAGTGCCCTGAGACAGGAGGGGTGGGGGCCTATCACTCCCAGCAGTGCCCTGAGACAGGAGGGGTGGGTGCAGAGTCCTCCCAGCAGTGCCCTGAGACAGGAGGGGTGGGGGCCTATCACTCCCAGCAGTGCCCTGAGACAGGAGGGGTGGGGTGTGTGCAGAGTCCTCCCAGCAGTGCCCTGAGACAGGAGGGGTGGGGTGTGTGCAGAGTCCTCCCAGCAGTGCCCTGAGACAGGAGGGGTGGGGGCCTATCACTCCCAGCAGTGCCCTGAGACAGGAGGGGTGGGTGCAGAGTCCTCCCAGCAGTGCCCTGAGACAGGAGGGGTGGGGGCCTATCACTAACAGCAGTGCCCTGAGACAGGAGGGGTGGGGGCCTATCACTAACAGCAGTGCCCTGAGACAGGAGGGGTGGATGCAGAGTCCTCCCAGCAGTGCCCTGAGACAGGAGAAGTGGGGTGGGTGCAGAGTCCTCCCAGCAGTGCCCTGAGACAGGAGGGGTGGGGTGTGTGCAGAGTCCTCCCAGCAGTGCCCTGAGACAGGAGGGGTGGGGGCCTATCACTCCCAGCAGTGCCCTGAGACAGGAGGGGTGGGTGCAGAGTCCTCCCAGCAGTGCCCTGAGACAGGAGGGGTGGGGGACTATCACTAACAGCAGTGCCCTGAGACAGGAGGGGTGGGGGCCTATCACTAACAGCAGTGCCCTGAGACAGGAGGGGTGGGGGCCTATCACTAACAGCAGTGCCCTGAGACAGGAGGGGTGGGTGTGGAGTCCTCACAGCAGTGCCCTGAGTCAGGAGGGGTTGGTGTGATGCACAGTGTGAGCCTTGATCATTGATTGTGACATTGCCATCATTCCACCTGTGTACCCACTATGGCACGTACTGCTTTTTCCCTCACCAGGGGATGATGTCCCTATGACAAAGGTGCAATGCGTTGACTGCATGACATGCCTTGTTGTAACCAGCTAATTTGTACTCATATGTCTCTCTGTGACATGTGGCTGGTGTATTGATGTGGTGTCACTTGTTCTTCCTCACAGGTAGGCGCCACTGCCAAGGAGCAGATCTGGCTGACCGCCGTCAGTGCCGTGAGGGGTGTGGATGGTCGGAGGCGGAGCCTGCCCCAGGTGAGGAAACGCTGGCAGGATATCCGGTGCTGGACGTGGAGGATTGCACGGCTTCTGCTGGGGGACTCACCTGAGAGCCCCAAGA
This sequence comes from Triturus cristatus, assembly GCF_964204655.1. Lineage (NCBI taxonomy): Eukaryota > Metazoa > Chordata > Amphibia > Caudata > Salamandridae > Triturus > Triturus cristatus. Next base: position 1,226,991,361 of record NC_140590.1, on the reverse strand, counting down.
ACCGCAGCCGCCGCCGTCTGAGCCACCTCCACAGGCGTGTGCTGCCGGTGGTCTTTCCAGACCTGGAGAGGCGCTTACAGGCGATGCAGCAGCCGGAAGGGGGTAGGTACATGTGTGTTTGTTGTGTGTCACCGGCATTTGTAAGGGCACAGTAGCATGAATTCACTGGCAGGGTTTAAAGGTGCTGTGCAGATCCTGTTTGCCCCAGTATAGCGCTGCGCCCCTGCCACCCTTCCCCTCCTTGCAATGTGTTCCCTGGTCTGTGTGTAGTCACTCCTTCACAAGGTAATGTAGGCTGGCGCTTTGTCCACGAGAACAATGACTGTAGCATCATGTGTGGGGGTGGTGTGTAACAGGTTGTGGGACCTTGCCTGTGCACTGTCAAGTTCACCGCATGTGGGTTCCATGTCAGTTGGCACTGATGCTGACTCCAGACATGGGAGTTGGTCTCTCATGTGTCATGCCTTACAGCGCGCATGTCCTATGTAGTGGCCTGTGACATGATGTGCATGAGTGTGCGATACGCATAGTGCAGGGATGGTGACGTGTGTTGCAGTCATTACCATTCAGTAGCATGTAGTTGCGTGCCCACTACTGTCCCCTGGGGCACCTTTTCCTCAGTGGTGTATGTGTCATCATAAACGTGGACACTCTCAGTGTCTACAGCGTAGGTTGTGCTCTGTGCCATTGTCCCCTGTCATCATGTATATAGACGTGCTATTTTGTACAGGTGTCCACTGTGCAGCCTGACCTGATTGTCCTTCTTCATACTCACAGTTGCCAGTGCCTGTGTGTCTTGTTATACTCATCTGAGGATGGGCACTGGTACCTCATTATTTGTACAGGCGCACCTTGGCTGTTTGGCGTCCAATCTTGCATTTTGCCTGCCCCTGTGTTTATCACCCAGACTATGAGATGTTGGTGCCACCTGTGTCTCAACAATTTGCCTCGTGTAGGGGTTTGTTGGGGCGGGCAATGCCTATGTGTCAAATCCTGATTTCTACTTGCTGGGTCTGGGCAGTGTGTGATGTTTCTGGACACACATGCAAGGTTCAGTGACCGAGTCATGTTGGGCATGTTTTCAGCATTACCTATGCAGCATGTGTCTCAAGTTCATGGATATGGTCCCTGGTCATCGGTATTTTCACCAACGCTGTGTGGTGCAGATGCAGTGCTGGATTGTCCCCAGGGCCTGGGTGCTATGTCAGACTCCGTTTCCTGTCTTTAGCTATTGTCTCATGCTCTCCATGGTGTTTCAGTGGCATGGTGGCTCAACCAACTGTGTGTTTCATGCCCTACCTTGTTTAGTAGATGTTAGGGATCTTCCTTTTCAGGCTATGCAGTGTAACCTATGTCGATTGGACTCATGTGACTGATGTGTACAGCTGTCTGATTAATTCCTGTCTCTCCACCCTGCCAACAGCATCGTCGGGGGACACAGAGGGAGACATGGACACAGGCAAGGCGGAGGGACCGAGCACCAGTGCCAGCCGTGACATTGGGGCTGGCACATCGAGTGGGACAGAGGTGGAGGATAGTGCGGCCGAGGACCTGTCGACTGGCACGTCAGAATACGAAGCTGACAGGTCCGAGGAGGATGTCTCCGAGTGGGCGGTGGCTGCACCAGCAGCTGACAGCGGAACAACACCTCGCACCGCCCCCTCAGTTCCCATCAGCCGGCTCCCACTTGCTCGTGTCCCTTCCCAGCGTGCCCGGTCACCGCATGTCTCCTTCCGGCAAGGCACCGCACCCCCTGCCCCTGTCTCCACTGCTGCCGCCAATGCTGAGTCTGTGGACATCCAGCGGCAACTGCAGGTTGGTCAGGCTGCGATCCTTAATGTCCTCCATGCCCACGGGAAAACCCTCACCAACATCGAGGCATTCTTGGAGGGCATTCATTCATCGCAGGCTGACCAACGCAACTTGCTGAGGTCCATAGACTCCACACTGACTGCAGTAGTAGGTCTCCTGCAGCGTGACCTCCCCCCACCTACCCCTGCCCCATCCACACTTCCCACTCCCATGCCTGTCCCACGTACACCCAGACGTCGGCATGCACCCACATCAACAGACACAGGCACCACACCAGCAGGGAAGGTCCACCGCACTCCTCCTGACACGCACACACAGGGTGAGGTAGGCACACCCACTGGGTCGGGGGGCAAACGTGTGACACGCAGCCATAGTGGGAGTCCGCATTCCACCCAGTCCACTCCCTCCAAATCCCCTCCCCTCAGCTCTCCTGGCCACATCTCCCCCAAGGACTCCTTCATGGCTGCTCTGTCCCTGAGCCCCACAGTTACACCACCACGCAAGCGGTCAAGGAAGTCCTCGGTCAGGGTGGTTGAGTCTCCCCCCCTGTCTCCACCCTCCCCCGGTGGCGCTGCGACCCATCCCTCTGACCCCCCCCCTCCTTGGGGCCTGAGGTCCCTTCGGGTGCAGGGGAGTCCCTGGAGGACCTTGCTAAGGTGTGTAGTGCCATCCTGGCCTCCGCCTTTGGCCATGACACACCCCCTGTGGTTGAGTCCTCCATCCCTGCACCCACAACGCCGCCCCTTTGCCCTGATGTCCCTGCGGTGCCTGGTGCTTCCCCCCCCCCCCCTGATGCCCTCACCAGTATGGAAGACGATGCCATTTGACTGTGCAGGCAAGGTAGGGGACACGCATCCCACTGTGTCCCCCATCCAGCTGGGAATCATTGACTGCCCTATGGGCTTTGTGAATATTGAACTGCCTGCGATCCACGGACATTGTGCTCATGCTGAATAAAGCTTAATTTTGTTTTCATTATCACACTACTGCTATGGTGATATTGGTGTTGGTGGGGCTGCTACATGGTTTTGGGTGGTGTTTAAGGGTTTGGGTGTGTGGGATATGTAGTAGTGTTCTGCTCATTGGGGGGACCCTGGGATCTGTGTGCCATCACAAGGTGTTGGCTAACTTCCTTTGGTCATGTAAGCAGTTACTGCATGGTGCAATTGTCCCAGGGTGTATTCCTTCCTCTGTGTACCCAGATTTCTTCCCTGCAGGGTGTTCACAATGTTTAGCGCAGAGCAATGTCTACATAAGCTGTGTGTGTGACGGAGCCCATCTACTTTGGCCATGCATGCATGGCCATGTCTCCACCTGCAACAATTGCGGCATCCTTGGTGATCACTGTACTTGTGTGTGGAGTCTGTTGACATGAGTTCATGGGGACATGTTCCCTTGTAGGCAGCATGCATGTGGGTAATTCCGGCCTCACACACATGTGTTACACCCCTCCTGTCTCAGGGCACTGCTGGGAGGACTCTGCACACACCCCTCCTGTCTCAGGGCACTGCTGGGAGGACTCCACACCCACCCCTCCTGTCTCTGGGCACTGCTGGGAGGACTCTGCACACACCCCTCCTGTGTCTGGGCACTGCTGGGAGGACTCTGCACCCACCCCTCCTGTCTCTGGGCACTGCTGGGAGGACTCCACACCCACCCCTCCTGTGTCTGGGCACTGTTGGGAGGACTCTGCACCCACCCCTCCTGTGTCTGGGCACTGCTGGGAGGACTCTGCACCCACCCCTCCTGTCTCAGGGCACTGCTGGGAGGACTCTGCATCCACCCCTCCTGTCTCAGGGCACTGCTGTTAGTGATAGGCACCCACCCCTCCTGTCTCAGGGCACTGCTGGGAGGACTCCACACCCACCCCTCCTGTCTCTGGGCACTGCTGGGCGGACTCTGCACACACCCCTCCTGTCTCTGGGCACTGCTGGGAGGACTCCACACCTACCCCTCCTGTCTCTGGGCACTGCTGGGAGGACTCTGCACACACCCCTCCTGTGTCTGGGCACTGCTGGGAGGACTCTGCACCCACCCCTCCTGTGTCTGGGCACTGCTGGGAGGACTCTGCACCCACCCCTCCTGTCTCTGGGCACTGCTGGGAGGACTCTGCACCCATCCGTCCTGTGTCTGGGCACTGCTGGGAGGACTCCACACCCACCCCTCCTGTGTCTGGGCACTGCTGGGAGGACTCTGCACCCACCCCTCCTGTGTCTGGGCACTGCTGGGAGGACTCTGCACCCACCCCTCCTGTCTCAGGGCACTGCTGGGAGGACTCTGCATCCACCCCTCTTGTCTCAGGGCACTGCTGTTAGTGATAGGCACCCACCCCTCCTGTCTCAGGGCACTGCTGGGAGGACTCCACACCCAACCCTCCTGTCTCAGGGCACTGCTGGGAGGACTCTGCATCCACCCCTCCTGTCTCAGGGCACTGCTGTTAGTGATAGGCACCCACCCCTCCTGTCTCAGGGCACTGCTGGGAGGACTCCACACCCACCCCTCCTGTCTCTGGGCACTGCTGGGAGGACTCTGCACCCACCCCTCCTGTGTCTGGGCACTGCTGGGAGGATTCCACACCCACCCCTCCTGTGTCTGGGCACTGCTGGGTGGACTCTGCACACACACCTCCTGTCTCTGGGCACTGCTGGGAGTGATAGGCACACACCCCTCCTGTCTCTGGGCACTGCTGGGAGGACTCCACACCCACCCCTCCTGTGTCTGGGCACTGCTGGGTGGACTCTGCACACACACCTCCTATTTCTGGATATGTACGCTTGGAACATACACGGTGGGGGTGCGCTCCATGCATTCGAGGTGAGGGTACGAGTCTAGTTACACTGGTGTGGTGGGGGTACGGTCCGTGAGTCCGCGGGTGGGGGTACGGGTCGTACTTACACTGTTGGGGTGGGGGGGTACGCTCCTTGCATACGCGGGTGAGGGTTCGAGTCGTACTTACACTGTTGGCATGGGGGGTACGCTCCATGCATACGCGGGTGGGGGTACGGGTCGTACTTACACTGTTGGGGTGGGGGGTACGCTCCTTGCATACGCGGGTGAGGGTACGGGTCGTACTTACACTGTTGGGGTGGGGGTACGGTCCGTGAGTCCGCGGGTGGGGGTACGGGTCGTACTTGCACTGTTGGGGTGGGGGTACGCTCCTTGCATACGCGGGTGGGGGTACAGGTCGTACTTACACTGTTGGGGTGGGGGGTACGCTCCTTGCATACGCGGGTGAGGGTTCGAGTCGTACTTACACTGTTGGCATGGGGGGTACGCTCCATGCATACGCGGGTGGGGGTACGGGTCGTACTTACACTGTTGGGGTGGGGGGTACGCTCCTTGCATACGCGGGTGAGGGTACGGGTCGTACTTACACTGTTGGGGTGGGGGTACGGTCCGTGAGTCCGCGGGTGGGGGTACGGGTCGTACTTGCACTGTTGGGGTGGGGGTACGCTCCTTGCATACGCGGGTGGGGGTACGGGTCGTACTTACACTGTTGGGGTGGGGGGTACGCTCCTTGCATACGCGGGTGAGGGTTCGAGTCGTACTTACACTGTTGGCATGGGGGGTACGCTCCATGCATACGCGGGTGGGGGTACGGGTCGTACTTACACTGTTGGGGTGGGGGGTACGCTCCTTGCATACGCGGGTGAGGGTACGGGTCGTACTTACACTGTTGGGGTGGGGGTACGGTCCGTGAGTCCGCGGGTGGGGGTACGGGTCGTACTTGCACTGTTGGGGTGGGGGTACGCTCCTTGCATACGCGGGTGGGGGTACAGGTCGTACTTACACTGTTGGGGTGGGGGGTACGCTCCTTGCATACGCGGGTGAGGGTTCGAGTCGTACTTACACTGTTGGCATGGGGGGTACGCTCCATGCATACGCGGGTGGGGGTACGGGTCGTACTTACACTGTTGGGGTGGGGGGTACGCTCCTTGCATACGCGGGTGAGGGTACGGGTCGTACTTACACTGTTGGGGTGGGGGTACGGTCCGTGAGTCCGCGGGTGGGGGTACGGGTCGTACTTGCACTGTTGGGGTGGGGGTACGCTCCTTGCATACGCGGGTGGGGGTACGGGTCGTACTTACACTGTTGGGGTGGGGGGTACGCTCCTTGCATACGCGGGTGAGGGTTCGAGTCGTACTTACACTGTTGGCATGGGGGGTACGCTCCATGCATACGCGGGTGGGGGTACGGGTCGTACTTACACTGTTGGGGTGGGGGGTACGCTCCTTGCATACGCGGGTGAGGGTACGGGTCGTACTTACACTGTTGGGGTGGGGGTACGGTCCGTGAGTCCGCGGGTGGGGGTACGGGTCGTACTTGCACTGTTGGGGTGGGGGTACGCTCCTTGCATACGCGGGTGGGGGTACGGGTCGTACTTACACTGTTGGCATGGGGGTTACGCTCCATGCATACGCGGGTGGGGCTACGGGTCGTACTTACACTGTTGGGGTGGGAGTACGCTCCATGCATACGGGGTGGGGGTAGGGTCCGTACATATCCGTCCCCACGCTATGTGATGCTTGTGCGGGCCGTACCCAGGCCTTTGCCACGTGGGTATGATCCGTCCAGCCATTGTTGGGGTGACGTGTGTGTGGGCGTGGTATGACTCGTACCCACGCTCTTCAGGCGTGGGTACGGGACGTACCTGTCTGGTTGTGTTGCCGGTTTGCGTGGTGACGGACTTCCGTAGTGGCGGTCGCTGGCTTATCAGGACACGCTCCCACCCCCTCGTGGTGACCAGGGCATGGGAGTCAGGTATGTCCAGGCCATGTGTGGTGTGTGACTTATGTGGTTGTTTTGTGGCCTGCCCTGGGCGTGCCACCCCCACCCCACCCCACTTTCCCCCCTCCCTTAGTTATTCTGACCTTCTGCGGCGTCTGCGTCGTAACCTGTAGAGGAGGTGGACTGCTATGAGGGCAGGGATGACTCGTAGGTTCGGGTCCATGTCTGTCCGTCGCGTACTGGTACTCCTTGATCGCGTCGTCCTGTCGCGTACTGGTCCTCCTTGTTCGCGTCGTCCGGTCTGTCCGTCGCGTACTGGTCCTCCTTGTTCGCGTCGTCCTGTCGCGTACTGGTCCTCCTTGTTCGCGTAGTCGTCTGTCCGTCGCGTACTGGTGGTCCTTGTTCGCGTCGTCCTGATTTCCCGGCAGTTTTTGGCTGCCGGAAAATATTCACCGTGCGGGGTGACGTCGGTGCGAATTGTAATTCCTGGGTCGTGAATGGCTGGCTGCGAGCGTCCCGACGTCAGGTCGGCGCTTTCCCGGATCGCATTGGTAGGTTTTTTTTGTTCGGTCGGGCTTTTTTACGATTCGTACGGTAATGGTGTACCCGTGCGAATCGTAATTCCTTGTTTGTAAAAATTGACGACCGGGTACGCGTCGGGCGGAGATTATGCTCCGTCCGACGGTTCGTACCCGGTTTTTACCGGATCGTGATCGGCACCTAGTGTTTACTGTACTCTAGTACCCGATTTGTACTAGTGATGTATGTTGTAAATGAATGTATTAACTTTTTTTTCAGTCTCGCTAGTGAAAAAGAATAAATAGGGGGAGGGGTATATGGCATCTAAAAATGTGTAATGTTTTTTTTAGGCGTACTACCGACCACCAGTGCCAGGGCCAGCGGCGATGGTGATGTGGCCATTTCGGAGGGAGCAGGAGATGTGGCACCTGCAGCAGCTACAGGTGCTGAGCCAGCAGCAGTGGCGGGCGGTGGTAAGTTATATTCCTTACTTATTGACATTACACTAGCTGCAAGGGTGTACACTCACTGTACTGTTGAGACTTAGTAAGTATGAAGTTGTAGTGAACATTACAACGGTTGAGGACACCCTTTACTTAGCATTAGCAATTGCATTAGCGGCGGGAGTTGAGTAACCAATGGCCTCTTCTATCTGACTTCAAGTCAGCTGTGAAAGTTTTATGGAGAAGACTAACAGTAAGATCTGATTACCTTGATGGGTGTGTTGAACGAAAAGGGAAAGAAGGGTGGAAGGAGGAAGGATGGGCGAGATGTAATATTTATGACTGGCAGAGAAGGATACGTGGGATGAATGCATATGTGGCTGATAGGAATCAGATGCATGGGTGGTTGAAGGATGGGTAGAAGGTGAAAGAAAAGATGCCTGCCTGGGTGGGTGAAACTGTATGGGTGGAGGATAGCAGCAAGAATCATCAGTAGTGTTTGTGTGAAACTCAAAGCCAAGGCAGGCAAGGAAGGAAAGGACACATGGGGCGAGGTTTAAAAAAAATATTAAATGTTTGTTTGCTGGTGAAACAAACTAAGGTTTGTTGAGAGATTAAGAAGAATGATAAACGTTTACTTAGGATGGATGGATGCCTGGATGGTATTCATCAGAGATAGCATAAGTGGAGACTGCCACTGGATGAAGAGTCTTAGTTTGAAGAGAATGTGAAAGAAACCACACCAGACTAGCAAAGTCGAGGAGAATATAAGTTGTATTTTCAGAATACTCCCTTGACTCACAGTAGTTTGCAAGTACAGCAAATATATTGTGTATGTATGTAGTTATCACCAAGCACCTTCCTCCGACTCAGAGGACAACTCCCTACCAATGTTAATTTCTTTTCAACTGTGTCAGTCAGCCTGCCATGGGTGGCCTATCGGCTAGTTACACAATCTATCAAAACAAAGGAATCACTGACACAATATCGAAAGACAAAAAATCGACCTACAAATATATCGATACAAAATTATCGATCACATTATTATCGACATCACATACTTATTTAAAACATTACAAAAATATCGAACACACAATATCGAACTACATAAATATAGGTACACAAAATATCGCAAACACAGTTATCGAAATCCTGAAATATCGACGCTCAGTAACATACATATACTTCATTACAAAATATCGTAAACTAAAATATCGACCACTAAAATATCTCCATTTTACTAATATCGACTATATAACATTCAATTAAAACCTAAAATCAAACAACATAAACACCAAATAATGTCTTTTAACTCTACACAAAATTAATATTAAACTCTTATATATTTACTACATTTAAAAATCGATTAAAAAATTTAACTATTTACTAAAACATTACTAACAACCTTCCTACATTAAACAACTATATTATTAAATTATACTTTATCAATTCATGCATACAATACATAATATAATGTTTAGAAAAATACATATAGAATAATACACCACAAAATGACTAATTAGCGTTTCCCTTATTAGGAAACTAACTACCAGAATAAAAAAAAACAAATTCGAACTAACCAATAAAAACACTCCTAATTCAAACTAACCAATAAAACACAGATTACAACATCCGAAGCACTATAAAAAGAAGTTCAACTTCATTCACAGTCCAGAACCAAAAAAACGAAATTGAATGGAGAAGAAAATCTACTGGATTGCAACTGCAGATATAAGGAAATCAACATAGAGCAAATATTTAAAACTATCAAAAGTAAGTTAACTATATTATACTCATTAAGACTCAAATCTAATAAATTGTAATTACAATATACATACACTATAAATAAATAAATGTCTTCTTTCTATTTCATGTTTTCACTACAGGAAACTCCAAAAGAAATTAAGAAAATACAGAACAGCACCAAAAAAGATACAACTAAAAAGTAAGTATTTCACAACCAAAAATCAACTAATAGATTAAAATACCACCCTAATTAAATCCCAATTACAAATCCCCTAACCATTCCCTATAAAAATATAGAAACAATTATTAAAACACATTTACTTTTCTTTTCCAGAGAAAGAAAATACTAGAAGAAAATTCCACAAATAAAGAATAAAAAGCATTCTACTCAAACACATAAAAAACAACTTTGTAAGTATATAGTAACTAAATATTGGTTTTTTTCTACTGAAAATTAATACAACAGCATATATAATAGCTATAATATATATTTTTCATAGATAAAGCTACATCAAAATGACTGAAGGAGCTGAATTCATAACAAGCCAGAAGGGAAAAATGTTACTATGCTATATGGGATACACTTACACACAGGAAAAAGTGTATGGTTTAAAAGTTAACTGGAAATGCACTAAATACTACTCTAATAAGTGCTATGGGCGTGCTACAACACGACAAACAACAGTACTGTACACTAGAGAACATAACCACCCACCAAACATTACTGAAATAGAAGTCAGATCTGCTTTAGAAACTATAAAGGAAGCTAGCACAAGTTCTCAAAAACCTACAAGTGTAATTTTAAAAGAGCAGCTTCCCAAAATTCCTAAAACTGCTACTACACAAATGCCATCTGTAACTTCACTCAAAAGAACTATAGCACGTACTAAAAAAAACACTACTACTTCAACCCCAATTCCTCACACATAGGTGCCGATCACGATCCGGCAAAAACCGGGTACGAACCGTCGGACGGAGCACAATCTCCGCCCGACGCGTACCCGGTCGTGTAAATATACAAACAAGGAATTACGATTCGTACTGAAACACCTTTTCCGTACGAATCGTAAAAAAGCCCGACCGAACAAAAAAACAACTACCAATGTGATCCGGGAAAGCGCAGACCTGACCTCTGGACGCACGCAGCCAGCCATTCACGAACCAGGAATCATGATTCGCACCGACGTCACCCCGCACGGTGAAGATTCTGCGGCAGCCAAAAACTGCCGGGAAATCAGGACGACGCGAACAAGGACCACCAGTACGCGACGGACAGACGACGACGCGAACAAGGAGGACCAGTACGCGACGGACACAGGACCACGCGACCAAGGAGGACCCGTACCCGACAGGACGACGCGATCAAGGAGGACCCGTACGCGACAGGACGACGCGAGCAAGGAGTACCAGTACGCGACGGACAGACATGGACCCGAACCTACGAGTCATCCCTGCCCTCATAGCAGTCCACCTGCTCTACAGGCACCGACGCAGACGCCGCAGAAGGTAAGAATAACTAAGGGAGGGGGGAAAGTGGGGTGGGGTGGGGGTGGCACGACCAGGGCAGGCCACTAAACAACCACATAAGTCACACATGGCCTGGACATACCTGACTCCCATGCCCTGGGCACCACGAGGGGGTGGGGGCGTGTCCTGATAAGCCAGCTACCGCCACAACGGAAGGCCGTCACCACGCGAACCGACAACACAACCAGACAGGTACGTCCCGTACCCACGCCTGAACAGCGTGGGTACGAGTCGTACCACGCCCACACACACGTCACCCCAACAATGGCGGGACGGATCGTACCCACGTGGCAAAGGCCTGGGTACGGCCCGCACAAGCATCACATAGCGTGGGGATGGATATGTACGGACCCTACCCCCACCCTATATGCATGGAGCGTACCCCCCATGCCCACAGTGTAGTACGACTCGAACCCTCACCCGCGGACCTACGGACCGTACCCCCACCAGTGTAAGTAGGACTCCGACCCCCAACAGCGGACTCAGGGACCATACCCCCACCCCAACAGTGTAAGTACGACCCGTACCCCCACCCGCGTATGCAAGGAGCGTACCCCCACCCCAACAGTGTAAGTACGACTCGAACCCTCACTCGCGTATGCAAGGAGCGTACCCCCACCCCAACAGTGTAAGTACGACCCGTACCCCCACCCGCGTATGCAAGGAGCGTACCCCCACCCCAACAGTGTAAGTACGACCCGTACCCCCACCCGCGTATGCAAGGAGCGTACCCCCACCCCAACAGTGTAAGTACGACTCGAACCCTCACTCGCGTATGCAAGGAGCGTACCCCCACCCCAACAGTGTAAGTACGACCCGTACCCCCACCCGCGTATGCAAGGAGCGTACCCCCACCCCAACAGTGTAAGTACGACCCGTACCCCCACCCGCGTATGCAAGGAGCGTACCCCCACCCCAACAGTGTAAGTACGACTCGAACCCTCACTCGCGTATGCAAGGAGCGTACCCCCACCCCAACAGTGTAAGTACGACTCGAACCCTCACCTCGAATGCATGGAGCGCACCCACACCGTGTATGTCCCAAGCGTACATATCCAGAAATTGGAGGTGTGTGTGCAGAGTCCTCCCAGCAGTGCCCAGAGACAGGAGGGGTGTGTGCAGAGTCCTCCCAGCAGTGTCCAGACCCAGGAGGGGTGGGTGCTGAGACCTCCCAGCAGTGTCCAGACCCAGGAGGGGTGTGTGCAGAGTCCTCCCAGCAGTGTCCAGACCCAGGAGGGGTGGGTGCTGAGACCTCCCAGCAGTGCCCTGAGACAGGAGGGGTGGGTGCAGAGTCCTCCCAGCAGTGCCCAGAGACAGGAGGGGTGTGTGCAGAGTCCTCCCAGCAGTGTCCAGACCCAGGAGGGGTGGGTGCAGAGACCTCCCAGCAGTGCCCTGAGACAGGAGGGGTGGGTGCAGAGTCCTCCCAGCAGTGCCCAGAGACAGGAGGGGTGTGTGCAGAGTCCTCCCAGCAGTGCCCAGAGACAGGAGGGGTGTGTGCAGAGTCCTCCCAGCAGTGTCCAGACCCAGGAGGGGTGGGTGCTGAGACCTCCCAGCAGTGCCCTGAGACAGGAGGGGTGGGTGCAGAGTCCTCCCAGCAGTGTCCACACCCAGGAGGGGTGTAACACATGTGTGTGATGCCACAATTACCCACATCCATACTGCCTACAAGGGAACATGTCCCCATGAACTCATGTCAACTGACTCCACACACAAGTACAGTGATCACCAAGGATGCCACGATTGTTGCAGGTGGAGACATGGCCATGCATGCATGGCCAAAGTAGAAGGCCTCCGTCACACACACAGCTCATGTACACACAGCTCTGCGCTAAACATTGGGAACACCCTGCAGGGAAGAAATCTGGGTACACAGAGGAAGGAATACACCCTGGGACAATTGAACCATGCAGTAACTGCTGACATGACCTAAGGAAGTTAGCCAACACCTTGTGATGGCACACAGATCCTAGGGTGGCCCCAAAGAGCAGAACACTACTACAAATCCCACACACCCAAAGCCTTAAACACCACCCAAAACAATGTAGCAGCCCCACCAACACCAATACCACCATAGCAGGAGTGTGATGATGAAAAAAAAAATAAGCTTTATTCAGCATGAGCACAATGTCCGTGGATCAAAGGCAGTTCAAAGTCAACAAAGGCCATAGGGCAGTCAATGATTCCCAGCTGCATGGGGGACACAGTGGGATGTGTGTCCCCTACCTTGCCTGCACAGTCAAATGCCATCGTCTTCCATACTGGTGAGGGCATCAGGGGGGGGGAAGCAACAGGCACCGCAGGGACATCAGGGCAAAGGGGCGGCGTTGTGGGTGCAGGGATGGAGGACTCAACCACAGGGGGTGTGTCATGGCCAAAGGCGGAGGCCAGGATGGCACTACACACCTTAGCAAGGTCCTCCAGGGACTCCCCTGCACCCGAAGTGACCTCAGGCCCCAAGGAGGGGGGGGGGTCAGAGGGATGGGTTGCAGCGCCACCGGGGGAGGGTGGAGACAGGGGGGGAGACTCAACCACCCTGACCGAGGACTTCCTTGACCGCTTGCGTGGTGGCGGAACTGTGGGGCTCAGGGACAGAGCGGCCATGAAGGAGTCCTTGGGGGAGATGTGGCCAGGAGAGCTGAGGGGAGGGGATTTGGAGGGAGTGGATTGTGTGGAATGCGGACTCCCACTCTGGCTGCGTGTCACACGTTTGCCCCCCGACCCAGTGGGTGTGCCTATCTCACCCTGTGTGTGCATGTCAGGAGGAGTGCGGTGGACCTTCCCTGCTGGTGTGGTGCCTGTGTCTGTTGTGGTGGGTGCATGCCGACGTCTGGGTGTACGTGGGACAGGCATGGAAGTGGGAAGTGTGGATGGGGCAGGGGTAGGTGGGGGGAGGTCGCGCTGCAGGAGACCCACTGCTGCAGTCAGTGTGGAGTCTAGGGACCTCAGCAAGTTGCGTTGGTCAGCCTGCAAAGAATGAATGCCCTCCAAGAATGCCTCGATGTTGCTGAGGGTTTTCCCGTGGGAATGGAGGACATTCAGGATCGCAGCCTGACCAACCTGCATTTGCCGCTGGATGTCCATAGACTCAGCATTGGCGGCAGCAGTGGAGACAGGGGCAGGGGGTGCGGTGCCTGGCAGGAAGGAGACATGCGGTGACCGGGCACGCTGGGAAGGGACACGAGCAAGTGGGAGGCGGTTGGTGGGAACTGAGGGGGCGGTGGCAGGTGTTGTTCCACTGTCAGCTGCTGGTGCAGCCTCCGCCAACTCTGAGACATCCTCCTCGGACCTGTCAGCTTCGTAGTCTGATGTGCCAGTCGACAGGTCCTCGGCCACACTATCCTCCGCCCCTGTCCCACTCGATGTGCCAGCCCCGATGTCACGGCTGCCACTGGTACTCGGTCCCTCCGCCTGGTCCGTGTCCATGTCTCCCTCTGTGTCCCCCGACGATGCTGTGGGCAGGGTGGAGAGACAGAAATTAATCAGACACCTGTACACATCTGTCACATGAGTCCAATCTACATAGTCAACATTGCATAGCCTGAAGAGGCAGATCCCTAACATCTGCAAAACAAGGTACCGATGTAGGGCATGAAACACAGTTGGTTGAGCCACCATGCCACTGAAATACCATGGAGAGCATGAGACAATAGCTGATGACAGGAAACGGAGTCTGACATAGCACCCAGGCCCTGGGGACAATCCTGCACTGCCTCTGCACCACACAGCGTATGTGAAAATACCTATGACCAGGGACAATATCCATGAACTTGAGACACATGCTGCATAGGTAATGCTGCAAACATGCCCAACATAACTCGGTCACTGCACCTTGCGTGTGTGTCCAGTAACATCACACACTGTCCAGACCCAGCAATTAGGAATCAGGATTTGACACATAGGCATTGTCCGCCCCAAGCAACCCCCACACGATGCTAATTGCTGAGACACAGGTGGCACCAACATCTCATAGTCTGGGTGATAAACACAGTGGCAGGCAAAAGGCAAGATTGGACGCAAAACAGCAAAGGTGCGCCTGTACAAATAATGAGGTACCAGTGCCCATCCTCAGATGAGTATAACAAGACACACAGGCACTGGCAACTGTGAGTATGAAGAAGGACAATCAGGTCAGGCTGCACAGTGGACACCTGTACATAATAGCACGTCTATATACATGGTGACAGGGGACAATGGCACAGAGCACAACCTACGCTGTAGACAGTGAGAGTGTCCACGTTGATGATGACACAAACAACACTGAGGATAAGGTGCCCCAGGGGACAGTATTGGGCACGCAACTACATGCTACTGAATGGGAATGACTGCTACACACGTCACCATCCCTGCACTATGCGTAGCGCACACTCATGCACATCATGTCACAGGCCACTACATAGGACATGCGCGCTGTAAGGCATGACACATGAGAGACCAACTCCCATGTCTGGAGCCAGCATCAGTGCCAACTGACATGGAACCCACATGCAGTGAACTTGACAGTTCACAGGCAAGGTCCCACAACCTGTTACCCACCACCACCACCCATGATGCTACAGTCATTGTTCTCGTGGACAAAGCGCCAGCCTACATTACCTTGTGAAGGAGTGACTACACACAGACCAGGGAACACATTGCAAGGAGGGGAAGGGTGGCAGGGGCGCAGCGCTACACTGGGGCAAACTGGATGGGCACAGCACCTTTAAACCCTGCCAGAGAATTAATGCCACTGTGCCCTCACAAATGCCGGTGACACACAACAAACGCACATGTACCTACCCCCTTCCGCCTGCTGCATCGCCTGTAAGCGCCTCTCCAGGTCTGGAAAGACCACCGGCAGCACACGCCTGTGGAGGTGGGTCAGACGGCGGCGGCCGCGGTTCTTGTGGCTCTCAGGTGAGTCCCCCAGCAGGAGCCGTGCAATCCTCCGCGTCCAGCACCGGATATCCTGCCAGCGTTTCCTCACCTGGGACAGGCTCCGCCTCCGACCATCCACACGCCTCACGGCACTGACGGCGGTCAGCCAGATCTGCTCCTTGGCAGTGGCGCCTACCTGTGAGGAAGAACAAGTGACACCACATCAATACACCAGCCACATGTCACAGAGGGACATATGTGAACATAATAGCTGGTTACTACATGGCATGTAATGCAGCTAACGCATTGCACCTCTGTCATAGGGACATCATCCTCTGGTGAGGGAAAAGGCAGTACGTGCCATAGTGGGTACTCAGGTGGAATGATGGCAATGTCACAATCAATGATCAAGGCTCACACTGTGCATCACACCCACACCTCCTGTCTCAGGGCACTGCTGGGAGGACTCTGCACCCACCCCTCCTGTCTCAGGGCACTGCTGGGAGGACTCTGCACCCACCCCTCCTGTCTCAGGGCACTGCTGGGAGGACTCTGCACCCACCCCTCCTGTCTCAGGGCACTGCTGGGAGACATCAGGCACCCCCCCCCCTCGTACCCCCCCGACAGTACATGGCATGTGTGTCACACCGGGACACAATGCCTGAAGACACAGTCACAACATAGGGACAGTCTGTGGCAGTGGCCTATGCACTCACCTGATACCCTGGTCGCCCATACAGCATGGGGTACTGTGGGAGGATCACATCCAGCAGAGCCATGTTCTCCTCCAGGGTGAATGGCTGTGTCCTCTCCACAGCCCTTGACATGGTTCCAGGGAATCAGTAGCAGCAGCTTGGTCGACAAATGCAAAGATGTGCAGGCAAGTAATCCCTCATGGGACCTGGCTGCCTTATATGTGGCCTTCTGCCCAGTCTCATGCACAGGAGTACAGAGTGATTGGTCACTCACATTTGCATCCTATGTTTCCACCAATCCCTTCAAACCTAGCAGTCTGTGGGTTCTCTATCGGTTACATCCTCCTGCATGATGTCAGCCCCACAAACACATTGCAACAAAGTAGAAGAATTCCAACTGACTTCTGCTGTGCACCTTCCAGACCAAAATCGAAATTTGAACCTGGTCGCCATGACAACCAGCATGCATGTAGGCCTTAATACTTGTCCCCTATGTAATTCGGAGAATCACACACAGGTACGGTGCGTTTCCGGGCCCTAGGGCACCCCAAATGCATGGCAACGGCCCGTACATGCATGCCTACGTTCAAAATCACTATGGGTCTGCACGCGTATGCGTACACGTAGTGGTACGGACCGTACACTCGCATGTACGCTCACTATCACTATGGGTCTGCACGCGTATGCGTACACGTAGTGGTACGGACCGTACACTCGCATGTACGCTCACTATCACTATGGGTCTGCACGCGTATGCGTACACGTAGTGGTACGGACCGTACACTCGCATGTACGCTCACTATCACTACGGGTACACAGACCCATAGTGATAGTGAGCGTACAGGCATTTGTACGGTCTGTACCACTACGTGTACGCATACGCGTGCAGACCCATAGTGATAGTGAGCGTACATGCGAGTGTACGGTCCGTACCACTACGTGTACGCATACGCGTGCAGACCCATAGTGATAGTGAGCGTACATGCGAGTGTACGGTCCGTACCACTACGTGTACGCATACGCGTGCAGACCCATAGTGATAGTGAGCGTACATGCGAGTGTACGTCCCTCTCACTATGGTTCTGCACGCGTATGCGTACTCTTTGTGGTACGGACCGTACAAATGCCTGTACGCTCGCCATCACGATGGGTACACATACGGCAGCACTCCCACAGTGATTGGGGAACATACACAGGCCCTCTTAGCAGCAGTACGCCGGTTTGTACACATCACTGTGGTCATAGTCGACACACAGGTAGGAATAGGGCGGACATACTTGTCCATGGATGGACATACTTGTCCAGGAATGGACATCAAGGCATCGTCTGTGCATTACTACATGTGTGGGGCACAGGTGTGACAGGCTGTGATGTGGAACATGCCTCCTGAGTGGAGGAGGCACCAGATGTATGATGAGATGTGTACAGGTGTACTGTGTGAGGGTGCAATGTGTGCCAGGCATGCCCTTGACTCCTTTGACATGTGTGCATGTCGTACTGCGCACTTGGGGTGAGCGTCACTGGCATGGCACGGACACCAACACACGGAAGTGTCCCATGATGCCCGGTACAGGGGTCATGACACCTGACTTGTCACTACCCACAGTGCACAATGTGACTATGTCATTTATGTGTCCGGGATTTACATCAGGTTGATGTTGTAGCACCCTCAAAAGCTGCAGCCGTTGCAGCAACCAACATGTGTCTGTGTGTAGATTGTCATTGCACACTGTTCCGCACACCATGCCACATGTGGTATCGGATGTGAGGTGCACATGTATGCATGGGACACGGAGTAGCGTGACAAGGCCATGTCAGCATCCTCACAAGGAATGTGTGGTGAGTCATGACATGTGCACCTTCATGGCAAGGTGTGTGGGCAGGCCTAGTGTAATGTCATGTGACCTGTGGCGCCGGTGTTCCGCTACCAGTCTCTACAATCGGCATCCTACTTCTGCTGATGTGTGGGTGTATGTCACTTCTGTCTTGCGTCGGGCTGTTCACTTGCACTGGGACACAGCTATTCCCATGGCGTGGCATGGGGAGGTTCTCAATCTCCGTGTGTAGCTGGGTCTTGGAAGGAGTGTCACCTTGCATCCATACGTGTCCTGGGCATGTAGCACATATGTGACTCCCTATGTAGCATGTGTGTATTGCCAGATTTACATGTGCTCAGTAGACATGAGTTGTTGTCGTAGTGCACTCACTCTTCCTTGTCACTTCCAAATTACTGCAGAGCGCCGCCTGTTGCCCGAATAATTCCAGACTTGGCTGCCATGCAGGAGAATGACAGGATCCGGCTCTACCGCTTCCCCCAACGGTTGATTCTGGAGCTGACAGCGAGACTGGCACCACACCTGCAACCGCAGCACAGGTATCCTACGGCACTGACACCCCAGCTGAAGGTAATGGCTGCCCTACATTTTCTAGCCACGGGTACCTTCCAAAATACCATAGCTCATGTTGGTGGCATGTCCCAGAGCATGTTCAGCGGTGTGCTGCATGATTTCTTGGAGGCCATGTTGATTCACCTGGATGACTTCATAAAGTTCCCAACCCCTGAACAGATGACAGAGGTCAAGCGTGGATTCTATGCCCTGGGAGGGATGCCCCATGTCATTGGGTCCATAGATGGGACACATGTAGGTTTGGTACCACCACACGCACGGGAGGTGGCGTACCGGAATCGGAAGCACTACCACTCCATCAATGCCCTTGTGGTGTGTCTGTCCAACATGGTGATTTCACATGTCTGTGCTCGTTTTCCAGGATCAGCACACGATGCCTACATCATGAGGCGTAGCGGGATGCCTGATATGATGATGCAGCTGCGCAACGAACGGGCATGTGTTGTTGGTGGGTACAGTCTGTCTGTCCTGTATTCTGTATAGCCTACCAGCACGACCGCTTCGCCAGTTCTAACGATATCCATGTGCTTTCCATGTAGGGGACGCTGGCTATCCCAACATGCCTTGGCTGCTGACACCTCTCCGCAACCCCATCACGCCGGCCCAGCTCCGCTACAACACCGCCCATGGCCGGACAAGGCGTGTGATAGAGAGGACGTTTGGCATGCTGAAGAGCCGATTCCGGTGCCTCCACAAGACCGGCGGCGCACTCCCATATGCCCCGGCGAAGGTTTGCAAGATCTTCATGGTCTGCTGCATGCTGCACAACATGGCAGTTGAAAGAGCTGTGCCACTCATCCTGAATCAACATGACGAGGACCATCCACCCGTGGAGGACGAAGGCCTTGGCAATGGGGCTAGTGATGTGGAGGATGTGGAGCCGCAAGAGGACATCCGGACTCGGCTCATACGCGACTTCTTTGCTTAGTGGTGAGTACCAGTGTCTTGAGTGTGCACGCCTTGGTCCCCGTGTGGCATGCGTTGTGATGTGTGTCTCCACCTGCATGTATGGCACGTGAGTCAGAGGTGTGTGTGGGTGTGTCACTGGAGTGATGGTGGCAGTGATGGCAGTATTTCCCCACTCATAATTGTGACCTAGCATGTTGACATCCTAACATGTGTCGAGTACATGCACATGCAAGTGGCTGTGCTTTTTGTGGCTGACTTCTTGTGTGTCTCTCTTCCCCAGGTACCTGCGCATGCCATCTGCTGGTTGCATTGTTGTGGCACTGCTATTCCTCATGGACATGGCATCGTGGGCTGAGTCAGCGTTACAGGCACGGACACGTTTGGAAGTCTCCATGGGGTAAGGGATGCATCAGGGGTGTATTGGGTGTGGCAGTTGTTCACGATGTGTGCACACTGCCCCGGTCGGGGTTTGGTTCCTCTGCAGACATGGGGCATCCCCATGGGACACGACATGCAGCTGGGTACACCAGAATAGATGTGCTGCCTGGTTGTCAGTCATCAGTGATGGGATAGTGGATTGTGATGATGCCATCAATGTGTGTGACACTGCCCTCGGACACATACGGTTAACAATTGCTTGACATGGCGTGGGACTTCCACATCAGCGGATCTGTGGTGTATGTTAGGCTCTCCGTGTGCAGCTGTGGGTATTTAGCTGTTTGCCGACGCTTGTGTGCCAGTACCATGGCTATCACGCATTTGTGCTGCAGAAGGGGGGTGCCAGTGTTGGACCCACATGTTACTCCACATGAAGTGTTCCTGTGTACTTCAAGTTGCCTCTGCAATCCCGAATACATGACTAATAAAGGTGTCCCTAGGCCTCCAAGGTGCCTCTTCTCAGTCAATGCTGGTGTGTTGGCACGGTGCATCCAGCATGTCTGGCATGGTATCCCCTGATTGTGGCTATGTGTCAATGCGTCGAGTGGCAAGATGCAAGCTGTGTGTGTGTGCTGAGACTGTGTATTGGGCATGATGTCCATGACTGTGTGGGTAGTGTGACATGTGCCATCCCCATGCATCCAACGTTGTCCAGGCCCCCATTCTCTGCATCCACCGGACTCAAGCTTGCAGGACATGGTTCTGCCACCTGTCTACACGTACCTGGGTGCCCCCCAGGACACGGGCCAGGTTCCCTGACCTCTGCGCATGACTGTTGCTGTACTCAATGTGTCTGTCAGCACGGTTGTTCGGCCACCCCCTCAGCTGGTTCTGCACATCACGGGTGTGTATGGTGCTCCATGTCTGTCTTGCCTAATAAACTGTGATCCATGTGTCCTGTGCCAGACTCAGGCCCCAGGGTGTGGATGGTTGAAGTGAACAGATGACTCAGGCATGTTTAGACTGTACAAGACACATGTTAGGTAATAATGCTACCAGCAGGCATCTACTCTTAATAGTGTGATTTATTAGGGGGGGGGGGGGGACAAAGTGGGGGGCTTTCCGGGATTAGGGAATCCAAAGTTCAGTAGGGGAGTTGGTGTCCTTGCCATTGGAAATCGTCAGAGTCCATGCCACAGTCTTTGTCAACATTGGTCAGCCAGTGACCAGCAGGGCCATGTGGCAGAGAATGTCTCTTGATGCTGTGATGCTGTTGCTCCAGTGGGCCAGGTGCCAGGCCAGGTGTCCTGGGAGATGGTGATGTAGCAGCCACCCTCACGGTCCTTTCCGTGGACGACCCGGCTTCCTGCGGGGAACCTCAGCAGCAGGCCGTGACGACGTCTGGGGTGCTCCGTCGGATGTTTCCTCCTCCTCCTCATGATCCCTCCCTGTGGGTGGTGATGTTCTCCGCCTTCTGGCACAGGGAGGGTCGGCCATGGTGTCGGCCATCCGACGGAGTTCAGCGTGAATCCCCTGGGACGCCGTCACTTGCTCAGCCTGTCTGTCCTCCATCCTCCGTTGGTGTAGCTGTAGACAGGCTATTAGCTCCGCATGTTGCTGGGCCTGCTGGACCTTGATCCCCTCGAGGACGGACACAACCTGGGCCATGCCCGTGGTGTCCTGCCGGTATGAGTCCAGGATGTTACGGACATGTGAAAATACCGGATCCCCAGCCAACTGGTCAGGCTCGCGCCTCCGCCGTCCTCCACTCCCACCACCCCTGCCCACTTGCGCCTGGCCTGCACTTGTGGGCACATTGGGTCCCCGGGACCCCTGAGGGGTGGCATTTGCGTTGTCGCCTGCCTCCTCCTGGGTGCCCGGGACACCGTGTCCCTCCTGGCGAGCCTGGCTGCATTGTGGTGTTGGGGCAGGGATCCTGGGTGTCTCCTGGGATGTGGCAGGAGTGGGGGTGGTGGTTGGCACGGTTGTACCTGACGCAGGTGCTGCAGGTGGTTGGACACCAGAGGGGCCAGGTCGGTCGAGGTCGTCCGCAGAGTGGTGAGAGTGGTCGCTGCCGGTGGGATCGGTCTCCTGCAGATCCGGGTCCTGTGAGTGTTCCCCCCCAGTGTTGGGGGGTGCAGCACGACGTCGACCTGTGTGTGAGAGAGACAATGTTAAATTTGGTCCATGCAACATCCATGTTTCATCCGTTTCAGAGTTGGCACATTTCCTCTTGGAATTAGGATCTGTCTTGCATTCCACTCACAGTGCACTTGTGCATGGGTGTGTCCCTTGGGCACCACTTTGGCCCCTTTAACTATGTGTGGCACAGTCTTACTTGCTGCGTCAAGTGTGACTGCAGTCAGCAGGGGAGTGGGCAGGTGTGGCGAGCCATGCATTTGCGCCTTCCTTGTACCACTGTACATGTGCACATGGAGTGGATCCACACACTTATACGATGCAGGTAGCTATCCTTGTGCTCGTGTACAGGTTGTGACATGGCCCTGCGTTTGGCCCAGATGAAGAGGGGGGGTTCTTGCACTGGCCACCCATGTCTACATGCACGCGGTCCACCTGCTTACGAGCAGACATTCCCACACACCAAAGGACTAATTTGCTCTCCCTGTGTCTCCCTCCTTCTCTGTCCCCCTCTCCCTCCCTCTGTGTGTCAGCCTCCTCCCTCTGTCCGTCTCCCTCCCTCTCTGTCCCCCTCTCCCTCCTTCTCTGTCCCCCTCTCCCTCCCTCTGTGTGTCAGCCTCCTCCCTCTGTCCGTCTCCCTCCCTCTCTGTCCCCCTCTCCCTCCCTCTGTGTGTCAGCCTCCTCCCTCTGTCCGTCTCCCTCCCTCTCTGTCCCCCTCTCCCTCCCTCTCTGTCCCCCTCTCCCTCCTTCTCTGTCCCCCTCTCCCTCCCTCTGTGTGTCCCCCTCTGTCACCTCGGCCCAGCTTCCTGGGCACAGACTGTTAGCAGATCTTTGAGTGGCCCTTGGCTTGTTGATGTGAGTTTGTTTCTGATCTCCAGGCACCCATTTGGTGTGATGTGTGTCTGTGCGCTGCTGCTGTGGTGGTGTGTGCTGCCACTCTTTCACAATGTTGGCTGTTCATTACCTGCCGTCATGTGCCTACCAGTGCCTTCACCCCCATGTGTTGATGCAAGGCGTCCGCCATTTGCTGGCAAGTCATTCCTGTGTTGGGACACACTGTTTGTCTGGCTGTGACCTAGGCCATATGGGCAGAGGGCATTGTTGTCTGCTTTGGAGTCGCACTATGTGATTGTTGGTGCCCAGCCTCCCGCCATCCGGGTTACCGTGTCATGTGTTGTTGTCTTCTGTGGCCTGTGACTTGACATTGTCCAGCTGGGTGCATGGGGCATGGTGTCAGCAGTGGCATGTGCCTGCTCATGGAGTGTGGTTGAGTCATGCGATGGCTTGTGGTAGTTGCGTGCCTATTAGTAGTTTTGGTTGTGGTTGCAGTTCCCCCCATGTGAGGTGCGTTGTTTGTGTACTCACCCGGGTCTCGGAGTCCTTCTAATCCTTCAACTGCCTCCACCGGCAGTATGGCCATCACCCTCTCCTCCCAGGGATGGTACTGTACGGGTCTGCGGGAGGGCCCTCCTCCGGTGGCGTTGGCATGGTCGAGTTCCTCCTGCCTCTTGGCTCTGACCCTCCTCCGCAGATCGTACCACCTGTTCTGGCAATCCTGCTTGGTCCTCCTGGTGTCCGCAACGGCATTCACAGCATCGACGATGGTCTGCCACATGGCTGTTTTGGCAGCCTGGCTGGTGTTTCTGACCACTGTTCCAAAGATCTGTGGCTCGACTCTGAGGATTTGATCCACAAGGACCTCCAACTCTCGGTGACTGAACTTTGGATTCTTGGTAGTGGGCATGGTGAGGGGTGTGGGTGGGGATGGTGTGGGTGCGGGTGGTGTGTGGATGTTGGGGGGGGGGTGTGGATGGTTGTGTGTGTGTGTGAATGTGATGAGAGGGTGTTTGTGAGGGTGGTTGTGTAAAGGTGTGCAAGTGTAAGGTGTGGTGTAGCTTGTAGTCTGGTTCTGTGGTGTCTGGCAGCAGTGAGTCTGTTGCAAAGGCTCATGGTTTGTGTGTGTGGGCCCTTTTTATTGGTCCATGGGTGGGTGTGGCAGTGTTTGAAGTTTGGGTGGGTGTGTTATAAGGAGTGGTGGTGTATTGGGCCTCTGTTTGTTTTTGGCAGTTGCAGGTCAGTGATTGTGTTATGTTAGTGGTTGTTGGCCATGTTTCGTGGCTTTGTGCCTTTCGAATGGTGTATTCTTGTGTAGTTTTGTTTTGTCCTGGTTGTGTACGTGCGTTTTGAGCATGTGTACGGTGTGTACATGGGCCATTTGGTTGTACGGTGCTGTCCTTGTATGTGACTTGGTACGAGTCGTACATGCGGTGGTGATGTTGGGGCCTGGGGTGCGCTCCGTACTTAGGAGGTTGTGTTGGGGGTAGGACCGGAACCTACTGGAGTGTACATAGACGGTGGTACGACACGTACTGGGGTGGGGGTACGACTCGAACGTACTGGGGTGGGGGTACACGGGGGGTACGACACGTACTGGGGTGGGGGTACGACTGGAACGTACTGGGGTTTGGCTTGACGGTGGTACGACACGTACTGGGGTGGGGGTACGACTCAAACGTACTGGGGTGTCGGTAGACGAGGGATATGACACGTACTGGGGTGGGGGTACGACTGGAACGTACTGGGGTGTAGGTCGACGGGGGTATGACACGTACTGGGGTGGGGGTACGACTGGAACGTACTGGGGTTTGGCTTGACGGTGGTACGACACGTACTGGGGTGGGGGTACGACTCGAACGTACTGGGGTGTCGGTAGACGAGGAATATGACACGTACTGGGGTGGGGGTACGACTGGAACGTACTGGGGTGTAGGTCGACGGGGGTATGACACGTACTGGGGTGGGGGTACGACTGGAACGTACTGGGGTTTGGCTTGACGGTGGTACGACACGTACTGGGGTGGGGGTACGACTCGAACGTACTGGGGTGTCGGTAGACGAGGAATATGACACGTACTCGGGTGGGGGTACGACTGGAACGTACTGGGGTGTAGGTCGACGGGGGTATGACACGTACTGGGGTGGGGGTACGACTGGAACGTACTGGGGTGTAGGTTGACGGTGGTACGACACGTACTGGGGTGGGGGTACGACTCGAACGTACTGGGGTGTCGGTAGACGAGGGATATGACACGTACTGGGGTGGGGGTACGACTGGAACGTACTGGGGTGTAGGTAGACGGGGCTATGACACGTACTGGGGTGGGGGGTGTACATTGACGGTGGTACGACACGTACTGGGGTGGGGGTACGACTCGAACGTACTGGGGTGGGGGTACACGGGGGGTACGACACGTACTGGGGTGGGGGTACGACTGGAACGTACTGGGGTTTGGCTTGACGGTGGTACGACACGTACTGGGGTGGGGGTACGGCTCGAACGTACTGGGGTGTCGGTAGACGAGGGATATGACACGTACTGGTGTGGGGGTACGACTGGAACATACTGGGGTGTAGGTAGACGGGGCTATGACACGTACTGGGGTGGGGGGTGTACATTGACGGTGGTACGACACGTACTGGGGTGGGGGTACGACTCGAACGTACTGGGGTGGGGGTACACGGGGGGTACGACACGTACTGGGGTGGGGGTACGACTCGAACGTACTGGGGTGTCGGTAGACGAGGAATATGACACGTACTGGGGTGGGGGTACGACTGGAACGTACTGGGGTGTAGGTAGACGGGGCTATGACACGTACTGGGGTGGGGGGTGTACATTGACGGTGGTACGACACGTACTGGGGTGGGGGTACGACTCGAACGTACTGGGGTGGGGGTACACGGGGGGTACGACACGTACTGGGGTGGGGGTACGACTGGAACGTACTGGGGTTTGGCTTGACGGTGGTACGACACGTACTGGGGTGGGGGTACGGCTCGAACGTACTGGGGTGTCGGTAGACGAGGGATATGACACGTACTGGGGTGGGGGTACGACTGGAACGTACTGGGGTGTCGGTAGACGAGGGATATGACACGTACTGGGGTGGGGGTACGACTGGAACGTACTGGGGTGTAGGTCGACGGGGGTATGACACGTACTGGGGTGGGGGTACGACTGGAACGTACTGGGGTTTGGCTTGACGGTGGTACGACACGTACTGGGGTGGGGGTACGACTCGAACGTACTGGGGTGTCGGTAGACGAGGAATATGACACGTACTGGGGTGGGGGTACGACTGGAACGTACTGGGGTGTAGGTCGACGGGGGTATGACACGTACTGGGGTGGGGGTACGACTGGAACGTACTGGGGTTTGGCTTGACGGTGGTACGACACGTACTGGGGTGGGGGTACGACTCGAACGTACTGGGGTGTCGGTAGACGAGGAATATGACACGTACTGGGGTGGGGGTACGACTGGAACGTACTGGGGTGTAGGTCGACGGGGGTATGACACGTACTGGGGTGGGGGTACGACTGGAACGTACTGGGGTGTAGGTTGACGGTGGTACGACACGTACTGGGGTGGGGGTACGACTCGAACGTACTGGGGTGTCGGTAGACGAGGGATATGACACGTACTGGGGTGGGGGTACGACTGGAACGTACTGGGGTGTAGGTAGACGGGGCTATGACACGTACTGGGGTGGGGGGTGTACATTGACGGTGGTACGACACGTACTGGGGTGGGGGTACGACTCGAACGTACTGGGGTGGGGGTACACGGGGGGTACGACACGTACTGGGGTGGGGGTACGACTGGAACGTACTGGGGTTTGGCTTGACGGTGGTACGACACGTACTGGGGTGGGGGTACGGCTCGAACGTACTGGGGTGTCGGTAGACGAGGGATATGACACGTACTGGTGTGGGGGTACGACTGGAACGTACTGGGGTGTAGGTAGACGGGGCTATGACACGTACTGGGGTGGGGGGTGTACATTGACGGTGGTACGACACGTACTGGGGTGGGGGTACGACTCGAACGTACTGGGGTGGGGGTACACGGGGGGTACGACACGTACTGGGGTGGGGGTACGACTCGAACGTACTGGGGTGTCGGTAGACGAGGAATATGACACGTACTGGGGTGGGGGTACGACTGGAACGTACTGGGGTGTAGGTAGACGGGGCTATGACACGTACTGGGGTGGGGGGTGTACATTGACGGTGGTACGACACGTACTGGGGTGGGGGTACGACTCGAACGTACTGGGGTGGGGGTACACGGGGGGTACGACACGTACTGGGGTGGGGGTACGACTGGAACGTACTGGGGTTTGGCTTGACGGTGGTACGACACGTACTGGGGTGGGGGTACGGCTCGAACGTACTGGGGTGTCGGTAGACGAGGGATATGACACGTACTGGGGTGGGGGTACGACTGGAACGTACTGGGGTGTAGGTAGACGGGGCTATGACACGTACTGGGGTGGGGGGTGTACATTGACGGTGGTACGACACGTACTGGGGTGGGGGTACGACTCGAACGTACTGGGGTGGGGGTACACGGGGGGTACGACACGTACTGGGGTGGGGGTACGACTGGAACGTACTGGGGTGTAGGTTGACGGTGGTACGACACGTACTGGGGTGGGGGTACGACTGGAACGTACTGGGGTGTAGGTAGACGGGGGGTATGACGCGTACTGGGGTGGGGGGGGTGCTCGAACGTACTGGGGTGTAGGTACACGGTGGTACGACACGTACTGGGGTGGGGGGGTGTACATTGACGGTGGTACGACACGTACTGGGGTGGGGGTACGACTCGAACTTACTGGGGTGTCGGTAGACGAGGGATATGACACGTACTGGGGTGGGGGTACGACTGGAACGTACTGGGGTGTACCTAGTCGGGTGGGGGTATACATACATGGGGGGTACGTGTCGGACGTACGGGGGCTGGGGGGAGTGTTGGGCGCGTATGCGGGCACATGTCTCCATGGTTGCCATAGGAGTTCGGTGCGGACGGTGTTTTTTTCCATACGGTTGTACGCTCGGACGCACGGGATGGATCGTGATTCCTCGGTCGGACTTGGCTTTTCACGTTTGTAAGGTAAATCGTCCGAGGACGTGTCGGACACATTTTCCGACCCGAGGACGTGTGGGAAATGATTCCCAGTGCGGTTCGTATGGACTTTTTACCATGCGAATCGTGATTGCCAGTTCGTACGGAACTTGTACGATTCGTACGGTAAAAAGACCCGATACGAGTCGCACGGGGACATTTTTTGCCGGATCGTGATCGGCACCATATAGTGAAGTTATTCTAAGTCCAGAACAAAGTATAACTTTAAACAAAGAACCATTTGTCATTTTTGATAATAAAAACAATGACAAAAGAATAATAATATTTGGAACAGCTAATAATCTCTGTAAACTACAAGAATCACAGAACTGGATGATGGATGGGACTTTTACCATATGTCCCAAACCATTTTTCCAACTATATACAATACATGTCCTATATCACAATTGCAATATACCATTAATTTACACATTATTACCAAACAAACATAACTCCACATACACTGAACTATTAAATACAATAAAACAAAAAACAAATAACTTTTCCCCACAAAAAATAATCCTAGATTTTGAACATGCAATGATTAATACTATATTAAAAACACACCCCCATACCTCCATACAAGGCTGTTACTATCATTTTAATCAATGCCTATGGAGACACATGCAAAAATCAGCCCTAAGCATTGAATATGCAACTAATTCAGCTTTTGCATATCAAATAAAAAAACTAATAGCACTAGCTTATGTACCTGACACAGACGTAACAGAACATTACAACATTTTAATAGACAGCGCCTTCTACAAACAAAATGAAGAAAAACTAAGTTCACTATTGGACTATTTCGAAGATACATGGGTAGGCAGACTACATAGATCTGGCCACAGAAGAAACCCTAAATTCTTAATTCCCTGGTGGAACGTATACAGAAGCACATTAAATGGAGAATCCAAAACTAATAACGCAGTTGAAGGATGGCATAACGCCTTCCTACAATCAACAGGCAGAACAAAACCAACACTAGAAAGATTTATATCATGCCTACAAAAAGAACAGAGTTATCAAGAGTTCCGAATGGAACAATCCATAACTCAGCTAACTCCAAAAACCTCAAAACAAACTAAACAAATGTATAAATATCTAGAGAAACAAGTAAAATTGTACCCTACTACTAAAGGCCTAGAATACCTAAACATCATAGCTAAAAAACTTCTTTAAAAGACCAATACAAATAAATGACTAATTACTCATTTTCAATAATATCGAACACATAAAATATATTTATCTTATTACAAAAATAATTACTGTGTGTAACATATTTATACATATTGTCAAAAATATATTAACACACATTAATAATATTTGTAATAAAATAAAAATAAACAATAATATTAAACAATACTCACCCACAAGAAATAATAATAAATTAACTTACCAAGTTTATTCCAAACTCGGAAAAATCCATTTCCTGCTTACACAATCCAAACATAAAAAAAAAGGTTCCCAAAAAAAAATGCAAAAATACAACTGTCGATTAAATCCATAATCCATTCACCAAATATCCTTCGAAAAACCATGAAAAACCCGAAAATAGTTAAAAATATTAAAAAACGATCCATGAAAACCGAAACATTTAAAGAAGTGTAAAAAACATATTGTTCAATAAAATGAACACACACTTCTTTAAAAAAAAAAACGACTCCATCCGAAACGAAGAACCTAGAAAAGAAAGTATAAAAACAAAGCAACATACATTCCCACCCACATAAAACAACACATAAACACTTACTAACAATAGTACTAGATTTAAAACAGTTCTAAATATACATTAAACACCTTAAACCTAACTCTCGAAACATGCCTACGCAACGTTAAAAACACGTAAAAACACAACACGCAACTCTAACACATAACATTTCCAAATATAACTAATATATATACAACTACACTAAACATTATCTAACTAGGCTCAAAATAAAGTTTTAAACCATCTAAAACATATAAAACAAACCTTACCTTTCACGACGCGAAGTAACTCCCAACCGCGAGCTTCCCTTCAAACCAAATTACCCAAAACAACATTACCGGGTTACAAAATAGAGTGCCCAAAACATAATAAAACATTTAACTATACCAAAAAACCCTCATTAAATCAGGTAAAAAAGTAAATTCACACACAAATATTTTATATTATTTAGCAAAAATAGACCTATTTTTTTCATGTACCTACAAATTGTCAACAAATGTTCCTAATGTGTAAAATTATAAAAATAAATATTACAAAATATAAAATATTTATTATTATAAATTCTAAAAAGAAAATACTACAAAACAATGTATGAAAAATTGTTACAAATATTTTGCAAGAATGCTAAAATTTTATTTATGTTAAAAATATGTTTGTTTTGAAAACATTGTAAAAAAAATTAATATTAATATTTTACATATTAATATTAATAAAAAACGTATAACATGTTTGTACTACAAATATTAACATGTTTATATATGAAAATATTTGCCAAATGTTGTGTATAAAGATTTACAAAACCTATTGCTATGTTAAATTTTATTTAAAACACTAAATTCTACAACATTATTAATATTAATTTTAATTTATTAAAAAATGGTAGAAAATATAGTAAATGTACATAACATTTGTTCTGACCTATATTCAATATGTTTGAATTTAACTACAATGTAAATAATGATATTTCTGAATGATCTTACTCAAATGAATAAACAATAACAAATTAGAAAATG
Source organism: Triturus cristatus (assembly GCF_964204655.1). Taxonomy (NCBI): domain Eukaryota; kingdom Metazoa; phylum Chordata; class Amphibia; order Caudata; family Salamandridae; genus Triturus; species Triturus cristatus. The sequence goes on along the minus strand of NC_140590.1, from coordinate 1,226,960,511 downwards.
TACAATAAATACCATGTTCTTGTCTTATTAATTGTGGTTCTCTGATTATTAATATTTACCTTCTATTATGAATATTGAACACATAGAAAAAATTGTTTTTACAAAAATAAAAATCAATAAATATAATAAAATTACAGAATGCCATTACCCATTATTGCAATACAAAATATTCATATTTTGTTCCTACTAATAATATTAAATATATCAGTAAACATATCACATTATAACTTTAAATGTATTTATTATCCTAAACTATAAATATTGAATTAATTAGTACAAATCCAATATATAATAATAAAATACAATTAATATACACTAAAATATATTTTTACTATTGCTATATCAATGTAATTTAATTTCATGAAATACCAGACAGTAAACCTCAAAATATACTAGAACCACTGCACTTAACAATAATCACAGTACATGTTCCAAAGTAAAAATAACTACTTCTACACTTCCAATGCTATTTAAATTAATTAAATCAATAATAACAAATATACACAATTTATATACTATTATAACTACAAACTATAACAAAATATGATAAATACTTAAAACACTAAACATAAACTATTACCTATTTCCTCTCTAATCTACAATAAATTGTAGTAGATAGATGCTGGCCAGTAAACATGAATAATTTCCTATTACCACTCCACTGTACAATAGGATACAGTAGCTGCTGCTCAGTAAAAATAAACAATTTACTATTCCCACTCCCATCTATAATAAATTAAAGTAGGTGCTGGACAGTGACCAAAAATAATGTACTATTCCCACTCCAGTCTATAATAAATTAGAATAGGTGCTGGACAGTGACCATAAATAATTTACTATTCCCACTCCAGTCTATAATAAACTAGAGTAGGTGCTGGACAGTGACCATAAATCATTTACTATTTCCACTCCAGTCTATTATAAATTAGAGTAGGTGCTGGACAGTGACCATAACTAATTTACTATTCCCACTCCAGTCTATAATAAATTAGAGTAGGTGCTGGACACTGACCATAAATAATTTACTATTCCCACTCCAGTCTATAATAAATTAGAGTAGATGCTTGACACTGACCATAAAGAATTTACTATTCCCACTCCATTCTACAATAAATTAGAGTAGGTGCTGGACACTGACCATAAATAATTTACTATTGCCTCTCCAGTCTATAATAAATTAGAGTAGGTGCTGGACACTGACCATAAATAATTTACTATTCCCACTCCAGTCTATAATAAATTAGAGTAGGTGCTTGACACTGACCATAAATAATTTACTATTCCCACTCCATTCTACAATAAATTAGAGTAGCTGCTGGACAGTGACCATAAATAATTTACTATTCCCACTCCAAACTATAATAAATTAGAGGAGGTGCTGGACACTGACCATAAATAATTTACTATTCCCAATCCAGTCTATAATAAATTAAAGTAGGTGCTGGACAGTGACCATAAATATTTTACTATTCCCACTCCAAACTATAATAAATTAGAGTAGGTGCTGGACACTGACCATAAATAATTTACTATTCCCACTCCAGTCTATAATAAACTAGAGTAGGTGCTGGACAGTGACCATAAATCTTTTACTATTTCCACTCCAGTATATTATAAATTAGAGTAGGTGCTGGACAGTGACCATAACTAATACTATTCCCACTCCAGTCTATAATAAATTAGAGTAGATGCTGGACACTGACCATAAATATTTTACTATTCCCACTCCAATCTATAATAAATGAGAGTAGGTGCTTGACACTGGCCATAAATATTTTACTATTCCCACTCCATTCTACAATAAATTAGAGTAGGTGCTGGACACTGACCATAAATAATTTACTATTCCCACTCCAGTCTATAATAAATTAGAGTAGGTGCTGGACAGTGACCATAAATAATTTACTATTCCCACTCCAGTCTATAATAAATTAGAGTAGGTGCTTGACACTGACCATAAATAATTTACTATTCCCACTCCATTCTACAATAAATTAGAGTAGATGCTGGACACTGACCATAAATAATTTACAATTCCCACTCCTGTCTATAATAAATTAGAGTAGGTGCTGGACACTGACCATAAATAATTTACTATTCCCACTACAGTCTATAATAAATTAGAGTAGGTGCTGGACACTGACCATAAATAATTTACTATTCCCACTCCAGTCTATAATAAATTAGAGTAGGTGCTGGACACTGACCATAAATAATTTACTATTCCCACTCCAATCTATATTGAATTAGGGTTACTATATTTTTTGGATTTTTTAAACTAATTACTAATTTCTAAACACTACCCACCCTTATCCCCTATAAATCCTACATCCCTCTTATTAAATTAATTATCTTCTTAAAATTGTTACATTTTTATTCAAAGAACATTTCTAAATGTAAATTTGTTTTAATAAATATTAAATTTGATATATATTTCTAAAACACTCCCCACCCTTATCCCCTATAACCCCTAAATCCCACTTATTACATTTATTTTATTATTAAAATTATTAAATTTAACGTTTAATTCCCAAAATTGCAATTTCCATTTTTATTTTTTAAATATAAAATAATATATATATTTCTAAAACACTCCCCACCCTTATCCCCTATAACCCCAAAATCCCACTTATTACATTTAATTTATTATTAAAAATATTTAATTTAAATTTTAATACCAAATTTGAAATTTCTATATTTTTGTATAAAATATTAAATATATTTCTAAAACACTCCCCACCCTTATCCCCTATAACCCCAAAATCCCACTTATTAAATTTATTTTATTATTAAAATTTTTAAATTTTAATTTTAATACCAAATTTGAAATTTCCATTTTTTTAAATAAAATATTAAATATTAAATATATTTCTAAAACACTCCCCACCCTTATCCCCTATAACCCCAAAATTCCACTTATTACATTTATTTTATTATAAAAAAAATTAAATTTACATTTTAATACCAAAATGTAAATTGCTATATTTTTTATAAAATTTTAAATATATTTATAAAACAATCCCCACCCTTATCCCCTATAACCCCAAAATCCCACTCATTACATTTATTTTATTATTAAAATTTTAACATTTAAATTTTAAGAACAAATTTGAAATTTCATTTTTAAAAAAAATATATTATATTAAATTTATTTCTAATACAATACCCACCCTTATCCCCTATGAACCCAAATTCCCACTTATTACATTTAATTTATTATTAAAATTTTAAAATTTCAATTTTATTCCCAAATTTATTTATAAAATTATATCATAAAATTTTAAATGTAATATTTATTTCCAAAACACTCCCCACCCTTAACCCCTATATACACAACATCCCACTAATAAAAATATTTTCCTAATTAAAATGTAAATATTGCAATTTTGTTCAAAATTCAAAATTTAAATTCAAATTGTACAAAAATTTTTTAAAATATTTTATTTCAAATATATATTTTTAAAACACTCCCCACCCTTATCCCCTATAAACCCAACATCCCGCTCCTAAAATTATATATCAAAATTAAAAATATTATATTATTAGAAACAAAAATATTATTTTCAATACACTTAAATAAACATTTTCTAACACTTCTAAACAATAATTTTTAACAAATCACAAAATGACAAAATACTATCCTTTTTCGATATTTTTACTACACGATATTATGTCTTTCGATATACTATACCTCGATATTTTACTACACATAACAATCTTGACATTTTTTACATCGATATTAATAACTGAGATATATTGTTCCATCGATATTTTGACTTCGATATTTTTGTATATCGATATTACATTTACGATATTTTGTCTACTCACCAAAACAAAGTACCTCATGTCGTCCCATATATAAGCAATGATCATTGGATCAGATATCATCTGCCTTTTTCTAGTAGTCAGGGCAGGTTGAAAGTGAAAATAAGCAGTTGCCCTTGATTTAACAGAGTATGGCCAGTGCCGCCCGTAATAGAAAAATACGAGCTTTCCCACCTGCAGACAGTAGTAAATAAAACTAACCCGAGTCTGCGTCATGACTCCAGTATGTTTGTCTTGGGCACAGGCTGACTGAGCTGGCATGCCGGCTACAACTAAGTTACGCTAATTTGGCAAAACAAGAGAGAAGAAGAAGACTGGGGTAATGTGTACTTGAGTCCATACATAGTGCTAGTATAATGCTAGAAACTCCCACAAATCCTAGAGGCTGGGGAAGTGAGAGGATAGATACATACCACAAATGTTATGTACTGTGCTTGCTAGTGCTACTGTGCCACTATGTGTTGAATTAATTAGTGTTACTGTTTTGCTAAGAGTAATGGTTAATAGTTTTTTTTCCTTTCTTGTTATAGCTACTCCTTCCTAAGCAAAACCATCCAGGAAGGAGTTGGCAGCCATGGCCCGGCGCCGGAAGTTGGAGCCCATCTACCAAGATTACCGGTGGCCGGTGGTTCTGGCGGAGGAGGCGGTGGCAGCAACAGCCTCTTCCAATGCCCCGGGCCCCAGTCGGGCCACTCCAGTGGTACAGCGCCATGGTCAGGCAGCCGCCCGCTACCACCCTTCAATATCCAGCACTGCTGCCCCGCCCGTGGATGCAACTGCAGGGCATGGGCGTGCTGCATGCTCTTTCAGAATGCCCGTCTAGAGGAGGAGTTAGAGGAGGTAAAGAAGAGGCTAAAGGTCCTGGAGAAGGCAAACCGAAGATCTCGCCAATAACTTGACCCTGTTGCATTGCCCCTTTTTTAATCCTCTTTTTTGGTGGGTGGGAATTGGGCATTGCGTTGGGGTTTATAGACATTTTGGACATTGTTTGGACTTTATCATTTTGGACATTAGTTGGGGTTAGGGAGAGGGGTGGGTCGGGTGTTGTGGGATTTTTTACATAGTTTATTTTTGTTAGGGTATATAATTATATTTCTACTTAAACATAGCAATACGTTGTTAATGTTTTGTAGGGGGGTTACTGTTTAACATCACAAACATGGTTTCCTTGCTTCTGCAGGGCCGCACCCGGTGTTGGATTTAATAGTCTGCCACTTTTGTAACACACAAACATATAGAGACGGTTCCCCTCACTGAGTGACTTGTCCTACTAGGACTGTAAGTCTCTCATCCTAGTCAATTATAATACCTCCCCCAAACTTCCTATCTTGCCTGTGAATGATGTTTAAGTTAGGCACAGCAATGGCTGCAAGGCGACAATGGTTTGGTTTTCCAAGAGAATGGAGATGCCATGGTTGTGGTGGTAGTAGCAGACACAGGCAGTAGCATTTGCAAAAAAAGAAAATGAGACAGTCAGTCTCCTGAGACTCTGGGAGTAGTAGTAGAACAAAGTAAATAAAACATAATGGTGGCGGGGATAACCTAGTACAAAAAGTTACAAACTGTAGTTGTGTCAAGTCACTTGACTAGGCCTACACTCGACACAAGTATGTAGTAGGATGACAAATCCAATCGATGCCGGCAATTAATGATGATGGATTAGGTTCCTTCTGGTAAAAAAGTCACCTCTCAAATATACTGATGGGTGGGCAAGCAGAAGAAGACCCTCGCCCTGCCTTGAAATTGAATTAGTGTTGCTTTTGCCACATCCACCCCAGCAAGCGTGTGATCAATTATTGGTGTACATTTCATTTAGTCACACCTCAATAAATCACACAGCCCAGGGGAAGAGGGTTAGAGTTTGATGAATGGTTGGGACGGGGGGTTTGGGGAAAGGTTTGACAAAGAAAAACAGTACTCATGGATAAACAACAAAACACAATCTTTGTAGACGACCATATCCATAAATCTGTTAAGGGAGAAAAAGGAAATGCATGCACGATGATGATAACTTGATGGTTAATGATAAGTAGTACTTACTAACTACTGCTAGACAATTAGACAGTACAGGGTAGCAGTATATTAAAATTATGCAATTTGCCTTGCCTGTCTGCCCTCAGAGAGACCCGGATTACATACAGTTTGTGTTCTGTTGTACCGGGCTTACTTTTAAAGATACCAAAGAAAATTTAAAAAATAGCTGTAGAGATGAATTATAAGCACACATAATATAAACAGCAACACACAGTAGTAATGATCAAATTATTTAAAAGATGATGAAAGTTGATACTGTTACTGTATGTTATACTGGTCAAAATGGGGAGTTGCATCTCGGCATTCCTCTTGGTCCTCCTATCCATGGACGCAACATCCATCAATCTTGGGTGACGCCACTGCCTGCCTAGCAGATGTAGATTCATTGGTAAGGTAAGTGTGAGTTGTTTTTACCAGTATAGCACAGGGTAAGGGCCGGCCTGTAATTGTAGATGGAAAAAAAAGGGATATTGAAAAATCAAGTAGAAAAAAATGCATAAATTACGGTGGAGTGCAACAAGAACACTTTCAGAGGCGGCATGGATACATCATGTCTACTCTAGTCTGTTTCCAGCATTAACCTACAACAACAACTGGACAGAGCAGGCCCATGGCACCCTTGATTTGACCCATCCTCTATTTAGCGTACATTTTTTGACAGAGTCAGATAAAGCACATATACAGCAACATAGCATTTTACAAATTAAGTGACTAAATCAATGGACCGCTGTCAGTGATACCACTACACTCGACTCCACCACTACACAGACATGTAGGTCTGCTGTGGTTGTTGATGACTTGTTTACCTTTTATGCCACTCATGAAGAAACGCCCTGACTCATTCCATCAATCATCTCCAATCCTACTGAGTGACTGCGAAGATATTATGTCACTGTGGTCATCATGGTGTTGTCCAACTCAGTGTGCAATGTACAGATTGAGCTACCTTTCCATATTCAAAATGCAATGGATCGGCCTGCAGTAGAAGTACAAATCTGTTATTAAAAAACAAGTAGAGAAAACTTTACTTCAGTTACTTTTAGTGTGTAGATTAGAAAATAGTACACAATGAATTAAATTCATGCACAACAAACAGCAACAAAAATCACTCAGTCAGCGTCCAATGCATGGCATCATTCATTAGCTGTTCCTTCTCATCTTCCGTTAATGGGCAGTCTCTCTCGGCTTGGAAAGGAGGATAACTTATAGTAGTCATCATCATGTTCCACTTCTTTTGGAGGGACTCAACGAGGCAAGATTATCTTTTTTCTTCTATTATGCTACATCCAATCATCATCTGGCTTGAGGGCAATGGATTTAGGGCGATTCAGGAGGATGGAGGAACAGTACTCGGAGGAGTGGACTGAAATGCAGACAGCTGAATCTCATATATGGAAATAAAAAGACTAGAAGGCAGTGGTGATGGATTTGTTGTGATTCGAAGTTTCAAACCAGAAAGACAGACATACAAATAAAAGTAAATAAGGGGGGAAGACAGTAAGAAGTGCAAGCCTAATTTTCAGGGAAGTATAGCTCGTCCTCAAACTCTGGGGGTTCAACTAGAAGTAGGTAATCATCATCTAACACACTACTTCTGTTACATGAGCCGCTGTCCTCATCTTCCTCTGTTGATTCATGTATTGTGTAATTCGGTGGTATAAAGTGCTGATTCATTTTGATCATGGTTAACCTCTCCACGTTTTGGGGCGAGAGACTGGTCCTTCTCACTGTTAAAATGGAACCACCAGCACTGAAAACACGTTCAGAAGAGACACTTGCGACAGGGCAAGCCAGATAGTTTATCGCCAGCCTGCTGAGCACTGGCCATTGGCCCCTTTTCCCATACCAATACAGCAATGGGTTTTGATCAATGTACACCTCTGTTGTATCATCCAGACAGGCCTGGACCATCCGCTCAATGTTCAGGGGTGCTACACTTTGTTCAGCCTCTTTTGTCTTTGCCTCAGCACTGGACGTAGCAAGTCCTTGCTGTAAATATCAATCATTTAACGTTTTTACTGGGGCTGATGATCCAGTTCTTGCTGTTGTCGATAGTGTTAGTGACTGTTCTGAGCCAAACGCATTGCCCTCAAACTCCGAAGTTGAACTTGACGCCAGATGCCCTGCTACAGTACTTGTTGTGGGTTTATGTAGCGGGCTTTTAATAACCAGTCGTTCATTTTCCAAATGACTGGCTGCCTCAGCTATCCAAGTTTTGTACCGGGCAACATCCACTTCTGCAAAAGGAAGTAATGTCTTACTGTTCAGTGCCAATTTGTACCGTGGATCCAGAATTGTGGCACAAATGTAATGTTCTTGTGACAAAATCTTAGTTTGCACCCTTGTATTGTCAGCTAAGTGACGGGATAAGCTCTCCACCAACTCATATGCTTCTTTTTTTCCCTCTACACCTTTGGACACTTCAGACACCTCCTTCAGCTGTTCCTCTAGCATGTGCAGCAATGGGATAGCTTGGCCAATAGTACAGTCCTCCTTGCTGACTTCACGTGTGAAGACGTTGTAGGGAAGAAGCATCTCTGTCAGGCATTTAACTAGGCACCATTGGTCAATCTGAAGGGTCATGCCTTTCACAGTAGCATCCCCTCTTCGCATGACATATTCATTGCTTGGTGTGTACTGCTCAAATATACGGTCAAGCATGTAATAAGTTGAATTCCAACGTGTTGCCACCTCCTGCATGAGTGCTTTGACTGGCATTCTATAGTCATGTTGAATGATCCTCAGCTGCTTCCGGGCTTTAAAAGAATGGCTGAAATGAGTGCATATTCTTTGGCAGGTGGTCAGTAAGTTGCTGACTATGGCTTCGTTTTCCAGAAAGTCTTGAACTATAATGTTAATGCAGTGCGCCAAACACAGGACCCTGAAATATCAACCAAGCTCCATGGCCTTAAGTACATTACTGCAATTATCTGTGGCAACAAAACCAATCTTAAGCCCTCTTGGGCTCAGCCATTCGAAGACCTTGCTGTGAAACTCTTCCAAAATGTTTACAGCAGTATGACATTTCTCCATGGCGAACATGGCTACAGTTGCATGTTTCCGAGTAGCATTAAAAATCTCAGCTGTGTCAACAGCACCTACTTCAGATAGCTTTTCTCTAACCCCCACAAAAGAGACCCAGTGTGCAGTGATGCACATGTAATCAGTGGCTTGGCAACTGGTCCACATGTCTGTTGTCAGTTGGATATTGTGAACAGCACTCTGCTCCAAAGCTTGTCCAAACAATTCTAGCACATTGTTATGTAGTGCTGGAACATCAACTCTGGGGAAATAGGACCGGCTGGAAACCTTCCATTTTAGGCAGATGGCTGACACAAATCCAAGGAAACCCACCCGTTCCACAAATGAAAAAGGGAGAAGGTCCAGCACTAACATTTTAACCAGCTTCGCATTGTACAACCGTGCCATTGGGTGGTTGCGTTGGCACTGCCCCTCCGACCTAAGCATGCTCTCAATGGTAGGCTGGATTATTTTCCTTTGTGGTGCAGCTGTCTTCTTGAACCCAGTTAGGCTCAAAGATGACGTACTTTTTCTCATTGCAGTACTCGTTTGCCTTGGTGTCTCAGTCTGACTCTGAGTATGACTCTTCTTACTACTGTGCCACTGAGATGTTTCTGAGGATGTGGGCGGTACCACTACACTGCTGGGGACAGGGCTAGAAATGTCTCCCTCTTGTTCACCTTCCACCGCAATCATATCTTCCCCTAATTCTTCATCCCCAACAACAGCAATGGGTTCGGTTTTCCTTTTTTCTAAGCGAAGTAGGTGAGCCTCCCACTGGATACTGTGGTGTATTTTGAGATGACTTGTTTGGCCTCCAGTACCATAGTTTGTACCAAGCTTACCCTGCCTAACAGCCTGTCGAGAAATTGAGCATATAGCAATGTTCTCCTCCTTACTGCTAACCAAAAAGAAGTCCCAAACTGGGGAGGAGAACTTTCTGGCGCTGCTGGATGTGCCACTTTCAATACCAGTTGAACCGGAGGGTGTGCCTGGAATTTGATTTTTTGCAGTCACACTACCACTACCCACTGAGCTGGTGGTTGAGCTGGATGTAGGTCCCTGCCGGGTCTTTACAAATGCAAATATGGAAGCTGGAGGTTGTGTTGGTGTTACCCGTGTTTGTAGTATTCATGCTACATCCCTCACAGCGATTTTGGATAGGGTAATAATGTTGGTCTCTAACTCCTCTGGGCCAGGAGTGATGTTTGTGATGACTGGCTCATCATCATCATCATCCCCCTCTTGTGCATCTACCTCCATAACTCTAAGGCTTTCTGGAACCTTCCTTTTCACTAGCCTTGTCTTGTGGCGTGCATCACCCTCAGACTGAGCTGGTAGCTTCCAAGTGGCATCTTGATCATCAGAAGCGGGGCTTGAAGAGGAAGATGGTGGACTAACCCTCATTTTCCTTGCTGGGGGTCTGGAAGACAATGGATCTTCTGAAACAGTGGCTTGCTCCTCTTTGTCTGCAGGAAGCTCGATTTCATGAAATGCCCCTACTTCAGGAGGAACAACTACTATTGTGGGCTGTTGTTGCGGCTGTTGTTGTGGCTGTTCTAGCTGCTGTTCTTGAAGCTGCGGCTCTTCTTGCGGCTGCTCTAGCGGCTGTGGCTGCTCTTGCGGCTGCGGCTGTTCTTGGGCTGCTGCTGTTCTTGCGGCTGCAGCTTCAGCAACACTGCTCATTAGTACACTGGCTACCTCTGCGACACTCATGGGCTTGGGCCTAGGTTGGTGGGGATGGCTCGCTGATGCGGAGGTGCTGCTCCTAGCTAGGTCCCCGGAAAACGCTGCTGCAGGTGATAGAGCAGGTAAAGCAGCATTTTGTATGCCTCCTCTATTTTTGCATGAAAAGGCTAATAACGTAATCGATATATATTTTAATTTGAATTAACTGTTTGGAGTGTTATACTAATCAACCACGTGCATTTTTGGTAAACACGAATTACACGCGGGATTCATTGCTATTTGCATGGCAGAATAACTCTAATAACTAATTATGGTACGCCTACTAACCGTAGTATGTGTGACAATAGAATACCGCATGATTTATGTTGGTTTGGTGACGTTTGCATTCCTGTTAGGACCGAATGGTGAGTTTTTATCGCTTTAAATGTCGCTATAAGCTAGGAAAATACAAAAAGGGATTACTGTGGGTGTAACATTAGAATCTTCATTTCCACATGTTAATTGTTCTTTTGTGTTTGTTTTGCTTAAGTTGGCATTGGGGCCTACCAAGCCATGACATTCAAAATGGAGTTCGGAAGTGGCCATCGTCTCGTGAGTGCGATGTCTACTGCGCAGACTCGGATGGCTCCGCAGATCTCCAGGCGTCCTCAATTCAAAACACAGTGTTCCCAGTCAAGGATAGTAACATGGAGGACTGCCAAACTTCAGTTAGTAAAAACCGGTCTAAATGAACAATAGTCACATACAAGCAAGAATCAACAATGTTGCGTGAGGCTGACATAGACAGAGGAAGAGAACCAGCAACCTCTCTGAGAACCCAAGCTAATAGGAAAATTGGACGATATTGCAAACTTCACCAAATGGACCAATCACATGCTTGTTTGTCTAAGAAATGTTTCACATTACCCACTAATTGTATTATAAAAAGGGTAGTAGAATAGGGAGAAGAGAGATCCTACGCTCCTTTCGACCCCACAGACGACGACAGACGAGCTACAGACTGACATGCTTGCATGATTATTTGGTCCTTTGGAGATCTTTGGGACTGTGACGTGATGAGCAAAGAACTTTTCCGGACTTTGAGTCTTGGCCTGCTTTCTATTGGGACAATTAAGCAGAGAATTTGGTTTATGCAGAACCAATTGAATTAGAAAAGACCCCGATTGCAAGACTAGGTAAATATAAAAATGGCAAGCGATTCGTATTGATTGTCTAAATTCAATTTTGAATGACCGAAATGCTAATTTTATGATGGCAAACTAAATTTTAGATAAACAAAATATTGGTTAGCAGAAATAATGTGTTTGTGGTTCTTCCAGTAGGTTATTAGAGGATTCTGATGCTTTAAATGTGTTTTAGCTGGTTCTAAATCACCATCAACCAGTCCAACTAATTGGTCCATCGACCAAGTGGTGGAGTGCCTTGATGTTAAGGTTAGGATCCTATGGGTGTTGATGTAAATATGTATATTCTGTAATATAATTCTCTTTCCCTATAGGTAATAAGGTACCCCCCCACATGTCCAGTGGATACATCATTCCTCCTGTGTGCAGACTCGTGTGAGAAACGTATGAGTGTTGGTGTTATGGGCCCCACCAATGAATGCGTGTGTGAATGAGTCAGTTGTGACGACGGGTCTGTGACGCAGGGAGATTATGTAAATTTGCCCCTCCCCCAAGTTTCGCGCTGGATCAGTTTCTCTGGTAGCAGAATGATGGTTATTTTTGGCTAGTTTGGTGATTATTGCTTATTGATTTCTGATTATTGGTTATTGACTGCGGATGTTTTGATGAGTATTGATTTATGTACTAACATTCTATTTTGAGTCTTGTTGCATTTCATGTTGTTTTGAAGACTTCTGGGATGTAGGAAGTCGGATGTCCTGTGGCAAGTGAAGTCCCATGGTGTATTGTTTGTTGCCCTGTAGGTACACGGGGAAAACGTGTGGCGATTGGAGTTGCACGACGCATTGTCTTGGTTCGAATTGGTAACATCTTTGTGTCTTATCGTTAGGGACATTTCTGTGTGAAAGTGGTGTATGGATAGCGAAGGCCACCGGTGAAATTTTGGTCTTAAGTAACAGGAGTCAATTGTGAGCTCTGATTACGCTTATCACTGGAAAGGTAATAGGTGTTCCCTAAGCTTGATAGGAGGGTAAAGTAGAGGGAAGTGCTACTTTTTCAACAAATTAAATAATTCTGTGGAAGGGCAGAGGTAAGCGCTGCTCTCGAGAAATACAGGATTCTTTTGTAAATGGACAACATATTTCCGTATGAATGTGTGTAAGTGAAATAGCATTCGGTTTTATCGTGAAACTCTGGCCTTAATTCTCAGGAGCAGTGTAGTCTCCACATGTGTTTTATCTCTAGAGAATCGGTTAGCTAATGCTTGTCAGAAGGGTAAGGTAGAGGGAAGTTCTACTTTATCAACAAGTGGAATAATTCTGTGGTAGGGCAGAGGTAAGCGCTGCTCTTGAGAAATACGTGTGTAAAAGGTCAAAACTATCTTCTTTGTTTAGCGAAGCGGACAATGGTGGTGTTTTTATGTTGTTACTAACAGATTTTGAGTAAAAGAGAACGTAAGAAAAAAACATTCGATACATTTTGTAAAGGAGGGGTCAGAAAAAGCAGGAGTAATGAGAACAGCTGACGTCAGAAAGACCGCGCTGGGATTGGTCAGCTGTAGAGAGACGTAGACGCACAGGATTGGTGCATTAGTGAACACCGTGCTAGGAGTGGAGAATTACAGGGTGACGTAGACGCTCCGGTTTGGTGCGTTAGTGTGAGTCGCGCTGGGATTGGAGATTTGCAAAGGTGACATAGACGCCCCTGATTGGTGCGTTAGTGTGAGTCGTGCTACGATTGGATAAGACAACAGAATAGTCATAGAAGAAATCTAGCGATACTGAGAAAAGTAAATTATGTATTACGATTAGGGCTCCCGGTTTTCCGTTTAAGCGGATTTTTACATGTAAATACAGACGGAAATCTATATTTCCTTTGTCTGTATTTATATGTAAAAACGGCAAAATACTAGCAAATTATGCCGCGTGCAACCACAAAGGTACGTGTATTTCCCCTGTGTATGTGACCTCAGGGGACAGATAAATGGTGGCTTCACGGTGTCCCTACAAACAGAAGAGAGATAAAAGCCCCCCAGAAAGCTGTTTCTGACAAAGTCTGTCCCGCTGCAGTCTTTAGCTCCTCTCCCCTCCGGTTTGAACTGGCAGTGCCAGAGTCCGAAATCGGATCCTCTGTCCTCCTTCCTTATGTGGGTGGAGGGTCTTGTGATGTTCTTTTCACTGTGGGATGGGTGTTTAACAAGCAATTGGTCTTTTAAAGACCTGTGAAATACTCTGGTGCGGCTGTGTGTGTACCCGGGAAGCTGTCTTAGCCCGGGCTGCCACACACAAATGAAATCAGCCATACCACCCCATTCTCCAACTAATCTCTGTGATTGAAGGCTAATTCTGCACTTGTGCATCCACATGGCTTCAGATGATGCCTGCTGCATGCCCTTCCCGGGTTCCCGGCTTCTATTTATTTATGTAATGCAATTTTATACAGTGTGAACTTTACCCGAAGGTGTCAGAGCGCGTTACAAAAGGACCATTTCCCAACGTGCTATTTATTGATTCATACAAAAAATTCAGGGCGTAACACAGGCCCCCATTGCCCCTGCAGGGTGGGAGGGGCTTCCAAGCTCCAGGGGGCCCCCTCAGCACCGGACTTCGGCTGAATGCCCTTACTGCTGCATGCATGTGAGTGTGTAGCATCTTTGACTGTTTGGGAGTTGTACTCACTGTATGTGTTCTCTGCTGTCTCCGGATGGTGGGAAGCACATCTGTCTGTTTAGGAGTTGTAGTCACTGAATGTGCCTTTTGCTGTCTGGGAAGGGATGGGAAGCACACCTTTCAGCTGGGAGGTGTAAACAGTGAATGTGCTCGCTACTGCCTGGATTGGTGGGAAGCACACCTTTCTGCTGGGGGTGTACTCACTGAATGTGCTTGCTACTGCCTGGATTGGTGGGAAGCACACCTTTCTGCTAGGGGGTGTACTCAGTGAATGTGCTCGCTTCTGCCTGGATTGGTGGAAAGCACACCTTTCTGCTGCGGGGTGTACTCAGTAAATGTGCTCGCTACTGCCTGGATTGGTGGGAAGCACACCTTTCTGATGGGGGTGTACTGACTGAATGTGCTCGCTACTGCCTGGATTGGTGGGAAGCACACCTTTCTGCTGGGGTTGTACTCTTTGAAAGTGCTCTCTGCGGCCTGCTGTAGGCAAGTTTAGGCAGTCACTGACAGCATTCTGCGGTGGTCACTGAAAGTGCTCCAGATGAGCTGAGGTAGACACTGGTAGTGGTGGCCTTTGGCCAGTGACTGTACTTGCTGTTGCCTGCTCCCAAAGACCTTGTGTAGTCATTGACAGCATTGTTACTTGGTCACTGAGATTGCTCTATGTAAGCTCAGGTGTGCAGTGGTGGGCATTGGATACTGAATGTGCTCTCTATGGTCTACTCTAGACAAGCTTCATTAGACACTGAGGGTTTTAGGTCTTGTTCACTGAAAGTGCTCTTACTTCCTGCTCTAAGTGAGTTCAGGTGGACACTGGTATTGGTCATTAAATGTGCTCCCACTTTCCTGCTGTAGAAAAGCTTAGGAAAGCACTAACATTGCTGTGCCTTGCTCACTGAAAACACTCTAGATATCCTCAGATGGACACTGGAGGTGGTGGACATTGGTCAATAAATGTACATGCTGCTGACTTCACCCGAAGAGCTTAGGTAACATCATTGTTCCTATGAGCTCAAGTGCACAGTGGCAGTGGCGTGTATTGGACACTGAATGTGCTCTCTGTTGTCTACTCTAGACAAGCTTCGGTAACACTGAGGGTTTTAGGTCGTGTTCACTGAAAGTGCTCTTGCTACCTGCTCTAGATGAGTTCAGGTGGACACTGGCATTGGTCATTTAAATAAATGTGGAAAGATACTAGCTGTAGCGTCGTCTTTTGCTTGTGGCAAGAATAAATGTGGATAAATATAGAAAAAATGCCCAAAAAATAAATATGGATTAATACAGTCGGAAATGGCAAATAATAAATACCATAAAACCGGGAGCCCTAATTACGATCTACCAGAAAAGGAGAAAAAATCCTGGTATGGAAAGATTAAGAACGTATTCAAAAAGGATAAACCGATTGACTAGAGAGGGGCAGTTGCTTCCTCCGCCGAAATCACCCGCATCCTTCATGGTTGCAAAATATGGGTATCATACATGTATTTGGCTAGATAATTGGGCGAAGCATACAAAAGATGATGGAGGAACGAGTCAGAGGATGATGTACTCGAGGACATGTTTTATAAAAATCCTCCACCGTACCAACCAAATTCCACATTGTTGACACCAGTAAAAGAATCACCACAAAATATAAAATTTGAGTCAACGCCACCTGAGGTAGGGGAAAATAATCCCTTTAGAGAATCAGAAAATATACAACCTGGTAGAATGACAAATGAAAATTCAGCTGAATTAGCCAGAACTACGTTAGAGTTATCTGAAAAGATTAGGGAATTGACTACAAATATGGAAGCCGTAACTGTTCCTGTAACAATAGGACCAGTGATGCCTATTTTTGATCAGCAAAAGGATAGTGAACATTGTCTAACAATCGCTTACAACAGTAATAAGCAAGCTGAATCAGGAAAAAGAGATTCAGGAGAAAATCCATGGAGACAAATGGTAGGAACTTCCGGATTAAGTACTCCTAAAAATTTGACAGTGAATAAGAGCCTAACGAATAAGACACTAATGACGAAAGAATCGGTACCAGGATCACTAAAAAGTGAAATAATTCCTGTAGGTCCTACTTCGGATGAATTAAGTGAATGGTTAAGGAGTTTACAGCAAAAAGATGCTGAACCTCGACCTTTAGATGTGGCAAAATAAAAAATAGTTTTAGAAAAATTAATAGTAGGAAATATTCCCACAGAAAAGTTAAAAGCATACCAAGATGAAGAATTAATGTTTCTATGTAAAAGTATAACGTGGAGAGCGAGAAATTTACATGAATGATTGGAAGAAGTGGCAAGTGAAATGGGTATCAATTTTGAGATAACAAAATCATTACAGAAACCATACAGTGTAGACTTTGCTGAAAAAAACATTGAGAATTTTAATACTGCAGGAAGAATAACTCAAATTAAAGATTTAATCGTTTTACTGAGAAAATGGGGCGATGTAGATAAATGGAAAAGTAGGTGGTTTTGTAAATGAGACGATGCAACAGATAAAACATTTGCAGCATTCCCGGGTAGAGAAAAAGAAAAGGTGGTAACTGAGTGTCCCATGACGGCGATTCCAGGAGGAGGTTATGTGCATGTCCCCTGGACTAGACAAGAAATTTTGTCATTTACAAATGACTTTCCTCGCTTGCGCGAGAAGTCAGTGGAGTGGTACAGGCAGGTAAACAGGTTTGTCAAATTATCGAAAGTGCTGTGGATTGATTTAAACAGTTTATTTGACATAATTGTGCCAGCAGATCTATGGGCAGAATGTAAAATCACAATAGGTTGGCCTACTCAGGAATACCCTAGGGATCCAAAAACAGGTGCACCTGATCCAGAAGTAATGAGAAAATATGAACAAGTAGTTACCTTTCTGAAAAATAAAGTACCTACAAAAGAAACTGATTGGGTAAAAATTGACAGAACTAACCAAGAAGTAAAAGAATCTGTACATGCCTATTATGAGAGATTGTTATTGGCTTTTAAACAAAACAGTGGTGATGAAAATTGAAGTGCCATCCATTAATAGAGGAATCCTTATAGCCCTGTCTTGTTACTTTTAACTCTACCCCCGGACCGACGAATAAAGTTATCCCCACAGTTCTGAAGGGTTATTTTAAGACACTATCACATACACCACCACCACCCTTCCCTTCCCGAGGCCCTCACACCCGCATGCACACCTGCGGCGTTCACAAAAAAAGATCTCCGACAAAGAGCCCTCCTGCGGGGCCTGTGGGGGACTGCAGCGCCACCCCCACGAGGAGCAACGCCCGATGATGTGGCATGACACTCACAAGGGTGTGTGAGGGCACTAATATCCAATAGGAGAGATTCCCCAGGGTAGAACACACAACCTCCAGAGACTCTATCTCCTCACTCCATCCCAGCGACCTAGTTGGTCTCTGACCTTCCCCTTGTTCCTTAAGGAACAGTTACCACAGTGTAACATAACAATATTTCTTGGGAGTATTGGTACTGGACCTAAAAACGATGGATTTAGGCCCAGATCTCTGTACTGGGGTGAATGTATGACATTGTTCTGCATTCTGTCCATCAATTGTTATTTTTGCATTTGTCACCCCGAGTGGGAAGGGTATGCTCAGACGTGAGTCCCTTGCTCTCCATGCCACTGGAATCAAGCTATCCTGGCTGACGAGGGCTGAAAGCCCGAAACCGGTCCTAGGATGCTTGTTTCCAGTCCAGGGAGGACCTGGCTTGGCAGTTCGGGCTGGACTGTTCCCATGGGGCACAGGGTCAAGACTGATTTGCATATGGCTGGGTTCAAACTGGAATGGCATGGTGAGCAAAAAAACGATGGATTTAGGCCCAGATCTCTGTACTGGGGTGAATGTATGACATTGTTCTGCATTCTGTCCATCAATTGTTATTTTTGCATTTGTCACCCCGAGTGGGAAGGGTATGCTCAGACGTGAGTCCCTTGCTCTCCATGCCACTGGAATCAAGCTATCCTGGCTGTTGAGGGCTGAAAGCCCGAAACCGGTCCTAGGATGCTTGTTTCCAGTCCAGGGAGGACCTGGCTTGGCAGTTCGGGCTGGACTGTTCCCATGGGGCACAGGGCCAAGACTGATTTGCATATGGCTGGGTTCAAACTGGAATGGCATGGTGAGCAAAAAAACGATGGATTTAGGCCCAGATCTCTGTACTGGGGTGAATGTATGACATTGTTCTGCATTCTGTCCATCAATTGTTATTTTTGCATTTGTCACCCCGAGTGGGAAGGGTATGCTCAGACGTGAGTCCCTTGCTCTCCATGCCACTGGAATCAAGCGATCCTGGCTGACGAGGGCTGAAAGCCCGAAACCGGTCCTAGGATGCTTGTTTCCAGTCCAGGGAGGACCTGGCTTGGCAGTTCGGGCTGGACTGTTCCCATGGGGCACAGGGTCAAGACTGATTTGCATATGGCTGGGTTCAAACTGGAATGGCATGGTGAGCAAAAAAACGATGGATTTAGGCCCAGATCTCTGTACTGGGGTGAATGTATGACATTGTTCTGCATTCTGTCCATCAATTGTTATTTTTGCATTTGTCACCCCGAGTGGGAAGGGTATGCTCAGACTTGAGTCCCTTGCTCTCCATGCCACTGGAATCAAGCTATCCTGGCTGACGAGGGCTGCAAGCCCGAAACCGGTCCTGGGATGCTTGTTTCCAGTCCAGGGAGGACCTGGCTTGGCAGTTCGGGCTGGACTGTTCCCATGGGGCACAGGGTCAAGACTGATTTGCATATGGCTGGGTTCAAACTGGAATGGCATGGTGAGCAAAAAAACGATGGATTTAGGCCCAGATCTCTGTACTGGGGTGAATGTATGACATTGTTCTGCATTCTGTCCATCAATTGTTATTTTTGCATTTGTCACCCCGAGTGGGAAGGGTATGCTCAGACGTGAGTCCCTTGCTCTCCATGCCACTGGAATCAAGCTATCCTGGCTGACGAGGGCTGAAAGCCCGAAACCGGTCCTAGGATGCTTGTTTCCAGTCCAGGGAGGACCTGGCTTGGCAGTTCGGGCTGGACTGGTCCCATGGGGCACAGGGTCAAGACTGATTTGCATATGGCTGGGTTCAAACTGGAATGGCATGGTGAGCAAAAAAACGATGGATTTAGGCCCAGATCTCTGTACTGGGGTGAATGTATGACATTGTTCTGCATTCTGTCCATCAATTGCTATTTTTGCATTTGTCACCCCGAGTGGGAAGGGTATGCTCAGACGTGAGTCCCTTGCTCTCCATGCCACTGGAATCAAGCTATCCTGGCTGACGAGGGCTGAAAGCCCGAAACCGGTCCTAGGATGCTTGTTTCCAGTTCAGGGAGGACCTGGCTTGGCAGTTCGGGCTGGACTGTTCCCATGGGGCACAGGGTGAAGACTGATTTGCATATGGCTGGGTTCAAACTGGAATGGCACGGTGAGCAAAAAAACGATGGATTTAGGCCCAGATCTCTGTACTGGGGTGAATGTATGACATTGTTCTGCATTCTGTCCATCAATTGTTATTTTTGCATTTGTCACCCCGAGTGGGAAGGGTATGCTCAGACGTAAGTCCCTTGCTCTCCATGCCACTGGAATCAAGCTATCCTGGCTGACGAGGGCTGAAAGCCCGAAACCGGTCCTAGGATGCTTGTTTTTCAGTCCAGGGAGGACCTGGCTTGGCAGTTCGGGCTGGACTGTTCCCATGGGGCACAGGGTCAAGACTGATTTGCATATGGCTGGGTTCAAACTGGAATGGCATGGTGAGCAAAAAAACGATGGATTTAGGCCCAGATCTCTGTACTGGGGTGAATGCATGACATTGTTCTGCATTCTGTCCATCAATTGTTATTTTTGCATTTGTCACCCCGAGTGGGAAGGGTATGCTCAGACGTGAGTCCCTTGCTCTCCATGCCACTGGAATCAAGCTATCCTGGCTGACGAGGGCTGAAAGCCCGAATCTGGTCCTAGGATGCTTGTTTCCAGTCCAGGGAGGACCTGGCTTGGCAGTTCGGGCTGGACTGTTCCCATGGGGCACAGGGTCAAGACTGATTTGCATATGGCTGGGTTCAAACTGGAATGGCATGGTGAGCAAAAAAACGATGGATTTAGGCCCAGATCTCTGTACTGGGGTGAATGTATGACATTGTTCTGCATTCTGTCCATCAATTGTTATTTTTGCATTTGTCACCCCGAGTGGGAAGGGTATGCTCAGACGTGAGTCCCTTGCTCTCCATGCCACTGGAATCAAGCTATCCTGGCTGACGAGGGCTGAAAGCCCGAAACCGGTCCTAGGATGCTTGTTTCCAGTCCAGGGAGGACCTGGCTTGGCAGTTCGGGCTGGACTGTTCCCATGGGGCACAGGGTCAAGACTGATTTGCATATGGCTGGGTTCAAACTGGAATGGCATGGTGAGCAAAAAAACGATGGATTTAGGCCCAGATCTCTGTACTGGGGTGAATGTATGACATTGTTCTGCATTCTGTCCATCAATTGTTATTTTTGCATTTGTCACCCCGAGTGGGAAGGGTATGCTCAGACGTGAGTCCCTTGCTCTCCATGCCACTGGAATCAAGCTATCCTGGCTGACGAGGGCTGAAAGCCCGAAACCGGTCCTAGGATGCTTGTTTCCAGTCCAGGGAGGACCTGGCTTGGCAGTTCGGGCTGGACTGTTCCCATGGGGCACAGGGTGAAGACTGATTTGCATATGGCTGGGTTCAAACTGGAATGGCATGGTGAGCAAAAAAACGATGGATTTAGGCCCAGATCTCTGTACTGGGGTGAATGTATGACATTGTTCTGCATTCTGTCCATCAATTGTTATTTTTGCATTTGTCACCCCGAGTGGGAAGGGTATGCTCAGACGTGAGTCCCTTGCTCTCCATGCCACTGG
This sequence comes from Triturus cristatus, assembly GCF_964204655.1. Classification (NCBI taxonomy): domain Eukaryota; kingdom Metazoa; phylum Chordata; class Amphibia; order Caudata; family Salamandridae; genus Triturus; species Triturus cristatus. The sequence continues at coordinate 1,226,939,283 of NC_140590.1, read as the reverse complement.
AATCAAGCTATCCTGGCTGACGAGGGCTGAAAGCCCGGAACCGGTCCTAGGATGCTTGTTTCCAGTCCAGGGAGGACCTGGCTTGGCAGTTCGGGCTGGACTGTTCCCATGGGGCACAGGGTCAAGACTGATTTGCATATGGCTGGGTTCAAACTGGAATGGCATGGTGAGCAAAAAAACGATGGATTTAGGCCCAGATCTCTGTACTGGGGTGAATGTATGACATTGTTCTGCATTCTGTCCATCAATTGTTATTTTTGCATTTGTCACCCCGAGTGGGAAGGGTATGCTCAGACGTGAGTCCCTTGCTCTCCATGCCACTGGAATCAAGCTATCCTGGCTGACGAGGGCTGAAAGCCCGAAACCGGTCCTAGGATGCTTGTTTCCAGTCCAGGGAGGACCTGGCTTGGCAGTTCGGGCTGGACTGTTCCCATGGGGCACAGGGTCAAGACTGATTTGCATATGGCTGGGTTCAAACTGGAATGGCATGGTGAGCAAAAAAACGATGGATTTAGGCCCAGATCTCTGTACTGGGGTGAATGTATGACATTGTTCTGCATTCTGTCCATCAATTGTTATTTTTGCACTGGACCTAATTTCTTCTCAACCCACTCCTAGTCCCCCCTCTTTTATTTATGATTATTCAGATTCAGAAGAAACAAGAACAAGACCAGCTCCTGAAAGGGGGGAGTTAGAATCAAGTCCAGTTATAGCACCAGAGAATCTACCATTAAGAAGGAGATTGCAGATTTCTGACACCAGCTCAGAGTCAGATACTGAACCAGTACAAGTACATGAAAGAGTTAATGAAAACACTGAAGAGACTGTCAGAGAGATTCTTGATAAAGAAGCTCCTCATTAAAAAACAAGCGAAATTCCACCTGAAATCACAGAGGTAGATGGTGAGGTAGCAGTTACAGAGAGAGAGGGAAAGATTGTTGCTGAAGATCCCAGAGGAAGTGTAGGGAAACCATACGTCCAGGTAGAAAAAGGAACAGTTAGTCAGCAGGAAGACGGTGTGGAAGAAACACGAGGAGGGTCAGAAGTAGATAAGAAAAAGAAAGTGGAGGAAAGAAAACTACTGAAAGTAAGAGTCAAGGTGGAACTGAATCTGAGGACAGTGACAAAGAAGTACAGGAAGGTCGAGTTCTGAGACAAAAAGCATGGAGAACTGAGAGAAGTGAAAAAGGAAATAAGTTGAAAAGGCCAGCAAAGGAAGAAGTTTGGCCAAACAAGATAAAGAGATTGAGATATCGATTGACACGAGTAAAGTCATCCAGGGCTGAACAAGTTAATGAGGTGTCTAGCCAAGAGAAATCAAAAGACATTGAACAGACACAGTCAGAAGAAAGACAATGGACTAGGAAGCCTAACCAGAAGTATAAGTCGCCAGAATGGTCATTCGTGGCACTTCCTGAAGTACAAGAGGAAGCAGACAACCAAGGTGATCTAGAGGTGAATATACCAGAAGTGGTTGAGGAAGACGAAGAATCGGAAATCCTGAGAGTTATCTTGTCCGACATCGGAGAAGAGACGGCTGTTCAGGAAATTCTGAATCAAGATTGTGAAAGCAAAGTGAAAGACGATCAGATGTTAAATTGAGGAAACAAAAGTGTTCCAGAAGAAAATTTTACAGAACAAAAAGACATATCAGAAGAGAACCAAGTAAGCGCCTAGAGTCTTGGGTTTAGGCGAAACTAGTTGTGTGTAGACGAGGCTAAGTCGAAAGACACTGATCATTTTCCGAAATGGCAAACACAGAAAGTAGAAAATCTACATGTGTGTTCCTTCGAAGATGGTGCAAGGTGTGTTGCTGTTGTACAGGATTACTAATGCTTCTGTGAGGTGCGTTAGCTTTAATAGTTTCATTTAAAGTAACATTTGAGATGATAGAAGGTCATAACGAAAATAAGACTGAGGTAGAAAAGATTCATGATATTAATCCGACTAGAGGAATAGATAGAACTTACTTACATAAAGACAGGTCTATAACTGATTTTTCTAACAATGTTTTCTCAAAGTTATTGTAAGAATATGTAAAGACTATGGATGTGAGAGATTGCTATGTCTGCATGCAGTTACCTGCATCAGTGTCTGAGGGAGTGACATACCATTACCTTCCAGAGACATATGGAATAACATGTAGTGTATTAGCAAGTTTGTTTTATAAAACAGGGAAACTAGAATATTATTTCTCTGATGTAGATACAAAAGTACCCCTAGTTTCTAAATTGAATAGGGTAAAACCTGGTCAAGTTTTAGGTGAGTTTTTCGTAGAAACTAGAGAATTAACTTTAGAATCAGTGTTTAGAAAAAATTTCACTTGTAGTCTGAAGAGAGAAGAAAAGACATTTCTAGATAGGGTAGAAGAAAGGAGAATCAAAATGCAGAAGAAGATACCTGAGGGAAAGGAAGAGAAGACAGTTTGGGACGTTGAAAGAGAAAAACATTTGAAAGGAGAAACTAGTCCAGCTATGGCTCTAGATTGGCCTCAGAAAGGGAAATTGTGTATTAGAAGAAATCAAACTGTGTATGATAACTATTTCATAGGTGAGAGTGAATGCCATGATACTTATAGAATCATGGGTGGATGGGGATTTAAAGAAGGAAATGATCCGGTATTCCCTGGATTATATTTTATCTGCTGGAACAAAGCTTATTATCGATTACCGGACCATTGGTATGGCACATGTTATCTAGGCCTGGTCTTCCCAAAGATATTTCATGTGGGAAGGGGAAAAGATGGTGCGCATGAGTTAGGTAGACAACTAACACGTAGAAGGAGGGAGAGTTGGTCAGAAATTGTAGGGGATATTTTTGGAGCACTGATACCAGCAGTTGGAATATCTCTGAATGCCCACAAAATTCGAAAATTGTCTACAGTAGTGGATCGCTTATCGATAAGCACTGCTGGAGGATTCTTATTGGTAAATACTGAAATGGTTGCCATGCGAGCTATGGTGATGCAAAATCGACTTGCCCTTGATATTATTTTGGCCAAAGAGGGTGGAGTCTGTGGGATGCTGAAGGTTCAACATTGTTGTACTTAAATTCCTGATGAAAGACAACATTTAAAGATATACATTAAGAATATAACTGACTTGCACAAGGAGATTGCTCCATTGGAAGTTGAAAGTGTTTAGGAAAGGATTGGAAAATGTTTTTCTACTAATAAGAACTTTCTATTAAAATTAGGTAGTACCTTTATTGGTAAGGTTCTAATTCCATAACATGTGTGATATTTTTAATATTAATGTTGAGACTAGGATGTTTATGTAGCAAAAGAAGAAAATTACAAAATCATATAAAAAGAGAAGCTGCTAAGAAAAGAGAGAAAGAAAGAAATGAAAGAAAAATGGAAGATATAGAATTAGAAGAGTGAAAAGAAAATGTGTATAAAAAGACAAGAGAGGATGAAACAGGGGAAACAATCATGTGACCTAACAAACCTTAAGAGAACTGAATTCATTTCTATTACAAATTTTATCATAATTTAAGGAATTTGAGGTGATATTAAAAATCACCAAAGGGGGGATTGATGGAGCAGGTAAAGCAACATTTTGTATACCTCCTCTATTTTTGCATGAAAATACTAATTACGTAATCGATTTATATTTTAATTTGAATTAATTGTTTGCAGTGTTATACTAACGAACCACGTGCATTTTTGGTAAACATGAATTACACGCGGGACTCATTGCTATTTGCATTGCGGAACAACTCTAATTATGGTATGCCTACTAACCGTAGTATGTGTGACAATAGAATATTGCATGATTTATTTTGCTTTGGTGACATTTGCGTTCCTGTTAGGACAGAATGGTGAGGTTTTATCGCTTTAAATGTCGCTATAAGCTAGGAAAATACTAATACAATAAGGGATTAGTGTGGGTTTAACATTAGAATCTTCATTTCCACATATTAATTGTTCTTTTGTGTTTGTTTTGCTTAAGTTGGCATTCGGGCCTACCAACCCATGACATTCAAAATGGAGTTCGGAAGTGGCCACCGTCTCGTGAGTGCGATGTCTACTGCGCAGGCTCGGATGGCTCCGCAGAACTCCAGGCATCCTCAATTCAAAACACAGTGTTCCCGGTCAAGGATAGGAACATGGAGGACTGCCGAACTTCAGTTAGTAAAAACCTGTCTAAATGAACAATAGTCACATACAAGCAAGAATCAACAATGTTGCTTGAGGCTGACATAGACTGAGGAAGTAAACCAGCAAACTCTCTGAGAACCCAAGCTAATGGGAAAATTGGACGATATTGCAAACTTCACCAAATGGACCAATCACATGCTTGCTTAGTCTAAGAAATGTTTCAAATTACCCAAAAATTTTATTATAAAAAGGGAAGTAGAATAGGGAGGAGAGAGATCCTACACCCCTTTCGACCCCACAGACGACGACAGACGAGCTACAGACTGACATGCTTGCATGATTATTTGGTCCTTTGGAGATCTTTAGGACTGTGACGTGGTCAGCATAGAACTTTTCCGGACTTTGAGTCTTGGCCTGTTTTCTATTGGGAAAATTAAGCAGAGAATTTGGTTTATGCAGAGCCAATTGAATTAGAAAAGACCCCGATATCAAGACTAGGTAAATATAAAAATGCCAAGCGATTCGTATTGATTGACTAAATTCAATTTTGATTGACCGAAATGCTAATTTTATGATTGCAAACTAAATTTTAGATAAACAAAATATTGGCTAACAGAAATAATGAGTTTGTGGTTCTTCCAGTAGGTTATTAGAGGATTCTGCAGCTTTAAATGTGTTTTAGCTGGTTCTAAATCACCATCAACCAGTCCAACTAATTGGTCCATCGACCAAGTGGTGGGATGCCTTGATGTTAAGGTTAGGATCCTATGGGTGTTGATGTAAATATATATATTCTGTTATATAATTTTCTTTCCCTATGGGTAATAAGGTACCCCCCCCACATGTTTCATCCTGTGTACAGACTCGTGTGAGAAACGTATGAATGTTGGTGTTATGGGCCCCACCAATGAATGCGTGTGTGAATGAGTTAGTTGTGACGACGGGTCTGTGATGCAGGGAGGTTATGTAAATCCCCAGTTTCGCGCTGGATCACAGGCGTAATTTTTTGTTTCCCAAAAAACATCTAGGGCTGCACACCAGTCTTGGTAAGTGTCACTTCCTTTTTCTGTTCCTTCTTCTCACTGACAACTTTCTTGGCACTGGAGCACCTGTTAACTTTCTTTGGGCCCATCTTCTTCAGATGTCAGCAGGACGCAGGTGCACAAGTTACAGAGATGTCTGTGGTCACACATGGATGTGATGTGGTGCGCAGCAGGACTTCTGTCTGGCAGTACAACAGGTGATGATGACACCTCCTCCTCTGTCTTTTTGTGCACCTAAAAGCAAAGAAGCCAGGAGAAGAACATCAGTAAAATGTTGCATTTGTTGTTGTGGTTCAATTACTACTAGTACAAACAAACAAATAAAAGATATAACTTAGTGTAGCCATTTGTGAGACTTTGTCAACGAGGGCTTTCATGGTATACTGTGTACACTCTCAGGAAGTGTCGTAAATAAAATATTACGCTCCCATAATTTCTATAATATCAATATGATCATGCATAAAGCAAGAGGCTGAGTCTGTGGTATCAGGTTCAAAAGGGCTTTATTCCAATAACTCGAGTTAAAGGGAGAATAGTACCATCACCACAAGGGATCTGGAAGGGTCTCAAAAGTATTCTCAGAATATTCTCAAACTTTATTCACAGAGTACAGTATATATACATTTGATATTATACGTAAGCAGAAGAGCAAGAGAGAATGAAATAAGAGCATGTGGGTGTGTAGGTAGGCGTGAAGGTGGGCGTCCATGTGGGCGTCCACTTGATGATAATAGGTAATTTGTCATAGGTGGGTGGATACCTGGAGGGGGTTGCGTGATCTGCTGGAATTGTACTGGAACTTTGCCTTACTTGTGCTCAACTCGAGCATGACGTGTAACTGACGTGGGGAAGGGTTGCTGTGCAACCGGGGAGTCTGGAAGTGAGGCCTTCAGTGAGGCCTTCAGTGTCAGGACGACCAGCACATCTTGTTTTATCTGATATCCGATGTCTGGAGCAGGGACTGATTTGTGACATAGGTTGCCCACCACCAAGAGCCGATGTGGCATCTATTTCTTCATGTACTTCATTTACTGCAGAGGCCTTACATGGGGGCTATGGGCTTTTTACTGACGTGAGCTTTGCAATCTCACAAAAAGAGACAGAAAGGCTAGGCTTTCTCCTTTGCAGATGGGTTATGTTTATTCCTCCTTCTCCAGGCAGGAATGCGGCTCTGTAGGAGTAAGCAGATAAGCGTGCTCAATACTGTCTCGGCACCTTTGACAGGGCCCCTTTGGATGAGGCCCAAGTGTGCAAGGCCAAGGATACGCAGCTGCAGCTTTCTGAGGCCTGAAACCTCTTTTCGGGTCTGGCTGAGCCACAAAACACGGGTTTTCATGTGGTGCAGGAAAACATGATGCAAAACGTGTAGGCCTCAATACAGATTTGTCGTTTCTCTCATGGGAGACTGGATGATGGCAGGCCACGTTTATAGCATAAGCATCATGATAGACAGGCCATGGAGGGGAAAGGCATGGGTTACATGCATGTGCACATAAGCGTTGGGGGGGCACATGGGGACACATAGGCCTCATAATTTTTATTTTCCTCATTCCCTCCTTGTCCCCTAGTGGACCCTTCATGTCACATCTATTCTCATGAGACAGTCGATCTGTTCTTGCAGCATTATTTTTCCATTTTCAATGCTCTGTAAATGGGGACGTGGAACACATGCAGTAGCACACAGGCCGCAAATGGCCGGGCCACACTGCAGACATAGGCAACAACTGAATATCATTAATAGTATCAGCCCACAGACGGTCAACACTTTCCATCCCCATGCCGATATTGTTCCCCAGAGCCAACTGGACCAAGTCCACGTGCCTGGGTCTTGGTGTATGCTTTGGGCAATCTTGTGGAGTCTTGTTACCGCTTTGTATACAGACGGTGCGTTATTAGGAATGAAAATGCAACAGCTGGAGCCGATGACCCTACAGGCCCCGCCCCTATCCACCAGGATGACGTCAAGAACAAGACGATTCTGAAGAACGACCAGTCTCATAGCGGACTGTTCCTGGGTCAAATTCCCCAGGGCTGATGCAGTCTCATTAGCAACTGTTTCTAGAATCCTTGTTAGGCTGCGGATAAGTTTACTATTCTGGACGGGACCTATGAAGAAAAAGAATCCTTTGTTGAAATCCATGTATTGCTCCCAAGCTGTCTCAGTCTGGTCAATGCCAGAGGCACCGAGCCCTCGTCTGTGCCTGACAAGTGTGAGTCGAAGATCTTGATAATAGTTCGATGGGGCCAAGAAAACGGGTGGTAATAGAAATGATATGTAACATGTCCCACCCCAGTCTAAGGGTAATTGCACATAGGCTGTCTGGCCACAAATAAAATAGGTGTGTCGTGATGCTCTGAAATAGGACTTTCCTTTGTCTTTAAACACTATTATAGTATTACACTCGCTGTGTCCCAAATGTACCGAGCCTTCTTTTCTGACACACAAGTTCCCTTTCACTGGCAGTACAGTAATTGAGGATGGACCTGACATGTGTATGGGCTTTACATTCAACACTATAAAATCGAGGGTCGCATTTCCTTGCAGATACTCTTCATTTTCTAGATCTGTACCTTTCCTTTGGGGAAGACCCTCTTCATCTGGGAAACATGCTTCATTCATGACTTTATTCAAGTTACCCCATACCCACTCGCCCCTACACTCCTTGTCTTGACATTCTTTGGCAACACCGTTGATGGATGTCATTAAGGCAAACCATGCTCCGCAAGATCCATTATGGGAGAACGGAAAAGGGAAAAGATGCAACACTCCCTTCACCTTCTGATACGGGGGAAGTCGGCCACAGACCCAGCAGTCTGTAGCATTGCTAGTCTGATGTGAATGGTGCAGCATCTGAATAAACGTATTGTTGCGTAAGGCAAGTCGATATGTTAGCTCATGGGATGGCAGATCACTAAATGTGTGTACTATGGTATCATTAGTGGAGGAGTGTAAGAGTGAAGCAATAGGAGGAAAAATAACATGTAGTATTAAGCTGATACATATTATTGTGATACACAGAAGAGATAGAAAAATCAAAGTCACTATACATCTACCACGTAATATTTTACAGTATTTGTTTTTCATCTTGCTCTTTTTATCTTTAGTATCATTCGAGATCTTATGCAAGCCAGAATACATGTTCAACCGCTTCACCACCTAGTGGACTTAATTGATCAAACGGGTTCTGACTTATGAGATCTAAGTTTAGCTTTGTACTCCTGCTGCGGAGTCTCCTCTAGAAAAGGGGGCTCAAAGTCCGTAAAGTTAGTGTCCTTTTTGAACGAATCGTTATTCCCGAAGTAGCGTTTACAATGATGAAGATGAACCCATCCTTTCCGTCCTTCGACTTTAACGGCGGTCCTTGTGGGTGGTCAACAACACCAACTTTGGCGTCTTCCACCTCGGCTCAAGAGGACTTGATCTATCAAAGTTCCTTATCAGTACATAGTCCCCAGGAGCGATCGAGTATTCTTTGACCTGGGTGTTGTCAGGGAAGGCGGCAGCAACCTGCGAACGACAAGAGAGTAGTGCAGACATCAAGGAAGCCAGGTAATCTGTCAGCATGTTACTATCAACATCAGTGATCTTTTTAGGCATTGGAGTGCCCCACATATTCGGTGGTCTACCAAAGACCACTTCATAAGGAGATAAGCCTGTTCTAGAATGGGCTACCATTCGCATGTAAAAGAGGGCAACCGGCAGGGCTACCATCCAATCTACACCTTTGTCTGCGCAAATCTTCGCTAGTTTTATCTTCAAGGTCTGATTATGTCTTTCTACAAGGCCTGCTGCCTCAGGATGTCGTACACAATGGAACTTCCAGGTATACCCTAACAGAAGGGACACTTGTTTCATGAGTTCAGAGGAGAAAGGCTGACCGTTGTCGGAATATACGACACGCGGTAATCCATAACGTGGGAAAAACTCACGCACCAATTGTCTGGCGGTAGTTACAGCAGTATAATCAGGGACTGGATAAGCTTCGGTCCACCTTGACAGTGAACATACTACTACCATGACATATTTGTAACCTCTACATCTGTCCATTTGGATATAATCCATTTGGAGGACTTCAAAAGGATGGTCAGGTCGATGGAATCCACCTTGTTCCATCGGTATGCCTTTACCTGGATTGAATTGGCAACAGATCATACATGTTCTGACCTTTTGTTTCGCTGCTGCACGCAGGTGCTTGTTGAACCATATATTCTGTAAGCTGTCTAGCATTGCTTTCTCTCCTAAGTGTGCAGGACTATGTGCGGTATTTATGATCACTTGTACCATCGAATCAGGAAGAAACCATGTTGTTTTGCCCTTAGTCATCCAACCCTGATCAGTCAGTACCCCTCCTTGTTCCGACCAATTCTTTAATTCCTCTAGAGTAGCATGTGTCTGTATGTCTTGTACATCCCTGGAAGGATCCCTGACTGTCATGGCTTTGGACACTGATGGCACCTGTGAGTTCGTCATGTCTAGTGGGGTCTGAGCTGTCTGTTTGGCAGTTCGGTCTGCCAGATCATTGCCTTGAGAAATGATATCTGTGGCTTTAGTATGTGCTTTGCATTTCAGGATAGCTATAGTTGTTGGTAAATGTATTGCTTCCAGAAGGGCTTGAATAAGGGGGCCATGCTGTATCTTGGCCCCGTGAGAGGTCAAGAAACCTCTTTCTCTCCACAGTACTCCGAAGTCATGAACTACCCCAAATGCGTACTGTGAATCGGTGTAAATGTTTACTCTCAAGTGCTTAGCTCTTATGCATGCTTGTGTCAGGGCGATGAGCTCTGCTGCTTGTGCTGACAGTATGTCTATTCTTTTAGTCTCTATGATTTCAGTAGCAGTGGTCACTGCATACGCTGCCACTAATTCTCCCGCCCCCGTCCTCATGCATGAGCCGTCAACATAGAGTGTTAGGTCGGGGTCTGGGAGTGCAACGTCTGTCAAGTCTTGTCTTGGCTTAGTCACCGTATGTATTATTTAAACACAGTCATGTGGTGGAACGTTTTCTGTACTAGAGGGCAAAAGTGTAGCAGGATTCAGTATGTTGCATCGTCTGATCTCTATGTGTGGTTGAAATAACGTCAGCTCATAACCTGTCAGTCTTGCTACAGTCAGGTGTTGTGTTTGTGTGCGGTTCAAGAGAACCTCTACTGCGTGTGGTACTTGTACTGTCAAGGGGTGGCCCAGCACTATCGAGTCACTTTGTCTTATGGCTAAGGCCATTGCTGCAACAGATTTTAGGCATGCAGGCAAGGCCTGGGCTACTGGGTCCAATGTACTAGAGAAATAAGCACAGGGTTTGTGTTTTCCTGCATGATCTTGTGTGAGGACAGATAGTGCTGTTCCATCCCGCTCTGTTACGAAAAGCATAAAAGATTTGTTGTAATCAGGGATCGCTAAAACTGGTGCTTGACATAAAGCTATTCTTCAAATGCTACAGTGTGTTCCTGTGTCCAAGGGAGGACATTAGTAGAAGCTGCCTCCTGTGTCGTCAACTGTATGAGGGGCTTGGCTATATAAGCATACTGGGGGATCCACTGCCTGCAATATGAAGTGAGGCCAATGAATGCACGTACCTCCTTTTGCGTCTTGGGCTGTGAAAGGCCAGAAATCAATTGTATACGTTCTGGTGTCAGTCTCCTACCCTCCTTGGATAGCAAGTGCCCAAGGTACGCCACTTGCTGTTCACAGAATTGTAACTTCGAAGGGGACACTTTGTGCCCCTTTGTCAGCCAGAAAGTGTAAAATCGTCAGTGAAGCATCTTCACAATCATGCTCCGATCTTGCAGTGATGAGAAGGTCATCGACATACTGTATCAGTGCTGTAGAGCTAGGCATATGAATACTGTCTAGTTGTCTTTTGAGTGCCTGACTATAGATGCTAGGACTTTCCGTGAAGACCTGTGGTGCTCTTGCGAATCTGAAGCTGCGGCCTTTTAAACTGAAACCGAAAAGATATTGGCTGTCTGGATGTATTGGGATACTGAAGAAAGCGTTCTTCAGATCGATAACTGTAAAGAACGTAGCATGTGCATCAATGGCAGTCAATAATGAAGAGATGTCCGGGACCACAGGGTACTGTGGCACCACACATTTGTTTAATTCTCGCAAGTCCACAACTAATCTAAATACAGGTGGTGTATTGGGGTCAGTTCTTTTAAGAATAGGAAGAACTGGTGAATTGCATACATTTGAATCAGTCTCAATCACCACCCCTTGTACAATTAGGTCATCTACTATTTTCAGTAACCCTACTTCAGCCTCAGGTGGTATTTTGTATTGTCTAATCCGTGGCAGCACTACACCTTCCTTGAGGGTGACCTGGTGCGGTGTAATGTCCATGTAACCCACATCAGTCGGGCCTTGTGCCCATAGGTGCTGTGGTACATTTTGGAGCCTGATGTCAATATCTTTCATTACAAAATGTCCCTTGAAATCACGTAAATACAGTCGCACTCCTTCCGGCGAGCAACAGATAATCGCTCCCAGTTCCTTTAATGTTTTTATACCAAGTAAGTTTTCTGGACATGATTTAGTGAGCAGTAAGTCTGTAGTATGTATTAGTGGACCAACTCCTAAGGAGATTGGTTCCGAAACCTCATTAATAATAGGTCTACCTGAAAATCCCAGGGATACACTCTTTGAGCCCGAGAGGGGTGCCCCTGGCACCTCGGAATGACTGATAGTTGTTCTACTTGCCCCTGTGTCAATCAAAAACGTTTTATTTTGTCCTAGTAAACGTGCATGTACATAGGGACCCGCTTGGTCCACAGGAACTGGAATAAGGGGCAAGTCGAATTCCCTCTCTGGGCTGCTTCATGAATATGCTTGGTATTCTGGATAGGTAGTTTGGGCGTGCTCATACATTTGTGTTGTGGCTCGGGCTGGTGCAGGTGCATGGACAGGCGGTGGCGGCGGTGGAAACGTATCTGATTCCTGATGTGTGTTACTGCCCTTGGGAGGATACTGACGAGGCTTTGTTTTACCTATGGCTATATTGTGTTTAAGCACTGCACATTCATTTACGAAGTGGCCTGGTTTCTTGCAATAATTACAAGTCCCAGTAGTTTGTTTCGTGCTATTCCTGTTCGTGTTTGTGTTTGCCGGTGTTGATTGGGCCACCAGCACCTTCATCTTTGTGTCTTTCATGCGTCTCTTTTCTTGGTCATGTTCCTCTCTAATTCTGTTCTGGTGATACTGTAACATCTGTAACATTTGGGAAGGGCTGCTTGCTTGCCAAGTGCTCTCAACCTTCAGTACCCTATAGTTTACCTCAGGTATGGAATTTTCTACTAATTTGCTCACGAAAAGATGGGGATATGAATCGCTACCGGGCTTAAGGCCACTATTGATAGTGAAACATTTCTCAAACCTAGAGTAAAAATCGCTAGTGTCCTCGTCTGGTTTCTGTTTACAAGCTGAAATAGCATCCCAGTCTTCTTTCTTGGTAGTTAATAATCTCGGCAAAACTTGCACAAGGAGTTCAGGTAATTCTATAGCTCGGGGACCCAGACCAACCCCAGGGCCTCTTGCGTCTTCTTCTCCTTGCAAAACATCCCAGCCGATCTTTTTCTCTCCCACCTCCCAGTCCTTTTCTTTAAGCTTCTCGTAAATACCAGCAGGCAATAGTACTTTTAATAGCTTTAGAATGTCTGCATATGTATATTCCCCTAAGCGGAGAATGTCTTTTAGTTCCCTGTGAAAACCCCCTGGATCTTTATCATGGGACGGTAACATTTTTTTCATTTCCAGTATCTCTAATTTTGACAGAGGGGTGTAGACATACACCCGTTGCAGTTCGTTATTTGTACCCTTTACAGGATGAACCTCCCGTAGGGGGTTCAATTTGTCGTATATCTGCCCTTTAACCTGGGGTGGAGCGGGAAGGAGGGACCTAGTTACGTATACTATATATTTGTGTCGCTGATCCAAGATGACGTTAATCAATTCAGTACCCAAGTTCATCCATCTGTCTAGTATTATGTCATCCAGCAACCTATACAATAGACCAGGACCAGAATATTGGCTCTCATACAATGTTATTAAATGTTGGACCATGTAAACACCAGCTATGCGCTGTTCGTTTGTTGGAAGGCTCAAGAACGTCTGTGCTACGATATCATTATTATATAAATCATATTGGGATACCCACAGAGTGGCTGACCGTGCTAGTTCCTTTTCGGTCGGGGTGAAGGGCTGTTCGTTACCTAACCATTCATTCACCGCTTTGTCGGTGATTTGGAACAGACTTTCAAGGGAATATCTTTTTTTATAGCCGTTCCCTGTTTGCGGTGATTTAGGCCCTTGGGCCTTTCGAATCGTCGGGCATGGCCCACATATTGTATTTTATCTTGGTCCCCTACTTCATCATCATCAGATGATAACGCAGCTTTTTCGTTCGGTCCTGCTTCGTGTGACGCAATTATTGCCTTTCTGATTTTGGCCAACATGTTGTCTGTCTGTCCTGATTTATCATGCTGACCGGCATCTATGCGGTCACTCCAACCAATATAACGACGGTCCACATCCCCGTTACCTTCGTCTTTTTCCCTGATCAGACAGTTAATTAGGAAGCGAAGGATATGGTTCTTAATAATCACTTTTCTATTTTGTACAGCATCTGCTATGCTCTCCGAGCCTTCCCCTGTTCTAATGAATGTGTACATTTTCTTTAGATGTTTATCCATATCCAGTAACTTTTCCAAATCTGTGACTGCTCGTCTAAGCCGTAGTGAAAACACGAGCATTCTGTCTTTTCCCGGATCGGGATCGTATATACATTCGGGGATGTCTACTTTTACTGTCGGCCCCCCTCCTAACGCTATTCTGGATCCTCCCTCCCCGCCGTCCTCGAGCTCCTGGAGCTGTTCTGGCGTTGGGGGTGCAGGGAAAGATCCGTCCACGTATGCTGGTGGGGATTCCTCTAGATAGGTGTTAATAAACCTTTCGGATGCTGTTTGTTTTATTTTTCGGGGTACTGGCGGTGGCTCTCTAATGGAACTTTCTACTGGGGTCACTTTTGCTAGTTCCTCTGAAAGGACGGGGTAAATACCAGCAACGACAGTATTCTTTTTTCTTTCGATCTGCTCTCTTTTTACCCGTTCCCCTTCCTCCTGTAATTTCCTTTCTTTGGCTTTTTCAGACTCATTTTTACTTCTCTCTATTTTGTGGAACTCTTTTTCTGTTCTTCTATGTGACTCCTTGCGCCACAACTCAATGGCGTCCTTCTGAGCAGGTCTAGATTTTCTCTTCCATATTTCTTCCTCTACTTTCATAATGCTTTCCGCATCCCACGTTCCCGTGATAGGCCATCTATACTTGGTCTCTAAATCCTTCGTGTAATCCACCCATAGTTCTAAAAACAACACGGCATCTATACCGTGCTTACAGTACATGAAATGGCCAGGTGTGTCCCTAGGCGGAATGTTAACTGGTTCCTCTAGTACACCTTTCCTGGTACATATCTTACGCAGTTTTGAAAACAACGGCATGTTGGAATGTAACCGAAAACAAAAATCACAATGAACCAAAAACAAAAATCACAATGAAACAAACCTACATAAAAAACCTGACACATTCAAACCTAACTGAACCTGACTAAGACAATAACATTCATACAGTTAAATCGGTGCACCTGAAAACTTGGACTTTAATTCTTGAATGCATGCTCTTGAACATACCGGTCTCACAAGTGAGACACGTCTTTACCGTGTTCATTAAATGAACCCGTCTGTATTGCAACCCCCATGAGAAACTCACCGGGAAGCGGAACTTGAATTTGAACTTGAAGGCCTCGGATTCTTGACGCTGCGCAGGGAATGGCGTATCTTAGGTGGATCTCTAGAAACCTCGGACACAGCTCTCTCGCAGGGTGGGCTCTGGGTCGGGACAATCCGCAATCCTCATCGCCTCGTATGGATGCCTGGTCGCAGTCCGTCTCCTTCGCTGGCCTGAGGGAGTTGGCGGGGAAAACCCGCGGCGTGTACACTGGAAGTCCGTCACGGCTGTGGAAGGGGGCAAAACTGGACCTTCATCTCCGGCGCATGGGGAAGGAGATTTGTCCCTATTCGTGCGCCATTATGTTGTAAATAAAATATTACGCTCCCATAATTTCTATAATATCAATATGATCATGCATAAAGCAAGAGGCTGAGTCTGTGGTATCAGGCTCAAAAGGGCTTTATTCCAATAACTCGAGTTAAAGGGAGAATAGTACCATCACTACAAGGGATCTGGAAGGGTCTCAAAAGTATTCTCAGAATATTCTCAAACTTTATTCACAGAGTACAGTATATATACATTTGATATTATACGTAAGCAGAAGTGCAAGAGAGAATGAGATAAGAGCATGTGGGTGTGTAGGTAGGCGTGAAGGTGGGCGTCCATGTGGGCGTCCACTTGATGATAATAGGTAATTTGTCATAGGTGGGTGGATACCTGGAGGGGGTTGCGTGATCTGCTGGAATTGTACTGGAACTTTGCCTTACTTGTGCTCAACTCGAGCATGACGTGTAACTGACGTGGGGAAGGGTTGCTGTGCAACCGGGGAGTCTGGAAGTGAGGCCTTCAGTGAGGCCTTCAGTGTCAGGACGACCAGCACATCTTGTTTTATCTGATATCCGATGTCTGGAGCAGGGACTGATTTGTGACATAGGTTGCCCACCACCAAGAGCCGATGTGGCATCTATTTCTTCATGTACTTCATTTACTGCAGAGGCCTTACATGGGGGCTATGGGCTTTTTACTGACGTGAGCTTTGCAATCTCACAAAAAGAGACAGAAAGGCTAGGCTTTCTCCTTTGCAGATGGGTTATGTTTATTCCTCCTTCTCCAGGCAGGAATGCGGCTCTGTAGGAGTAAGCAGATAACCGTGCTCAATACTGTCTCGGCACCTTTGACAGGGCCCCTTTGGATGAGGCCCAAGTGTGCAAGGCCAAGGATACGCACCTGCAGCTTTCTGAGGCCTGAAACCTCTTTTCGGGTCTGGCTGAGCCACAAAACACGGGTTTTCATGTGGTGCAGGAAAACATGATGCAAAACGTGTAGGCCTCAATACAGATTTGTCGTTTCTCTCATGGGAGACTGGATGATGGCAGGCCACGTTTATAGCATAAGCATCATGATAGACAGGCCATGGAGGGGAAAGGCATGGGTTACATGCATGTGCACATAAGCGTTGGGGGGGCACATGGGGACACATAGGCCTCATAATTTTTATTTTCCTCAGAAGGATAGGAAAGAAGAAGAAGAATAACAAAAATACAAATGTAATGGAAGTGGACCCTGTTTGGTTTTAAATGATTTGCTCATCACATCATTCAGGGAGCTGCTGCTGGCAAAGGGGATGAATGGAAGCAGTAAGCCAAGAAGAAAACCATGCAGGCCTAAGTGGTAAAGCAGCACACTTATATAACTCCCACCAGAAATGGCCACCAGCCACATGGACACTCAAATCAATAGCAACAAGCAGGAGGCCTGGAAAACAATGAACTGAAACAGGCCTATAATAGCCAGGCAAAGGATGCATGCTTTGCCTTTAATGAAAATGCAAAAACGAAAATCTAGAGGGCTGAACAAGTGCTGCAAGGTACACAACAATACACCACACACAACAAAGGCATTTATTTAACACACACTAAAAAACTGAAATACCCCCAAAAACACACATTTTGCCATTCAATCCAATGCCATCCATGCCCTAAATGATGTTTAAATTCAACAGTACACACGGAAACAGTAGCCTAGAACACAACAAGTAGCCTAGGGCACAAAGGAAACACATGGAGGCCTATATGGCAAAAGCAGCACACGCATAACTCCCACCAGAAATGGCCACTAGCCACATGGACATTCACAATTCACAAGCAACAAGCAGGAGGCTGGGAAAACAATGTACTGACAAAAGGCCTAAAATTGCCAGGCAAAGGATGCATGCGAAACCACACTGCCTTGCCTTTAATGCAATTAAATGCAGAAACAAAAATCCACAGGGCTAAAAATGGTCTGCAAGGTACACAACACACCACACACAACAAATGCATTTATTTAGCACACACCCAAAAACAGAAATATCTCCAAAAAATACACATTTTGCAATTCAATCCAATGCCATCCAAGCCCTAAATGATATTTAAATTCAACAGAACACACAGAAACAGTTGTTTCATGCACCCGTGACTACCTCTGAGCCTACTGGATTAAAGGCCTGTTGGCAGACTAGGCCAAAAGCTTGCAAGCCTATGGCAAAAGCACACTACCGGGCTTCAAAATGGCCACCAGACACATGGCCAGGCCCACACAACTACAAGAAACTGAAGACAGACAAGGCATACCTATTGCAAAATGCACACTGCCTGGCTTCAACATGGCCACCAGCCACATGGCCAGGCCCACAACTACAAGAAACTGAAGACAGGCAGTGCAGGCCTATTGCAAAAAGCACACTGCCTGGCTTCACAATGGCCGTCAGCCTCATGGCCAGGCCGACAACAAGAAGCCTAGGCCACAAAGGAAACACATGCAGGCCTATATGGCAAAAGCAGCAAACTTATAACTCCCACCAGAAATGGCCACCAGCCCCATGGACACTCACAAATCACAAGCAACAAGCAGGAGGCCGGGAAAGCAATGTACTGACAAAAGGCCTATAATAGCTAGGCAAAGGATGCATGCTAAACCACACTGCTTTGCCTTTAATGCAATAGAATGCAAAAACGAAAATCCACAAGGTTACACAAGGTCTGCTAGGTACACAAGAACACACCACACAAAACAAAGGCATTTATTTAACACACACCCAAAAATAGAAATATCCCCAAAAATACACATTTTGCAATTCAATCCAATGCCATCCATGCCCTAAATGATATTTAAATTCAACAGAACACACAGAAACAGTTGTTTCATGCACCCGTGACTACCTCTGAGCCTACTGGATTAAGGGCCTGTTGGCAGACTAGGCCAAAAGCTTGCAGGCCTATGGCAAAACCACACTACCGGGCTTCAAAATGGCCACCAGCCACATGGCCAGGCCCACACAACTACAAGAAACTGAAGACAGACAAGGCAGACCTAATGCAAAAAGCACACTGTCTGGCTTCAACATGGCCACCAGCCACATGGCCAGGCCCACAACTACAAGAAACTGAAGACAGACAATGCAGGCCTATTGCAAAAAGCACACTGCCTGTCTTCAAAATGGCCACCAGCCTCATGGCCAGGCCCACAACAAGAAGCCTAGGCCACAAAGGAAACACATGCAGGCCTATATGGCAAAAGCAGCACACTTATACCTCCCACCAGAAATGGCCACCAGCCACATGGACACTCACAAATCACAAGCAACAAGCAGGAGGCCGGGAAAACAATGTACTGACAAAAGGTCTATAATAGCCAGGCAAAGGATGCATGTTAAACCACACTGCTTTGCCTTTAATGCAATAAAATGCAAAAACGAAAATCCACAGGGCTAAAAAAGGTCTGCAAGGTACACATAAAACACAACACACAACAAAGGCATTTATTTTAAACACACCCAAAAACAGAAATACCCCCAAAAATACACATTTTGCAATTCAATCCAATGCCATCCATGCTCTAACTGATGTTTAAATTTAACATAACACACAGAAACAGTTGTTACATGCACCCGTGACTACTTCTGAGCCTACTGGATGAAAGGCCTGTTGGCAGACTAGGCCACAAGCTTGCAGGCCTATGGCAAAAGCACACTAGCGGGCTTCAAATTGGCCACCAGCCACATGGCCAGGCCCACACAACTACAAGAAACTGAAGACAGACAATGCAGGCCTATTGCAAAAAGCACACTGCCTGGCTTCAAAATGGCCACCAGCCTCATGGCCAGGCCCACAACAAGAAGCCTAGGCCACAAAGGAAACACATGCAGGCCTATATGGCAAAATCAGCACACTTATAACTCCCACCAGAAATGGCCACCAGCCACATGGACACTCACAAATCACAAGCAACAAGCAGGAGGCTGGGACAACAATGTACTGACAAAAGGTCTATAATAGCCAGGCAAAGGATGCATGCTAAACCACACTGCTTTGCCTTTAATGAAATAAAATGCAAAAGCGAAAATCCACAGGGCTAAACAAGGTCTGCTAGGTACACAACAACACAACACACAGCAAAGTCATTTATTTTAAACACACCCAAAAACGGAAATACCCCTAAAAAACACATTTTGCAATTCAATCCAATGCCATCCGTGCCGTTTGAAATAAATTAAACACACATCAACGGAACAGTTGCTTCATCACGCACCCACCCATGACTAGCTCTGGGCCTTACCCACAACAATTAAAAAAATATTAATGATGAGTACCAAAATTGTAGTTACAGCAACTGCAAATCCCCAATCAAACAAACAAACAACAACACCAACTTACTTGTAAAATCTCAAATCCAAAAGTCCTCAAATCCTATGATAATGATGCAGCAGACACAAAGAGTGATCCTTCCAGCTCAAACTCCAAAGGAAGAATGAACAAGAAGATGGACAAAGCACTGGGAGGAGCCTGCTGATCAGGAACAGGAAGTTGGAGACTCTGTGGCATTTCCTCCCTCTCCTCCAAAAAAGGACTCTTTGCACAAAAAAGGACAGCCAAATGTCAATCTGAGGAGTTTTTTTCATCCAAATCATCATTTACAGAAGGTTTTATGCTGCTCGAGATATTCTTCTTCTCCATATTGAACATTTTGCGTGTTCGGGATCGTGAGCTTCACCAAACTTCCACCGGATGTCGGATGGCGCGTCCAAATGACGTGTTCGCGATCTCATGCTCTCTCTTGCGGTGTCGATGGCGCAGCAAATGATGTGATCGCGATCGCACACTCTCGCGGTGTCCGATGACGCGGCGAATGACGTGTTCAAGGTCACAAACTCTCATGGGATAGCGCGACCGGCTACCAACATCTTGTGGTGCACGCGAACGGATAGGAAAATTCAGCGGTGAACGCAGGGATCCCGGTAAGTAGCTACCATGCGCGCGAGAACAAATTTTTAAAGCGTGAACAAGAAATGGACTCTGCTACGCCGCATATCGCAGAAATTTCGACATTTCCACGTTCCCCGTGGAACGTCAAAAATGCCTAAATTTCGCAAATTACGCGAGTGGAACGGAATTTGCCGCCCGTAACTACACCACCTACAAGGACGCCATGACGAAATACCACCAAAGCATCAGAACCACCAAAAGGACTTTCATCCACAATAAAATCCACACCAATTCCAGCAACTCCAAGGACCTCTTCAGCATCATCCAGGAACTCACCAAACCCCACAGCCAAGCCATGGACATCACCCCCTCCCAGGACCTCCACAACAAGCTTGGACCCTACTTCCACCTGATGATCATAAATGTCTAAGATAACTTCAACACCCATTTGCCGGATTCCGCAGCCGTCCTGCCCTCCAGCAATGCCAACCAGGACACCAATCACGACCAAAGAGACTGTCTCGACCATGAAAGGCATCCATTCAGGGGGCTCCTACTGAACCCTGCCAACCACCGAGCCGCCATTGCACCAGAATTACGATACACCATCAACACAACTTTCCAGACCGGCACCTTCCCCAACGACTGGAAAGGTGCAGAAGTCAGCCTCCTACTCAAGAAGCCCTTAGCCGACCCAACAGACCTCAAAAACTACCGGCCCATCTCGCTCCTCCCCTTCATGGCTAAAGTCGATGAGAAGACCGTAAATGCAGAACTGACAAGTACCTATCCCATTGTACCAAAGCAGGGACACGGTGGGATGACAGCCAAAAACCAAAGACAATGGACGTCTACAAAAAAACAGTACGAACTGAACTTGTGACCTCACCCCTCAAACTGTGCTAAACCCCATCGGACGATCTCAACCAACTAATCACGACTGTACAAAAATAACGAAGATGTAACATCTTGATTTGATTTATTATAAATTGCATGGTAGAATAGAGTGGGACCTACCTACTACCTACTGACCGATGGCTAACTATTGAGTGGCGAACCGATTTAAACTTTGACGACAACGGTGACGCTGCTCAAACTCTACTGCTTAGGGTGACTGCTGCGTTTCCCTGAATCTTTGATGGTCCGGATGCCGCCCAATTACCTGATGATTGCGAACCTTTGCTATGCTAAAGTCTACGGACACCTATAGATGCTCGCACATCTCTGGTCTTGGTCGATCTTTGTGACTGTAGCGTGCTGAGCGGTGAACTTTAAACATTAATCTGCTTTGACGAATGACGACAGACTTAGAGGACTCCAGATAGTCAGATTAGGTAAAGATGATGTTCTGCGATATATTTTAAATTTGATATGCAAGCCTAAGCTCTTCAAGAAATTTTAGATAAACTGATATTGATTAACAAGAAATTAGTTTGTGGTTTATTAAAAAGAGCAAGATCTAAATCTTGAAATGTGTTTTAGCAGGTTCTAGATCACCATCAACCAATCCAACTATTTGGTCCATCGACCACGTGGGAGGAGTGCCTTGATGTTTAAGATTAAGATCTGTAGGTGTAAGGAGCATTGATGTATATTTTGTAAAATAACTTTCCCTTCCTTTAAGGTATAAGGCGTTCCCCTCACATGTCGAGCGCTTGAACCGCTCATCCCTCCAGCTGTGTGCAGTCCGGTAAATGATTAGTGTGAGTGTTGGTGTTATGGGCCCCACCAATGACTGCATGTGTGAATGAATTAGTGTGATGACAGGTCTGTGACGCAGGGAGGATTACCGGTACGGGTTGCTTTCCCCCGTGACCAGGGTTTTTGCTACCATCATCGTCATCACTACCCCATCATTGTCCAGTGGAGAGCTGAAGGACCACAAACACCAAGACCTGCTGCGCATTTACAAGATTTGGAGATAACATTAGTAAATGGTTGTCTTCATGTGAGGTAGCTCTGATGGTACACAAGTAGCCAGAGCAGTAATGGGGGATAGCTCATGGAGGCACAGGTCTACAGTGGGGAAGGACACATGTCTGATACTTGAGGTGGGTTACCAGGCAAAGTAAGTCCCTATAAAAGCCATACTTGTTGCCAAATTTGGGCTGCTGTCAGAGAGGTACCGTCAGATGTTTAAAGACAACCACAAAATCCCACACCAGTCTTGGGTAGATTTTGTGGACTACATTTTTAAGGCACGGGGCTGGGTGAAGGGTAGTGATGTAAACACTTATGAGGAGGCTGTAAAATTTAGTTGCAAGAGATGCATGTTCAGTCATTGTTTTCTAGAGCTATGCCAACACCTGATTGATATCAAACTCACTGACCCCAGGGTTCTTGGAAGGGAGGCAGACCTCTGGGTTAGTACCAGAGTGCCTGAGAAGGCACGTGGGAGTGATCCTAAGGGGGTGGTGCAGGTTACCCACAGCAAAGTGAGGGGGAGGTTAAAGGTGACCCAGACAGGTCAAAGCATAGTGAGGAAGGGAAATGTTTCCATACCTTTTCCAAGGAGAGCAAGATAGATTCTGGAGGGCGGTGGCACAGGGTGCCCCATTTCCAAGCCCAGTGCTTTAATTGCTCCCAGTTGGAGCAAAAGCAAGGAGACCTGGTCGGTATCAAGAAGCAA
The DNA here is from genome assembly GCF_964204655.1 of Triturus cristatus. Lineage (NCBI taxonomy): Eukaryota > Metazoa > Chordata > Amphibia > Caudata > Salamandridae > Triturus > Triturus cristatus. The sequence continues at coordinate 1,226,916,548 of NC_140590.1, read as the reverse complement.
CCCATTGGTGGGTCCTCTACAGGATGCAGCCCAATTTCTCACAGTACCAGTATCCAAGGGTAAATTTAGGATTCACTAATACCAGTGGACCCTTACTGATAGTGGTGGCATACACCACACTTTGTAATCTGTACCATTAAACCAAGTCCTTATGAGGTATAACTAGAGACCCAAAACTGGTAAACCATGTTTAATGATAGTAATTCACTGTATTAGACACATCTCAGCAGTGCTGCTTCTGGTAATCAGCTGATACAGCTCCTCACTTCTAAACAAATCATCAGGGGGAGCTGGCACATATATGAACTGGTGTGTGCATGCTGGCAAGGCAAGTGGCAAATAATAAAAAATAAGTCACTTACCTTGCCTGTTGCACATCCAATGTCCTCCTCTGTCCCTCCTGTGTCGGCTCTGCTGGCATCAGCTTACAGGAAATTTCACTAACCAATACTGTGCTACTCTCACCAGCATAAGAGCAGTACCAGGATTGGATGGAGCATCTTGGCTGGATGCTCCTTCAGGCACTTTAGGCCTGTGTCTTGATCCAGCTGTCTAAGACAGCTGAGTGGAGAGCTGCAAAGTGCACATGTCACTTTGGCCGGCTCAAAAGAGACAGCCAAACTGACATGTGTACTTTGGAGGGTCCATCTTGCTCCTCCAGTCTTCTATACTGCAAATCAGCAGCAGAGGGGGGCACCCCCCCAGCTGTAGGCTGCTGCGTCCTAAACGTTAAAAAGTAAAATGGCAATTACATTATTTCATTGCCATTCTATTTTTCACGTTTAGTGCCGCTGCAGCGGGCAGTGGGGAGACGCCCCTTCATCCTCATGATGAAACCGCCACTGCAAAACATGTTACTGCCATAGATCCACATTCAAACTTAAAAACAAGATCAACATGACAGACAATGAACATCCACTGTACAACAGTCTTTTATTACCTGACCAAGTGTGCATCACAAATTAAGGTTACGCTTCCGTACACATTGTCAATATTCAGTGATGAAAAAGAAGAACAACTTTTCAAGTTTTGAAACCATTAATTTGCTTTACTATGATGACATCACATGATATTGCATCACTTGCTACTGTACACAGATCAGAGAACCATCTGGCTTCTGATCCAGAGAGCATCATGAGAAATAAATGTTATGGCGCTGACCAGTTTTATCTCCACTAACAAGTTTCTTCATTGGTGAATCAAACTTAATGAGGCAGTGATGTCAATTAGAAATGTATGTATTTTTGTAGTGCAATTAGAAATTCCACCACCAATTATGAGGCACTCATTTCAGAACACTATAAGACATTCAGAGACTGGTGTGTAATTCCTGGGCTTCAACCATAGTTTCCCAAAAGCAAAAGAATGAATTAGAGGATACTGCAGGCTGTAGGTCTGTCAAAAGTCTACCTGCTAATTCTGTAGGGCTGGCAAGTCTCCTTCTTGGTGATTTGCCCACAGAATGACTATGTTTCTGTAGGTGTGTTCATGACCCTACCTCTCCAGGCCTCCTTAAAATCATGGTCATGCACCTTAAAGAACAACGTTTTGGTCCTCAATTACAGGATTTTTGCATAGTACAGGAATGCATCATATTTATGCAATATGGTGCATTGTTGTCCTTTCTCCCTGTGCTGGTGCTGCTTTGGTTACCTAGCGCCAACACAGTCACCCTTGCACCATGAGGCAAGGGTGCCTCTGTTGCATGCAGGATTTCTGTGCAGGAAGGAACACCCTCGTGCACAGAAACAGTGTACCACACAAAGTCCTAAAACCAGACTTAAAATGCAATGATGCCCAATCAGATTAAGGACAACAGTGTACCAAAACCAACTACAGTGCGACAACACCATCCATATAACAACTCATAATAAATTATAAAAGAGAATCTTATACACCCACCATGCAATTCACACCACTTATCTTGAAAGACTCACCCTTGACTGTTCTATTAGTATGGGAGATATTTTAGGCAGGGTAATTCTAAAGCAACAATTGAATAAGACAATATTTGGATATTATCCTACTTCTTATTTAAAGGTTTTATATTTAACAAATTTGCCTCTAAAAAAAGCCATTCATGTTTCATGGTAAATTCACAACATCGTAAGTTCACTTACCAAATCTGGTTTAACTGTCAATGATAGAAACGTAATCATCAGTCGGTAGCGAGATCAGTCCCTTTAAATTGTATCCTAAAAAAGACCATATAATAATTCTAAGAACCCTATACAATTCACCAAGTAAATCAAGGGTTGGTCAAATATCGATTTTATAAGGAAAGAGAAAGATACCCTCCTGCTAAATCAGAACACGCCTGAGTCAAATATCTAAAAATTATTAATTATGAGGACTAAACGGAACAACATTAATAGTACTATAAATGTTTGAGTTGTTATATGGATGTTGTCGTAGCATTGTAGATGGTTTTGGTACACTGTTGTCCTTAATCTGATTGGACATCATTGCATTTTAAGTCTGGATTTAGGACTTTGTGTGGTACACTGGGTGTCTTTTACTTTTACTTTTTTCTTTTTCTTTTTTCTTTGGTGAGGTTAGGTCTGACATAGGATCAGGCTTGTGTTTTAAATTATAATTTGGCCTTATATCTGTTTGTTCTACCCCTGATGAAGTCTTTGGGTATTACCAATAGACGAAACACGTGTTGGCAAGAACTGTGGCTGTTGGTTGTATCTTCGAAGAACTGAAGTGTGTTTTAAGTTCAAACAAGTCTTCTTAAGAAACAAGATACGAAATAAAGACCAAGGACAAACACTTGCAATTATTGTTTTATATGGACTCATGATTTGGAATTCGATAATTTTGCTCAGGGAACTGAATTTGTATTTAGTCTACATGTAAATCGTGACCTTCTTACCAGTTACCAAAATATTGTCAAGTTAAATACAGATGTACTATTATTAATTCTGCTTTACCAATATTTTGGGAGTTTACATTATTGTTATAAAATACTGGATGATACTTCAAGTCCAATATTGTGGTGCAAGACAATACACTTCAACCAATAACTCAACTTCCGGTTTCATTTATCTGACCATGCACTGGTACATGAAACACAATCACCTTTACCACTTGTCATCCATTGTATTGTTTGAAGTGCCCAGCACATTCTCCAGAGCGCAGACACTGTGCAAGATGGCTAGGATACAGCACAGAGCGGGAATGCCTCTTTTAACACCACCCTTTGACGTAGTGACTTCTACCAGTATTGTGCGTTGAGACCATAACTAGTGTTGCCACCTTTCTCAGCGATAAGTACCGCCCATTTTTGCACGTTTTAAGGTTCTTCGAAGACCTGGATGTGAAAATTAAATCGAACTTTATTTGAAATCGCCTGCATTCTTTCAAATGTAGTTTTTCTGCCTTAGTTCACCTTAATTATTTGTACGGGATCATAAAGGCAGTTCTAGAGCACATGTTTTATTTTCTATTTACTTCCTAAAATATGCACTGCTAAGGGAAAAACACCAGCTTTAAGAAATGGCCCTAATTTTTTACCAGCTGGTACCTTAAAATATTGGTCATGCTTGTGAAAAACATGGTCTGATGGCAACCCTAGCTGTACATTGCGAATCACACAAATTACACCCAACAGCACGCCTTTTAGTATGCGCACTTATACCCATTATTTCTAGGTTTCTTGCACTATAAACAGCCTCTGACGGCCCACCCAGCCCTGGAAGGCAATGGGCCCCTTCAAGCACTGGCTGAGTAAATGTTCATGTTCTTAAATATTTTTATTGTTGCATATTTATATAGCGCGAACTCGACCTCGAAGGTATTGGAGCGCTTTACATAGCACTGTATTTACATTACTCATTCAGGCACGGGGAGATAAATGATTTGCACACAGAATCACAGGATGTGGACGCGACCCCGAGGCTCGAACCCTGGTTTCCAGCACCAAAGTCGCCAATCATGCCGACGGACCACATCCTCTCCCCAAACGCAGCGCTGCCTCGGTTCCCCGAAGAGTGCCCCGTTCTCCACCATCAGAGGTAAAGGAAGACACCTCGCTGCAGGGAGGGACCGAGCCTTATGACGCAGGGTAAAATATGATACACGGCCCTCAAGGAGTCTGCCCTTCATGTAGGGATTAACATATGATGGAAAAAGACCTCAAGCACAAACCCTCAATAATTGCTGTCTAAAACGAATCACCGCGGAATTCAGGCCTGCATGGTTGGGTTGGTCTAGGTGAAACATTCTTCAGCTCCTCTACGGTAAAACAGGTTTGTCAAACCAACTCTGTAAGTCACATGTGAGGAAAAAGAAAACGTGCGTGGTCAGCTCTCACTGGAAGGCCTTTTTCTGTGCTTCCTTCCTCTTCGCCTGTGCCTTAGTTTCTGTTTTCAGGTGTCTTGGCTTCTGTCAGGTGTCTGTACCTGTCTCTATCCATAGAATCTCCAGCCGGCTCCCTTGTTCTCACAGTTGGGCAGCCGTACAACTTCCTCCTAGGCAAGAGCCGTTTGCACGTCACACTCCTGTGGCCTCTCATCCCTACAGTAACCATTTCTTGGGACCCTGTCTTCCGGCTCGCTGCACATCTTCCTGCTCAGTCGATGGTTTAAACAGCTGATCAGACCAATTGTTGTACCTGAGGCAGACGGGACAATAGGAAAGAGGAGATGGCTGTACCAGCCTCGCTGATTGCGGTCCTCTGCACAGGTAAGTCTGTGCCGACCTTCACTTGCGCACATGTTAAGATTTTTCCTATCCTCACCTAGGCAGAGGTAAAAGCTTGTAGCTCCTTCGCGTAGGCACAGGTAGAAGTTTATAGCTTCTTCACCTAGCCACGGGTAGGCACTCTGGACAGTCTGTATCTCCTTCACCGAGGCAGAGATGGCAGTTTCTAGCTTCTTTGCTTTGCCACGAGTATGCAAACTGGAGAGTTTGTAGCTCCTTTACCTAGACACAGGTAAGAAATTGAAGCTCCTACAGCGAGACACAGGTAAGAGTTTGTAAGAGATTGCAGCTCCTTCACCTAGGCACAGGTAGGAATTGTAGCTTCTTTACCTAGCCAAAGGTAGGCACACATGAGAGTTTGTAGCTCCACCTAGGCACAAGTAAGAGTTTGTAGCTCCATCACCGAGGCACAGGTAGGCACAGGTAGGAGTTTGTAGCTTCTTCACCTAGCCACAGGTAGGCACGCATGAGAGTTTGTTACTCCATCACCGAGGCACACATAAGAAATTGTAGCTCACTCAGTGAGACACAGGTAAGAGTTTGTAGCTGCTTCACTTAGGCACAGGTGAGAGTTTGCAGCTCTTTTACCTAGGCACAGGTAAGAGTTTGTAGCTCCTGCACCAAGGCACAGTTAAGAGTTTGTAGCTCCTTCAACAAGGCACAAGTAAGAGGTTGTAGCTCCTTCACATAGGCACAGGTGAGAGTTTGTAGCTCATTCACCTAGGCACAGGTAAGAGTTTGTAAGAGTTTGTAGCTCCTTCACCTAGGCACAGGTAAGAGTTTGTAGCTCCTTGACCTAGGCACAGGTAAGAGTTTGTAGCTCCTTCACCAAGGCATAGTTAAAGAGTTTGTAGCTCCTTCACCTAGGCACAGGTAAGAATGTGTAGCTCCTTCACCTAGGCACAGGTAAGAGTTTGTAGCTCCTTCACCAAGGCCTAGTTAAAGAGTTTGTAGCTCCTTCACCTAGGCACAGGTAAGAGTTTGAAGCTCCTTCACCTAGCTAGAGGCAAGAGTTTGTAGCTCCTTCACCAAGGCATAGTTAAAGAGTTTGTAGCTCCTTCACCTAGGCACAGGTAAGAGTTTGAGATCTTCTTCCACTGGGCTCAGAAAATACTTTTTGTTCGTATTCATCTGGGCTCAGTCTGGCTCGACTGGCTAAAGGGGACACAATACATTGGCAGACTGTAAGGCAGTTGTTGCTTTTAGGGCTGGAAAGGCTGATAATTCCCCTCAAAAGCAGCCATAAGTCCTTCTGAGAAAGACAACTACACTAATGCTGTGGAGATGAATGTAAAGCTTCTTTAATGTGTTTACTCTGTTGTGTATGAGGCTGGAATTCTGTTTTTTTCCTGAGATAATGTTTTTCTGCAATCTGCCCTGAGGCACAATGTTTCTTTTTTACCAAGAGGCACAACATGAAGAGATATTGCTCCGATGACTTTGTCCCACTGTCCTCTATTGTACATTATAAGGATACCACAAGATCCAGAACCTTCTTGAAGCAAGTGAACACAGGCTAAGGCCCTTTAGAAGGTAGTGGAATGCGAGAGATTTGGAATACCTTTTTAACTTACGCCTGGGGTACTTTATTCCTTATACTGCATGGACACGTCATGAAGATTTCCTCAAAAACCTTAAATCTGTGTCTTTTTCCGCTTCACATAAAAGAGATAGTATGGTTGCAGATATGTAGAATAAATGCAGTCTATATCATGCAAAAGTAAACAACACAATATGCAGCCAGGGATTTCTGATTAAAACATATGGGGCCTCATTGATGAAAAGTGACGCATAGCTGCGTGAAAACAGCAATGCGTCACATTTCATTGCGCCCTCCTTGCGACACCAATGATGTGTCATATTAACAATATGACACATCATGTCGCAAGGAGTCACAGATACGTCAGTATTTCTGATGTATCTGTAGGCGCAAAAATTACGCATTGCTGGAGTGTGTCCCAAAAGTGACGCAACTTCAGCAATGGGTCATTTCACGCGGACCAGTCCCATTTCAAATGTGCCTGAATCAGTCTTAATCCTGCTGTGAAGCAGGTGTAAGATATTGACCTATTTACGTCCTAGAAGGGGCGCCGCAAATTTCATAGATTTCACTGCGTCACTTCTACGAAGCTTACTTGCGTCGGAACGCCCACCCTGCATACATTATACCTGGTGTAGGTATAATGTGGCGCAGGAGTTTACAAAGTGACGCATCTACCTAGATGTGTCACTTTGTAAATATGACACAACATGGCGCATTTTTCACGCCGCTGGTGGTTCATAAAAAGTGACGCAACGGCTGCGCAAAAGTGATGTAAGGGCTCATAAATAAGCCCCATGGAGTCTCAAGTAAGTCACTTTAAAAAAAACTGAAATATAGTTCAGAATGTGGGGCAAAATAAGAATGAAACCTGCTTTGCTGTAATAAACTCTAGCTGTGCCATAATAATAAATTACTGATATCTTTCCTAACTGCTAATAAGCACTCATTTCAAGGAAACATGGCTCTGAAAAAGTTAGCTCTCTATTTGATTGTTGATACAGCATTGTCATTGAGCTGCCTAACCTGTCTTTCACACTTCTGCTGGGTATGGTTGCAGGTATTGTGATGTCCCAAATCAACTATAATAAGTTACTACGGTTGAATAATTAGGCAGAGCTCTTATTACAGGTGGCAAGACAGTAACAAGAAAATTAGAGACAGGTTCCCTCATATTTATTGCAGGCATACATGTATTACAGAGCCATTCGATATGGGTAGTTTCACTTTAAAGTTGATGTTGCCTAGCAAATCGAAGCATTTCTTAAAGATGTTCAACAATCACAGACAAGTTTGAAAATGTGTGGCACACTTCAACTTGCGCCTAATTCTTTTGTAAACCGTTTGCTGTAGGCACAGGGATCAGGGAATTGCACATTTCACTGCTCATTGCTATTTAGCGTGGGGTATTTCATTTGTTTGATTGCTATAAACTTCCCTCGGTTTGCTACTTTTCATTATTCATAACTCTTAAAACATGTCAAGGTCATGTTACGTCAATTAATGCAGTTTCATTGCGAATTTGTTTTGTGCTATGGTACACGCAAGAGTGCACGTTTTAGTTCCTGTTTTATTTCCTACTTGGGTATTGAAATATTGTAGGTAAGATAAGGTTGGGTTTTGCTGTGAGGATTGTGTTTTGAATCAACCACTCTTGTGGAGTGCTGTGTAGTGTCGCATTACTGTCACAACACTATACAGAGCCAATAATGCATTACGGTCTGTTGGAAGAATTCGTTTTTTTGAGTTGAACATATTTTATTGAAATTCATACAGCTTAGCAAGTATACCATAAATGTACAAAATAAGATATTAAAATGACAATAACAGAATAAAGAATGAATTAACCTTGGGCAGTGAACTCTACTCCGCTAGCGGAGTTTGCAGAGTTTTTTGCACTCCGTGTTACTCGGAGCTCGCGGAGTTCCGAAAAACTCTGCCCACGTAGTGGAGCGGAGTTTTTTACCTCGCTCGCATTCGTCAAAGTCAAGTTGGCGACCTCGAGGAACATCAACCTCTGGCAAGATTTTTCCTGGTTTGCGATTGGCAACATCAAGTTGGCGAGCGCGAGTGTGGAAAATCAACCTCCCGGGGAGATTTCTCAACGCGGGGGGGGGTGTCATGTTTTTCATTGCGAGTGGTCGCGTATGCTCGCAACCATGCGTGTTGCGAAACAGTCCATTGAGAAAGCTGCCGCTCGAGTGAAAATCTACTCGAGCGGCAGAAAAGGAAAGCAGAGACCGCTTGCGCTGTGTATGGTGCGTTCACGATGATTGCACAGTGAGGACAAGCATCCAGCACTGTGCAATCACCGCGAATGGCATTTTTCTATCGTACTCCGCCGGTTACGGAGCTCCACGTAGTGAGGCTGATTTTTTTTCGCACTTCGCAGAGTTCCGCGTAGTGTAACTCCGCTAACTCTGCCCAGGGTTAGAATTAATATATATTGATAAATAAGGGAAAGTAAATGGATGAGATAAAAGAGCCATAAATAAGGAGCAAGTTGCACATACAAAATTGCAGGATGTTCTCAACAGACATCCAAAGCAGTCCACCAAAATAACTCGGTCACATCATTAGAAAATATGTTAAAAAGTATAACCTCAGTTCTTCGATTAGTAAAATTCAGCTGTTCCTACTAAGGGGCTGATTATGATGGAAGTCCGGCCACCATCTGCTGCTGCAGTTTGATCAACACATTACAATGCGTGCGGTCATAGGCAGCAGGCAAAGGGACCGTCTGACGCTTTCCGACGGCTCAAGGAGCTCGTCTGTGCTTCGGAAACCCTTCATAATCCCTTAATGACGGCAGCTCCGACGTCAGGATTATGATGTTAGTTTCCGACAGCCATTCCATGTTGGCCTTTCTGACATGGAAAGGCTGTCGGAAAGCAGCATTGGTGGCCCCTATTTGGGCCCCCTTACCTCCTGACCCTTTGCTCTGGGGCATAGGGGTGCCTATGATGACCTCCTAAATATCCCTGCACAGTGAGGCAGGCACCAGGTGGTGTCTGCCACTCAGTGCATGGATATTTCAAAACATCCTTTTTTCAATGCAAGCTTTTGCTGCGGGCCTTTTCCGCCTGCTGAACAAGCTTCTATTGAAAAATGGATGCTTCAAACTGCCCTATGCGCGGTCACATCCAAAAACTGCTATCGGAACAGCCGACCTAAGGTCAGGCGCTTTCCAATACACAACGGACGTCCTCCCAACATCGTAATAAGCCCCAAAGTTTCAAACAACAGACAACTAATGTAGACACAGATCACCAAGGCGAAAAGGAATGCATTTATGCACAAAATTGTTTCCCAGATCACCATGATTTATATGGCATGAACCAAGCTGCAATGAGAGAGACCTCCGAAGTTTCAAGGTTAAGTTACAAATTTAATGCCACCACCTGAATAATTTCATCCAATAAAGAAGTTTGGGTAAGGTAACCCAGTCCCGGCAGATGCAGCAATTGTCACTCTGGGATTGAGCCCTGATAACTTCGAGAGGATGCTTCACCAGGAACACACATTCATTTTCCATATGAGGGGTACAGAGAGACAATTAGTTGCCCTGAATTTGGAAAAGAGGGATCCGCCACTAACCGTTCATTGGTTTACCGACAATGGACAATGGTATGTGATCACACTGGGAAAATAATGGGCAAGTCCATATGACCTGCCTTTTTGACTACTGGCTTTGTCAATGTCTTAGTGAATGCTTTTTGCCAATGATGTGCAGCATCAGTAAAAAGAAATGCTCTTTTTCTGATGTTGTGCAGCATTAGCATAAAAAAGGTACAATGATGTGAAATTGTCCATGCTGGACTAGGCAACATGATATGTTGAGGTTGTGTGAATATGTATGTGTTGTGTGAATATATATGCGCATGCATGGGGGTATGGCAACAGAGTAAGTCGCAATGAATTGAGGTCCTTGAGCCCACTTCATCTCCATCGATCCTACAAGGATCCTGCTGCCCACACAACCCTACTCTCTGCTACTTGCATCTCTGAGGCCTGCGACAGGGTGATACAGGCCTCCAGCAATCATCAGCTGGCACGGGACTTGATATGCCAGCACAGCAGCCTGTTGACACCCGCCAAGCTACAACCTTGGGTGTGGGCGTGCCCTGCTCCTCAGCTGGGCCGGGTCCACTCCAATGAAGGGGAGCTTGATCCACCGTGTAGGCCTTGCCTTTCTGCTATCAGAGTGGATTGTGCTTTGAGGGGTGAGGCCCTCTGGATGCTTGACTGTGACTGAGTACCGACCATACCGGCTGGACTGCCGAGCCCTGCTCGGTGGCCTCATTATTTTTTGTTATGTTATAACTATTTATAGAGTGAACAAATACCAACAAAGGTCTCTCCGCGCTAGCTACTCATGAAACAGAGCCCAAGGAAAAGAGAAAGACACATTTTAAAGAACCTAATTATCAAAAAAGCCAAATTTCTAGTCTTTGCCTAAACATAAAAAGTGAAGGCAGATCTTTGATCTGGCAGGGGAGAGAATTCCAAAGCTTGGCAGGTGCCACCACAAAGCTTCTGTCGCCCCAGTTAGATTTATGGGTTCTTGGAACAACCAATAGATTTGCACCAGTCGAGCGCAATGACCTATTCGGCATGTACATTTTTAAGGATTTTTTCAAGAATTCAGGTCCTATATTTTGTATGGATTTATAGGCAATACACAGTGCCTTAAATGTTATTGTGTCTCTGATAGGCAGCCAGTGCAGCTCTATAATGACCTCAGATATAGAATGACATTTCGGTGTCCCAGACAGTAGTCTGGCAGCAACATTCTGCACTAACTGCAATTTATTCAAGATAGATTGCTGAGCGTTAATCAGAAGACCATTACAATAGTCTACCTTAGACAGAACCAAGGCTGATAGGATCATTTGTCTAGCTTCCATAGGAATGAAATGAAACATTTCTTGGCCATTCTAAGAATATAAAAAGATGAACTGACTTCTGAGTTACCATGGTGTTTATGAGAAAGCTTATCATCAAGAATGACCCCAAAATTCTTTGCCTTGGTTACTGGAACAGGAGGCGGTCCAAGATTGTCTGGCCACCAATGAGAAGACCATGCTGGAGAAAGATTTCCAAACACAATCACTTCAGTCTTAGAAGAATTTAGTTTAAGGCAGCGATTGTCCATCCAGGTACTCACTGACACCATACCTCGTGAAAGCTGGACAAGACCCTGTCTCCATCTTTATGGATGGCAAAAACAATTTGCGTATCGTCTGAGTAAGATGTAAGACCTCAGCCAGACGATTTGATCCCTCATGCCAAGTTGGTCACATAGATATTAAAAAGAAAAGGGCTGATGGAGGAGCCCTGTGGGATTCCACATGGAAGAGAAAAACTTAAATGATTGGGCTCTGCTGGATAGGAAGGATGCTAACAGAGCTTTAGACTTGTCCCTTATACCTAAGGAGGAGATACGGTTGATCAGGAGGCCATGATCAACAGTATCAAAGGCAGCAGAAAGGTCCAAAAGAGCCAGCGCCGCTGCACCATCCCTATCCAATGCGAAACTTATTTCCTCTTCAGCTTTAATGAGGGCAATTTCTGTACTATGGATTTTTCAGAAGCCAAATTGCGTTTCATCCAGCAAATTGTGGGCCTGAATATATTGGGTCAGTTGATCAGTTATGATTTGTTCAGCTAATTTGGCGGGCAGCAGCAAATGTGCAATTGTTCGATAATTTTTTGTGTCATCTGGATCCAGATTTGACTTCTTTGGTAATGCCAAAAAAGAAGATCTTTTTTCATTGAGAAGGATAGACAACGGCCATGAACATAGAATTAAAAATATTTGGCAAAACTGGCCCAATTAGCTTCGAAGAGTTCCTTAGAATAGCGGGCAGACACAGGTCCGAAGGAGAACCTGATTTAGCCGCCCTCAATAGGTTCGCTACTAGCTCTGCAGAAACTGGGGTAAACTCACTTAAGGAGAGATTACTTAAAGATTCAGTGAAACAACCCGAACTGGTTGGGGGGACAGATGAAGTGTTTAACTTGGAATAGATAGAATCTACTTAAGCCTGAAAGGTAATGGAAATGGAATTGCAGAATCATTGAGTCGCTAAATTTGACAGATTAAGAGAAGATGTCTCAAGCTTGAATACCACCTGAAATAGGTGTTTAGTAGAATCTTGAGCAGCTTCGATTTCTCTCATAAAGTAGCTGCTTTTCTCCTAAAAAAAGAGATGTTTATAATTAGACAAGGCTTCTTTATAAAGATGTTTTTCCTGGCTATTGTAGTCCTGTCTCCAGCGTCTCTACTGATTCCTACAATGCTGTTTCTCAAGCCTCAAGGCTTCCGAAAACCATGGAGCTGAGGGTGTACTTCTATTTTTGGAGGCTATCTTATAGTTTAGCAAAAGAAGTATGAAGCCAATCTGAATAGCTCAAAGCTGCCTGCTCTGGATCCTGAGAGAGGACTGGCTTAGTATCTACTAAATCTTGTCTAAGAAGCCCCTGGTCTATATTCTTCCATGCTCTAAAATATTTGGGAGACAGCTTCCTAGGGTATGTGGAAATCACCTTTAGCAGACAGATGTCAAATAAAACTGAATGATGGTCCGACTATACCAACGGAAGAACCTCCTTAGAAATTATGGCATCATTGTTAGTGAAGAGGCCATCTAGGTTATGACCCGCCGAGTGTGTGGGAGTGCCTTCTTTCTGTAGAAGGCCATCTGATCCCAACTCCATAATGAGGCGGTAAGGGTCTTTGTCAGTATTATTAGCCTCCAAATGATAATTAAAGTCTCCCATAATAGTAAGCCTAGGAGGGTTTGTCTGAGACACAGCCGACATCAGGGCCTGCAACACCTAACTGTCACTGCACCCAACCAGCCTGGGCCCTTCAGACAAGGCCTTGTGGATGACCCCTCCCCCACAGTCTTCATCACCTGTGCATTTGGGGCCCCAGGAGGAGAGCAGCAACTGAGGGGCTTCCCTCCCTTTGTTTGTGACTCAATCAAGCTGATGCTGCCTGCATTGGAGCACTACATGGAGGATGACATCGGGGGCCCAGAGTGGGGGATCTCCCCCCTAATTAGTCTTCGCCCGAGGACTTATTGCCTGTTGTTCCTTTTGAACACAGACTTGAGATTCTCTGGAAAGTACTGGCTAATAAATTGATACATTTTGCAACACAACTAATACACCCAGATCAGAATGGTGTCATTCTCGGTAGGAATACCTTCTTAAACATGCGCCACCTTTTCGTGATTATGGACTGGCCGAGAGAGTCGGTCGCTAATTCCTGGGAAGGAGCCCTCAACATAAGAAAAGGCTTTAAACACTCTGGGGTGAGCTTAATTGAAGGAATCCTCTGCCGACTTGGGATGGGGCTGAGAGTCCTGACCTGGGAAGTATCATATCTAAGCCACTACACACTGAATGTGGCACAAGGCAGGGCTGTCCTCTGTCATATTTGCTCTGGCTATGGAACCCCCGGCACGTGTGTTACATGCCAGTGTCCAGAGTGGGGTATCTGGGTCGAGGACCAGTGGTATGTGGTCTCACTTTATGCTGACAACACATTGGTTTATCTTTACACAGATGAAGGCAACATCCTCCGCCTGATAGATCTACTGCATTACTTTGGCAGGGGCTTTGGCCTCATGGTGAACAGGGACAAATCCGATCGTTTAGGCCTGACGGCAGCCATGATTGAGCAACAACAGAGGCTTTCCCACACCCTCTTCCCTTGGAGTTACGACACCTTTAAATATCTGTGGACTAGAGTGTACCACACTGAAAAAGACCAGGTAGATGGCAATATCAGTAGAGCATTGTCTGTCGAGAGAGGCTTCCTTCCATTTTGGACAGGCCTCTCACTCTCCCCTATGGGGCGCATAGCTATTTCCAAAATGCTGCTGCACCTGCGACTACTATATTTCTTTTCTGCCATCCTTGTCCTTTTGAACAAGTGTTTTTTCACTGGGCAAAGCTCACTTTTGATTGCACTGATACGGGGCAATGGGAGGCGATTGGAAGCAATCACCAAATGTTACGCCTCTCTGCCTCAGAGTGGTTTCAGGTCCCCAAACTAAGAGTATCATTATGCGGCGGCCAAATTACAATGGCCTACGCACTGATTGGTGGGAGAAGGTATATCAGAGATGGAACATTGATTTAGGGGTTTTCATCTAATCAGGACACTCAGGAAATGTTTTCCATTTACCTCAATTGAAATGCATCACTAGGTGGCCATTTCTTTAATTTCATCTAGGACGTATTATTGTAATGCTCTCTACTTGAATATTAATGATTTCTATTGCACAGAGTGCAAGTGATGCAGAATGCAGCGGCCCGCCTTGATCTCAACATACCTAAACATGCCTCTGTTAGAGAGGGTATTCACTTGTTACTTTGGGTCCCTGTTAAAGTGGGTTGTGTTTAAGGTCCTTTACAAAAAGGGAGTGTTAACAGAGTACAAAGACACAAGAAGGGTTCGCGTGGTGGGACTATCATACCAGTCTTTGCTATATGCACAAACATTCTTTACTTTTATTACATTTGTAAGATTCACCACATTGCATTGGACCTGCTTCAATGTTTTGAAAGAAAACACACATATGGGCTGTTCATAAGTAGGTACTAAAACCTCCCCCACTTCAACGGAAGAAGTGGGGGATCCAAAGAAACCTTTACTTGATGTGTAATGTTCAAAAAGGGCTTTTTGTATATGGTACTGATGCTGAGTGGAGAGCACCTTTGATGCCTATTTTTCCCTCTATGTGTCCTCTTTTTTGAATAGTGGGCTTAAGTGTGGCCCCTACAGGGGGCAGAAATATCCTCATGTGGGTGGCCAGTACCTGCTGGGGAAACTATACCACAATGTGTTCTAAACAGACCCCCTGTGCACAGGGTCTGCCACTCTGGGTGATGCCCGGCTGCTTTACAGTCTGGCTGTGGGATGATGTATCCTAGCGGAAAGAGGTGGGACTCACCACGTGGGAGGATATTTTTGATGACAAGGTTCTATATTCCTTTGAGGTCCAGGTGAACAACTTTGGAATTCAACCAGGATCCTTCATACTCTTTGCTTCCCTAACACATCAATTGTGCTGGGTCTGGCACAGGACACATGATGAAACTAAGTCTTCACAATTTCTGCATCAGTACTGACACATGGGGCCAGATGGGCTATTACCTGCCTCTATCTTTGATAGTGCCACGCTGTTACCGTTTCTGAAGACTCATTGCGAAGCTGTGCTGAATGTGATACTTTCAGACAAGAAATGGACACAATGCATATGGATGGTTAAAACCATCTCCTCCTACTCTAGACTTAAATATACCCAATTCAATTATTTACACCATACATATCTCACCCTCAAATAGATAGCCCAAATGGATCCAGGCTCTGAGAATCACCTGACCCGATCTTCAGCTGATGCTGCAGACTTTGTCCATATGATGTGGGGCTGCCCCTCTATCAGTGCCTACTGGGATACTCATTCGTATCTCGGATCCATTGTGTTACCACTTCGCGAAAGATGTACTACATTGTTTATCAGGTCACACCACCCGCTCCAGTGAATGTAAGTCCCCCAACAAATGATTGATCTAGCTCTAATTCTCGCCACATGGTGGATAGCCATGTGCTGGAATTCAGCACTCTCCCCCGCTTACAGCTGTGAGTTTCAGATTTACACACTGGGAAATGGCTGAGCAAAACATCTCTGCAAAGTCAGTATGCCTTGCGATGGATCTACCCCACTTCCTGACTGGGAAGGATACCTATCCATGGTGGAGGCCAAATAAGACAAGAGGACACCTTGAATCCCTGGGTGTACTGCTATATTTCTATCCTTATATATTTCTTTTGCCCATCAGTGGCTGGAAGCCCTGGAGGTGTTCCTCTCTCCTTTCTGCTGCAACCCCACACCACCATAGTATCCTGCTCTTACCGTCCTAGCAGTGCACTCTGATGGTTCCTGCCTGTCACTCCCAATCTCATGAGATCCTCCCTCCCCATGCTGTGGTGTCCCCTTGGGGATGTGGAGGTGCCCCTCCCCCCAACGCCTACTCATTGTTGCACGTCTATGACTATTTGAGTTTTGTTGTTTATGTTTCCTTAACTACTTAGGGCCAGATTACGAGTTTGGTGGTGCTGAAGTGGGACCCCCCTGCTGCCACACCGCCAAACCCGTGTGAGAACCGCCCGCCATATTCTGACTTTTTTAGTCATCGGTGGGCGGTTGCTTTGGCGTTCTCACTGCGGTGTCTATTAAAAAGACACCACAATGGAAACGTCAAAGGAAGTTCTAGCACGTAATGGAATGTGAAGTCCATGCTGTGCTGCAACTGGGCAGGAAAGCACACAGGGTGGCACATGTTGTGCCCCCTGTGTGCACCCACATGGAGTGAGGCACAAAGGGTGCCTGTAGGGGCTCTTTAATTCCTCACCCCCACTGGTTTCATGGAGGAAAGACCTCCATGAAGGCAGTGGCGGTGAGGAAAGTCGTTCCCACTCATATTTCTGCCTCAAGCCCGCTGCACTACTACCAGGGAATGGTGGTTGCCTGGCAGAATCAGTGGTCCAAGGGCAGCATGACCGCCAAGGCTGTAATGTGGCGATCGGAAGACCGCCGCCCCACCACGGGTCTGGCAGTCCGAGGACTAGCAGACTCGTATGAGGCCATAAGTCTCTCTGCTATTTAGCAGCACACAATGGTATGAGCAGACTGTAGAGTGCAAAGATGAAGCAGAGGCATCTTACCTGCATTTATGCTTCAACGTATGCCATACTCAAACAGGTGCTCAATGTAAGGGACTGTACACTGTATTATAGCACCAAGTTGTGCCAAATGTATAAGCTTTTCCAAAATGCTAATAAAGACTTTTAGAAACAAATGTATGTAGGTGCATGCGTTATGACCTATGCACAAGTAAATGTCACTACACATGCATGTGTAAATATGGGCATCATTCCATTTATTTATTCATCAAAATTGAATTTTTACTTTTGTGAAAGCACTTTTTTGGACTCTGCTGAGCCCGTGAAATAACTTGAAACGAAATTGGGTTGGGAGGGAAGGAGAAGCAACAGAGGATCTGATGGGGAGAAGTCAAAGCGAGAGTGGGAGAAATGTGAAGTGGGTGGATGAGGAAGGGAGAAGCTTGAAGTGGGGGCAAGAGGAGGTAATAAATAAAAAAAACAAGCTAAAGCGCCCCTGTGAACCTGTCTCCGTAGTTCTTGTTGGTTGTTAGATATGCCTGGAGAGTTTGGGTGCATTACAGTGTGTCCCTGTTGACTTCTGTAACAATCTTAGCCACTTTGTATATTTGTGTCTATTTAATTTTAATTTGTGTTGGACTTTGGGTTTCAGTTTAGATTTTCTATATATGGCGTTATGTTTTGTTCTATGTATGCCATTTATTGATTGTTTAGTTAATTCTATATGCTCTTTCAAGTTTCTTTCTGTTTGCATTTTTTATGCTTTATAATAATAAAGTAAACAAAGCTTTTGGTGGGTAGGTGAGCACAGTCAACATATTTTCCTAGTCTATGATTCTGATGGTTCTGGCAAACTCCAGGTCATACCACATGGACTGTTGGTTCTCTACCAAGGACGAAGGCGGCAGCAATACTTTTAAAGTGTGGGATCCGATTGTGCTTGCAGAGGTAGTTTTCGGGATCCCCTAGAGCAGTTCTGGACCTAGGTTGGCATAGGAATTAAGTAGGGCATTCATCATGTGTGCAGGTCTGAGCTTAACATAAAAAACAGTTTCAACAGTGGCTCAATTTGTGAGTGCAGCCTGATGAGTTCAGGAAAATCAGTGCACCTGAGGAAGGCCATGTCTGCTTTAGATTTGGGGGAACTTGGTACATTTGTAGTTTTGCCATGATTTATACTTTGCTACATGCTCTCTCTCTTGCAACACAGCCTGCAATTAGTTTTTTAGAGTTAACTACATAAAGGTTGTAGATTTCACTGCTTTTCAGACACCAAAAATCATATCTGAAAAATATGCATTGTTTCTGTTATCCATACAGCAAACCAAATAAAATGAAAATTAGCATTTCATAATGGACAGAAGAGGAAGTGAATGTAAATGTCCAGTATTTGTAAAGCGCAAACAATTACCCAAGGGTGTTAAGGCGCTGGGGGCCCTTGCACTTTGATACGATTGTTTTATACACGTTTTTGATTTTCCACTGTTTCACATTTAGACTTGGTAGAAATGATTACACCATCTGACTTTCCCATGCTATCATGTAAACAGAAAGCTGTAATAAAGCAGTAAAACGTTCACAGCCAACACACAGGGAAATAAAACAATCTCAACTTCTTGCAGTACTCCTTATTTACCCTTCAGCTTGAGGAAAAGGTACATAAAGCACGAATAGTAAAAAATAGAGGCAGGATTTCGATAAAAACAAACAAGATTGAGGAATTTCCTAACTTGCCTCCCATGCGGTTTTATGCACGTTCCACACTGCCACAGCGTGATCTCAACGGAGCTGATCTTTTATCACTTCCCAGGAATACAGGGCAATGGCGCACCACTGACTCTCACTGTAAACAGTAAGGGTCATATTTTCAAGGAGCTATCGCCAAGTTAACAGCACTTTATCGCAGCCAAAGTTGCAATAAATTTATCGCTCCACTCACAAGCTGGTGAAAACAGCCCACAGCACCAGTTTACCAGTGATAGCAGCTGCAAAAAACATCGCCACAGATGACCCCCGCAACTATCGCTAATGAGATGCAGAATAGGCGTTCCCGTGCGAAAAGCAGCAACAACACCACTTCTCAACATTCTCAACGACCAGCCAGATCGGTGATAAGAACACAAAACAGGTGATAAGGCGCATTAGCACCAGGAAACTAACACCTGCTCAGACCTGGTGCAAAGTCGGACGACAGCCTGCACCACAAAAGGGAGTCCTGCCCAGAGCTACACCTGAAGGGCAACAGATCCATGGAGCCACTGATCATGTGGCCTGGACACCCAAGAGGGCCACAACACCCACCGCCACCACCCCCAGGACCCCAACCCCCTGTGGACACCTCCCAGACCCCCCCGGACACCCCCCGGACAGAGGCAGTGCAGACAAAGACAGTGGACCCCCAGGAATCGCACCAGCCTCACAGAACAAACACCTGATAATGTAATTGCCCACTACAGGCTCTAAGGACAACCATCCTACGCATCCTGACCATCATCGCCCAACAGGCCAATGGCACCAACACAGCGGACAACCAACATCCCACCCCACACAAAGCTGCTGGCTGTGCTGCACCTGTTGGCCTCTGATACCCGCAAACAACACCGCCAGAGTCGGAGGAGTCTCACAACCAGCCACATCCAAGTCCCTCACACCTGTCCTGGATGCCATCATCAGCCTGGTACCCCAGTATCTATACATCCACCACAATGCACAGGATCTGCTGGAGACTAAGTAAGGACCATACACCATAGCTGGATGCACGCACGTGTTAGCGGCAATCCACAGCACACATGTCCTACCTGTGCCCCCTGGCGACACAGCACACAATCACCGCAACAGAAAGCACACATCTTACATCAATGTGCAGGCAACATCCGAACACAGTGGAATCTCCACCAATGTCGTCGCCAAATACCCAGCCAGTGTGCATAATTCCTTCATCCTCCAACAGTCCATCATCAACCAGCGCCTCCAGGATGGCACCTAGGGAAATGCACAGCCCCTTGGCAAGTTCCAAATGAACACCCCACACACCTCAACTCCACAACCATGCAACTCACAACTCTAGCAATGCACACATCACAAAATCACAACCAACATGCAAAACAACATGCCCACCCACCAGACACGACAGAACAACTTACAATGGTAACCTGGGCAAGCTGTGAACATGAGCCATCAATGGCATGGCACCTCAGCCACACAATAGCGGAATGTGGGGAGAGGTGGGTACCAGGCATGTGTGAAGGAGGCAGGAGAACCATGACTGGGAAAGTATACAATGCCAAGAGTGGAAGAGATGTGTGTTGGACAGACCGCAGTATGTAGAACACACCCATATCCATGGCGACATACACCACTGGTGTATGGAGTGTAGTGGATAGTGGACGCAACCATGTCACCCCAGCCAGTGGGGGAGTTTGCGGAAATGTTGTCTGTTACGTCCCCCCGTTAGGGTTGAGCAGAGTGGGATGGCCCGGCGTACGCCAGGCCAGTGTAGGGGTGTGAATAAAAAAGCATGTAGCCCTGGGCATGGTCCTCTTCCAGAATGCCCAACGTCTCTGCCAGGGTGGCGGCTCTCACCCCACCACGAGGCTGACACCGTCATCGTGAGCAGAGTTGCCTGCGATCCTGTGCGCCTGCCGTACCCTGGCCCGCTGCACCCCGAACCCGTCAGGCCCAACCCAGCGCAGCCAGGCCACACTGATCACCTGCCGACACCGGCGTGTGTCAAGGAGGGTTCACCCCGTGCCGGCGCAAGCTCCAAGCCTGAGGCCTGCGACCTTGGCAGCCTCCTCAGACCATCATTGCCTCCACGACACAGGCACGCTTGACTCCTTTCTCGATGACGTACTCTATTGCTGCCTCAGGCCTACACTGCGGTCGAGTAGGCCACACACAATTTGAATTCAGTCTTGATTTATTAATGGCTGACTTGATGTCATTGTACAGGCCACAACGCAGACTGCATCCCCTTTCAGCCCCGGTGCCACTAAGTCTGTTCACAGAGACACATGGACACTTTCTGGTTGGACTTTGGTGGCGACTGAGTCCATGCACTTGGGGTTGTCGTGGCCATCATGTCAGTGATACTAGCTTTGTTGTGAGAAAGATGCAGTGGCATTCCACTCCTCCATTTGCTGCTTCCGGACAGCTTCCACCCTCTGCATCATGCCCTGGAGGACACCTTCCACTGTCCTCTGTAACCCTCTGCCACATGCACCTCGTACATTGATGAGGACCCGCTCAGCTCGCGTGGCCCATCTGACTACACCACTAGTCACCGTCCTATGGCAGTGGGCCGGTGCCGGATGCAGTGCATCCGGAGCCTCTAACTCTGTGCTGGTCAGGTCCGGGACCCCTTCTTCTGAGATATTGGATGGCCTCTGAGGCGATGGCTTTAGGGTCATCAACACCATGTGTCTGTGGTCCTGCGCTGTCTGCTGCATCTGGCCTCAACTGCGGCCCACCAGGGCTCACACATCAAATCGAGACCTGAACGGCCCAGACATCTCATCACCGCAGGAGGCACACACCACCACCTCCAGGACCAACTCCAAGCACCAACTGCCAGTGTTGAAACGGTCGGACTGGCAGAATTATGGAGTTGCTCGCACCTGTCATGGATACCATCTTCTGCCTGATCCCCTGCTCAGCACTCCAGGTGCCACTAACTCAGTGCATCACGAATCATCGTCCATTACTGTTTAGGTTATGTGCTGTGGAGAGTTCACGCAGCAATGTCACCTCAGGCAGTGTGGGAGGCCTTGGACGACGATGAGGAAGATGATGCAGGTGCGACACCCCCCCACTGCAGCTGCATCAGGAATGTCCGGAAGGGACACAATCCTAGACATTTTCCTCACATGAGCATGCTCAGCTCTGGTGCCCCAAACTCAGTGCACTGCAACTCACAGACACTTCTGTTTGCTCATTGTGTGACCTCTGGACTTGCTCCGGCTACCTCTATGATGCTCCGCAGTTGTCCCTATAATGTTGGTGTTGTCTGTTTCCATATTCATAGTGTTCACTGTTGTATTTGTTGCCAGCACCAACATCTCCCTGAGGGCTGGCTTGCACTAACAACACACTCATCCAGCACAGGCATCACTGTACATGTGGTCCTGCCAATAAAGGGGCCGGGCGACATAATAACTGCGTGTGTCCCTGTGGTCTTGTTGTATGCATGAGGGCTTTACGACATTACATTGTGCTGTGTACAGTGGATGCCGACATGTCACCGCAGGCAGCGGGTTAGAGCTTGGACATGTAGCTTTGTCGTCGCCCACTCAATTTATAAGGGAAGTGGACTGGGCCGTCATAAGCAGGGCTAACGTGGGTGTGTGACTGATTTGTGCGTGCCCCTGGGCGTGGTTCTGTACTGGGAATGTGCATCTGCATGTGTCTCCATGGCAGTGTGGGTCTCCTTTGTGGGGTGCAGGTGGTCCCTGAAGGGTAATGGACACCCACGTATGTGTTCTAGTTCGCCTTCCATGGGTTCGGACCACACCCGTACCTGTTGGGCCGCCTCCTTTTAGTGTTCTGACACCTGGCATTGGGGTGGCATGTGTGGGTCGGTGAAGTCTTGTGAGCCAGCCATGCTTGCGGGTGCTTCATGCTGTGTGGTCTGTTGCAGGGGCTGGGTTCTTCTCTAAGTAGCTTGTCTGCCCTGGTCCTGGTGGTGGGTTGCGTGGGATGTCCATGGGCTGTTGTAGGGCGTTGGTTTCGAAGGTGTGGTGGTCGTCTCTGTCATCACCGATGGGTTGTCTGGTCTGACCGGCTGGAGGTGTTGTTTGTCCCTCTGCAACGTGAAGGGGAGATGCATGTTTACATTGTGTTGACAAATAATGTTGGCGCATTGTTGTTGTAGACATGCAGACTGTATGACAATGTACATTGTGACTGTTTGGGTGGTGCTGGCTATTTGAGTAGAGACAGTGGACATTTGGACTACATGACTGATGTGAGGTTGATATGAAACTCGCAGTTCTCTGCTCTGTCCAATGTGATTGGCCTGTTTCTGCGCATGGGCAGACCCAGGTGTGTCCCCTGTTCTGCAGTGAAAGGTGTTGCACTTTGTACCACATTGTCATGGGATGTGCTGTGATTGCTATGTCTGTGTGCTGCAGTGTGCCATGGGGATGGGGGACATTTCCCTGGGTCATTGTGGTTGTGCAGTGTGCTACACATCATTGTGCATGTGTGCCATTGTGCCCCCAGTCCGTGTTCGATCCTCATCCTGTTGTTGTTGTGTCAGGTCCTATCGAGCTGTGTCCGGACTCCCAACTCCTTGCACTGTCTCCACTCTAATGACTGGCCTCCATTTCCTCCAGCTCCTCCTGTGGCACAGGAGTCCCACCTCCTGTCGCCGTTGCTGCCTTCCTGTTGGCAGCGGCTTTGGGCCTGGTTTAGGTTTTCACGTCATGCCAGCACCTCTTGGCATCCTCCATTGGCCTCCTCGACACTCCGGCTGCATTCAAGATAGTCTGATTGTGGGTCAGTTGCTGGTAGTGTTCTGTCACCTCCGTGACGCTGGTCTTCTTTTCCTGCGGACTGCACCCCGTCTTCCTCTCCCTCTTCTCCTTGGCCTTCCCCGACCCCATTGTTCCTTGCTGGTGGTCTGTGAGGTTCGCGTTGGACTCTGCGCTCGGTCAGGGTGCATTCATGTTGCTACGCACTTTGCATTCTTTCTGGTGTGTTGTTTTTGTTGCATTTTCCCACCAGACATGTGGGATTTGCAGGCCTGCCGCTGGTTTTTGCGACTTTTTGTATCGCAATAGGCCTCATTGCAGCTGTTTTGGCGTTTGTGTTTCACATTTTTGTGCCGTGGCGTTGATTTTGACGCGCCCATTTGACGCGTTATCTGGTGATTATCAAATGGTACCACCGTGTTCTGAATATTTGGGTAACACGGCGTAAATTTCCCACGATGGACTGCGATGTTGGAGGTTGCGTTAAGTTACTTTTGCGATGGTTATCACACGTTCATGAGAATCTGCCCCAAAGAGTGATATGCAGCTGACACATCAAGTCACTAGGCTGCATTTCCAGGTCAAGGCAGATGTCATGCTCCCTGTCAAATCAGGAAGCATTAGCTGGAGTAGGTGTCTGAAGGCTGATTCTGCTTCTGCTTTGTCACTGTAAAGTAGCTTGGGGTAGTTGGGGTAGCAAACCTGAGAGTAAGGGGGTTTGAGTGAGGGATAAAAGCACACTGGAGAGGGCAAGAAAGTATTTGGACTCCGAAGGAAAAAGAAAACAATACATAGGGGCATATTCTAAAGCCCCTATCACCACCACAACGTCACTCTCAGTGATGTTGTTGTGGCGAT
Organism: Triturus cristatus; assembly: GCF_964204655.1. Taxonomy (NCBI): domain Eukaryota; kingdom Metazoa; phylum Chordata; class Amphibia; order Caudata; family Salamandridae; genus Triturus; species Triturus cristatus. Next base: position 1,226,892,271 of record NC_140590.1, on the reverse strand, counting down.
AGGGGCTTAGCCCTATTCACAAGGCAGAGTTAAGCCACATTAAGTGGCTTAACGCGCTTAACGCTGCCTTGTGAATAGAGTCCACTTCACGCTGTTTTTAGTGTGAAAGGGGCATGCAGTGGGTGTTGCGGTAGGCGTTCCCCCGCAACACCCATTGAGTTTGACTCTACCGCCTATTCTCAAGGGCAGCGTAAATAGGAGGTAGCGCCAAACTTAAGAACAGGAAAAATCTGGTCTAAAGGTGGCGAAATGAAGAGAAATGCTTTATTTCTCCTCGTTTTTGCTTTTTCCATGTGTGCTGCCTTGTGCAGCACACATGGAAATAAGCAACATGCCCTGGTTTGTTTATGTACAGGAAGGTGTCCCTTCCTGCACATAAACAAACCTTTTTTTAAAATGCTGTTTTGTAACTTACATGTGTGCTGCATGAAGCAGCACACATGTAAGTTACAAAATGGCATTTAAGGTTTGTTTATGTGCAGGAAGGGACACCTTCCTGTACATAAACAAACCTTCCTGCTTGCAGACACCCTTGCACTCTGGTGCAAGGGTGTCTGCGCTGGCGCTAAGTTGTGAAACTTAGTGCCATCACAGGGGGAAACGCGAGGCTGCACCATATCCTTGAGAATAGGGTGCAGCCTCGCGTTTCCGAAGTTTCGGAGAAAGGCGTTAAGCCAAGAAGGCTAACGCCTCTCTCCGTGACTTCATAGAGAATATGGCCCATAGTTTCCTAAACTTTAGCAATGTAACAACACAAGTTAATTGGCAATGCTCCAGGGAAGGGACAGACAGGAACTGGAGAAGGCAAGCTATCCAATCTGAAGCAGGAAAATGAGAGTAACAGTAAAGACAACAAATGGTAAGCAATGGGTAGGCTACAAATCACTCTCTTTTTTTGATAAGCCAACATAATGGGAGATATTCTAAAAAATGTGTGATAATTATCGCAAAATTAGCTTAACGCAACTTTGCACATCGCAGTCTATCACGGGAAAATAACACCTTGTTAACGTTGTATTCTCAACCCAGCGGCACCATGCGATAGTCTCACGATAACTCGCCAAATGTCCGCGTTAAAATTAACGCAACACTGAAAAACTGCGAAACACGAACGTGAAAAAAGTTGCGATGCCCCAAATCGCGATACAAAAATCAGTGATAACCAGCGACAGGCCTGCAATTCCCACGCGTCATGCGGGAAAATCCACTATAAAAGCAGAAAAAAAAGACACAAATAAATAAACTGCGAAGCACCATGGATGCACCCGGACCGAGTGCACAAGACAACGCGAACCCCATAAGCCCCACAGACGACCAGCAAGGAACCTCGGGTCGGGGAAGGCCAAGGAGAAGAGAAAGAGGAAGACGCGGTTCAGTCCGCAGGATAACAGGATCATCGTTACGGAGGTGATAGACCACTACCAACAACTGTTCGTCACCTCCAACATGTTATTGGCAAAAAAGACACAAATATGGCAGACCATCTTGGACCATGTGAATGCAGTTGCAGTGTTGAGGAGGACAATGGAAGAGGTGAAGAGGTGCTGGAATGATGTGAAGGGCAAAACCAAGAAGAAACAGTACAGCCAGCAGCATTGTCTGCGGAGGGATGTTGGTTGTCCGCTGTGTTGGTACCGTCAGCCTTTGGGCAACGATGGTCAGGATGCGGAGGATGCTTGTCCTTTTGAGCCTGTAGTGGGCAGTGACATCCTCTGGTGTTAAGTCTGTGAGGCTGGTGCATTTTTTGAAGGTCTTCTGTCTTTGTCTGCGCTGCCTCTGTGGTAGTCCGGGTTGGTGGTCCGGGGGGGGGGGGGTGGCGGTGGGTGTTGTGGCCCCCTTGCGGCTCCGAGCTGCATGATCAGCAGCTCCATGGCATCTGTTGTTCTTCAGGTGTGTCTCTGAGATGGGCTTCCTTTTATGGTGCAGGTTGGTGTCCGACTTAACACCAGGTAAGAGCAGGTGTTAAATCCCTGCTGCTAATACGCTTTATTGCCTGTTTTGGGATCTTATCGCCGATCTGGCTGGTTGTTGAGAATATTGCGAAGTGGTGTTATCATGGCTTTTTGCACAGGTACGCCTACTCTGTATCTCATTAGCGTTAGTTGCTGGTGTCATCCGTGGTGATGATTTTGTGGCTGCTATCGCAGGAAAACTGGCGATATTGGCTGTTAGCACCAGCTTGTGAATAGGGTGATAAATCTATCACCATTTTGGCTGTGATAAAGTGCCTCTAACGCGGTGATAAGTCCATGAGAATATGCCCCAATGTCTTTTGCAAGTCCGGTATGTTTGATCTAAAAATGATGAGAACCTCAACTAAACTGAATGGGAATTCTCAACACAGAGGACACCTTTGATACGCTATTATCTCCCTTCCTTGTTGGATAGCATCCATTGGCTGATGTGTAACCAGTCAAAGTAAATTCACATGTACCTTCGAGTGGGAGTTTAGGGTCAGGGGTATGAGCGTTTTAGTTCCGGGTGAAAACGTACTGTTGTCTGTTATGATACGCTGCTAGATTATGACTATGGTGGAAGAATGCTGTAAAATATATCGAGATGAAAACAAATAAAAATAATTTGGCAAAAAAAAAGGTTCTTGAGAAGACATGATGTCCAGTGTATGAATGTCTATCACTGGCATGAGAAATGAAATATAAACCTTTGGGTTACTATGGGCATGACGTTTGGTTTAACCTGAAAAAAAGTAAGCATGGTAACAACCACTTGTATATTCTATCATTTCACATTACATTTTTACTTACCTGACCTTTGTACCATTCATCCCTAGGTATGGCACCAGAAAATCATGGCCTAAATATAATTTGACAAAAATATAGGGACAGATTTACGAGTTCTGGCGCATCTCTGCAAATCAGCAGGGATGCGCCAGAAAAGTTGCGACACGCAATTCCCTCCCTGCGCCACCACAAATGCGTGGCATTTACATTGCGGCGCACCGTGGCGCAAGGATAGGGCGATGCGTGTCGCATCCTGTGACGTAAGGGCGGCGCATTGCTGGAGTCGTGTCGCAAGCGCGACGCGGCTCCAGTAATGCGCAGGGATGCCCTATGCCTAACATGCTGCGTCACTTCTTACGCCTGCTTCAAGCAGGCACAGGGTTTTGACGTAGCAGGGACGTAAAAGTGACTCAGTGAAATCTTGTAGATTTCACTGCGTCACTTTTAAGAGGCGATCATGCGACGCAACGCCCACCCTGTGCCGGAACGCCCACATGAAACCTAACGCAGGTTTCATGTGTCGCAGGGCTTTACAACGTGACGCATCTCCCTAGATGCGTCATGTTGTAAATAAGGCGAAACGTGGCACCTGGTTTACGCCGCCGCTGCGTCACAGAAGTGACGCAACGCCGGCATAAATGTGGCGCATCGGGCTTGTAAATCTGCCCCATAGTGTCCTAAATATTGTTTACAAAATTGGAGTTAATAATAGAAAATGTGTACCCAATGGAGAGATATATTTGTAAATCAACTTGTGGCACTATTTATATGGCAAGAGGTATTTTTGTTATTGATATCCTGACCAACGGGCCCATCGAAGCTGGACAATCTTGATTCTGCATTTTCAGGGACGATTTTAAAACAGAAACAAAATAGACTAAGCACATGTTATAAAATGTGCTATAATCATATATTAAATTAATATAAATATAGCTGTACCTAAAGAATTACTAATGTATTGCCATGTGTTTCTTTGTACAGCTCAGTATCGTAAAATTATCATGTAAGGCATGCTGTTCTTCAAACATAGTGTCACATTTCTACACATAATCAGAAGATGCAATCACTAGGGTTAAAGGGGCACTCATTACTGAAATAAAACAAGATTATTCCATGGCACTAAACATATCTTCTCACAATCTATGTGGTCCCATTCAGCCAATTTGAACATGACAAGATGCCCCATACCATACAATAAAATAGGATTCAACTAATTTACCTGTGCCTCCAACTATTGTTGTTATCAGGTTTGCCAGATCACGGTATGTTGATTGCGTCAGTAGTCAAAATCCTGACCTAAAATTAAATACAGTCCACCTAAGACCCTGATTCCAAGTTTGTCAGAATTCAGGTGTTTTTTATCGCACCGGTTGAGTAACAATACCGTGCCTGGAGTAAATGATTTATAGAGTGAAATAAAAAGCGCCTATTATTATACACGATGTAGAAATCGCATGGCTACCTAAAAAAGGTTACTGTGGAATGACATGGGGATTCTGTTTAGAAAATAGTCCCCAAATCTCCTAGGTGAGGTGCATGCCGTTAGCATTTTCCCTGTTTACTTCCGGCGGGTTTGACATGGCAAAGTTGAATGAAGGGTCAGGTATTTAGTAGGCCTGGGCTAAATTTCCGTTCCGCTCCCGGAAATTGCGATAATTTGACATTTTCGTGTTCCGCGGAGAGCGCGAAAATGTCAAAATTTCCGCATTCCACAGCTTAGCGATAATTTGTTTCTTGCTCGCGCTGTAAAATAATACATTCTTGCGCGTGCACGATCGCCTTACCTGAATCCCCGCGTTCGCCGACAAGTTTTCCCGATCCGGTCGCGTTCTCCACGAGATGTTGGATTGTTGGTAGCCATTTGCGCTGTCTCGCGACAGTTCGCGCCCGCAGTAACGTCATGCGTCGCGCGATCACGTCTTTCTTCTCGCGATCATGCACCGCGAGAAGAGTGAAAACAAGATGGCCGCGCCCGCGAGCTACCGCATGGGTAAGTTGGCGAGTCGCGACCACGCAGAAAATACCGCAAACGGGCGGGAAAAAAACTTCCGCATCTTCGCGATATTTCCGCGTGTTTGCGGAGATTTGTAACATTTTCGCCATAATTTGCGAAAGTCGCTTTCGCAAATTCCGCCCACCCCTAGAATTTAGCGTACCTGGAAAGTACTAGATTACTACTAAATATCACCCAACTTGTAATTCCGACCCCTGTGAATATATGAATTTACAGTGAGTTTGTGAAAAACTGACCTAAATTTGTGTTCGATTTCTAATTAGCCAATAAACCATAAAACTCTGGAGGATGTCCTGTTGACGTGGCCAATACAGCTATTTAAATTGCAGTTCAAAACAAGCACGTTTGGTGCTGGGAAAAGCAGCGTAAGTCACATGCGCCTTGTATGGAAAGTCCTCAGGATTAGGGCCGGCTTTAGGGCAGTGGGACTGGTGCAGCCGCACGGGGCGCTGACCTGTGGAGGGGGTGCTGACCTCAGGGTGGGCGCTGTGTTTAGCAATAACTTATGATTGGATAGATGAGAGGCGCTTTTGTCCAGTGGTAGTGAGAGAACCTGAGGAGGCGGTCATGGGTTGTGGGATCTCCAAAAGTGATTGTTGCACCGGCCCATCTCAGGATATACTCCCTCACTAAAAGAAAACACCTGATGCCAGAGGCATCAAAAATCTTTCTTTAATCATAAGCTTCATTACCTGCCTTAGCAGCCACACCTGTTATGAAAACAAGCCTTCCAATCGCAGATAGTGTCCCCTGGTTTTTGTCACTACAGAAGGAAAAGTGGAATAGAAACATAGGGGTGCTGTTATCTACTCACACTGTTTTGTGACACATAGAGAGAAGGGGCTGCTGGTACCAAGAGGCTTGCTCAGCTCATTGAACTGAGGGGAAAATGCAATTTATTTATTTTTAGTATCTAATTGTTAAGATTAATTACACTTTAAAACCCAGTGCTTCGTCAGTCAATAAGTTCCTCTGAATTCACTCAGTACTTGGGCGTCGGTGCCAGCCTCTGTGAGGGCTCAGGGAACTAAGGGGAGTGGGAGAGTGAACTCCAGGACTGCTGGTATCGAGGCGACAGTCCCTGAAGGGACACTGCGTCCACACTCTAGTGGCCTCTGGGGACTGTCGGAAATCCGACGTATGTCCCAAAACAAAAGACAAATGTGGCCGTGCGTCGCACATTTGTGTGATCTGGGCTAGCCTTTGTTGAGTTTCAAGTTTATTTGTATTTATGTAACGGGACTCCAGCGAGGTCCACATAAAATCTCAAAATACAAACATTCAAATAAAATAAGATTCCAAATTACTATTTTATACACAGTGTACAGTGGAACTCCCCTGGCAATAGATCCCACACTCATAAGAAATAGCCAAAATTCTAAAAAGTTTCATATTAGGCAGTTTCCCAAAAAGCAGCAAGGTATTGTACCAAAAAGTACATAAAGGGATTTTTGTGCCGTTAATGCAAGATGGGCAAACAATATATTAAAATTACTTTGTATGCAACACATATACAAGAAGATCCACATATATAATACATAAAAAGGCAAAATTCCCTCTTAAGAGTCAATAACATCCTCAATAATATACAGACTAGCACATTATTAATACAGATTTAAAAAACTGTTAAAAAAGTTAAAATATTCTGTTACAAAACATCTGATTTAGGGATACGAAAAGTGACTGCAATACTGCTGGGGCTGTGGCTGTGGCTGAGAGTATAGACAACTGCAAACATATAGGCCTCAGTCAATTCTGCCCACATGATAAAAGAGAGGAGAAAACAAATAAGACATGGTTAAGATCTTGAAGTCTGTTTTGGCACAAATTACAAACTGCTGAAGAGCCAAACCTTGCTGCTAACAGGGGATTTAGTGTGAGCATACCCTGCCTCAAATGTATCCAAAAGAGTCTCACTCCATGCAGCAGGTTTAAAAAATATAGGCCTGTGCTTTACTTATTTAACTAGAATCAATAGCTGGATGGTAGCCCCTTTTTTGTATTCATGCCTCCCTATCCAGGGGAAAGCTCAAAGACGATGTGGCCTGGTTTAAACGTACTTTTAATTGCTGCAATGTCAGAGTGAAGATACAAGCGGGATCTAATTGCATCAAATCCGCTGCATCCACAAAACTTCTATAAATGAATGAGTTTTCTTATGGGCCATCTAAAATTTATTTTCTGATACAAAACTTTAATGAACCATGATCACTCTTTGCCAGGCACACGGCCTAGGGCGCTACCCCTGCGAGACCATGTACAAAAGCACTTCTCATCCCAAATTCTAACCTTAATGCCGCCGAGAGTGATGGATTAACTGAGGCCAAGATTCTAAGGACTCGGCCTTCCAAGATATTTAATAAAACCCATTTCAAAACATCAGCCATTGTCTTTTGCAACTTGTCATTGTTTTTTTTGAGTAAGGTTCATGAATTGCAAGCTTGTCGTTAGGAGGTTGAGCCCGCCTCTAAAAGCCAATATTAAACTATGAGGTGTGTGGTTTCATTCTCTTTCATTGATGCTGGTCAGGAACCTCAGTGGATTAGGTCACATGTTGGCAAGTCTAATGTGGGTTCTATGATTAAACTTTTAAATAGAAACAGAAAACATCACCTTTTTTGTTGCATCAATTCATGGAGATGGCAAAAACAGACAAAAAGTTTTTCAATAAGCTCACAGTTCACTAAACCTTCTGGGCCAATTGCTGTGCATTCTGACAGCATCAAAAGTGTAAAGACTGTGTGAAGTGCATTTATCATAGCTGGCACTGCGTCATTCTAATCCCCCGCTGCCCCAATTAGCAACACCCCTCACTACCATTGAGAATGAAGCATGGTCCGGTTTGTTCTAAATGTGGGTTGAGCTACAACTGTTTCCCAAAAATAAACACTCTTATTGAGAACTGTTGATGGAGCACTGAGTCCTAAAATGTAATCTTAGTCAAGTCATCAAAGATTTTTCCCCATTGGTCATAGTTGGACCTGGCCCTTTTTGCAGGGTTATCCCCAAACCTTTTGTCTTCTTCCTTCTATTTTTCATGACCTGTTTGTGCTGACTATAGGACCCCAGGCACTTTACCACGGCTAACCAGTGCTAAAGCGCATATGCTCTCTGTGTAAATTGTGTTTATGATTGGTTATCCATGATTGAAATATTTGATTTACTGGTAAGCCTCCAGTTAAGTGCATTGTGTTTGCCCAGAGCCCATAGTTTATAGTTTGTTAAGTGCCAGAATCCCCCCCGGAGGGGTATCTCAGTGCTGGAAGTCAGACTAGCAGGCTAGCAGAATTAGTTGCCAAAACTTTCGGTTTTAAGAAGTTTCCTAAAAGGAAAGAGGTCCGCACGCTTATGTGGGTGCGGGAGTAACTGGTTCCAAAACTGGGAGGGCCAAATAGGAGTAGGCTCTACCCCCAGTGTGAGACTTTCTGAAATGTGGAATAGTAAGAAGGGATTTCTCCCCAGAGCATAAGGACCTGCTCGGCTGATACTGGATACGTTTTTCAGGTTAAATAACTGGGTCCTTTGCCATGTAAAGCTTTGTGAACTATACAGCAGATCTTAAAATTGATTCTCTTCCATATAGCAAGCCATTGAAGTAGGTGTAGAAGGTGAAGAGAAGCCGTTAGGGCTGGTGCTTTCAGGACCAGATGAGCAGCTGTGTTCTGAAGCACCTGAAGTGTATTCAATAATGATTCATTAGCTGTAGCCAAAAGTGCCGGAGACTCAGCATATGAAAGCAGGTGCCAGTGGTTGCCACTACCTCATCCTTCATAGAGAGAGGCTGATCACCCAAATGTTAACCACAGTCTTAGGAGTAGGAGGAGTACCCAAATCTAAGGGCCACCACTCTAAAGACCAGAGTGATTATGCACTGCCAAAAAGCATAATCTCTGTCTTACTCGCATTCAGCTGGAGACAATTTTTCATCATCCATAAGGAAATTTCTCTTATACCTTCCAAGAAGCGGGATTTGGTGAATTCACTACTGTTGTTAAAAGAATGAACAAGTTGGGTATATTCTGCATATGAGATGGGAATAAAACCGAATTCTCTGATGATCTTAGCTGAGTGTCCACATACACATTAAACAATGTAGAGCTAAGACACAAGCCATGTGGTACTCCCTTGGTAACCACAGTGATACGAGAGCAGCGGGGACCAAAATTAATGGTCTGCGTGCATTGGGTTAAAAAGCTAATGAACCATTGTAGCGCTCTTCCGTAAATCCATATCTTCTCTAGTCTCTGAAGCAGTGTGCAGTGTGACACTGTGTCTAAAGCTGATGATAAATCCAGAAACATCAGAAACACTGCCTGGTTGTTATCAAGGGAATATCCGATGTAATCAATTACTGCTATCAATGCTGATTCATTACTGTACATAGGTCTAAAGCCAGGCTGAAGAGAGCCCAGGCAACCTATACACTCTATATAGTCTGTGAGCATTTTGTTAATGTAGCTTTCTAATAGTTTGCTCATCAGAGGAAGAATGGGGAATGGGTCGATAGCTTGACAGATCAGATGAAGGAAAATTCACCTTTTTATGAATGGGAATTACCTGTGAAAATTTCCACTCTAATGAGAGTTGACCTTCACTCAGTGATACATTTAGTATTGGGCAGATGGATGGGGCCAGCTGAGAGGATAGCAACAAAAAAAATCCTGGCTGGCACAACATCAAGAGTCAACCCAGATTTGGCTAATTTCAACATTCCTTCCATGGTGTCTACCTGAAAGGGAGTGAAACTTTCTAAAGGATGGGCAAGGTCCATAATCGCTGGGATATGAGTGAATGATGATTCTTCCTGGATATCACTGGCTCCCGCGAATTTATCATAAATTAACTTTATATTTTCTTTAAAATGGTTAGCGATAGCATCACATAATCCTTGGGAGTGAAGGGTGGTGTCAGTTCTGGTGATAGGATTGGTAAACGTTTTAAGAACTTTATAGAGTTCTTTGGAGGAGTTCCCTGCTGGACTAAGTAGAAGAGTGGTGTGGGCTTTCTGAGCTTTATTTATATTCTTATGATACAGCGCTAAAGCACTATGGAAGCTTCGTTCTCATTCAGGTTTTGAGAGATTCTCCTCTGTTTCTTTAGTTGTTTACAAGTTGACTTCTCCTGACACAATTCTGTAGAGTATCAGGTCTCATGCTGTCTCTGCATACCTTTGTGTTGTTTTAAAGGAGCAAGGATGTCAATAGTGGATTTTAGAGTGTTATGGATCCACGCACACAAGGCACTCCACAAAACCGGCCCAGCCTATCTCAACAGCCGACTCTCCTTCTACGTACCCAACTGGAAACTCCGCTCCGACGACCATGCCCTGGCCACAGTCCCACGCATCCAGAGAACTACTTCTGGAGGCAGATCCTTCTCCCATCGCGCCGCCAGGACCTGGAATACCCTCCCCTTCTACCTGCGACAAACCGAAGACCTGCTGACCTTCAGGAGACAACTCAAGATCTGGCTCTTCGATCAATAGAAGCAGCACCCCCCCACCCCCCAGCGCCTTTCGAACCCTCACAGGTATGTAGTGCGCTTTACAAGTTATGTGATTGATTGATTGATGGACGTCGTCTAATCCTAAATTAATATCTCCAGACTCCCCTATCATAGGAGTCCTAAACTCTTTCTTAAAGGAGTCCAGAGTAATTCTGTTCCACTGTCACCTAAGACTATAAACTGACTTATTCAGAGGAATGTCCATATGAGCTCCAGTGATCAGAAAATCGATCAAGGAATGGTCCAACCACATTATCGGGCAGGAGGCCTCTGTGTGTACATGTGGGGAGTTGGTTAGAATGAGATCCAGTGTGTGGCCCACGGAATGGGTGGGACCAGCGTTAGACAGATCAGAGAGGAACTGAGCAGTTTCCATATTAGTACTGTTTTAACTATGTATATTAAAGTCACCAAGTAAAAAAAATGTTTGGAGGAAATAGAATGTATAGTTATCAGTTCCCTCAGTTTAATGGTGAAATCACAAAGATCTTCTGTGGGGCGATACACAAGGGTGCTTTTTCAGCAGTCATGTGAAGAAAATTCAATTAAAAAAATTACAGATCTCTATCTTATCCTCCAAACAACTATCAATTAAAGAAACCTTCAGACACTCTTTATAAATGATGGCAATGCCACTGCCCATTCTATCCTCCCTATATATCCTTAAAATGCGATAATTATCAGGGAGAGCCAAAGTGAGGAGGCAGGTTTCAGTCATGTCTCGGTGAGAAATCCTAGATCTTGGGTCTCTAAATTAAGCATGTCCCATATTTCAGCAGCATCCTTGGGTAGAGATCTCACATTACTCAGAAAACAATTCCAAGCATGTGCAGGGTTGAGGGGGAGGAATAGGAGAAGGGGAAGGGGGCTTATCTAAGACTAGCTTCAAGTCCACCCTAAGAGGAGAGGACTGAAAATCTTCCTCCTGTAATCCATTGAATCTCTGATAGAAACAATATAAGCAGGAGAATAGGCCATAAGGCCTGGGGAAGGAATCATCTGTGTTGCATGTGTTAACAGTGTCTACAGTCCCCCCAAGGAATCTAGGTCCTATGTGTTCCTCTCTTGAATAGGAGCATCTAGAAAGTATAGAAATACCTGGGACCAAAGATACAGGGGTCATGGCTCCTGGCGATGGCTGGGCGTGGACAGGCGCAGACAGGCTTGCCTTTGGCATCCTCGCTGCGAGCGTCCGCTGCGCGTCCGCAAAGCCATGCAGTTTAAGTAGGGCCGAGCAGACAGCTGGACCACTAACTCCTGCAACCCAACTCCACAACCAGAAGTGGGTGTTTGCTCATTCGCGCTCTCTCTACCTAAATGGAGAACTCCGCAGTGGAACAGAGAGCGAGTGAGAAGCAGAGACCAGAACGTAGGCGATAATTAATTTAAAAGTGGTTTTGAACAAGAGTTCAAGTACTGGAGTGCAGATAAGCAGGTGATATGTAGGAGTAACATACAACTTCCTAAAAGTGGAAGTGCAACAAGTCAAGGAAACACAAGTAAACATTCATAAAACAGGCAAAACTCAGTAAAAAAGCAAAATAAAACCGCTACTGGCCTGAGCGACCAATCAGGCTAGTAGGCATGCAGCACTGGTTGTGCCACCCACATGAGTAGCCCTGCAAACATGTCTCAGGTCAGCCTCTGCAATGTCTGTGAGTCCATTTTAAACTGCAATGTTGACCTGGTAAGTGCATCACGTTGCTTGGCCTAAACCTTCTCTTTTACTACATATAAGACACCCCTGAGGTAGGACCATGGCAGTCCCATGAGCAGGGTGCAGTGTATTTAAAAGGTAGGACATGTACTGGTGTGTTTTACATGTCCTGACAGTGAAAAACTGCCAATTGGACTATCTCTCCCATAGGTTAATTGGATCTGCCTTGTAACATCTTACATGTGTGACTTTCAATGGGGAAGAGATAGAGATTTGGAGTTTGGGCTCCCTCAACTCAGAATTTAAAAATATATCTTTTAGTGAAGTTGTTTTTCAAATTGTGTGTTTGAAAATGCCACTTTTAGAAAGTGAGCATTTTCTTGCTTTTCCATCCTGTGCCTCTGCCTGCCTGTAGAATCTGCGTCTGGTTTAGACTGGCAGTTGGGTTGTTTGTGCATTCACTCCAGACAGTGACACAAAGTGAGCTAAGGTGTGCCCTGCATATCCTGATTGTCCATCACCAGGCTGATATGCTTTACTGAGCTAGAGTGGAGGGATGATTTGTCACCTGAATAGGGCTGTGGATGTCCTCTCACAATGCCGTCTCCACCTCCCTTTAGTGTGTCTGGAGCCAGGACAGGGCAAGGCAGGATCTGTGCACTACAAAGGCTATCCTTTTAAGTATGCCTACTTCAAAAGCTAAAAGTGGTATAAGTATTGGACCTATAACCCCACATTTTTAGAACACGTCAAGAAGAGATTCTGCTGAGAGGAAGAGATGGAGAAGCTGTAGTAGAGGAACTGCCACTCTGCTTGTTGCTGTGTTGTGCTGGCCTGCTGCTTACTGCTTCTGTCTTGGGCAGAGGAAGGACTGGACTGTAATTTCTATTGTGCTTATCAAGATTCTCCAAGGGCTTGTGTGTCCTTGCCTACTGTTGGAAATCTCAAGGCCTTCAAAGACTTCACCTGCAGTCCTTGGACTCCTCTGCTGGGAGTTCTGACCTGCCAAGTGATGCCAGTTCCAGCTCTGGGTCCTTAAAGGTTACTTTGCTGCAGAAAGAGAAGAAGACCCAAGCAGCGACCCTCCACACCTGTTTTTCCTGCTGCAAGCTTTCCATGCGGTTGAAATACCAATGCATCGGCATGCTGTGGCCGAAAGATCAACATAACGCCTGCTCTCAGATGGGAGAATCGACGCTGCGCCAGTTTGCGTGGCTCCAAGTTGGCCACAGCCTGAGTCCTGAGCACCATGTCACCGACGTCCGAGACACCCACTTCAACTTCGATGCAGGCCTGGCTGAAAAACCATTGCATCCCGAACTGCGGCCGAATGATCGGCTGGGAGCATCGACCCCAGGGCATCTGGATTTTCCATGCATTGCACCTGCGCACCAAGTTTCCATGGCATTCCCCCACAGAAAGGAACCACTTTCTGAAATCGATGCATCGCTTCTCCTCACAGTAAGGAATTGACGGAACACTTCTCCTGCATGCAGCAGAACTGATGCCTCCATTCCCCTGGGACTCATGAATCAATGCATTGCTGTGTTTTCCAAAGCTTCTCTCTTTTGCAGCTTTTTTCATCTTGGATTTTGACGCATCAAAGGTAGTCTATGAGCAGAATTGCTTAAACCTTTAAAAAATGTTATCTTGAGTTCTGTATGTTGGAGTTTTGTCATATTGGTCTTGTTTGGTTTAAATAAAGAGTGTTTATTTTTCTAAACTGGTGCTGTGTATATCTGTAGTGTTTTTACTGTTTTACTGTATGTGTTTTGTACAAACGCTTTACACATTGCCTCTGAGATAAGCCTGTCTGCTCCTGCCAAACTACCAAGGAGGTGAGCAGGAGCTATCTTGGATGTGTAAATCTTTTGGTTTTTTGGTCTGCCAATCAATCCCGTCTATATGCAAACAAAAAAGAAATTTAATGAATCCAACAATACAAATGGTAGGATAAGGATGAACAAAATGACATATCGAATTGCAATTATCACAATTGTATGAACACAAATTGAAGGTGTTCCATAACGAAACTTAGAAAAGGGAAGTTTCTCTTTTCTAAACGTAAATCATAAATAGGGTCATCTATTAAGGGTCTCTAAATTGAGAGTACAGAGGAAGATAGTGTCAGCATCATCAGACCTCAGTAAAGTCCAAAAATAACAGGAAATAAGTGTTCCGCATACAGCTTCACACTTACAAGAATAGGGCTAGCAGAGAGTTCTGCGCCTCTCTAAATCTAATGAGAATCTGCTCTGCCTTCAGCTGTGTGAACACCAATATAAAAAAACAAAGAGGTTCAGGAACGTTCTTATCTCCCTCACACCACTAGGAACCAATCAGAATACTACTTGAGTGCATTTGCAGCATGGCTTCAGGTTCATACCACATTGGTTCTCAACCTTAAACAACTTGCCATCCTGGTACATGAAGAATAGAAGGCTTCTTTCAACCATTCTTTCTCCAGAGTCACTGCAGAGTTTCTCTCAGGTCGCTCTATCCGCCATTCATTACAGACAATAAACCTTTTTGTAGCTAACTTAAATCATTCTATCAGCCATTTATTACAGACAATAAACCTTATTTGTAGCTAACTTAAATCATGATAATGAACCTGCAAAGAACCGGCTGGTGAAGCAAAAAGCATGTCAGCTGAGAGCTTTAGTAAGGCAAACTTTAGTTAAGCATTTAACCCCTTCAGCGCGGCGCGGATTTCCGCGCCGCGCTGAAGGTTCTGTGCGCGGCCGGGGCCATGACGGAGCGGTTCCGTCATGCGCACAGCGCAACCGACGTGCATGACGGAACCGCTCCGTCATGCGCGTCGAATGGGTTAATGTGCACTTCGAATACATGGTTATACATGCACACAAGTAACTTTGAAATAACTGAAATAATGAGTGCATGATTTTAGAAGCATATATCTCTTGAAGTGTAAATGCAAAACATGAATAAAGAAATATATGTCTTCATTTTTAAACTAAACATATGTGCACACATGTATCTAAATCTCTAGTTCCAACAGTGAATACATTTTAGTAATGTGTTTAAATGTCTTACACACTGTAGAAAAGATAAAGCACATAGTGAATATAATTTCAGGGGAAAGTATATCATTGCATTTCTGTGACTTGTAAGGTTGCAGCCAAATTACGCTGCTTCACTGTAGCTTGTAATCCTTCCTTATGACTGGATTGCCGGGGCATAGCTTGGTCAGTAAAATTAGGGGGTGTGAGCTTCTTATGTCCCAACAATCACAATGGCCTATTACATTATTTGAGAATCACAGCATGAGGAGGCTTATGGGGCAGAGGGAAGGGATAACAGTGTGGATTGTTAGGGGTGCTTAAAAGACAATATGCTGTAAAATTACAGTTTTCAGAACTAAAAAAAGAGAGGAGAGAGAGTGTATGGTAATATATTTGCTTGTATGTGCATATAGAAATCCTAGGTTAAATCCAACCACCACCTCACCATCCCTAACTGAAAGAACCTGTACCCAGCTATTATCTAGAGAATTAATTTATTAAGGGGTGTAATACCCCAAACGCCCTCCCCTGAAGTTACGCCCCAGCTGGATCAACAGTATTTAGCAGGAAAAACATGACCACCTCCTCAACCCAGAAACAGGTTCTTTCCAGTGGTGCACGGAAAGTTGACCCTCCCTCCAACATCATTTATATTGATAAAATACAGAAATGAATTAAGGTGAAATGCCTCTTCCCCCATTTCATCGCCCTGGTGCCACTGCACCTACTGAACTGTTGATAGCTCCATACCTGGTTCAGCCTAATTTGATATACAGTGTGAGCTTCCTCACACTGCTGTGAAGGACGTCAGTTTCCAATTTTGTTTTTCATCAACTTGGGCAGCTTGATCTTGTTTTAAGCTACTGATGGTCTTACAGAGTGTTTTGACTTTGTGCACTTTCTTTCTTTTCCAGGGATTCTTGGAATGGCCTCTGCACAAGGTGAGATGGTTAATAATACATGTTTTTTTCAAGATCTTTTTGTCCATAGTGTCAGTTTGCTTGATTGTTGATCCATAACCACCAAGCCTTGTATCAGGATTTGTGTGCAGGCCTAGGCTTCAACCCAGCACTAGTTGATAAATTGATAACAATGAATGTGGGTAACTGGAAGATTTTGTGTGATAATGTTTTCATTATCTTTGTGTTAAGGGTTTCACAAGTGTCCTAGCAGACACATGACTATAGGTACGCCGAGTTCCTTTACAAGGATTTGGAACTTCAGGGTGACTTGCAATGCCTTTGGTGGATATATATTGTGCTGCTTACAATGCATGGTTCTACCAACACCCTTTCATCCTCTTTTAAACCTTTGATCTCTTATCCATTCTGATAAAAGCTATGTTTTTGGCTGTAGTATTATAAAATACAAGTGGAAGAATAAGCCCACCAATATGGAGCATATAATTTGCCATATACATATATTTGCAACATTGTTCCGTAATTTGCTGTGCAAATTCGAATGTGTAATAATATGCAAATATGTTAGTTTTGCAATGTTAAGTCATATTAAATTGGTTATAAATCCAACCATTGAACTCACATATTGCAGTAAATAAAGTAAAATTAGATTTTCTTGTTGAAAATCAAAGTGAAATGAAGGACTACGGTCGTTTTTAGATTAAAGGATTGTTATAGTCTGTCTACTCAAGGAACTGCTTTTTACATAAACTTGAAAGCTTTGGTTAAACTTAATGTGGGTTCAGAACTAAACTGCAATAAAAGATTGCAGTATTAGTTGTGACTCCATGTTCTTATTGTAGATGAGTAGTGATGTCAAAACCAGACTGCAGTACAAACATAAGAGTCAGCTTTTAAAACAGGGATTGCAGACTTCTATACTATGACAAGCATTACTGAAGCACTGAGAGAGTGTTCCTACAATGGTGTGCACTAAAGTAGCACATGCATCAAATGCATGGTCTGGACGGCAACGCTTTGACTTTGGCTCACTTTGCTATGCTTAGATTTTTTTTTTCCGATCTGGCTACAGACAGATTGGCTGTCGGGAAGTATTTATGTTGTCAATCATTCGAAAACTACAATAAGAATTACAGAGAGTAGGTGGGGTTTAGGTTGCCCCTCCTCCTTCAGTCATTGGCTTTCGTGCCTTTTTATGGTTTGCCATTGCTTGCAAACCTGAAGAACAAGTCAGTGGCATTTTCAAGAATGATCACATTGTTCCAATTGATGGTGGAGAATCAAGTAGCCCTTTTTTTAGATTACAAATGTCACATGAGTTTAGCTTTCGACTGAGAGTAAGTATGTGCTCTTTGTTGTAATTAAATTTACTTTTTTTATTGCTAATCTATAGCTTTTTAGTTTAGGAAGTGAGTGCTGTTTTCATGCCCTAGCTTTCCATAAAGATCCTGTGCACATTTGTTCATTTATTTGTCTTATTTTGCAATCATGATATCACCTTCATGGAAATGTTGCTTTTTGGTTCCCAAAGTAAATTGTGCGGGCAAGTAGGCTTTCTTAAAGACGCCACGAAAATTCTGGCATTTTGCCAAATGTATCTGCTATGCATTATTTTGCTCTGTATGTCTTTTAAATCCACCACTTACAATATAAACTCAATCTTCTGACCCATTTTCATATTTCTCTTATTTGAGGGCACAGCTTAACTTCAAAGATGCAGTCTGTTCACAAAGAGTGTCCCACTCCCTCTATCCATATTGTTTTAGTCCAAGTTTTTCTGAATTTTGGAGTTTTCTAACTAGAACAATGGGGTGCCACACACAAAGTTGCCCAACGTTTACCAAAAGTATTTAAGGAAATATCTGTGAGTGCTCGATAATTCTGGAGAGAAACACTTGTTTTTTGGGAATCTACCCCTATGAATCGCAGCACCTGCTGTGACAAGAGAAGTGACAGCGGACTTGCGCATAAAAGGAGAAATGTATGTAGTTGCGAAACCGCTGCCGTCCCCACTGTGACTGCTCAGAGAAACAAAGCAAGAGATCATTTGATATGTGCAGGGGTGGCCTTAGGCATGTGCAAGCTGTGCACCTGCACAGGGCCGCCAAACCCCAGGGGCCGCCACGAGGAATCGGATACAATACATATTCGTGACGGCCCCTGGCAGGGATTTGGCGGCCCCCTCTTCCGGGGCCCCCTACCTACGCTCCCTGCACAGGGCCACCATGAGCCTAGAGCCGCCCCTGATATGTGACTCGATGGAGGCAGCAGAAAATTGAGCGAGAGAGGGGGTCACCCCTGCCGCGAATGGAGCATTTGAAGTACAGGGTCGGCGGACACAGAGCGGACAAACGCACGGCCATAGTAAGTGTTCCTCCTTCTTCACATAACATTCAAATTTGCACTCCAATGGCGAGGATTTTTGTCATAATTCTGGGAAATATTTTCAACCAGAACATGAGTGGTCTTGTACGATACAAGTCAAGGATGTTCAGTGATTCCCAACGCAGGCAAACTGCAGAAAGTGTTTTCGGAACTGCGTTCTGGAACCCAAGAAAAGGACAAGGTGACAACAGAAATCATACGACCTTCCCCGAGAGTTTCAAAGGACGTTTTCAGAAACGAACATATGAAAAGGAGTCCACTTCACTACACAAATACTTGATGTTGACAGAGTACCTGATCCTATGCTGGTACAAGAATGGGAAGATATCACCACAGTATCAGCAAAGAGAATGGTCAGGATATTGATCAAACATGCGATTAGTGACAAAGCAAAACTGCTGGAGTTAATTAAGAAAATAGATGTATCAATTGCAAACGAAGCGAATGAAAACTAGGCTGATATCTTATGAAAACACAATTAAGCAACACAAACAGAAAATTCACATGGCATCAGAGGGACTATGAAATGAGACGTATCTTAACTTTTGCAAAAAACCTCTAAGGGCATCATTAGGATGGCAGGCAGGCTTTGTCCGCCCGCCATCCTGACGGAAAACGGGACTGCCCGCCATATGTGCGGCGGTCCCGTGGGGGAGATTAGGATGCGCCCGCCACACTGGCGGGCGCATCACGCATTTTTAACAATGCAGCGGGCGGTGCTTTCAGCAGCACCCGCCACAATAGTAAAAATGCATGTTGTGCATTTTTATGCACAAAGTGGCAGGCACCGCGAGGTGCCTGCCGCATTGTGCATGCAAACCCCCACCCCCCCAACTTCCTGGGGGCCCGCAACGGGCTCCCAATTGTGAATTCCTCATGCCTTTCAAGGCTGCTCTCTGCCTGCATACTAATATGGATGGAAGTGTCTAGGAGACACCGCCACCATATTAAACCCTTTTCCGCCCGGTCGACTCGTGGACCGGGTGGAAAAGCGGCAGATGGTCTTCCCGTCTGCCACGGTATCCCCCGCCATACTGATATGACGGGGGTAATTGGCATGGGGGCGGTGTAGTATGGCGGGTGGATCGCCACCACCGTTTGGGCGAGGTAAGTACTCGGTGCAGTTGGAATATTAAATTGGACCCAAAGTGACTGACCAGCACCTGCTTTGAGGTGAGTACCTGGTGGAGTTGGAGTTGGAATGTTAA
This sequence comes from Triturus cristatus, assembly GCF_964204655.1. Lineage (NCBI taxonomy): Eukaryota > Metazoa > Chordata > Amphibia > Caudata > Salamandridae > Triturus > Triturus cristatus. The sequence continues at coordinate 1,226,872,815 of NC_140590.1, read as the reverse complement.
TCCGAACCCCCGAGTCACGGACCTGCACCTGTCCTAAGGTTATTATCTGACAGAGTTGGAATATTAATTTGGAGCCCTAGTCACTGACAACACCTGCTTTGAGGCAAGTAGCTGGTGGAGTTGGAATATTAATTTGGATTCCCACGTCACTGTGCACCACTTGCCCTGAGGTAAGTACATGGCAGAGTTGTAATGGTAATTTTCATCTTGTAGTTTCTTTTCATTTTTTTAGCATCCAATATTAATATTAGTAGACTTTTTAGTAGTTAATTTGTATAGTAGTAGCTTGTTAAGGGACTTCTTCAGGCTCTTTGACATAGAATCAAGTTATTTTTTTGGTTTGAAAACTGAAAGATTGAAAATAAATTGTAAAATGAATTCAGATTTTCTTTTGTTTTTTAAACATATTCATTGCCTAGAAATAAGTAAATAGCAGAATAGGATTTTTTTTATGGACCTCCACCTACCCACGAAGGTTAGTACCTGGCTGATTTGAAATATTATTTTGGACTCCAGAGTCATTGACCAACACCTGCCCAGAAGTAATTACCCAGCGGAGTTGGAATATTAAATTAGACCTGAAGTCTCTGACCAGCACTTGCCCTGAGGTAAGTACCCGGCGGAATTGGAATATTAAATTGTTCCCAAGGTCACTGACCAGCACCTGCTTTGATGTAAGTACCTGGTGGAGTAGGAATGTTTATTTGGACCTCAAGTCACTGACAGCACATGCTTTGAGTTAAGTGCCCGGCGGAGTTGGGATATTAAATTGGACCCCAAGTCTCTGAGAACACCTGCCCTGAGGTAAGTATCTGGTGGAGTTGGACCATTATTTTGGACCTTTAAGACACTGTCCAGCACCTGCCCTGTGGTAATTTACTGGTGGAACATAAATAGTAATTCTGTCTCCCAATTCACTGTCCAGCCCATCCCAACAGTTATGTACTAAATTGATATTAGTTTTGTTTTTTTACTGATTTTAAAATAGCGTTGTGTTTATTTGTAAAACATTTTTTACATTTATATAAGAATATTCTACTTACATTGCATTAATATAAAAAAGGAAGGCAGGGGTTGATTATGCACAAATACATTTTTTTCAAATTCTGGAAAAAAATTAATATTTAAAATATTTATTTTTTGTCGCTGCTTTCTACTGTGGTCGAAATAGTGACATTGATTTCAAATTTACCATTTAAAGCCACTAGATGGCAGTGTTCGCTAAGTTATGCGCATTGTGCAGAGCAGTTGGTAATGAAACGTGTGTTCAGTTTGATAACTTACACTGCTGGCAGCAAAAAAGGGGTGAGTGTGGGGACAATTAGCAGACCTTACTGAGGCACTTAATAAAACATTTTTTAGGTCCTTTTGGAAGTTAGTGGCTGAAGGCACACACATCGACAATCACTTGGAAGTTGTTGTCCATCCCGATTAATGGGTAATCCACTTCACATCACTGCATAAAATGGAGGAACAAGGAGGACAGATTGAGGGGTCACAAGAGTCTGTGACTGATCTAATACCCACTGAATTTTCTACCTATGTAACAAGTGAGGTTCGTCCACTAAGGGACTCCCCTTGCTTCACCCTAAGCGAAAGCCCTGGCGCGTGGACTGTATGGTATACCAGGTGATCTGTTTCTATCTAAACCTGAAGTCTGGATCCCTTACCTTAATCAACTAGACACCATCAACATGGGAGGTAGCAAAATACCACCATCATGGCAGGGTGCTACTATTATTCCATTATCACATTGATGGTGTACTGATTGGACGCTGCGGAGGAGTCACGCTACTGCCGCTTGCTCGATCTCTCACTCACCTGCAGATCGCTGCGGCCCGTTTTCGCTCTCCTGCCCTCCGCTAGCCTCCCGCTACTTCACGGCTGCTGCTGCCGCCATCACTGGGCTTCATTCCGTCCGGGAATACCCTGTCTGCCTGCACTGCTCAGATCGGATTGATCCGCATTCCCGCTCTCCCGCCTTCCGCTGGGTCCGTCTGGGTCTCGCTGGGCCCACCACAGACCCGGACGGTGTGCATTGCTCACACGGGGGGCATCAGCGGATTTTACCGGTGGATTTATCGGGCAGCACCTGGACTGCTGGGACTGCTGCTGGGACTGCTGGGATTGCTGCTGAGACTGCTGGCAGTTGAGGGCGGCCGAGGACCGTTGGCTGCGGAGGACAGCTGAAGAGACACAAAAGGTGAGAGGTGGAAGGGGAAAGACTGCTAACACGAGCTGGGGGCCCCCGACGGTCAGCGTCATTTCCCTACTGCCCCTGCTGCCCCGCCTGGTTTTCTTCCTGTTTGGGACTGTTTGGGATTGATTGCATTGACTGGTTTGGCTGGCTGGGCTTGGCATGGCCTCGGTTTGGAGAGACAAGCCCAAGGAGGGGGTCTGCGCATGCACGTCCTATGCCTGTCCTGTGCTGTGTCCCTCGCACCTGCCCTCCCCTGTGAACTGTGCCACCATCAACAGCTGTCAGCACCAAACACACCAAAACGTCTCTGAGGCGCTGATACACTGAAGCATTCAAACCTTGAGGTATCAACAGCAAATTCAGTTAATGCAGAGGAAATATAGAGGAAACATAGAAACATAGAGGACGGGAGGCCAACTAGAGCCAACTAGAGCCTTTACCCTAGGGCACCGAGAGACTCTTGTAGCTCAAAGAAGCATCTTCTTCCTGATAATATCCTTCAATTCCGTAAAACTCCGCACAATACACACTTAAACTCACAAAGAAGAGCAGCAAGATGCGGTCAGGGAGAGAAAGGTGATCACTTTTTACTGTCCTCCCAAATAGGAAAAAAAAGAGCAAAATTCTGGGCGAGTCTGGTAAAGGTTTAACCTTGACGGGACCGCTTACTTCTAACTCCCCTCGGGCACATAATACATTGGTGGCAATCGAAGGAGTAACACCAGTAAAGATTACCAATTCCAGCTTTCAGCCTAAAATATATACAAAATTTTCTTTTTTAAGGGATGCTGGGGGCATACTAAATAGCAACAGCTCTGAGCTAAAAGGGCTTCCATCACCATTACACCCAGTAGTCATACCCCTAACAGATATAGCACCACCACCACCATCGCTACCGATACCTTCACCTGCTCTATCAAATAAAGCTCAACACCTTAAGCAAGCGAAGGACAGACCGGTCAAAAGACGTTGAATACTACAATATTGCTGCAGCCCCAGAGCAGTTAGTACAAGAACCTGCAAAAGAGAAAAAGGCTGAATAGCGACAGGAGGTAAGAAACGAGGACCTGGCCACAAGTATTGACACTGGGGGTGGTCTTGAAGGCATGAAAGTACAGAGCCCACGGGCAATCACGCCAACCCTATCACTTATTAGTGAGCAGGGAGACAAAGAGGGAGGTGATCACCTAGAAATCAAATCCTCCAGCAATCAGGACAAGTGGAATATTCCGCTAGAGCCAAAAATCCTGATTGCCCCTAACCTAAACTTAAACTCAAACTCAGGCCTAACCGCATACCGGCTAGAGGGCCTACAGAATTTGCAGAGTCAAAAGGTTACCAAAAAGGGCGAACACCATCCCCACATCCTCCCTAAGCAAATATCGCTCCAAGCTAACATTGAAACAGCAGAGCATCAGTCGGCGTATACGGAGTAAGGAAAACCAAGAAAAATGCTTAATCCCACTAGGTCTCCAACAGAGGGGGCTCACTGATCAAATACACACAAAGAAAAGACTAACACCCTGGAGAACAACCCAGACTGAGAAAGTCATAAAGATGACAGAAACGAAGTGCCCCACCTCTCTGCTGAGGAATGGGCAAAATTGGTAGCCTCCTACCTACCAGACGTACCACAGGCTGAACCAATCATAATCCAGACAGACTACCCAACGGAGGTTCACTCAACTAGCTCAAAGGACCTATGGGGATCCCTCCTCAATACTATGCAGCTCTCACTTAAAGCCATGCAATATCGTTCAGATACCCTTGACATCCAGGTCTCTCTCCTAAATTTCCTGGCAGTCCACGTCTCAAACATCGACAACCGATTGACAGAAATGAGCAATCTCATCAAGAGAGTACAAGATGATACCCAAATTGCACACTCAAGCTGCTCCTGCCCTGCCATTATAGATAAACTTGAAACTTTACCGATCCTTATGGGGGAGCTCCTTGGCGAGCAAAAGGAGATAAAAAAAGCTGCTGCCCCAACAAATATAACAACCAATGCTAACATTACGGAGATACATAATCAGTCAACACCATCATACCAAGAACTACCGCAAGGAGTCACGAGCTTCATGCACAAAATGCAAAGATCAAAAACACAAATTATTTGGTCGGAGGCTAAACCTGACACACATTGAGTAAAGGGAGCTGAACAGAACCAAGGGAAAAGACCGCATACCGTTCATGAAACTGGGCGGGGAATAGATCCCTCTCATAATGAGCGAACTAACTCCCAACATCAAGAAATAATGCTGGCGCAAGAAGGCTTCGCTGATCATGCTACACCAGGGCAAGTCCACGGCAGTGAGATGACAGAAAAAATAAGGTTCGGGCACAAAAACCGCCGGAAGCAAAAAGGAAAAGGGAGAAATAAGTTAATTACCACCAAAAACGCTCCTATTAAATCAAACTTCCTGGCACCAGCCAGAACACAAAGAAGAGACCAAACTTCGCCAAACCCAAACAGGGCCCTGGCATCTCCAAAACTCACCGGAGGACATGGTTCAAAAGAGAAGATCACACTGAACACATGCACGGAGGAAGCGCCGCTAATTCAGACAGTGATCTCCTCAGCTACTCAGACAGAGCAGTTGCACAACAAGAATGCAATGAGCCTCAACTCAAGTACTGCGATGGATAACGAGCCTCCTGTTAGTAGGGGATCCCCTGTACCATTTAACAGAGTAAATGCTGCTATTAGACTGACAACCGATGAATCAGCACAATCGGCACCGACAAATCCTGAGAGTTCCAAGGAGCCACAAGAGGTGGGGGCTGGCCACAGGCACGCACCTCAGGAGGAGTCAAAGATAATTTTGTTTATTCTGGATTATAAATCAAAAGGGAGAGGGAATATCCTAAACAGAGGAAATATTCTGCGACTACTAACCAGCATTAACAATTTAACAGGAGTAATCTCAAGCGAATTGGAGTCCGTGGAATTTGTTTGCCAAGCACAAGTGGCACATCAAGAAATAACCAAAACAAGCCGGGCATCACCCGACACAGTAGAAAGAATAATGTTATGTTATTTTAATTTATTCAGTGCACAGCTACTCGGAAGTGTCTCGGCGCTATAGACTGCTGGGGAACCCGTCCTGGCTATCCCTGTGAGATGGTCCCTTTCTGGGTATCTCCAAGGTGAAACCAGGCATCCCCGGCATCTGTTGTAGAGATGAGGCAAGCTTAATGCCCAGAGTTGCCGAGTGTGTTCCTGGTTAGAGTAGGTACCGAGGCGAGAATTATCAAGTCCGTTTTGACCCTGGTCCACGACCCTGCCACGTCAGGAATTGAACCCTGGTCCCTGGCCGATTCTCCACTTACGGGTCTGCCGCCTCTAACCAGTGAGCCACACCTCTCCATAATGAGGGAAGAACAACAACTCAATTCCTGGGGGATAAGACTGAAGCACCAGAAAGTAATAGGTTACCCAGAGCCTTTGCTACATGAGCTGCAGCCATATGCCGACAATAAGTCTGAGAACTTGGGCGCCACAAGACAAGTTTACTCAGTATTTAAGGATGCTCGCAGCACAGAATCAAACACCTGGAACCTTAGGTTAATAGGCGACAATAATACGATCAACAACAGCTGGTCCTGGAGATCACAAACCATTAACCCATTATCAAGAAACACCTGACAGGGCAGAAATACAGTTAACAATATGCAACAATTAAGTAAGCCTGGGCAAAGCACTATGCTCGCGTAGTTTGCGAAGTTTGCACTACTTCGCACTACGCAAATTGCATGTAGCACAGTGCAAACACGCGTAGCGTAGTGTAGTGCAGCGGTCATTTTTTGCTTGCTCACGGTCCTCAACATCAAGTTGGCGACCGCGAGCAAGCAAAATGACATCCCGGCGAGACTTTTTCCACGTTCGCGATCAGCAACATCAAGTTGCCGATCGTGAGCGTGGAATATAAACCTCCAGGCGAAATTCTCAACGCGGGGAGGTCAGGTTTCTCATTGCGAGTGGTCGCGTATGCTCGCGACCGCTCACGATGAGAAACTACCAGTCCGCGTTGAGAAAGCTGCCGCTCGAGTACAAATCTACTCGAGCGGCAGAAAACTGCAGCTCGCACTGTGCAAGATGCCGTTTTCAATGATTGCACAAGTGCCGGATGCTAGCACTGCTTGCTTCGCGAACTACGCCCAGGGTTACAATTAAGGCTCTGCTCATGGAATGTTAATGGACTAGGGTCCAAAGCCATGGATAAAGATATTCTACTTTACTTTCAAGAATTAGACCTTATCCTATTGCAAGAGACCTGGTTGGTTGAGCCTCTTCACATCCAAGGGTACAAGTCATATCATCTTCTGAGCCTGTAAGGAATCTAAAATTGGTCACCCAAAGGGCGGCCTTGTAATCTTCACTTCCATTAAAACAATATCTACTGTCAGGGAACTATCTAAGATGTCAACGACAACCAACGGCATACAAGCAATCAAGCTGGAACTAACAGGTCTCGCAGACAATCAGCAGCTAATACTTGTCAATACTTACCTTCACCCAAGGGACAAAAAAACCAACGCCAAACAGCTGGTCTCTGTCGTATCAAGACTACTCGAGGAAGAAGCAAGTGGGGCAAGCCAACTACCACAGCCCAAAAACTCCTCAGGGACCTGGAAAATTTAAGTTTAGTGGCACTGAACGGGCGCTTTCAGGGAGATCGCCCGCCGGCGGCTACATACTGCAGCGCCCTTGCAAATACAACAATTGATTACACCTTCCCATCATACTCCCTCTTCAGCAAAATAGTTAACTTTAGGATAGGAATCTCAGATTACAGTGACCACCTCCCTCAAGAGGTCACTCTGGATACTTATGGCACCGCATCTGCTGAGCAACCAGTCCGCCTATACACAATAAATCTGAGACGAATCAAATGCAAAATCTCTAACCTGGAGAACTTCCTGCTTGAGGCAAAGACTCTCTGGGAGGACAAAAAGAAGGATAATACGAATGCAATTGCATCATGGGGTAACTTCACTGAAACTCTTGGCACATTACACACCAACGAAGAAGGGAGGGACTCAACCGGAGCGTTCGTGGTCCGACATAGGTCCCGCTCTCCAACACTGAGCTCGCAAAATCATCTTTTGAGAGGATCATAACTAAAAGATTTAAAGCAATTTAAAAAAGAAATCAACAAAACAACACAAGCGCTTCACCGTGCATGGCCAGATGTTAACCTCTTAGCTAAACTCAGATTACTAAAAAACAGCAAGAAAAAACTCATCTGGGAAGCTTGCCGTGAAAGCACAGAAACAGCATTGGCTAAAATCCTTTACGATGCAAAAGTAAAAAAACAGCACTAGGTTCTGGCATACACTGAAGAAATTACAGAACCCAAGAGCACTTGGAACAAATTCTTACATTACAGAACAGGACTGGTCTAAATACCTTTGGGATCATTTCAACAGCGACAATTAAACTAATACACAAGAACCCCTGGAGAACAGCAGGGTCGTCCCAGCCCCGTGTACGCAAGAAATTGAGCCCAAATGGGCATTTACATCAAAACCAAATCAAGAGCAGAATTGCAAAGGGCAGAACCGAGGGCGCGTCTGGCCCGAACGGTATACCACCGATCCTATATAAACGAGATCCAGACTACTGTGCATCTGAACTCCTACCACTTTATTTGCACATCATGGAAACTGAGATAATACCGGAATCGTGGAAAGGATCCATCATCGCTCCGATACATAAGAAAGGCAGCAAAACCATCGCTGAAAATTACAGACTAGTTGCATTGCTAGATAATGATGCTAAATATTACGCAGGGTTACTGCTGGAAGAAATTACAGAATGGGCATCGGAAACGGCATCTATTCCTATTAATCAATCAGGCTTTCAGAAAAGAATGGGCACATCAACAAACATACTGGCATTATTGCTTTTAATAGACGATACCAAACTCACCAAAAGACCGCTATACTTGTGCTTTATAGAATTCTCCGCAGCCTTTGACAGTATTGATAGCAACAAACTCGGGCAAAACTCTCCAAAATGAAAATTAGGAGCAAACTTCTGAACCAGCTGATTCTACTACATAGCGATACTTGGATCAAAATCAAGCTAGGGGCTGGAGAAAGTATATCACAGAGAATTCCGACAACCAAGGGTCTGAAGTAGGGGTGGGCGGAATTTGCGTAATCGCGTTACGCAAATCTCCGCAAAACGGTAAAAAATCTCCGCGAACATGCAGAAATTCCGCGAACACGCGGAATTGCTTGCTCGCGATGTTCTTTCCTGTTCACAGTTGCTGTTTGCGTGCTCGGGGAGAAATATCTCGCGAACAAGAAAAAATTTCGCGAAGTCGCGGAAAGCAGAATTTTGGGCAATTTCGCGTTCTCCGCGGAACGCGAAATTACCGAAATTCCGCGAGCGGAACGGAATTTACCGCCCAGGCCTAGTCTGAAGCAGGGGTGCATGGTGGCGCCCATCCTGTTCAACCTGTTCTTGGCAGACCCCTCGCCTGAACTGGACAAGTGCAGCTGTCATGCCCCAAACTTTGGCGGTTTCCCCCTATCGAACGTACTATACGCTGATGACCTGGTTCTGATCAGCCATAATCCAATTGGCTTACAACATCTGCTAAATACCACGAGCAACTTCTCTATCAGAAATGGTCTACGAATAAACCTGAGCAAAACTAAAATGATGATTATCAATCCGAAAAATAAACCATACCACTTCCAATGGGTTCTGGAAGGGAAGAAACTCGACGTTGTCAGTGAATTTAAATACTTTGGCATAATTCTGGACACTAAAGGCACATTTCTCCCGCAAAAAGTATCTATAAAAGGCAAAGGAACACTGCTTGCAGTTGCACTAAAAAGCATTAAACAAAAAATAAGCGGCCCAAGCCTTACCCCCTTGTTACAAGTAATCCGTGCAAAACTCCTTACAACCATCAGCTACGGAAGCGAGTGCCTCAGAGGGAGAGACGCTGAGACCCTAGACAGGACAGTTTCGAAGGCAATCAGAATCATTTTTAACCTCCCAGGTTATACATCATCAGCTCAAATCAGGTTAGAGTTCGGCATTTTGAAACAACAAATCGCACGAAAGGGAGCCTACCTGAAATGCTGGCATAAAATCAAAGGAGCAGCACCAGGCTCACTAAATGAATTACTATGGAACGAACTTAACCGAAAAAAAGACTGTGCAGCTCTGATTTATTTAAAGGAGTCCTTGGCCAGCTTGGCCTTAGAAGCTCTCTGAGACACAATTGGGGTTCATAAAACCTTTAAGGAACTTGTCAACAAAACAGTAAAAATGATATCCAATCTCGAAGACAAAGCCTCCCTCTCTGAAAGAGCACATGGATGGTTTGTCATTCAGAGCTATAACAACTTCTCCTCACAAACCTACCTAGAGACTGGATTCACCAGGTCCAAAAAAGAAACATTTCTGAACTTCAGGCTGAGCGTTCTACCCATACTGCCGCATTTACCGCCTTGGAAATGGCCACAGTCTAAAACATCCTGCAGACTGTGTGCAGAGGTTAAGGAAGACATTTTACACATTGTCTACACATGCAAATGCTTAGACAGGGAAAGAAGATCCATATTAAAACCCGCCTTGCACAGACTACGCATCAGAACTTGCAGACAGGCAGTCAAGGCCTGCTTTGAAGGAGAGGATATCCGGCTGGCCTGCTGTCTAGTTCGCTTCCTCGATGAGGCGGGAAAGAAACTAAAGGCGACAGAGAAAGAATATAACATTGAACCAAATGACAGCAACTCATAACCTCCTGTGCATTCATTTTTACTCATATTTTAAAAGTAGTTTTAACTGGTAAGTGCTAACTATTTTTTTAATATTTCAATCTGATGGTTTTAAAGTGTAAAGACATACGCATACTGTAAATTTGAACTGAAACAAATTATGTTCAAGTAAAAAATAAACAACGTAATCAGAGACTGTGACCATAGAAACCTGGATCTGCTACAAGTGATTTAATTCTATTTGACCCGGAACGAAGGAAAAAATCCACAGACGGCCTCAGCATCTCACAGGAATGAAATATTGATGTGACAACACTGTCTGTTTTATCTAGCTATGCATACATTGTTTGCACTATTTTATGATGCCATTTATTTTTCTTGTATGCAATGGTTTTTATTAACTAAGCATATAATAAATATTACTTACTATTATTCCAATCTACAAAAAGGGGGTAAGGATAAGCCCTCAGACCTGAGGTCTATTAGCTTACTGTATATTAGCTTACTGAACACCAGCCATTTTTCTGCAGACAGGTACTAACCAGGTTGCAAACTTGGCTTGCTGACAACCATGTATTGAAAGATGCCCAGGCAGGTTTCAGGAATAAAATAAGTACTATAGATCAGGCCTTTCACTTTAATGTTCTGAGTTAAAAGTTTCTTACCTTAAAGAAAGAACATCTATATTTTGCCTTCATTGACCTTTGGTCAGCCTTTGCGTTCGTCCTAAGGATAGGTTATGGAGGTTGATAGGTAATTATGGGGTCCCAGATGATCTACTCTGGATTCTCAGATTACATTACTGACACCTATTCATAGGTATAGTGGAACAATATTGGTGACCTCACAGATAAGACCCCCCTCCGAAGTGGTGTCATACAGGGCTGTGTACCTGCCCCAACTTTATTTAGTATGCATATCAATTGGGCTGTGAGCTGGCTATCCGTAATTGACCATGATGCCCCAAAATGTGCTGGTATCCCCGTCCTGATTATAATGTCCACTGATGACACCCTACTCATCTCCAGAACCCTGGAGGGACTCCAGAAGAAACTAAATTCATTTAGAGCCTGCCGCAAAAACAGAGGTCTAGAAATAATTCCTGATATGTCCAAATTTATGGGGATTATTTCCCATAGGTCTTTCAGAGGAAAAATTAGAATTGAAGGTGCCCTGAAAGAGCAGACTGCTCAATTTGGTTATCTGGGCATAAGGATGACAGACTCTTTAAAAAGGGGGGGTGCAAATAGACAAAAGTAAGGGCGGACTATACCAGCGCACACTTTTAAGTAATAGGAAACACAAGTCTATGGCTGGAGGGGCTGTGTCATCAGCCCTACAAATCTACCAAGCCACTGCAGCGTTGGCTCATCTCTACAGGGCAGAGATTTAGGGCTTTACAGATGAATCTATACTAACCATTTAGGAGAAAACATTTATTAAAGGTCTTCTCAATTTGCAACAAGGTATCCCATTATTGCAGTTAAGATTTGACTTAGCCCTTAACTCCATCCACTTGGTATCCTTCCTTAAACCATTGCTATACTGAGTGAGGGAATGGTCTACCTCGGAATCAAACACTTATAGATAGGCACTTAGGTATTTGATTAATTGTGATAAAACCATCCATACCACATGGTTAAACATGTCAAAAAGCAGTTTAAACTGCTTAACGTAGGATATATGTGGGCTATCCCGGATGGAGTCACCAAAGGTGATAAGTTGCTCCTAAACAAAATCTAATAGGAACAGGAGCTTATCAGAATTTGGGCTGAGTACAGGGAGGGTTCATTAATAGGGTAAATTCTGCTTCATAAATGCTCACCAAGTTTTGAATCCTATATTCATAGGATATATCCTGTAGGGGTGAAACAAGCATACACCCAGTTTAGACTTGGCACCCTACCCCTGAGATCCCTTACCTCAAGATGGTGCAAAATGGAACGTGACCTAGAGAGTGACCTAGAGAGTTGCCCCTTTTGCCTATCGTTAAAGAAAACAGAGGCCCATTTTCTGCTCTTTTGCCCCAGATACTACATCTTAAGGAAAAAATGGATGATTGCATGGTGTAAACACAACGGTGTAGGACACTATTGGGATATTGTGATTATATAGATATGTTAATAAATATATATATATATATATATATATTCACTGAAAAAACCAAAGGTTTCACACACGTTATAGTTAGGAATTAGCATTTAAAAAACCTTGCAAATTCACTGAAAAAACCATAGGTTTCACACATGTTATAGTTAGCTGGACATTTCACTCGTGAAAAACCAATGAAATTCCCCCGTTATAGTTAGTTCAGCTAACTATAACTCGCGCCCCCGCAATGCACTGCTGATGACGTCACATATTACATCACTCATGACATGGTCAGTGACATCACTCATGACATCACTGATGACATCTCAAATGACATCACTGATGACATCATCCAGTGAATGTGTATTTTTCTGAAAATTAAATATGTTTTATATATGTATATCTCACGGACGATGGAAGAATAAATGGGTATATAAGTGTCTAAATGGATGATTTGTTTTTGAAAAATTGATTGTATAACTGACTGATTAAGTGTATCTTAGTGAATACATGGCTTACTGAGTAATGTTTAAATATGTAAATATCTTTATCAGTCTCTCACTTTGTGTATAAGTGGCTGCATGGGTTGGTGAGTAGCTACATGGGTGTTTATATAGGTTATTAGTTGGTTTTTTTAGTATCAGTGTGAGTGTGTGTATGGTTCGGTGGGGGGTATTACGTACTGCATAGGTACATGAATGAGTGACTCACTGTTTGTATGTGTTGAAGACAGCATGTCTGCAGGACTGTATGGGTGGATGAGTGTGTGCATGGGTGTGTTAGTGAGTGAATGACTGTCTCAATAGTGTCTCTATGAGTAACTACATATGTTTTAAACTAGTATATGTGACTATTGGTGTATATAACTGAGTATATGTGAGAGTGAGAGATTGAAAGAGTTGCTGTATGAATAAGTATGTGTTTCTATAAGTGATTGTTTAAAAGACTAAGTATGTGTAAGTTCCCGTAGAAGTAAGTGTGGTGGTGTGTGTATAAATGTATATGCAAGTAAATGTATGTTTCTTTCTTTATTTTCATGAGTGACTATGTCTGTCAGTAACTCTGTGGATGAGTGGCATTGTGTAACAGGATGTATAGGTGTATGAGTACATATGATGAGTGAGTACATGTATGAGTGACTGTACAGGACTGTTGGTGAATGAGTGGATGTGTATGTGGATCTTAGAATTACTCAAGAGGTTGTTGTAACTGGTATTGGTATGTCCATTTTTTTGAAAATTGTAGTCTCTATTTTTGAATGTGTGTATCAAAGGTTATATTAGGGTGAGAGGAGGTCTGCCACTCTGTCACAAGGATGATGTCATCAGTGATGTCATTTGAGATGTCATCAGTGATGTCATGAGTGATGTCACTGACCATGTCATGAGTGATGTAATATGTGACGTCATCAGCAGTGCATTGCGGGGGCGCGAGTTATAGTTAGCTGAACTAACTATAACGGGGGAATTTCATTGGTTTTTCACGAGTGAAATGTCCAGCTAACTATAACATGTGTGAAACCTATGGTTTTTTCAGTGAATTTGCAAGGTTTTTTAAATGCTAATTCCTAACTATAACGTGTGTGAAACCTTTGGTTTTTTCAGTGAATTTGCAAGGTTTTTTAAATGCTAATTTTTGTATTATTTAATTAAAAAAAAAAATGTTATATTAAAAATAAAATTCCTATGTATTCATTTATATATTATCTGTATCTTTTTATTTGTTTTTGCTTTTTAAAAAAAATTTCAATTAGGATAAAGTTGAACAGTTTTTTTAATTTTTGCAATTAATTTTTCTCCACTTTTTTTTTTTTATATAAATTCTTGGAGTGCGCGCTCTGAGCGCGCTCCTAGTACAATTTTGTAAGTTTTTTATGAATACCGCCATACGTTATTTACGTACGCAAATATACGTTCTAGTGCGCGCTGGGAGCGCACACCCAGTACGTATGCGTACGTACGTACGCATGCGTGCGTGCGTCCTACGCGCTCCACGCGGTTTACTTCTGCATACGCTAAAATTACGCGCAACAACGGTCGCGTATACGCGTGTTCAACGTATGCGCGCTACGTACGCGCATATGACGTATGCACATGCGCTCCTATGCGTTCGCGCATACATAATCACGAGGTGCACGCTCGGAGCTTGCGCAGTGCGCGCACCTCGGGTATATGCATAATAAAACAGCACTTCTTATTGGTTATCATTACTTTCAGTTTCTGATTGTTTCAACACCACACCCAATCCCCTCATGGCAAGTCATGTGATCAAGAATCATCACTTTTGATTGGTTTGAAGTACTTTCAGTTCCAGATTCTTCCCAAACCACACCTACTCCCCTCATTATTAGTTCTGATTCCTTTGGAGAAGGAGCTATTCTGTTGTTGAGAGACAATGGCTGAACAGCAACCATCTTCAGACAGTGACCAGGACACTCTTGAGAGGCAGAGGAACAGGAAGCAGAAAGACAGCTTTATATGGCAGTTTTTCACTTTTCCAGAGGGACAAAAAAAGGTAAATGCACGTAAAGTTACATGTGTACTTTGTCAAAAAGTCTTGTCACGTGGGAATCCTAACAAGAAATATTCTTTTAGCATTCACACTATGTTGAGGCATGTTGACAAAATGCATCCAGTGACTTTTCGTCGAGCTTCTGGAGCAAACCCTCCACCTGCTCTACCGACGACATCTGCAGCAACTCAGCCTAGCACATCTTCGGCTGCTCAGCCGAGCACTTCTTCTGCAGTGGTGCCTTTGCCTTCTTCCACACCTCGTTTTGGACCACCTTGTTTTGCTAGGTTGTCCACACGCTGCACTGATTGCGGTAAACTTATTTCTGTGTGTGAGACCAGTCTTGATCTCATTCAGAGAAAATTTGATGCCCATGAGTGCAAGTAGGCCATAGATGTTTTTTCTTTTTTTTCTTTTTTCTCTTCCTGTTTCCTTCCATTAACTCAAGGGCTCTTTTAAGAGCCACTTCTAAACGAAACCCCCCCAAAAAATTTTTGAGGGATTTTTTTTAAATTTTTTTTTGAGGTGCGCGCACCCTGCGCGCTCCCAAGGTTTTTCTTTAAAATTTTTTTTTTTTTTTAAATTTAATGTACAAGAAGAGGTGAAGAAATGGAAGCATGAAAAGGGAGGATTGAGTAATACTAATATTTTTCACGTATTTTTTTTAAAAAAGAAATTTTTTCGAAAAAAAAATTTTTAAAAGTATTTTGCAAGGGAACAGAATTTTTTTTTAATTTTTTCTTTCCAGTTCTGCAAAAAAAGAAAAAAAGTATTAATATTCAATCATACATTACAAAAAGCATTACATGTTTTTACATATTTTACTACGCAATTTTTTGCCCTTTTTTTGCTGTTTTCAGAATTTTTTATTTTTCACTTAAAATAGTGAAAACAATTGTATTCATCATTTAACAGTGGGCAAAAAAAAAACAATCTGAAAGATTGCTTCAAAAAAGCCCTAAAACTTTCCTCACTAAAATATACCTTGTTAGAAATATTACATATATATTACAAGTACTTCTCTAGATGAATCAAAATTTTCTAGATAAACCGTCTTTAAACCTTGTCGCAAAAGCACACATGCCAAAATAATTTCTGTCAAAGGAGTCCACAATTGTTTTTATTACTTTTCCTTTAGGCCAAATAGTAATTTCAAAATCCTTTTTAAGTGATATCTTCAATTATAATCCTTTAAAATTACAAAAAATGCTTTCTTCAGATGCAGTTTTTAGTTTTCAAAATTTAGGTTTCAGAAAAATTAAGTAAGAATTGGGTAAATCATAAGGCAAACGTTGCTTGAAAATCAATTGGGAATCATTACACAATGTCCAGCCTTTTTCACATTTAAGATAAAC
This sequence comes from Triturus cristatus, assembly GCF_964204655.1. Lineage (NCBI taxonomy): Eukaryota > Metazoa > Chordata > Amphibia > Caudata > Salamandridae > Triturus > Triturus cristatus. Next base: position 1,226,856,912 of record NC_140590.1, on the reverse strand, counting down.
TGTGTAATGTCCAGAAGTTACAGTAGGTCCTTCATGAAAAATTATTGCAACTGTAACAAAAGTTTTTCCAGAAATTGATAATTGTTGTCCTGTAAACTTCTTTATTAAAGTATCCAATTTTGAACCATCTGCTCTACAACGTTGCATCATTAAAATTACATACTGACCATATTTCTGTAAAAATAACGTGGAAAACATGTCAGATTTACATTCAGAACATTCCATGTTGTGATTGGCATCTTTAACTAATTTACTAAAAGTCACTGATTTACTTTGTGGTAATGGTAAACATATGAACCTTTCTGAATCAACATTACTACTACATGTGTTCATACAGTTTTCACAGCAATGTTCCCATTTGTAAGAGACACCAAATAAGTTTTCTACTTCTACTCCTTCATCTTCAAGTACACTCAAATATATATTAAGAATTCCTGTGCATCTTGCTGGACATTTTCTTTAAACTGTGTAGAACCACAACATACATCTAAAAGATTTCTAAAATCAGTAGCACTTTCTATTTCAGTTTTATCATTACTCAGCTTCTCATAAAGGAGACTCAGCAGAGAACACAATCTTTTTCCATGATTTACTATTATCTGTTCTAGCAACTTTTCAAGATAAAATACAACATTCAGCACTACATTTGCATAGCAGTTGACACCAGAGCTATTTTCAAAATGGCAACCAACAACCTCTTCATCACTGTCCTTTTTTTTTTGTTCTGTTCATCCACATTACAGATATTCTCAAATCTCCTTTTCCGACAAACAACATGTTTTTCAATCACAGGATACTGACCTAAATGAGGAGCATAGGTTCTTCTTAATCTGTTATACTCCTGCACACAGTTTGTATCAGCACTAACTTTTGAGTCATCAAAGTCTATCATAAATAAACCAGATAATGTTTTCACTCGTGACAAAGCAACATATGCCATACCTTCTTTGAACACAGTAGAACCAATGTTTACAAAAGCACTATCTACAGTCAATCCTTGAGACTTGTGAATAGTTACAGCATATGCTAGAGAAAACGGAAACTGCCTCCTACGTACATATAAGTCTTTCACAAGCATGAAACGAACTGAACAACGACAAATGTCTTTAACTTCTTCTATCTGATCAAATTTTATTTTTAAACATTCAATTCCATCTTTTTTCTGGTAATTAATAAAACCCACAACTCTTTCCATAGCTCCATTCACTAAACCTTTTTCTACATCCAAATTTCTCCTTAAAATCACTCGACAATTCATGCAAACATATAGATTTTTTTCTAATCCAGCTGTTTTGGAAATATTCTTCTCTAGTGAATCCAATTTATTTTTCAGTTTGCCTGTTAATGTAAAAGTAATTCTTTCATGCTGAATTTTGTCCTCTGCTTCCATTTTCTTAATCTCTTCCTTTTCCAATTTCAAAAGTTCCTCGTTGAATATTGAGCACTCACGTAGTGTTGGCATTAAGCAGATCACAGTATTTTTTTCTGCAATGTTCTGGTATATTTTCTCTGCAACTATTTCTTCATTTGGAAATAAGTTATGTAGCAACCGACTCTGTAATGCTTTTTTGCCAACTTCTGTGAGTAGTCCAATACTGATATCTTTCAGAATACTTGCATAATCTTCGTCGTTTGCTTGTCTCATATTGGTAGTGAGTTCTTTGTACTCAAAGAACGACCAAATATTCGCATTACCAATGCTTCCTAATGACTTCTTCGTGTCTTCATGTGTCACAGTATTAAACACTGGTTGTCCTTTAACTGGAGTGAGCTGCAGAAGATCCCTAAAAACTATGACGTGTTTTCCTCCAAATAACACGTCATAGTCTCTCTTAAGAATTTGTTGCATTCTTAAATGCACAAAGGCAAGCATTAAATTTGAAACCATGCTCACCTCATCAATAATGAGAACTTGCATCTTCTTCAACAATCTTGAAACTTCGAGGCATGCTTCTCCAGTTAGCTTGTGGTATTCTATTTTGTTCTCATGCTCCACTGGTAACATTAGCAAGTGATGTAAGGTAATTCCTTTTATGTTATAGGCTGCTAACCCAGTTGGAGCAGTTACCACATAAGACAAATTTGAAGCTGTTTTTTGCTGTAGGTAGCTTCTGATGACTTTTATTAAGAAACTTTTACCAGTTCCAGCTTGTCCACTCACATACATCCTGATTGGTTCAAATGATGTGCATGAGCACTCTTTCTTTTCATGTAGTAATCCATGATCAATTTTTTTGATGACTTCTTCATAAATTTCTTTTTGTTCTTCATTCAGTTGTTGTTCCAGATTTAGTAAGTCGATTGAATCTTCCTGTGCTTGATTCATAGCCGTTTCTACTTCAGTCATGGCTACTGCAGCTTCATTTTCTATGATTGGTTGTCCTAGGGGATCTTGACTAAGTGTTCCTGAACTTTGGCTGTCTTGAGAACTGTCTCTAGCTACTTCAGCTGCAATTTTTGCTTCCTGTTCATTTTCTTCATTTAACATTTGGACATAAGTTGTGAAAGTACTGCATTCTATACTGTCTTTGCTAGCATTAAAAGAATCTTCATAGCTTTGAAATTCTCCGAGTAGTTCGTCCTCTGAACGCCATGGTTTAAACAGCTGTAAAAGAGCCAAGTAGTAAAATTCCTTTTTGTCAGTAGTTTCGCAACTGAGCTTCCTGTGATTTATCAAACTTCCTTTTGTTTGCTTTACCAAACATCCTTCCTCACCAATGACTTTATATTTTCCATTGTTGATGTCTTCTGTGGCTTTCCGTGAATAAATGTAGTTCTGCAGCACTTCATAGAGACACATGTTCTCAAGATGATGACTTCTCTTTGGGTAATATGTGTCCAACATGTTTGATTTCAAAATATCTGTACTTTCTGGGTCATTCTCGGCCAAATATTCAATTTCTCCAACAGATTTCAGTACCCGATTTCTCATTCCTGCAAGGCCTAAGCTTACCCAAATTATTCTTCTGGATTTCGAGTAAAGACTTGCAGATGATAACCTATCTAAGCATTCGTAGGATCCAATTTCTCGATGCGATAACATCTTTAAGCTGAAACTGTACAGCTTCTTACTGACAGTCTTCTCGTGAGAAATCTCTTCCCACATTTCCTTCAATTCTGTTTTCTCAGATTTAGTGATGTAAGATGTCACATACCGAGCAACAGCAATAGAATTGTCTGCCACATACTGAATATCCATGTTAGCATTCCACATGGATAAAATGACTGGGTTGAAGTCATTTATAAATTTTGACTCTTCATTTCTTTTTAGGTTGTAGGTATTTTTGGGAGATTTTCTGGTTATAGTATGTCGCACAGCTGACATAAAACTGTTGACTCTTCCTTTTGAAAGAACAGGTCTAGAAAATCCAAATCGACACTTTGTGTAGAATTTATCTTTCGTCTTGTACTTCCGTCGACAGTATTTTCCACACCGATGACTTTGGAAACGTAAAACTTGCTCTTTTAACTTTTTTTCTTCTGTGCTTTTAGGTATAGCACAGGTTGCATATTCTTCAATGAAAGATAACACTGCTTCATCAGTATCTGTTCCAAACTTTGGGGCATCCTTGATCCACAACAGCATATGAATATGAGGAGCACCTCTTGCCTGGTACTCTTTTCTCCAAAAGAAATCCACTACTTCTCCAAGAGGTAGATTTTTTTTTATTGCAGATGAAGGACATCATAGCCTCAAATCTATGATTGAAATATCTGCAAACATTAACTGGATCCAATGAGCACAGTTCTCCAGCTGTCTTGTATTCAATGTTTTTAATGTTTGAATTTGCCTCTCTTAGAAAATCCAGTAAATCATCCCAAGTGTACTCGGCACAGCTTAGGGTTAGAAACCATGTAGGAGTTCCTAAATTATGTAACATGCATTTTAATTCACCATGGCGTCGGTACCAATATTCATTTGTCCCACGCTGACAAGCCATCAGATTGATCAGTTGTGTTTCCAAATGATCATCTCGGTGCTGCACTTTCTCCATAAAATCCTTAGCAGACACATTTTGTAAATGTACTCCACTTTTTAAAATGTGATTTACTGCATAAGATAATGCAGACAAGTCGCTTTCAAAAAAAGATGGAACAAATAAGGAATACTTTGACGAAATCTTGGATCTTCTGCATATAGTCTTGTAGTCCGATACTCAGAAGCTGGAATCTGTTCTGGACGTTCATCGTATCGTCCTCCTTTTCCTGTAGGAAACAGCTGGGGAAAACATCGAGCTTCCAAGCTCTCCTCCCATACACTCACGGGAGTTCCTTTTGCTTTCTTCATCTGAAACAGATCAATAGTGTCTCCCATAACTTCTTTTGAATGAAGAGGATGTATGCTAAAATGTTCATAAATTTCTTCTTCCTTTGACTTGTCCACTTTTTCAATTTGACCAGTTGGTGTTTCTGTGTCTTCTTGTAAATCTTCTTCTTCTATATAAATTGATTCATACCATTTATTATTTTTTTTCAAATACAAATTTGCTCTTTGTACTTTTCGTACATCCACCAGCTCCTGCCAAATCTTCTTATTCTTTGTAGGTACACCATTAACCAGAATTACTAATGGTTCAGTTTCCAAAGTATCTGCATCAATAGTTTCCATATTTTTTTTCAAATCCAAGGGCAAATACACCACTCTTCCTTTTAAACCTCTCAGTAAATCAGAAGGAGGTAATTTACCAGTTTTGGGCTCCATACGTACTATGGTCTGGAACAGATGAACACATTGAATGAGTATAGACTCATATGTATTCAATTCAGAAAGTTCGGCAGGATTAGCATCCAATTCTAAATTATTATGTACAGCTCTGGTCGGCATTCTATTTTCTTCTAACTTATTATAACAGTATTTACAAATACGCTGATCTTCACCCAATTCAAAACAATTTTCAAGAAATATATATGTTGCAAAATCCTTCCACTTATAATTATCTTCATTTTCACTTTTCTTTTTTTATACAGATCAACATTCCTTGTTTGAATTTTATAATGACTTCTGCGGCAACAAATACAAGTAATATTTGGTCTTTCATTAGAGGTGATAGTAAATTTTGTCATTTCATCCTCAAAATTTTTAGTAATAATGAGTTCTACATTCTGTTCCTCATTTTCCTCATTGACTGTGTCCTTTTCTGCACTTTCTTGTTCTGGACCAAAGTAACAAAACTGAATCTCATCAGTAACCTTCACTACATCTGATACAGATCCACGGAACAGAGCATTATTCAACTCATTCAACTTTACTGCTGGACTTTTAGCAAAATACAATGTTCTCACAAACTTTCTCATTTCAGTATGATGAACAGCCAGCATCCTAAAATGATGAAAAACACTTTTACACACTTTTCTAGATAGACAAGCCAGAGAATGTCCCTGCAAACCAGTATTTTCTCTCACTCTGCATGGATCTAGTGTTTGAAGCACCTTCATCTTCTGTTTTACACTCTTTTTACTATATTCTCTTACGAAGTCACGTAATTTATCAATAGATTCCTGACGCACAGTACAAATACTACTACAGTTCCAAGTGTACACTGGGGCTTTTGGACGTCTCCCCATAGCCTCAGCAGCCATTACTTCTTCCTCATTTCTTGGGACCATTTTCTCTTTTTGCATCACACAACCATCCTTAACTTCATATGCTCTACCATTGGTGTCAACTGCATGCAACAAACTATTACTTTGAAGATAACTCTCTTCATTAAAAAATGGTTCAGTACTTGAACTGTGTTTCCATTCTCCCAAGAACACTTTACAAAAGTTACTTTTTTTCACTTCTCTTTTCCTTTTGCTTTGTGACTTCATTGCATTCACTAATTTATCTAATCTACGCATCCTATTCAAAATTAGAATAAAAAGTTTTCTTTTTATTTCCAAAGCCTTACTTACAATATTTTCTATAATTTTTTTTTTCTTAATAAATTTTGTTTTTTTCTTATATGTTTTCACATCCTTTAGCAAATTTAACATCACTCTTCTATTAAACATTTTTCGACGAATGTTTTTAAAATCAAATTTTCGTGTTAAATCAGTTTGACATACTTCTGATTGTACATTAGCTTTTTTTTGGTGTTGACTGTGTTGTTGCTTTGTACATAAAACTCTCTTTGTTTTACAGTTATTTTTGCCATTTTTTTGTTTTTTGAAAATCTTTTTTAAGAAATCTCTGCTCTGCTTACCAGTAGACTTTTTCTTTTTGCCATCACCAGCTTCTCCTGCTATTTTTTTTTCCCAGTTTTGTCCAGATATACTTGTTGTTGCTTTTCTTTCCTCTTTTTTGTCCTTAAAGGCATTTTTTTTTCACTGTTGCTCAGCAATACCTGCAAGGAACTAAAAAAAAATCCTTTTTGTAATTATAATTCATTAAAATATTTTTTTTTACTTTTCATTTATTTCAAATGTTTTTCCATTTGTCTCTCATTTGTGATTTACTAATATGTGCACAGTGCTAACCACCACAGTTGAAAAAAAACAAGCTGCCCCTTTCCTGCAAGTGCATTTTTTAACAGAACAACTGCAACACAAATTATATCTTTGGCCACAATTACTGTGCGCACACAGCCTCATGGTGTGCTTCTAAGCAGAAAACAGAATTTGATTTGAAAATTCAAAGCACATTTACTACTCTGGTAGATCAAGTGATAATTGCTGTTACAGCCTTACACATTTTCCTTGTAGATCACAGAGGCAGAAAAGAGCACATTTCCTAACAGCTACTTCATACCATAAGTATCTGCAACCTGGTTGAGTGTTTAGAGTAGAGCAAAGAAAATGAGGCCTTGGTGATGTTGAATGTGTTTGCATTACACACAGTCCTGAGTAGTACGCATGGGAGTGTTGGAGAAGCTGCTGCGTGTGTCCCAAGAGTGTGTTTCTGCAGAGTATGTATTGTCAGCTGCAAGAGACATGAGCAAGGAGATTTCCAGAACTGCATGAAGACTGCAGGGATGTATGTAACAGTGCATGTGTGCTAAGGGATAATTTGTGTAAACACAACAGGCTGCCCCTTTCCTGGGACTGCAATTCTTACTGAACAACAACTTCACAAACTAAATCTCTGCCCACAATTCCTGTGCGCACACAGACTCATGCTATGTTTTTTGGAACAAAACAGTGTCCCTGAATAGTACCGAATTACTGTTACAGCCTGACACATTTCCCTTATCATTTACAGAAGCAAAAAAGAGCACATGTCCTAACAGCTCCTTAAGACCATGACCATGTGTTACAGGGTGAGTGATTAGACTAGATCAATTTAAATGAGGCCTTGGTGATGTTGAATGTGTTTGCATTACACAGTGCTATCTAAAACAGCAGACAGAGCTGAGTACTACACATGAGAGTGTTGGAGAAGCTGCTGCGTGTGTGCCAAGAGTGTGTTTCTGAAGACTGTGTATTGTCTGGTGCAAGACAGATGAGCAAAGAGACTTCCAGAACTGCATGAAGACTGCAGGGATATATGTAACAGTGCATGTTTGCTAAGGGATAATTTGTGTAAACACAACAGGCTGCCCCTTTCCTGGGAGTGCATTTCTTACTGAACAACATCTTCACAAATTAAATCTCTGCCCACAATTCCTGTGCGCACACAGACTCATGCCATCATTTTACACACATAACACAGGCTGCCCCTTTCCTGAGACTGCATTTCTTACTGAACAACAAATTCATAAATTAAATCTCTGCCCACAATTCCTGTGTGCACACAGACTCATGCCATCTTTTTACGCACATAACACAGGCTGCCCCTTTCCTGGGACTGCATTTCTTACTGAACAACATCTTCACAAATTAAATCTCTGCCCACAATTCCTGTGCGCACACAGACTCATACTATGTTTTTTGGAACAAAACAGTGTCCCTGAATAGTACCAAATTACTGTTACTGCCTGACACATTTCCCATATCATTTACAGAAGCAGAAAACAGCACATGTCCTAACAGCTCCTAAACACCATGACCATGTGTTACAGGGTGAGTGATTAGACTAGATCAATTTAAATGAGGCCTTGGTGACGTTCAATGTGTTTGCATTACACATTGCTATCTGAAACAGCACACAGAGCTGAGTACTACACATGAGAGTGTTGGAGAAGCTGCTGCGTGTGTGCCAAGAGTGTGTTTCTGAAGACTGTGTATTGTCTGGTGCAAGACAGATGAGCAAAGAGACTTCCAGAACTGCATGAAGACTGCAGGGATGTATGTAACAGTGCATGTGTGCTAAGGGATAATTTGTGTAAACACAACAGGCTGCCCCTTTCCTGGGACTGCATTTCTTACTGAACAACATCTTCACAAATTAAATCTCTGCCCACAATTCCTGTGCGCACACAGACTCATGCCATCATTTTACGCACATAACACAGGCTGCCCCTTTCCTGGGACTGCATTTCTTACTGAACAACAACTTCATAAATTAAATCTCTGGCCACAATTCCTGTGTGCACACAGAGTCATGCCATCATTTTAGGCACATAACACAGGCTGCCCCTTTCCTGGGACTGCATTTCTTACTGAACAACATCTTCACAAATTATATCTCTGCCCACAATTCCTGTGTGCACACAGACTCATGCCATCATTTTAAGCACATAACACAGGCTGCCCCTTTCCTAGGACTGCATTTCTTACTGAACAACAAATTCATAAATTAAATCTCTGCCCACAATTCCTGTGTGCACACAGACTCATGCCATCATTTTACGCACATAACACAGGCTGCCCCTTTCCTGGGACTGCATTTCTTACTGAACAACATCTTCACAAATTAAATCTCTGCCCACAATTCCTGTGTGCACACAGACTCATGCCATCATTTTAAGCACATAACACAGGCTGCCCCTTTCCTAGGACTGCATTTCTTACTGAACAACAAATTCATAAATTAAATCTCTTCCCACAATTCCTGTGTGCACACAGACTCATGCCATCATTTTACGCACATAACACAGGCTGCCCCTTTCCTGGGACTGCATTTCTTACTGAACAACATCTTCACAAATTAAATCTCAGACAACAATTCCTGTGCGCACACAGACTCATGCTATGTTTTTTGGAACAAAACAGTGTCCCTGAATAGTACCAAATTACTGTTACTGCCTGACACATTTCCCATATCATTTACAGAAACAGAAAACAGCACATGTCCTAACAGCTCCTTAACACCATGACCATGTGTTACAGGGTGAGTGATTATACTAGATCAATTTAAATGAGGCCTTGGTGATGTTGAATGTGTTTGCATTACACATTGCTATCTGAAACAGCACACAGAGCTGAGTACTACACATGAGAGTGTTGGAGAAGCTGCTGCGTGTGTGCCAAGAGTGTGTTTTTGAAGACTGTGTATTGTCTGGTGCAAGACAGATGAGCAAAGAGACTTCCAGAACTGCATGAAGACTGCAGGGATGTATGTAACAGTGCATGTGTGCTAAGGGATAATTTGTGTAAACACAACAGGCTGCCCCTTTCCTGGGACTGCATTTCTTACTGAACAACATCTTCACAAATTAAATCTCTGCCCACAATTCCTGTGCGCACACAGACTCATGCCATCATTTTACGCACATAACACAGGCTGCCCCTTTCCTGGGACTGCATTTCTTACTGAACAACAACTTCATAAATTAAATCTCTGCCCACATTTCCTGTGTGCACACAGAGTCATGCCATCATTTCAGGCAAATAACACAGGCTGCCCCTTTCCTAGGACTGCATTTCTTACTGAACAACAACTTCACAAATTAAATCTCAGACAACAATTCCTATATACACACAGACTCATGCTGTGTTGGTAGGCACAAAACACAGGCTGCCCCTTTCCTGGGTTATCAATTCTTAGAGAACTAATGCTTTTTTCAAATGTGCTGCCATTTTCCTCTCTTTTCTTTCAAAGTGATTTCTGCTAAATGCTAACCATCACAATTAAAAAGAAGCTGTCCTTTTCTTTCAACTGCAAGTCTTACTTTTCAACAGCAACACAAATTAAATCTCTGTCAACAATTCTTCTCTGCACACAGACTCATGTTTTGATGGTAGGCACAAAACAGTATTCCTCATTGTTACCAGTACACATTAACTTATGGTGAAAACATACTCCATAATATTTTACATATTCAAAACAGTTATATATCCCAAAACAGAAAATGTAAATCACAACTTTAAACAAATAATCACAATTCTTTTTTTATATCTAAATTAACCACAAACACCCCCTCTCAAACTCATAACTCACCTTTAAAATTAGTTAGTTGTGAAAGAAATGTGGCAGTGACACAGCAGTTTATCAGACCAGAATCTCTGAGCTGAACACCTCTTTCCTCTCAGCAGAACCAGTTAATGGCACAGTTTCCCTCTCTTTTTTCACACATATACATGTTAATTTCAAATCTCAGTGCTTCCCACATTTTTTCAAATGAAATCACACATTTCTATTGGTTGAAAACTTCAACCCCTTTCCAAATGTACCCTTCCCCCAACTTGACTTCTGCCTGCTACCATAGCAACAGGTCATGGAACACAGGTGTGAGCAGAGAGGTCAGAAGTTCAGCAGACAATGTTTCATTTCCAAAGAGCAAGAGTGCTTGACTTTTCAAACCTAACAGCAAATCCAAACTAATGTTCTTTGTTCACACATTTTTCTGAACCAATACAAAACATGCTTTTTAAAATTTAAACATACAGCCTAGTTTTTAGTGTAGAATGGTTTGAAACAGCCAATGAGTTCTTTTTATAAAAAAAAGTATGTGTGCCCCCATTTTTCAACTGTCTTTCATTTCTTTTTGCCTTTCTACTGAAAGACACCTCCTGAGTGCATCCAGATCTCCTTTGAAGATGCTCACAGTGTGGATTGTAGGTCACAGCTATGTCTTCTGGAGTGAAAAATTTGCAGAAAAAAGAGGTATGGTGAGAGACCTTGCTTTGCCAAATGTAGACATTAAATGGATTGGTCAGAGAGGGTTAAAGTGGCACCAATTAATGCCTTTGGTGAAAACCTTTCTACATCTCCCACAGCCTAACCTTATTATTGTGCACTGTGGTGGAAATGACCTAGGCACTTTAACTGGGGTAGGTCTGGAAATGCTTATTAAGGACACCTTTGTGCAATTGATGTCGCTTTTTCCTCAATCTGCCTTTGTATATTCTAACATATGCCAAAGGCAAAAGTGGAACTGGTCCAACCAATTTTGTCCGCAGATTGACAAAGCAAGGAAGCACGTCAACAAATCTATTTCTGCTTTCCTCAGAGACTATGGTATGGGTTCTATATACCACAACAACTTGCGTTACAACATGCAAGACATTTATAGAGGAGATGGTGTACACTTCACTGATGAAGGCAACAGAGTCTTACTCTTGAACTTTAGACTCTGCATCAGTACTTACTTGTAGGTACCAAAAAACAAACAATAAACACAAGGGCTCTTTTTAGAGCCACCTTATATCTAAACACTTAAATGCGATTTTTTATTATTTTTTTTAAAATGTTTTTTTTCGGGTGCGCGCTGGGTGCGCGCACTCGGCGATATTTTTTTTCAAAATATAAATCTTTTTTTTTGCCCTACAAGGTCCTACTGTGACCCCCTTTCAATGCCTAGTGGGTCAATATCTCCCCACTCTGCCCCCTTTTCAAGTTCTCCCCCTTTGTTTATCACCCCCTCTTTATGCGAGAGACAAAATGGCGGCCGCCGCTTCCTGATTTCCACCGATTCGAATGTTTACTGATATCTAAGAACCAATCAGAAGTGCGCTCGCGATCGGCAAGGTGCGCTCACAGGACTTGCTCAGTGCGCGCACGGTACGCGCGTACAGATATATATATATTGTTTTAAATGCTAATTTCTCAGGAAATACTGAACAGATTTACACCAAACCTGCAAAAGGCACTTCATGGACCTTATGGCTACCTCTCTGCCAAATTTCACATAATTCTGTTCAGCCGTTCGGGCTGTAGCTGCGACTAAAGTCCCTATGGAAAAATGCATGGGGAAAACGCGTTTTGGGACCCCCCTTTTTTCTCAGCCCCCGCTTGACGAATCCCCCCGAAACTTTCAGGGTAGGAGCTGAGCGGAGCGCCCCATTAGTTTTGAAAATTTCGCGAGGATTTGTGAACCGGCGCCAAAGTTATTCAAAATAGAATTTTGAGATTTCCTATGGAAACACGGTCCTAACTATAACTACCTACTGGCGACCGCCAGTAGGTAATATATATATATATATATATATATATATATTCTCGCAACCTGTGATGTTCCCTTTTCATTAAACAAGTGGCTACAGAAACTCACCTGTGTGGGCTCCTCATTGCAGGTAACTTTGCTGTTGGATATATATATATATATATATATATATATATATATATATATATATATATATATATATATATATATATATATATATTAGCTACCAAATCCGACTTTCTCCAGAATCAGACACCGACACTCAGGATGCTTTCAGCCGTCCGGCTTGGGTTTTATTTTCTCACGTAACGCGTTTCGGGACGTATCCCTTGCTCACACAATCTAATGTGGACCAAACGTTTCCATTTAAGCAAAAAATACAGGGTCACATGATTCGCTCCTCAATAGATATAAACAACAGACTATTATTGCCATAGCGGTTGATTTCTTCAATACAATGTTATCATGACATAGTGCCAGAAATCTTTCTTATATTCAAATTTATCTCATTTAAATAAAATCAAAAAAATGGATTGGATTTAAAAATTATTTACAAATATTTCATATATTTACATATTTATATTCAAATCAAAACATCCATAAAAAGTAGAGAAAAAGATTTCAAAAGAATAACATTGTAGTCAATAAAAATCTATCAATAATGTATCTCTCGTCTACATCATTACACAAAATCATTTATAACATTATTACACACATCATGATTTAGTCATATAACTCTAGATCCCTTGTCATAGTTGATTTGTCCATCGTTCCTATTTTAGAATCAACGGGATTTTCAATGAATAGTTCATTTATAGTCCATTTTGGTAACCTTTACATCCAGGAACCAAGGCGGAAGAGACAGGGGAAAAGAAGAAAAGAGACTTAATAATATCAAAATGGGACATACACTGATGACATAATTAAACAGTAGGATTCAACTCGATACCCATAAAGTGCTAGTGCTTTGTGCAATTCAATGCTTAAGAGTAAAGTGCTAGTGCCTATCTTTGTGCAAAGAATCGCAATGTTATCACAATAAAGTGCTAGTGCAACATATAAAAGTATCGGGGAGTCCCATAATCACTGTATTACAACAGATGTCCTAAAAACGATTATATTTGGTAGTTTGTAGAAGAAGAAGACAAGAGACGGAGCAATCAATTCATCACAGGATAATTAAAATCAAAATTTAAAACCACAACTTTTTAAAATCAACGTGATTGAGAATGATACCTCTATTTTAAATGTATATGTAGATCTTCTTCAATGTTCATACCATGAGGGCTTTTTGTGTTAAACATGAGTATGTATTTAGACTCTAATTTTCTTAATTTCTTTTCCCTATCACCTCCTCTTTGTTCTTTAGGGACTTGGTCAATGGCAAAGTATGTCAGATCATTAGTATTGCCTTTGTGAAATTCATTTATGTGACGAGCAACCACATAATTTTTGTCATTATTAGTAATCGCCCTAAGATGCTGCAGGATACGCACGTGAACCATATGAATAGTGCTTCCTATATACATCTTTGGGCAAGAGCATTTCAAGACATAAACAACAAATTCACTTTTACAATTCAGTGGCTTTCTTATTTTCCATGGACTATTCAAAAGGGGAGACATTATCTGCTGTGTATTTTTACCGTGTCTACAGGCCTTACATTTAAAACATTTGTGGGAGCCTGGGCTCACTTTAAGCCAACCCCCACCTTTCTTCGCTTCAAAATCTGTTTTAAAAAGGTCATCTCTCATAGATTTAGCACGGTTAAAAGTCAACAAAGGAGTTCGTGTAACCTTCCCCTTTAGAATAGGATCCTGCTTAACAAGGTGCCAGTGTCTACTCAGGCTATCTCTCACTCTAGCCTGGTATGTACTGTAACCAGTAATCATGCGGATCTGACTTCCAGTACTTTTCCGCTTTTCTTCAACTTTTTTAATGTCTGGTTTCAATAATGCACTTCTATCCATGTTGGCTACTTTCAATTGAGCCTGTCTTAACGTTCCCATTTTGTATCCTCTTTGTAGGAATCTGTGGCTCAATGCTTCCTGAGTCTGCCCCAAAGCAGTAGTCTCACTGCAGTTGCGTTTCATTCTCAGATTCTCTGCATAAGGGATACTCATCTTAAGTTTAGTTGGGTGGAAACTAGCTGCATGCAGGATCGAATTTCCTGCAGTTGGTTTTCTGAAAGTGCACGTTTGGATTGAATTTTGTGCAATGTACACCTCTAGATCTAAATAAGTCACTTTCTCTGAGCTTATGTGTTCAGTAAATTTTAAGTTCAATTTGTTTATGTTTATGCTTTCAATAAACTTCTGTGCCGATTCTCTTGATCCGTTCCATATGATGAATAAGTCATCAATGAAACGGATCCATTTAATGACATTTTCTCTCCACTCATTAATGTAATCAACTTTGAGCACCTGCTCCTCCCACCAGCCCATGTGTAGATTGGCATAGCTGGGGGCGAAGCAGGTGCCCATCGCCGTGCCCTTGTTCTGTCTGTAAGTATCACCTCCAAAAAGGAAGTGATTGTTGGTGAGACATAGCCTACACATCTCCAACAGCATATTAGTGTGCTGGTAGAGATTAATAGGTCGCGAATTTAAAAAATGCCTCATCGCCCTTAGACCATCTTCATGGGCAATACTTGTGTACAGACTCACGACGTCCAATGTTATGAGGAGATAAGACTCCTCCCATCTTATATCCTCTAATTGATTTAAGAAATCCCTTGAATCTTGAATATAAGCGGGTAATGCCCTCACATACTGTTGTAAAAATGAGTCTAAATATCTGGAGGTTGGTTCAAAGAGACTGCCAATGGCAGAAATAATGGGACGCCCTGGTGGTTTATCCTTGTGTTTATGAATTTTTGGTATTAAATATAATATAGGTACCACTGGGTTGTCCACCTTCAAAAACAAATATTCTGGTTGATTAATCAACCCAATTCCTCGCCATCGTGCAAGGTCTTTTTGGTATTTGAGTTTGATTTCAATTAGATTGCTATGGGGGACTACAGAATAACATTCTCTATCTCCCAATTGTAATGCTGCTTCATGATTGTATGCTTTAAGGGACCACAACACTAGGTTGCCACCCTTATCAGCTTGCCTTACAACTATGTCCTGTCTACTTTGAATTTTAACCATCACAGATTCATATTTTTTATCAAAACCAGAAGCTTTCTTTAAAAATTCTTTGCTAGAGTTTAGGGATATTTCCTTTAAATCTTTTATTACCAAGTCAGAGTATATATCCAGAGTATCTCTAGGGGTATTGGGTGTGAAACTCGATTTAGGTCTAAAATTCGTGGTAGTGCTGTCAAAAACATCTAAACAAAAAAGTTCATCTGTTTGACTAACTTGACTGACTGAATCTGCCACAGCCATACCATCCCCTTCTCTTATGAGTTGTTGACATTCAAAAAGTACCTGCATGTCCCCAACATCTAGATTTCCTGGTTCCTCACAGACAACTGGTCTCATTTCCTTCCGATTAGTATTTTTTTCATCAAAGAATTTCTGTAGTTTTAGTTTTCTTACAAACTTAAAGAAGTCTATGCGCGTCTGAGTATAGTTGAAATTAGTTCGTTTGCAGAAAGAAAAGCCTAGTGAAAGGATTCTTGTTTCTTCATCCGTTAAAACAAGATCCGTTAAATGTATAACCGTTGACTCTATTTCTTCCAGCCCTTGCGTTGAAATTGTTTCTTCTTCCCTGAACGTAATTCCATGGCTACTCCGTCGGTTTTTTCGCTTGCGTAGCTTTCTTTTCTTTGATTTTGGAACGAGGGACGTTGGTTTTGAGTCCGGTCCTTGTATAAAAAACCAAACTCCTCAATTACCGATGGAGGGTTTACCATAGCCAGTGATTGTGCTCCTCCGTCTTCAGAAAGCGATTCAACATCCGAGCTTGCTACTGAGCTCAGATCCGACGTTTCTCCTGAGATGTTGGGTGGGGTTTTAGTTGTCGCTTCTTTACTTGCTGAGGTCTGTACCTGTGAAAGACGCTGCTTTCTTATTGTATCAAAGCGTCGTGCAAAAGTATAGATTTGACCGAGTAAGTAATCTTGTCTGTCTCGTTGAAACTTAGTTGCTTTTCGTGCCGTTATTGATTGCTCGTACTTAGTTAGGCGGGTTTTGACGTCAGCTTTGAATTTAGCTGTCTCATCCTCTCCCAAACATTTTAGTAACTCCTCTTCCAACATGGTAATTTCAACTAGAATTTTCTCTCGGTCCCTCACAGCATATTTCACCAAGATTTTCATCATGCACTCAGAGGCCTGTGCATTATTGGCTGCCCACTCCTTTAACATTTCGGGATCGGGGTTTTCATACGTAGGGGCTGTCAATACTCGCAGACCTCGGGGAACCCTCCCCACATCCAGGTATCTGCTTAACGACTTGACTTCTCACCACTTAGAAATTTCATTTCGATATATATATATATACACATATATATAATAATACCTACTGGCAGTCGCCAGTAGGTAGTTATAGTTAGGACCTAGTTTCCATTGGAAAAGCATTTTTTGTTTTCTCAATATCTTTGGCGCCTGTTGGCGAATCTTTGCAAAATGCAAAAA
Organism: Triturus cristatus; assembly: GCF_964204655.1. Lineage (NCBI taxonomy): Eukaryota > Metazoa > Chordata > Amphibia > Caudata > Salamandridae > Triturus > Triturus cristatus. The sequence goes on along the minus strand of NC_140590.1, from coordinate 1,226,840,139 downwards.
ACTAGTGGTGTAAATCCGTTCAGTAGATCCTGAGAAATTTGTAAAAGAATACATTTCAATATATAGGGACGCTGTGGAGTCATGACACCTCCCGAGCATGAGCTTCACTGTGATTGGCTGCCAACACTCCAAGACATAGCAAAAAGGAGCTAAAAGGGAAAAGTACAAGACTGGGTCATCCCCCACTCAACAGTTTTGCAACAAAAAAGACCCAACCTATTGAGTACAGGACTACTTTAAGCACTGTGTAGAAAAGGGAATCGAGAGGTATCAAATTAGCCTCTTCAGAACCACCCACAACTATCCAAATTTGTGAGGTGGCTTCCCAATTTACCAGGGTCTGTACTGGTTTAAAACAGTTTTGCAAGAACCCTAGACCAAAGAAGCAGTCACTGTGTTAAAAAAATTAAACAATATGTGAAGAAAACAGTTCCATCACAGGGATATAACGACCCACACCGTGAATCTCAGTGAGAAAAAATGTGCAGAGCAAGGTAGCACCTCACGTGCGCAACACCATAGCGGGCTGACACTGGTTAGATCATCACCAGTACTGCCACGTTTCTCATCATAGGTTGCCACCTTGCTCAAAGAAAACTGGATAACTCAACCAGAAAAAAATCAAAAAAGGTGAAAATATGTGAACATCAACCAAGAAGTGTTGCCAGCAAGTTGGAAAACAAGAAAAGGGGGCAGAGTAGAAACACCCTGAACCCCTAGGCCTGTTCAGGGGGTCCCACAAGGACCCCCAGTGCAAAAAAAAGCATTTAAAAAAAAAAAAAAGTACAACGGAATTCCCGCTGGGGTCGCGAATCCTGTCGATTTTTTTTTTAAAATGAAGCGCGGGCTCCCATGCTTCATTTTAATGAGGCCCCCGGGTGGGCCAGGTCCCTGGGCACTGCCAAAAATATAAGCAGGGGCCCACAGGGCCCCTGCAGCCCCGGGGACTGCCACCCCCAGGGCTTCTTTTTTTAAATAAATATTAAACCTGTGTGGGGGCAAGTGCCCTCCCACACGCACTGGGGACTGCCACCTCCCCGCGGCACTTATCATGTAAATTCGGGGGTCCATTACGGACCCCGAGCCCCGGGGACTACCACCTCCCCGGGGCTTTAATCACATTGAGAGGGGGCCACACAGCCCCCCTCTGGAGCCCTCGATGGCCCTGAGGACCACCACCCCCCAGGGCTGGCTCCTGCAGTGTCCCGGGGTGCCCACTCCCGGGACACTGCTGTTTGCTATGGCAGGGTGGGAGCCATGCAGCTCCCTCCCTGTCATAGCCAACTTGCTTTGGATTTTGGAAGCAAGAGCAGGGAAACCTGCTTTCTCAGCTCCCCATGTGGAAAACAGTGCCACCTTGCGCAGGCGACGGGGAGCCGGCGGGACCGTGGGGGCATTGGGGCTACCCCCACGGTCCCTAACCATGAGGCCAGGTCCCGAGGGATGGGGTCCCCTGGGCCCAAAATGGCCAGGGAGGGGGGTGGTAGTCCCCCCTCCTTCGTTTAAAAAAAAATATATGTATATATAGATTTGGGCATGCTCCGGGGAATGGGGTCCCTGGTGCGAATGTAAATTAATGAATGTGGACGGTTTAAAAAACAAATAATAATAATTTGAGTCGCAACCTTAGTGTGGCGCTCAGTGCGGCCCCTTGGTGTGAACGTGTGGGGTGCGCAGCTCCCAGCGCAGCCCCCTGGTGTGAACATGATGGGTACACGGCCTCTGGTGTGAACGCGCGGGGTGCGCGGTGCTCAGCGCAGCCCCCTAGTGTGAACGCGATGGGTGCGCGGCTCTAGGTCACGCTGGGTGCGCGACTCCTAGCAAAATAATTAACTTTTTTTTATATAAACCTAGGTTATATGTTGGGTTATTGGGTGGCTCTAAAAAGAGCCCTTGTGTTTATTATGAGTTTCTTGCAGCTACATGTAAGTGCGGATGCAGAGCTTTAGGTTGTTGAGAAACACTCTGTTCCCTTCATCAGTGAAGTGTACTCCGTCACTCCTGTATATGCCCTCCACATGGAAACGTAGATTGTTGTTATATATGGAGACCATTCTATGGTCTCTGAGGTAAGCAGAAACAGCTTTATTGACATTCTTTCTAGCTTTCTCAATCTGAGGACAAAATTGATTGGACCACTTCCATTTCTGTCTTTTGAATATGTTATAGTATACAAAGGCGGATTGGGGGAAAAGCAACACCAATTCTGCAAAGGTGTCCTTCATTTGCATTTCCAGACCTACTCCAGTCAATGTGCCTAGGTCATTGCCACCACAGTGCACAATCATGAGGTCAAGGGGTTGGAGATGCAAAAAGGTTTTAGCCAAAGGCATCAATTGTTGGCACTTTAATCTTCTCTGTCCAATCCATTTCATGTCTACATTTTGCACAGCTAGGTCTTTGTCAAAACCTCTGCGTTCAGCATACCTTTTGCACCAACCCAACTATCCACACTGAAAGCATCTTGAAGGAATCTCTGTAGGTAATCAAATGATGTCTGTAGCTGAGGTAGTCAGTTGGTAGAATGAGAGATATCTGCAAAAGATGCTGTTTTTAAGAAAGTAGAGATTTGATTGGCTGTTTTTCGAAGATTATACATTCAAAAATAGGGTGCATTTTACTTTGTTTAAAAAGCATGTTTTTTATTGTTTAGTAAAAAATGTTTGAAAGGTACAGCAGAAAGGGTAAGGGCATATTTTGCAAAAGCAACCACACTTGCTGTTCTTATTTGCTATATTCTGTGGTGAACTTGTAACTTGACAGTTAAGTTAAATATTGCATGAGCGGTTGCTATGGAAACTGGCATTAAGCAAAAGGGGTGAATAAGTCAGATGAAAAGTGTTATTATCTATCACCAATGGAAATGTGTTTTTCAATTTGAAAATCTCTGGGAAGCAATGTGATTTGTTGCTTATGTGTATTTGTATGGCAAAATAGAGGGACATCTTGCCATTACTACATTTTACGTTGCAGAGTCTGGTGATCTATATTGACTGTGTGTAAAAGAAAATCCTGTCTGAGTGTGTGAGATTTTTCATTCAACAGATTTATTTGAAAGGTGAGTTATATATTTTTGAGGTTTATTTAAAATAGATTTGACATTATTGTGAAACTGTGTTGTTTGAAATATATTATTAAATGTAGAGATGTATATTGGGATTATTTTTATAGTACTTGAAGTTTGTTTAAAAACAGTCTGTACAGTTATGTATATAATTTTAAGTCTGTTCAAAGGTATACCTGAATGATGCCTCTTATTTTTAGATGGTTGGTTGAACATGCACTACAAATGTGTATTTTCAAAGATGTTCATATGAGGTGTAGTTTATTAGGCATCATTTTTTCTTCTTTTTACAAAGGTATAGTTTCATGGTACTGCATAAATTTAGATAGATTGGTTAAATGTAGCACAACTTTGCTGTTTGAAAGATAATCATATAAGGTGTTAATACCTAAGTTTCTGTGATTAGTTTGTACAGAAGGTTAAGGGAAATTATGCCATATGTTTTAAGATAGATTGGTGAAATAAGGTGTTGTTAATTTTGCTTCTTTTTGTTGTTTGAGCTAAGGTATAGTTGAATGATGCCACATAACTTTAAATATAATGCTGAAGATGTATAATAAAGTGTGGTTTTAGAAATGCATATAAAAGGTGTTGTTTATTAGTCTTCTTCCTTAAGTCTGTTGAGAGGTATAGTTTGATGATGTCGCATATTTCTAGATTTAATGTTCAAGATGTAGCTCAAAAGTAAACTACCACATTTTACTCTTTCTTGTATGTTGTAGTTATCTACTTAACTAAATAGTATGTCATGACTCATGCATGTGTTCAGATGGTATTTATATAGTTGTATGTATATTTACTGAATTATTGAGAGTTGCTTGACTGATTACTTGAGAAATGATTTACTGATTCGATATTGTGCAATCACCCAGTTTGTATCCAAGCACTACCCATGCATTCATACAATGACTCATGCACTAACTTATGCAGTGGTAATATTTCCAAAGCACTACACATGCAGTCCAGCAATCCCCCTGTCACTCCCTGTGGACTCTTTTAATCATGCTGCCATGTCCTTATGTAATCACTGCGCCAAAACCTAAGCACTTATAAATTCACCATGCTTTCTACTTCCAGCACTTCAAGTATCCAGTCACTATCCATGTACTTGTACAATGACTCAGACATTAACACATGCAGTGCTACAATCAAATGTGCAGTATCCATGCAGTCCCCTAACCACCTCCATAGTACTGATTCACTTCTCCAATTACCCAGGTAGTACCCATGCAGTCCAGCAAGCACACTGTCACTCTCTGTGCACTCCTGCAATCATCCAGCCAGCACCATGTCATTACCTAATCACTGCGCCAAAACCTAAGCACTTATGAATTCGCCATGCTGTCAACTTGCAGCACTCTAAGTATCCAGTCACTATCTATGTACTTGTACAATGACTCAGGCATTAAGACATGCAGTGCTACAATCAAATGTGCACTGTCTATGCAGTCCCCTAACCACCTCCACACTACTGATTCACTCCTCCAATTACCAAGGTAGTACCCATGCAGTCCAGCAGTCACACTGTCGCTCTCCGTCCACTCCTCCAATCATCTAGCCAGTACCATGTACTTATCTAATCACTGCGCCAAAACCCAAGCACTTCACCATGCTGTCAACTTGTGGCACTCTAAGTATACAGTCACTATCCATGTACTTGTACAATGACTCAGGCATTAAGGCATGCAGTGCTACAATCAAATGTGCACTATCTATGCAGTCCCCTAACCACCTCTACACTACTGATTCACTCCTCCAATTACCCAGGTATTACCCATGCAGTCCAGCAATCACACTGTCACTCTCCATCCACTCCTCCAATCATCCAGCCAGTACCATGTCCCTATATAATCACTGCGCCAAAACCCAAGCACTTATAAATTCACCATGCTGTAAACTTCCATCACTCTAAGTATCTAGTCACTATCCATGTACTTGTACAGTGAGTCAGGCATTAACACATGTAGTGCTACAATCAAATGTGCACTATCCATGCAGTCCCCTAACCACCTCCACAGTACTGATTCACTTCTCCAATTACCCAGGTTGTACCCATGCAGTCCAGCAATCACACTGTCACTCTCTGTGCACTCCTGCAATTATCCAGCCAGTACCATGTCCTTATCTAATCACTGTGCCAATACCCAAGCACTTATAAATTCACCATGCACTCACATTGCAGTACTCTAATTATCCAATCACTACCCATGTACTCATGCAATTACCCGGGCACTTATTCATGCACTTCTACATTCTTATTACTGCTAGCTATACAGTTTACTAATCTCCTTATTACTACGTATGCACTCCTTCAATTACCCAGCCAGTCCCAATGTTTTTTTTCTAATCACTCTGCCAAAACCCAAGCACTTATAAATTCACCATGCACTCACATTGCAGTGCTCTAATCATCCATTCAGTACCCATGTACTCATGCAATCACCCAAGCACTTATGCATGCACTTCTACATTCTTTTGACTGCTACCTATAACGTTTACTAATCTCCCTGTTACTACAAATGCATTCCTCCAGTTACACAATCAGTCCCATGTCCTCTGCCAAAACCCAAGCACGTATAAAATCACCATGCACTCTCCTTGCAGTTGTGTAATCATCCAGTTAGTACCCATGTACTCCTATAATAACATAGGCACTAACAAATGTAGACCTACAATTACCTGTGCACTACTCATGCAGTCCAGCCATCTCCCTGTCACTACCCATGTACTCTTAGAATCAATCATGCTCTACACATGTACTCTAGCAATCACCCAGATGTCACCATGCAGTTATTTCTCTTTGCTAACCAAATAAGGTAGTTCTGAAGAGAACAGTTTTTTTTCTTCGTTTTTGTTTTTAGATTTATTTTGTGTTTTTTAAACAATTTTAAGAGTTTTTTAGTGTTTTTTGAAAAACAAAAAAACAAACAGTCAAAACTTTAAATTTTGGGAATTAAAATGTCATTCCAACTGAAAAAAAATAATTAGCGGAAATGATTTTTTCACATACACGCACCATGCACCCATCGCAAACCAAACACGGCCCCTTCCTGACTTTTCCAATATGGCGGCTTGAATTTGTGCACCCACCGTGATAGGTACACAATGGGTACGCGACTCCAGTATTTAAAAAAAATATATATACATATAAAGTGATGTCACTGGCCATGTCATGAATTATGTAATATGTGACGTCATCAGCAGTGCATTGCAGGGGCGCAAGTTATAGTTAACTGAACTAACTATAACGGCGAAATATCTATGGTTTTGTAGGAGTGAAATGTCTAACTAACTATAACGTCCCTGAAACCTATGTTTTCTTTCAGTGAAAATATATATATATATATATATTCACTGAAAAAACCATAGCTTTCACACACGTTATAGTTAGGAATTAGCATTTAAAAAACCTTGCAAATTCACTGAAAAAACCAGAGGTTTCACACATGTTATAGTGAGCTGGACATTTCAGTCGTACAAAACCATTGAAATTCCCCCGTTATAGTTAGTTCAGCTAACTATAACTCGCGCGACCGCAATCCACTGCTGATGACGTCACATATTACATCACTCATGACATGGTCAGTGATATCACTCATGACATCACTGATGACATCTCAAATGACATCACTGATGACATCACTGATGACATCATCCAATGAATATGTGTCTTTCTGAAAAATAAATATTTTTTATATATGTATATCTAAAGGTTAATGGAAGAATAAATGGGTAAATAAGTGTCTAAATGGATGGTTTTGTTTGTAAAATTAATTGTATAACTGACTTATTAACAGTATCTTAGTGAATACAAGTATTAGTGAGTAATGTTTAAATATTTAAATATCTGTATCAGTGTCTCACTTTGTGTATAAGTGGCTGCATGGGTTGGTGAGTAGCTACATGAGTGTGTATATGGGTTATTAGTTCGTTTTTAGAGTATCAGTATGAGTGTCTGTATGGTTCAGTGGGGGATGTTACTTAGCGTATAGATGCATGAATGAGTGACTCACTGTTTGTATGTGTTTTGAAGACAGTATGTGAGCAGGACAGTATGGGTGGATGAGTGTGTATATGGGTAAGTAAGAGAGTGAATGACTGTCTCAATAGTGTCTTTATGAGTAAGTCCATATGTTTTAAACTAGTATATGTGAGTATTGGTGTATATAAGTGAGGATATATGAGAATGAGAGATTGGAAGAGTTCCTGTATAAATAAGTATGTGTTTCTATAAGTGATTGTTTAATAGAGTTAGTATGTGTACGTTTCTGTAGAAGTAAGTGTAGTGGTGTGTGTATAGCTGTATATGCAAGTAAATGGATGTGTATTTGCATGTGTGAGTATGTGTGTGAGTAACTCTATGTATGAGTGTAGGTGTGTAACAGGATGTATGGGTGTATGAGTACATATGATGACTGAGTACATGTATTGAGTGACTATATAGAAGTGTTGATGAATGAGTGGATGCGTATGTAGATTTTGGAATTACTGAATAGGTTGTTCTAACTGGTATTGGTATCTCTATAGTTTTCAAAACTTTAGTTTGTATTTTTCAATGTGTGTATCAAAGTTTATATTAGGATAAGAGGAGGTCTGCCACTCTTACACAAGGATGATGTCATCAGTGATGTCATTTGAGATGTCATCAGTGATGTCATTAGTGATGTCACTGACCATGTCATGAGTGATGTAATATGTGATGTCATCAGCAGTGGATTGCGGTCGCGCGAGTTATAGTTAGCTGAACTAACTATAACGGGGGAATTTCAATGGTTTTGTACAAGTGAAATGTCCAGCTAACTATAACATGTGTGAAACTTATGGTTTTTTCAGTGAATTTGCAAGGTTTTTTAAATGCTAATTCCTAACTATAACGTGTGTGAAACCTATGGTCTTTTCAGTGAATTTGCAAGGTTTTTTAAATGCTAATTCCTAACTATAACGTGTGTGAAACCTATGGTTTTTTTAGTGAATTTGTAAGGTTTTTTAAATGCTAATTTATGTATGTATTATTATATTTTTTATATCTTTATTTTACAATAAACTACCTATGTATATAGTTATAGATTGACTGTATCCTGTAATATGGAATGGCTCAGCTCTTTTTTTTTAATTTGGATAAAGTTGAACAGCATAGTTAATATCTTCTATAAACTTATAAACAGCTTAAAATGTTTTTTTTTGTTTAAGGGTTTTTCCCGGTGCGCGCACCGGCAATTTTTTTTTATTAAACAAAATGGTTTTTTTTTATTTACGAGGTCCTTTAGGGACCCCCTGAGAAGGTCTAGGGGGTCAGGGAGTGTCTTCCCTGCCTCCTTTTCATGTTTTAGAAATCGGGTTAAAAGTAATTCATTTCTGATGCGTGCGTGCACCGTGAGCGCATACGTGCAAGCACCTTGCGCGCACGGCAAGTCATGTGATTACGAAACAACACTTTTCATTGGTTCATAGTAGATTCTGTTCCAGAATCTTCAAACACCACACCCACTCCCCTCAAATAATTCTTCTTATTTCCTGGGACAAGGAGCTGAACAGCTATTCTAGTACAATTTTACTTGAAAATGGCAGACCAGCAGTCTACTTCAGGGAGTGAGGAGGAGACCTTTGTGGTACCACCAAGGCAGACCAAACAAAAAGACTCTTTTATCTGGAAATTCTTCACCTTTCCAGAGGGCCAAAAGAAGGTTAATGCCCCGAAGGTGACATGCACTATTTGTGGAAGTGTGTTATCCAGAGGAGATCCCACCAAGAAATACTCGTTTAGTATTTATTCAATGTTGAGACACTTCAAGACAGTGCATCCTGTACCTTATGCTCGAGAGTCAACAAGAGCCCTAAGTGACAACCCTCCACCTGCTCAGCCGAGCACATCATCTGCGGCCGCAGATTCTCCGTGTACCAGGTCACTGGACATCCGCCCACTTTTCCAGAAGGTGCACATACATTGTAATGTGTGCAATGCTGTTCTTTGCTACGGTGAGAGCAGTATTAACTCGATCGAAAACAAAATACAGCAGCACACATGCTCCAGCCCATAATTTTTTTCATTTATTATTTTTGTTCCTGTTGAACAGTTTTTCATTACCAGTTTTTTTGGTGCTCTAAAAAAATCAAAAAAAATACAAAATTGTTAAAAAACTAAAAAAAAAATACAAAACAAAAAAGACAAAAAAACCTGTTCTTTTCAGAACTCACTTCACTTCTCCAAGAAGAGCTATATTCCTAATATACTGTGTTGTAATTTTATTGAATGAATGTGTAGTGTATACATGAATGATTGAAATGACTGAGTGAAGAGGAGGAAAGGACAGTATGATCAGTCATGAAAGGGAAGTGAAAGACTGACTGCAACAAAAGGACTAAGGGTAGAGGATACAGGTAAGAAGAGTGAATGAGTAAGGGAATTGCAGTGAGTAATGGAGAGTGATGGAGGGGGAGTGAGAAAAGGGGAGTAAGGGACGGAGATAGGAAAAGGGAGTAACAGATGAAGCGGATGAAGTACAGCAGGGTAACGGGATTGAAAGTAAGAGAAGTGGAGTGATGGTGAGATAAGGGGTATGAGGATTAGAAAAGGGGGTAAGGGAAATTGAAAGATGGGGAGTGAGGGTATGGAGGGATTTAGGAAACTGGAGTGAGAGAAAGGGAGTCAGGATTTCAATGAGCAAAGGAGAGTGAGGGAGAGTGAAGGAAAGAATGCGAAAAGGTGAAAGGGTGTGAGATACAGACAGGAGGAAGTGAAGTAGGAGAATAGGAGTGACTATGAGTAAAGGATAGTGACAGTTAGGGAAGGTGAGGGAAGGAGAATGCCATGAGCATGTGGAACCTGGGTGAGTGATTAGACTAGAGCAAATGAAAGGAGCCTTGGTGATGTTGAATGTGTTAGCGTTACACACTGCTATCTGAAATACCACACAGTGCTGAATAGTAAGCATGGGAGTGCAGGAGAAGCAGCTGGCTGTGTGCTATGAGTGTGTTTCTGGAGACTGCGTATTGTCAGGTGCAAGAGAGATCTGCATGGACGCTTGCACAACTGCATGAAGACTGCAGAGATGCATGTAAGATCACCTGTGGTAAGGGTTAATTGGAGTTTTGAACATGTAGGAACTACCTCACCCATTGCAGGAGTGGAAGGAAAATCTACCCTGTTGTTTTCAAATGTGTTAGCATTTGCCTCTCATCTGTGAGATAGTGATTTCTGCTGAATGCTAACCATCACAGTTCAAGAAAACAAGCTGCCCCTTTCCTACGAGTGCAAGTCTTACAGAACAAGAGCAACACAAATTAAATCTCTGACAACAATTCCTGTGTGCACACAGACTCATGATGTGATTCTAGGCACAACACAGTATTCCTGGGTGATACCAGTACACCTTAACTTATGGTGAAGACATACTCCATAATATCTTACAAATTCAAGGCAGTTAAATATCTTCCAAAACATAAAATGTAAAACACAACTTTAAAAGAAGAAACAAATTTCTATTATTTATATCAAAATACACCACATACATCCCCTCTCAAATATAACTCACCTTTAAAAGTAGTTATTTGAGAAAGAAATGTGCCACTCACACAGCAGATTATCAGAGACAGAATCTCTGAGCTGTACTCCTCTCACCAGAACCCCTAAATGGCAAAATTTCCCTCTCTTTTTTCACAGATATACATGTTAACTTCAAATCACATTGCTTCCCACCATTTGTTTTAATGGAAACACACATTTCTATTGGTTGCAAATTTCAACCCTTTCCAAATGATTCATACCCCCAACATGACTTCTGCCTGCTACCATAGCAACAGATGAGGGAACACTGGTGTGAGCAGAGAGGTCAGAAGTTCAGCACACAATGTTTCTAATCCAAAGAGCAAGAGTGCTTGACTTTTCAAACCTAACAGCATATCCAAAGTAATCTTCTGGGGTAACACATTTTTCTGAACCAATACAAAACATGCTTTTAAAAATGTAAACATACAGCCTAGTTTTTAGTGTTGAATGGTCTGAAACAGCCAATGAGTTCTTTTTATTAAAAAAAAAAGTATGTAAGCCTCCATTTTTCAACTATCTTTCTTTTCATATTGCCATTCTACTGAAAGACACCTCCTGAGTGCATCCAGATCTCCTCGAAAGATGTTCACAGTGTGGATTGTAGGTCATATCTATGTCTACTGGAGTGAAGAAAAGTATGAGGAAAAAAGAGGTATTGTGAAAGACCTTGCTTTGCCAAATGTAGAAATTAAATGGATTGGTCAGAGAGGGTTAAAGTGGCACCAATTATTGCCTTTGGTGAAATCCTTTCTACATCTCCCACAGCCTGACCTTATAATTGTGCAATGTGGTGGAAATGACCTAGGCACTTTAACTGGGGTAGGTCTGGAAATGCTTGTTAAGGACACCTTTGTGCAATTGATGTCACTTTTTCCACAAACTACCTTTGTATATTCTAATATATGCCAAAGGCAAAAGTGGAACTGGTCCAACCAATATTGTCCGCAGATTGAGAAATCAAAAAAGCACGTCAATAAGTCTGTTTCTGCTTTCCTCAGAGACTATGGTATGGGTTCTATATACCACAACAACTTGCGTTACAACATGCAAGGCATTTATAGAGGAGACGGTGTACATTTCACAGATGAAGGGAACAGAGTCTTCCTCTTGAACTTTAGACTCTGCATCGGTACTTACTTGTAGGTACAAAAAAAACCTCAATGAACACAACGGCTCTTTTTAGTGCCAACCAACATCTAAACACTTTAACTTGCTTTTTAATTCTATTTTTTTAATGAATTTTTTGCCGCCATGCGCGCACCGTGCGCGCCCCGTGCAATATTGATACATTTGGTTTTTTTTTTTGGGACCTTAGGGGTCTTTCATGGTCCCCCTGAGAAGGCCTAGGGGGTCAGGGACTCTCTACCCTGCCCCCTTTTCACGTTCTCCACTTGTGTTTTTAGCTCTCTTCTGCCTCTAAAACTCAAAATGGCTGCTGGGGGGTGCGCGATGCGCGCATCCCACGATTTTTTGAAAAAAAATAAAATGTTTTTTTCACCCTTCGGGGTCCTTCAGGGACCCCCTGACAAAGGCTAGGGGGTCAGGAACTCTCTACCCTGCCCCCTTTACATGTTCTCCACCTTTCTTTTTCACTGTCACACACAAAATGGCGTCCGACACTTCCTGATTTCGACCGATTGGAATGTTGACTGACATCTAACCACCAATCAGAATTACGATCGCGGACATTTGGTGCGCGCCCCGTGCGAGCACCGTGCGCGCACGGTGCGCGCATATAGATATTTATGTACTTTTAACTGCAATTTTCTCAGGAACTACTGAACAGATTGACACCATATATGCAAAAGGTACATGCCTGACCTGAGGACTACCTCTTTGCCAAATTTCAAGTAATTCTGTTCAGCCGTTCGGGCTGTACCTTCGACTAAAGGTCCTATGGGAAAATGCATGGGGAAAACGCGTTTTGGGACCCCTCTCTTTTCTCAGCCCCCGCTTGACGAATCACCCCGAGACTTTCAGGGTAGGAGCTGAGCGGAGCGCCCCATTAGTTTTGAAATTTCACGAAGATAAGTCAACCGGCGCCAAAGTTATTCAAAATAGAATTTTCAGATTTCCTATGAGAACTCGGTCCTAACTATTACTATCTACTGGCGACCGCCAGTGGATAATATATGTAGTGTTATACTTACCTGCTAAATACTTACTTTTTTTTTGTAAAGGTATGCGTGGTAAAGACATTTGTTGCAAAGGCATGCGTTGTAAAGACGAGGTAATTGAAGTGACTCCTTTGTTAAGGCATGCATTGTAATGGCATGTCTGGCTCTATCATACAACCCCTCCAGGGTAGTGTTTACATGAAGATGAGCATGGGAAAGCAGAATGACAGAGATTTTGACAACTTCATATTTAAAAATATTCGACTGAGAGCCTTAATAGCACATGGACCCAAGCTGAAGAAGGCACACTGCTTCTGGCTTAATACAAGAATGTCCCTAATTCAGTTGAGTTCCATTCATCTTTCTTTTGGTTCTTTAAACCATAAAAGCATACACAGACATTACGGACAAGTAATCAATAACAGTTTAAAAATCAAATTTTGTTTTGTTAAAATATATAAAATCTTAAAACCATTTTTACAAGGTATAAAAATCAATGAAAGAATCAAAAACGATATAATCCCATTCGCAGTCCATTTCTACTAAACCCATATTTGACCATTAGAGAAGGGCTTGCTTGAAAGAAAATTAAAAACGTAGCAGCTGACAGTTTCCCAATAAAAGTACAGGAGCTTCAGAACTCGAATCCATCAACCCAAGAAAATCATAGGACATATCATTGTGTACTGATGGATAATTACAACAGATATATATCCAGTTAAAACAATGTACCCTGCTTTTTCCTGTGTAGCCACACTGTGTAAAAATATTGACTAACACCATATACCACTACCTGGCCATCTCAAAATGTGATAAGCCTCCATGTATGCCCTCATACCCCAGAGAGTGCACAGTGGTTTGGTCCATCCTCGACTGAATCTAACATAGGCAGGACAAATAAGAGGACGTGTTCAACATCCTCAACATATCTAATCAGTTCACAGTCTCTCCTTCAGGGATGATTTTGCTTTGGTATCTAATTCCAAGGTAACAAATGTGCTGCTATTTGCCTCTATCAGATGAACAAGTTACTTACATTCGGTAAATTCTTATCTGGTAGAAACAGGATCTAGCCGCAGATTTCTCATCGACCCTCCCCTTCTGTGAACTCATTTATTTTTACCTACAGTATTCTGCTTGATATTACTGTTTCCATGGCCAGTTTTTGTAAGTGGCTCTGCGTTTATGGAGCGGAATGTAGTCACCGAAGAAACTGACGTCTGCACATCAGGAGGGGCTATATATGGACTCTGTCACATCCGATTGTTGACGTCACTACAGAGTCACACAATGCCCTCTACTGACACGCAGATGTACTACTGAAAACATATGGAACCAGACTGTCACCTGGGGAGAATTCTAAGGTTAGGAATCTGCTGGTAGATTCTGTCTCTTCCAGATATGGCATCACCGAAGGTAGGTAACTTGTTCATCACTGCTGAACTGAAAGTGTGAAATGAATAACTGAGTGAGTGTGACTGAAATGGTGTATTGTATGGAGGACCCTAGGTTCTAATTTGGGAAGCCCAGGCTCGCCTATTGAAGACATGAGAAGTAGAGGAATCCCCAAGAAAGATTTGTGAATTGCTGCATTCCTAAGAGCTCGGAGGAGGCACACTGGGGAAAACAAGCTCCTTTTGCATTTTAAAGACTTCTCTTTGATTCAGTGATAGATCACAAAGGGAATAGATCTGGACACATCTCAGAAAGGGAGATGGGTCCGATAAGAGAATCATAAGGAGGAGGGCTGTTGGGCTGGGATTAACCCTTTGACGCATATATCACTGTGGCTGAAATGCAGGTTTAAACTCTGGTTACATCCATGAATGAAGTTGTGGACAATCAGCTTCAGAATGGTGCCTGGTGTGGCAGACCACTTCCTGGAAAGATAAAAAGTAGAAGTGGCCACTTCAAAAGAAGACCCAGATCCTAAATCACTTTTGGTGTCTGGAACAGGACAATAAGAAAGGGGTTGAGTCCCCCAAAAATGTGTCCTCTGCCAAGCAGCCAGATGGGCTGTTTGAGAAGGGGAAGCTCTGCAAGACTTCTGCCTGTGATGAAGTACCAAAGCCTGGTAGTCTCCCTGCTAGATGAGCAGACACTAACAAGGGAAACCAAGATCACCTGCCCTGGATCCTGGAGCACCATCCCCCGCCTGCTTGCCATAACCAGTGTTTCCTGGGAGGAAGAGGAGAGCATTGAAGGGAACAAGGTCTAGTGGGGAGCCATGTAGAGAGGCCCCTCTATGGTAGGTGTGAGGAGAGCAGCTGTGCACTGATCGGGTCATTGCCTGAGTGCAAGAACAATCCAATTCCCTCTGTATGCCAGGAGAGGGCCCCCATGACCTCAGCCGTGTGAAGTGCATTATGTGAGAAGCACCATGCCCCGACCTCTGCACTACAATGACCCCGTCTCCCATGAGGGGCCACCTGCGAACTTCATTTGATCAGGATGTGAGACTTTTGCCTGCTGTGTTTGGGGCGATCACACAGAAGAATTTCTGCCCCATAGTGAGCAATGTGGACAGCCTGTATTCCAAAGGGTAGTGCCGGTATCAATGTAGTGAAATGTTTGGGTCGTGGCCCAGAATAGAGAATTACTGCTGTCACTAGCAGGTCAAGCCTGCCAACTACTCCTGACTGTTTTCTTGAGGATCATAGTATGCCACTAAGGATGTCTCACCCTCTCTGGAGTCTGACTCGGGAGCAGAAGAACCCCGCCGCAGTTTATTTGGGAAAAGCAACATACCTTTGGTGTCAGTCAAGTAGGAACAGTTCTGATCACTGAAAACTGACCAGTAGTGCCTCTCGTCAGAAAGAGCCTGCGCCGCTGGGTGCTGGTGCATCCATTGTAAGCACCCTGACTTCGCCATACAGGATCCAGACTGGGGTGCACCAATGGAGATCACTGCACCCCTCAACACAGCCTTACCTCCATAGGGGTAAAACCAAAACCGGGCCTTAGGGACCCCTGGGGATTCGCTGCTGAAGGTGCTGTGACACCACAGACAATTTTGACTGAAAACCTAGAGAGTCAAAAGGGAACACTTCAGTATGGCCTAATAGTTTGCATTCCCTGATGCGGCCATCAGTGAATGGGGAATAACCCTGAACACATTACATGAAAGAAAGTGGTTACAGGGTTGTGCCTGATAACTACTAGAGCCCCAACCTCAAGGGGGATTGTGTTGTTCTTGAATGCCGTATTACTTTGTATGTGTAGAATGAGAAATAAAAATGCTACTTTTCTTTTAAACACAAGTATCTGACTAGACATTAATTGGTCGTACTGTCTGCACTTTGAGTTATGAGTTGTGTGCATTAACCTGTATCTACATCCCTCCTGAGAGACCCTTGACTGCTTGACCACACCTACCACTGAGAGTCTAGTGCAGACGGGGTACTTGCCCAGTTGCTCAGGACCCATAGTTAGTCGGGCCTTGGTACATCAGGAGTATATGATCTCAACCACCACGGTGGGGCCCTGCTCCTTCTATGTGTCCTGTTGCCCTCTCAAAGGGGTTCTGACAGCACTGTTTATGTCTTTAAGATCCACTCTGTTCGGCTCTGCTTTTTAGGCTCCTCTCTTTTTCGTCTCATCATCCTTTTTTTGCCTCCTTTCTACGCCCTAGTCTTGTCGGACTGACTCTGTACGGGCTTCCTCTCCCAGCTTGGTGCTGGTATATCCGGTATCATTCCCGAGCATATTCCTGTATACAACACCCATGTTTTTGCATATATATGCTCTTGTACATCGACTTATCAGATTTGTGCTATATGAGTCTCCTTCACCAGTTCGGAGGTGTGGCTGCCTGTATCCTTCATGTTCATGTTGGTGTTGTGTCCTACTTCTCCCATTTGTTCCTGACTATTTATAAAGCTGGGTCATGTTCGTGCTATATAAAACTCTTATCAATAAAATAAATAAATACATGCATTCTGATGAAGGTCTTGGGGTTAGGAGTAGTAAGGAGAAGTGTGTCTCACAATGAACAGTAAGGAGAGTAGAGGAAGGGTCCCAGGGCTGGACAGGCTTTTTATTTCACCAGACATTTCCCTGGTGGGCTGGAGCCTTGAAAGCTGATTTTGCACAGCCAGGTTCATTCCCCGTGCCTCTTCACTTTCCCCAGCTCCTGAGGTTAATTGCATCTGGGCAAGGGGAGACTTCAAGAGAGAGACAAATAGAAGGAGGGGACAGAAAAGCAGACAGCAAGCAACCAGAGAGAGAGAAGAGGGAGAGGAGAGTTGGGCGTGGCCCGGGAGCAGAATAACGTAACTTTGTGTTAACAAGTTTTTGCGCTGCTCAGCTATAGATTTTTCAATCCCACCATTGCAGCATGGCATCTGCCAACATGAACTGCTATGCACTGCTACTTGGTACACAGCTACATATTTACCTCTGTACTGCATTTACGTGACTATTAAAGACGAATGGGCACCTCCCTTTTCTCCCAAAATATTCAGTACATTTTTAAACATCTTGGTGACTAGCAGTTATTACATTGAATACTCCCAACTTTGTCCAAAAGAGAGCAGCAGAGCAATAAGCAAGGCCATGGGAATTATGTGGCAGGGGAGGGTCAAATTATGCAACAGGGATGAGAAATCTTGCACAAAGAAAAGGCATAATATATGGCGTGATCCGGGACATTTTATGGTAGTATTGCATCACTATATTGCCATTCGTGCACTTATTAGCACTGCCTGGGCATTGGTTACACTTAATTAGTACCGGTTTAACATAAAAATTTAGCAATAAGCAACAGAAATGTAACCAGTCTAGCTTTGCAAAGGATCTTCGGATGCGCAGCACCACACGTCATTGTGTTACTAGCAGGGCCAGACTGGAAACCCAAGGCAGCTCTGGAAATATTCTCAGACCAGCCCCTGAAGAAGAACTGCCTGGCCCCTGGAGGCTGGAAATGCTTGCCTGCTGCATTTGTTACTGGGGGCTAATATTCCAGCACCACTGCTAAACCGGCCCCCACCATTACAAAACTGTCCCCCACCCTTCCAGGCTCCCAGGAAAACACCTGATGCCTGGTACGGCCAGTGTGGCCCTGGTTATTAGGAACTTTGAACCATTTGAGCTAGAAACAAAAATTGTTTTTTTTTAAACCTGCAGTTTTTGCAGCACATGATGAATTTGTGTCAAATGCAGCACATCTATAACTATTCAAGAAATGCAGTAGCCACACAATTGCATAATTCCTGTGGCCATGGCAATAAATCCAGAAAAGTGATTGCCCACGAGCACACATTATGGCCAAATGGGAGGCCAGGATTAAAAAACACGTCTCCTGGTTCCATATTTCCAAATAGTCCACTAGACCATAACTGGGGTTCCAGTTATTTTGTTGGCAAGGCAAGGGAGCTGCCCTTCCTAGGGAATCGCCACTCTGTTATCGGCCCTGCTCAGCTTTGGAACATGGTGATTGTTTCCATCCTAAAACTGAGATTAGATGTCAAATATCCTAGTTCAATTTTTAAAATGTACCAGTTGGACCAGGTCCTGTGGCAGTGGGCACTTACTGGTAGATACAGATAATTAGCACTAATGTTTCAAAGCTTAGGACTGTTTCATTTTGTTTGAATACCAGAGTTCATTTTCTAAACTTGTCGCTCAAAATTTGCAATTGCGAGCAGTCAAGGCTTACTCCAGGAAGTGGTAAAGGGATTTGAACTCAAATATAGTATGAAGAGTTATCACACTCGATTAACTTAATCTCTAGCTGAGTTATCTTACAATAACATGATTTAGAGGGGGGATTTAGAATGAACCCCTAAAAATCTGCTTTTTGACTCTTGGTTCCCCTGATCCAACAATAAACATCTTCCAAAGTCTCTGCAAAATAAATGTGTCTCCACACGTGCAGTTTTTCTCCAAAGGCATACATTGTCCTGTGAGGTGATAATGGAAAACTGACCACCCTACTTGGCTCTTGCAGTGATGTCTCGGGCCGTGACTGTGAGGGCCAGGAAAGGGCAATCTCCTTCCGAGGTCTTGCAGCACCAGACCATGGATTTGGAGCCGATGGCAGGTGGGGGGGCACATCCCATGGGCCATGCAGCATGACATCAAAGCTGTGAGGACAGAGAATGAAACCACACTCCCATAGGGCTCACAGCTGTGGATTATGGTGGGGTGTTCCATTGGAAGGAACACACTTCCCCTGGTCTTGCAGGGCTATGCTCTTGTTGTGAGGTCAATAGTAGAGGGCTACCCTGTCTTAGGTGCCCTCTCCTGGGCCTTGCAACACTGGACTATGGTTCCAATGGCTAGGGGAGTAGAGGCCCCTACAATATGCCTCATGGTGTGGCATTCCAGGCTATTGGGAGGGCCCATCTCCCCTGGGCCTTGCAGCCATGCTTATGCGCTGCAAGCAATGTTCCCGCTCATTTGTTTCCCCTGTATGCGGTATTATAATGTCTCTGTGCACTGCAGCCAAGGGTACGTGCGCCACAAAATTGACCATTCACGGGAGGGCAGTGCACAACTACCATCATCAGTGACTTTATTATTGATTCCTGGGGTCAAAAAAGTACATCACACATAAATCACATAAAACACTAAAGACCATAGAACTACTATTGAGATAAAAATACAATGATAAAATCATGAATGAAATGTCAAGTTACAGTATCAAATGATAAAATGATACAGTTTGTACAACATGAAACCCCTACCAATTGGTAATTCCTGATGACTAAGCAGCAAATGCAACAGGGTAGCAACATACAATGTAGTGGATCCAAGGCAATTATCAGCACAATACTGAAACCTTGACCTGATCATGTGATACTTCTGGGAGAGATATCCTTTATGCACTCACTATATCACTCCTAATAATCGAGTAACAGTGCCTCCTGACCTCTCAAAACCAGTGAGTAACTTTATTGATCAACAAATCGTCATCTTTCCTGATTACCAGGGTCAGCCAAGGTATCCGAGTAAGGTGAATTGTGGCCTAATTTTCCCTGCCAGTCTGGAAATATAGAAACCATTTTCAATAATCCCTCTAGAATAAGGCATAGGAGGTATCTCAGCAGTGGGAACACATAGGCCCGATGATCTCATTCCCCACCCCAGACCCGCCACAGGAATACTAATTTGGAAACCCCCAGCCCCACATTGTTACACGAGCAGTTACAAGGAACAGAAAGGACATAACAGGGTAGAATACAGGTGGGTAATAGAGGCTGCATCAGTGAGGCTGTAGAGTACAAAGAGGACCCAACACTTTCACCTCCCCCGGTCGACTAGGAGAGCTCAACACCTACTGTTTCTGCTGTTACACCCATTAAGATTCCCCACTACCTTTAGGAGTGCCTTAAACTGGTCTCTCAGCTCCCCAATTACCCCATCAAACTCTGCAGCATTGCAAAAATCCTTAAATGAAATGCACTAACTTATCTGCATGAGGCCTCTGTTGCAGCAACTTCTAAGAAAATAGCAGAATAGCAATTACAACACTTAATTTCATCCATAACCTGTACATGTGGGGACTTCCAAGTGCTAGCGGTGTGGGGGAGCTCTGAGTTTTCCCCCAGGGAGGTAATGTGAACGCAAGACTGTTTTTTTTAAAACATTCACGGGATACGTTTTACGGACTCAACTGAAGTATGATTAGTATTTTTACTGTTTCTGGGAAGGGGGTTATAATATCTGCACATTCAGACATAAGATTGACAATTCTTTCTATGACAATTGTCTGCTGCCGAATTTAAAGGTTTCTTTGATTTAGAAACCCTCAAGGCCCCATCCACAGCCTTCCTTTTACACATTTATTTGTCTAGTCTATGGATAGCAGATTAAAGTACTACTTAGACACCCAGTCACACATTTATCATAAATTTGTAATCAAAAGCAACCAACCACACGATGCTGTAAAAAGAGAGTATTGTAGCTTCGCCAAACTTAGGGCATATGTACAAGCCGCTATCGCAAACACAGCGTCACTTCTTCCGACATTGTGGTGGCGATAGGGGCATTGCCTTACTTAACGTGGCTTAACGCTGCCTTCTAAATAAGGCCCCCTTTTACGCTATGCTTAGCATAAAAGAGGTGGGCAGTGGGTGTTGCATTGGGGGTTCCACCGCAACACCCATTGATTTTGACACTGCCCCCATGTACAAGGGCAGCATACATAGGAGGCAGCGCCAAAATTAAGACCAGGAAAAGCCGAAACTAGGAGAAAAGCATTATTTCTCCTCGTTTTTTTGCTTTTTTCATGTGTGCTGCCTTGTGCAGCACACATGAAAAAAGTAAACTGCCATGGATTGTTTATGTACAGGAAGGTCCCCCTTCCTGTACATAAACAATCTGGAAAAAGAAATTACATTTTGTTATTTTGTTACTTTCATGTGTGCTGCATGAAGCATCACACAGAAAAGTGACAAAATTGCATTTTAGGATTGTTTATGTATAGGAAGGGACACCTTCTTACACATAAACAATCCTCCCCTGCAAGCAGACACCCTTGCACCATGGTGGAAGGGTGCCTGCCTCGACGCTGCCAGCGCAGGGGGAAATGCAAGGCTGCATCATTTCCTCGTAAATATGGCGCAGCCTTACGTTTCAGAAGTGGCGTATTGAGGCCTTTAGCCTTGGCGGCTAACGCCTCACTCTGCCACTTCACTTGTACATATCCCCCTTAGTCTCTCACTCCAGAAGAGTAATCTACAAGCAGTCACAACTGTGGGGGAATACAATCCTTGTCTTCCATGTCACACATCAATGACAGTGACAGTAAGCTACCCAAGTCTTCCTCTGCACTCTGGCAATGACAACGCGAAGCAGTTTTATGTCTAGGCCTTCCCCGTAGACACTCCTCACATGAAACTTGTCATAAGAAATGAGGTCTGAACTTAAATGATGAGCCTGACGAAGGAGAGGCTGACGTAGCAGTCAGTGTGGCTCAGACCAGCACAGAATTGAGCATCCTGCATACAAACCTTACAGCCTTCCCTCTTTTGGATGCAAAGCAAACAAGTCCCAGAAATGAAGGGTGGAAAGTTGATGACTTAAGGAGCTGGGGGGAAGCCCTGCCATGCCTCTTTCTGGTGCTGATGGGCACAGAATGGGCCATACCAAAATTATTTTTACCTGAATAATTAAAGTACAGAAAGACAGAAGAATCATGTTACAGATGATTACAGTTTTTTTATTATGAAGTCCTGTTCACATCTAGGCCTTTGAGTAATGCTAAAACATAATCAAAGGGCTGGTATTTTTTCTCTTGGAAAGGTGGCAACCCAACCTCTTAATAGGAAAGGGTAACATTAAAAAACACCAGTTGCAAGGGAAGTAGACAGTTAACACATCGGTTTGTTATCTTTCTGTGGAAAGAATGGGGCATTTTGTTTACAAAGGCCCACACAATGAACACTTAAATAGAACTGTATATAAAATTGTCTCAAATCATTGGGAACATTAGCTTTCTGTCTCTGTTTACTTTAATTATTATAAACAAAAAAGGGGGAGATGCTTTCATTATTAGTCAGGGATTATCAACGTAGCCCTGGACCAATTACAAGAAATATGAGGGGAAAACTCATTTCAATGTGTTCTAGAGCTGCATTAATGATCGCTGAGTAATACTTGAAGAAAACAAAGGCCAAACATTCATGTTAAAACATCTGGTACGTTTGCCTCCTAATCAAGAGAAAAATACCAGTCAAAGGTATGCAAACGGCTGTAACATCTCTGTAAGCCTTTGTAACATGAATATTCTGCCCGTGTTTACTTTGACTAGTATTAGTCTGGCATCACTAAAGCAGGATTTAGAACAATACATATTAAGAAATATTAACTGGGGCATAGCCATCGGTAGTGCAGCAGGTACAGTGGCACTGGGCCCAGGGGTATTAAGTGGTCATTGTTCCTAAATGATGGCTTTATTTTACTCGGCAACCAGTGGACAAGAGTGAGGGGGCACTTTTACTTTGCACCAGCACCCATTGCACCATTGTTATTCTACTGGCCTCTCTTGCATGGGCATTGTAGCCATGTTCCAGAGCTGTGAGGCTTGAAAGAGGCTCACCCTCTTTTGGTCATTGCAGCCAGCTGTGGTAAAACACAGACCGGAGGCGGCACCAGTCCATGAGCTTAGCAGAGCAGGAGGAAGGCTATGATGCTCACTGGGGACCTCAGGGGTGTAGCTATCAGTAGTGCACCAGGGCTCATTGATGTTCCGGACCCAATACACCCAGATTATGGATGTATTGTACTGTCCACAAAAAATAGTACACAAAAAGTGATGGATGGAATGTTTGAATTAATCACAGCAACTGATAATCACTCAGGCGGCATCCCACTTCATCGTTATTTTAGACACCATGCTATCTCAGTTTGGACCCAGCCATAATCAAATAAGTCTTGATCCTGCTCCAATGGGAACAGTCCAGACCAAACTACCAGGAGAGGTAGTCTCTGGCGCCAAACACAATCAAACCAGGAGAGGTGTCACCCTAGTTAAGGCTTATCAGCCAGGTATAGCTTGGTTCCAGTGACACAATATTCACTGGACCCACGTTTCGGCATACCCGTCCGACTTAGGGTGACTCACTAAAGTGTAAAAAAAAAGTGAAGGATGGATTGCTGGAATTAATCTCAGTCACTGTTGAGGCTAATGCCCCCTATGTTAAATTGAAGTCCACCAGGGGAGCCTAGCCCCAATTTGAAGATCTCTGCTTATATCATTTGCCTTTATATTTTGTGCACTTCCAGTTTGAGAGATTTTACTTAGCTGATGCAGCACAGATCTATATTGTTATATCCATAGAAGGTTTGTTGAAATTTTTTCTTTTTTTTGGTCTGGTTTAGATGGAAAAATCTATTCATGATGGTAAGATACTGACCAGACACGGCCCAAGAGGCCTGGCTTCTCTCTCATGGAATTTGCAGTCATAGTCCAGCACTGTGAGGCCCAAGGAAATAGACAGTTTAGTGGGCATGGCTCTTAGCATTATTCAAGTGAATTTAAACGTGTGCTTTCCAGGTTTTGTTCAAAATTAGAAGGAATCAAATGAGAGTCAATGTATCTCAAATCTGTTAACTGAATCTGCATCGTGCTAACTTACAAAATTAAATGCACTTTATAACCATGGAAGTGTATACTAATGATTAGTATCAGAACATTTAAAAGCATCAGAGGACATTGATAGGGGTGTTGTAGCCATGGCTCATGGCACATGACTCTAAACCCTTTGAGCCTACATATGATTGTATTCTGGTAGTCTCTGGTGTTTTTCAGTGACTAGAATGATGCATTTAATAGAAGTCAAACTATTTTCAACTGTTTTATTTGCTTTCGTATGGTTTTTGCACACATCCTATCTTGCACTAGGTATCTGGGAAACCATCTTGGATTTTTAAGCCAACGGGCCTCCTTAAGGGCATTTTACATGCTTCAGCACACCTAACTAGTCTTGAAGAAATATGACGACATCATAACACTGTGATAGAACTTCACAAGTCCTCCTTGCTGGCCTGCACCATCTTCAAGCTCAGCTGTATTATCTGTAAAGTTATCACAGTGCATTAAAAGTCCACAACCAGCTACCTATCCCCTCACTCCTTGATGTTATGCGTGGTATTGACACTGTACAGTGGTCCACTGCTTTTGGCTAGACGGTTGATACCCCTGCCTTCATGAATGACAAGCTTGCCATCTCCAGTGGCTCTCCACACACCTGCAGCAAGGACACCTTCAGACAGAAGAAGAAGAAGATGTGCTAAAAAGAGAAAAAATAAGAAAGAGGCATTTTACATCCATGCCCCAAGGATTTGGATTGTTATTCCGATACCCTTCCAGACATCCCAAAATCAGCTCCAATTTAGGAAACAGCAAATACTTAACTTTAAAAAAACGAAATTATGATGCAGTCACGATTAACTTTTTTTAAAAAAAACTCTTGAAATACTCTCCGCTACTTTCCCTCCTCTCCCCAAAGTGTTAAAAAATGTAAAAGAAGCCATTTACCTGTTATCTGCTGCCTCCCCGGCCTGGACGCTCTCCGTCCTGCTCCTCGAGCCATTCTGTAATTAAAAAAACACTATGTTGTAGTCTCTCTGCCCAAGCTAGTCTCCGCTCCCCCAGGCACAGGCATGGGCTTCTCACGGGCTACACTCCGCAGCGGGCCGGAAACAGTGTTTTCCAGGCACTTGGAATGACAGGAGTTGTAGTCTCTGCCTCAGTCTCTCTGCCCAAGCTGGTCTCCGCTCCCCCAGTCAAAAAGTGTATCATCCGTAATATTTACAAGCACAGTTGTGAGAAGTCTCATTGGTCTGCACATGAGAATTTCACGGGGAGGGCAATCATATGCTTCAATTTGGGATACTCCTCGGACTCACCAGCACCAACAGAAGGGTAGCGGACCATTTTAAGACATGGGTGTGCACATTTCAGCAAGAAGCAATTTCCATGTGCTGTTTAAATTTTCCACTATGCCTAAATCCTCAGGTCTGTAACTACAGTAAAACCTCTGATCTACTTGCAAAGCTGTAAACAAAAGTTTAATTACCTCATTCTTGAAGTGACTACCAAACACTGAGTCAAAAGGAAGCGGGATTGCAAAATGGGGGATCAATTCCCTCAGCAATAGATTGGCCTTAGTAAGACTGTCATTTCTCCTGATAGGGTATTCCTCCACTCATCGGGAAAAGAGACAAACTAGCACCAGAATATATTGCAGCCCACTAAACATGGAAATTTTAACAAAATTAAGTTGCACAATGTTAAAATGACCACCTGATCTCCCTATGTGGCTTGTGATAACTACAGTTCTCCCCCTTACATTTAAATGTTGACATGAGGCATATCGGTAACAGAGGTTTGCTGCAATAACATGGAACCAGTGGTTAAAAAAATAAGTGCTTAAGAGACAAGTCATCATGTCTCAGTCTATGTGGGTGGTGTCATGAAAATGTCAGGCAAATCGGGGGCAATATAATATCGACAAACTAAGCCTTCCATCTACTGAAACCCAAACCTAATTTTTAGTACACCGTGCTCTGATCCACCTCTCCAGTTCAGATTCTGGTGCCTCTTCTGGTAAGCTCTTAACCTCTTACCACATATCAGTAAAGTCAATATAAAGTTCATGGAAGTGCCGCTTTCTGACTCGTTCAAATAATCTCCATTGAAGGTGCAAGACCCAAGTGGACAGTATCTAGCTACTTCCGCATACCAATTGCCAGCAGTCACAAAATCACTTCCGCTCTTCCGCTCTTGTGTGCTGCGCACTTCACCATGGCTACTTCGAGCTTCAAGCAAATGCATGGCATGGTGTTCTACTGTGATGAGAGATCCAGACAAGGCCATAACAGCTGCCCAAAAGTATGGTCCATGTCAAACCTATATTAATTATCAATGTAGGTGATGATTATTAAATTGTCAGAGACACAGCAAGCTCCAGTAGAAGTGATAATTTCAGTCAACTGTGTGTAGGTTGCATTGAACAAACAGGAGGCTTCCAGTACAACTTCTAAGGTGCAAATGACATTGGTTGCTTTCAAAATCTCTCTTTCATCTCTTAATCAGGAGCCATCAGCAAGCAGCAAGTAATCAGGGTCTTCCAAAGGGATATCTCGAATTTTGGGTCTTGGCTTGGTACACAGTGCTGTCACATCAAGGCACTCAGGCTTGGTACACAATGCTGTCACATCAATGCACTCATGTTCTAGCCTTTCATCACTATTATCATGAGTAACAGGCAAAAGGCTACAATGTGCCGGGTTGAGATAGGAGCTCCTCCGCAGAGTGATGTTCTCATTCTCTAAAGCGAGGATAACTCGCTCATATCTGGTGAGTCTGCTGTTGGTCATGTGTTAGGGTCAAATGTGGGTGAGTAGAATTTCAACAGTGTGGGACCATAACTGTAAGAGGATACACCTTAACTATAGCCTCACATTGCTGAATGTTGACCCCAACTCTGGCCACCACCTTTAGGCAACCTGGAAATGTTGTGGCTACTGGCTAAAGAGTGGCTGAGAACTATGCAATAGGGCAGTTGGAATTGCCATGTATCTTTGTTAGTACTGATAGGGAGCACCCTTTCCTTGCAAAACAATACAAAATTAAGAGATTTTCTTGCAGCTCATTGAAGGCATCCCTATATTTGTTGTCCCATGGTAGTGGATCCAACACATCTTTGTGTGTAACATTCTGTAGAGGCTTTGCCACAAGAGAAAAGTTGGGAATACACTGACGACAGTAACACGCCATCCCAGAAACATCCTGACTTCTCACTGCGTTTGGAGAAGGTTAATTTGCAATATGGCAGAGATTTTCTCTTAGGACTTATTTCTTGCTCCTTACTCAATATGATGTTCTAGGTATAGGACTTCTTTCTGACAGCACTGTAATTTGGTCAGGGACACTTTATTTCATCCTCTGTCAAATGATCCAACAAGTCAAAAGTATATTTCCTGCATGCCTCTTGGGTTGTCAATGTAATCAGCAGGACATTGATGTACTGAACCAGAACTGAGTTGCATGGCAACTGCAGGGTCTTCAATCTTCAAACAGAAACTGAAAAAGAATCTGAAGGGATTTCTGTATACCCTTGAGGAACTTGGAACCTTGTAAGAACTTTATTTTGGAAATGGAATTCAAAGAGTAACTGACTGTACTCGTGCAACAGTTTGGAAAAGAATGCT
Source organism: Triturus cristatus (assembly GCF_964204655.1). Classification (NCBI taxonomy): domain Eukaryota; kingdom Metazoa; phylum Chordata; class Amphibia; order Caudata; family Salamandridae; genus Triturus; species Triturus cristatus. The sequence continues at coordinate 1,226,812,751 of NC_140590.1, read as the reverse complement.
TGAAACAGGTTGATAATTCTGAACCACTCAGAATCACAGAGTATTTGGAACAATATCACTATCAGATTTGGTACCACAGGACAACATGAGACAACAATATTACTAATCTTATGCAGGTCCTGCATGTCCACCCAGTTTTGGTTTGGTTTCTGCAGGCCCATGATCGAGTACTGCAGGGGCTGCCTAAGATATTGTTTAGAATGCCTTGTTCTAACATGGACTCAAATGCAGGAGTCGTTCCGGCCATCGCCTCTGGTGAGAGGTTGTACTGGTGTGGTCGGAGATACTCTGCCTTTGGTTTTCTTGTTATTCTCACATATTCAACATTTTAATCAGACCAATGTCTTTGCCAGTAAAATCACAGACTTCCTTCTACACAGAGTCCCTTAAGTCAGAGAGAAAGTCTTAATATGTCAAAACTTGGAACAGGCCAACAAATAGACTCTGGAAATAGTGAATAAACTTAATGCACATCAGGGAAAACGTACTTGTATGTTTACTGAGGATACCTGCGTATGATACTTGGAGGATCTCTATGGTTCATCATCATTGAAGGCTAATTCAGAGCCATGCCCTACCATGGGTTAGTTCTGCGATTGGTTTTCACCCAAAGTGATCGAGCTGATAATTTACCGCCTGAAGATAGACAAGAAAATATTCCAGCAGTCTTAGTTCAGGTAAATAGCGGTTGGTGGGCTAAAGTTTATGGCTACTGTTTGGTTGCACATTCACAACTGGGATCTATCCTCCATCATAGAAAAGCCTTGTAGTGAAACACATTCTGAAAAACGGGAATGCCAGACTTTCCTCACACTACAGATTGATTATTCTCCTTAATATTTCTGAGAAGGTCTTTGCAAAAGTCTTATTGACTCATCTGGAGGAATGGGCTAAAGAAAATACGATCATTCCTATTGAAAAAGGAGGTTTCCATGAAGGAGACTCTATTATTGATCACTGTTATACCCTATGGGTGATTATCAGGAAATCTGTGGCAATGAATCAAAGGCTGTGCTGCTTTTTTTCATAGATTTCTGTACAAGTTTTTATACTGTCCATAGGGGATTACTCCAAGAGAAGGTCACCTCCTGGAAAATATCATATGAGTTACTCTGTATGATCAAGGTATTACATAACAACAACTGCCCTATGTAGAGCTCAATAAAACTGGGTGTCTATCAAGGAGAATTACACTTCAAAATTGCCTCCGGCAGGGGTGCATCTTGACCCATCCCCGTTTTTTTAGCTGGTTTACCCTCAGTTTTAAAATTATGTAAATCATTTTAGCCAAAAGTGAGGGAGGTGCATATTTCATGCCTGTTATATGCAGTCAAACTGATTTTGCTGGAACACAGTCCACTGGGGATACAACGAAAATTGGAATCTCTTGATACTGATAGTAAAGCTAACTCCTTGAAAATAAGTCTGTAGAAAACAAAGATAATGGTGTTTGGCAAAAGGCTAACCAATTTTACATGGGTTTCGAACTCAAACCCTGTGGAAGTGGTAGATTGGTGTAAATATTTGGTGCTGACATTCACTAGGAACAAAAAGTGGGATGCTCGTATAAGTAGTATAAGAACTAGAGCTTTGTTACTAACAGTGGGTTAACCAGATGTATGGGGGTCTTTCTCCGGTCTGCCTTATAAAAAAGTAGGAAGGGAAAATACCTCCTCTCGCCCTGTATGGGGCAGAGGCCCTTGCTCTTGATTTAGCCTTAGTTCGGGATTTGGAGGAAAGTGCAGTTCCTAATGATTTACTCGATTTCCCCCGGGGAACCATGGTTCTGGGTATAAGGAGAGAACTAAACATGGTTCCTTGGCATATAAAGACTAGATCCTGCATGCTGAGGTTCCTGAATGGAGTAGGCCAGGATGAAGAAATATTAAATATTTCTAAGCTATGCTTCCTTGTCAGATATTGCAAGTGGCCTGAGGATGTTCGGCTAAGTATAAGGTATATTAAAGCTGTGTATACCACATGGGGCAATATTTTTACATAGTCTTTCTTCCCTAGTAAAGAACATCAAGCAAATGGCCCAGAAAGTGGGTTACACGGTGGATGTAGCCTACCTACTGGAGAAACACTCAATAAAGTTTTTGTTGCTGATTTTTGGTCTGGAACATGTTTTTTCCTATCTGTCCCTGCTGCTAGATCCTAAGCTTTGTAAAGATATTCTGAAAATGAGATTGGGGTATAACAAAGTACGCAATGCAAATGATGTCTGTGTGTGCTCTCTTAATGTAAAATGCTCTCTATGTCATATTTTGTTGGATTGCACTTTTTACAAGGCTGCTTGTATTCAATTCGATTTGATAAGCTTTATTTCAACATGTAATGTCATAAAAGCAAATATATAAAAACAGTAGGGAATAAAATTCATATCATAAAAGTGCTAAATGCAATATCAATAGAGTAAGAGAGCAATAGCATTGCAGCATACAACACAATAAAATTAAGATGTCTAATACAGATATACCATTTCTACTCCATGGATTGCTTTACTGCCTTGTTCTTGAGTCATAAGAATGTAAAGACTTTAATTACAATGAATATGCTGACATTGAACAAGCTTATCAATCTAAAACAAAGACCCACACAAATGTGCAATGTATCCATCTCATCCTAGAGAAATTTCACAAATCATTCCACTTACTGCTTTAAATATGACCATGTGACCAATAACCTCAGGCAGTTGGTTTGTGGGACTTCAAGAAAGGAAATCGATCAAACCCTCGTATTAAGTTTCTAAGACCATTCATTTTTAAATATCAGTTTCCCTAAGGTTGGATGGAGCGGCACTTCTGCCCCAGATGCAGCTTTATGATGTTACAGTGGGAATTGCCCATTTAATACTGTCAAATAACCAGAGTTGTTAAGATTGTCTAAGCCGGTTTTGATTGCATTAGTTTACTGTTTTTATGATGTTTTATGAATAATTGTCCCGATAACCTTATTGCTAATGATTGACTGGGCTTTGTGGGCTCAATTTAAAGTCTGCATCTCCATGTGCGTTTGAAGCTCAACACCATCCAATGTACAGTTAATCACACAATTCAGTTTACACATAAGATCTCTACCCAATAGATTAACTGGGTTTGAGTCACAAACTAATGACCCTCTTCAAGGGGATCTATCTTCACAGGGACTTTAACTAGGACAGGGGTAGGTTTGGGACTTCTAGAGCTCTCATAGTTGAATGGGTAGTGGAGGTGTCAATGAGAAAGGACATCAAATGACCATTCACCTATCTATCCACATATGCACCACTCTGGTCCACCTCAATCATTGAGCCAAGCATGCAATTTTCCACCCATCTCAAGCATTGTCATTATGATTGATCAGACCCTGAATTTCCTGGGAAACGATCAAAGACTGGGAACTGTTTGAAACTGTCAGAATTTGAAAAGGATTCTGTTGAACTCTGAGGTTCGGACTTACAATAAATCTCTGATTATTTAGATTATGCTGCATTAATGGGGCTTGTGGCATACTAGTGCCTTGAGGTTTTGGCATTTGCATATTATGAGCTAGAATAACATTCACTTTAGGCATTTGGCCATCAAGCTGAATTTGATTCGGGTTCGATCTGCATTCTTGCTTCCAATTGCCCAACGTGTTACATTAAGGAAACAGCATGGTTTTCTTTATCATGGCTATATCCATTCCTCAATTAGGCTCAACAGGCATTCCTCCTCCTCTATCATGTGGGACACCATTCTCATTCGGTATCAACTGACTGCCACCTTGATTACCAACACCCTGCATTCTAGCACCAATTCCAGAACCAGGATTTGCCATAAACGCACCTTTATGAAATCCCTTCTGGGCTAACTTTGTTTAGCCACCATGAATTTCTATTTGACTTTCTTCTGCTTTGCTTACAAATCAGCACAACAATAGTTTGCATATTGCAAGATTTCATCTAAGGTCTTAGACTGCCAACAAATCATATTTTGCTGAACATGCAGGCTTATCTTTGGGCCCAAACCAAGAACAAAATATTATTAGGATTTTACCATTCTATGTTTTCAAAGCCATTATCCTGATTGAAAAACATTCATGAGCTTCTCATAATATGCATGTTCTCCCTGGTGGAGAAGAATGCTCTCCTGTGCGATATTTATGAAGGTTGCAGCACTGAAAATTTTCCATTGTATGACTCATGACAAGAGGGCTGACGGCAAGGGTTGCGTACATGTTTTGTGTGGTTGGTTCTTACTCTGCGGGAACCGTAGTAGGTTCTATCCTGCTGAGTTTCATGTTCTAATTGTGTTTCACTGTCTTGTGAGACGTTATGCTTCTTTCATTTCTGCTCTTAGAGTTAAGCTCTCAAATAAACCCTTTTCTCCTGTTGTTACCCGCTTTGTGAAATACATACTGTCAGTAACAAGGAAATTAACACTTGAATAGTTGAGCTAGTAACATTCTCTGTGACTTTAGCACAATGTATAAGCACAATGTTTATTTTTGTCTGATAGTCTTTTTGAAGTGGGTCGATAGTGCTATTGTATTTTGATTTGAATGTTACATTGTATTTATTATGCAATGGTTTTGAGTGATCTAAGGCATTCATAAGTTGATTTGATTTGAGTCTCAGCTGCACTTAAATGGATGGATCCTTCACTTGAATTAAGGATCACCCTCAACAGTTTAATAACATATCTCTATCTGTGAAGAACATTTTGCCCCACAAGGTTGACGGAGAGCAGTAGATTTGCAAAGGTTTTATTAACAGATTAGCAAATTGAGGCAATCCGCAGATGAGTTTGGGGGCTTCCGAGGAGTAAGGTGCAAAGTTGAAATCTGGTGTTCTATCCGTTAAGAAGAACATCAGGGACAGCAGGTCCTTGAAGGCCAATATTGTGCAGGTGCCTGATGAGGATGAGGGTGAGGCTGTGTAAAATGCTACAGGGAGGAACAGGAGAACGAGGGCTGCAGTATCTCCACTGTCAAGGATCATGCAGATGCCGTCTGTGGCGGTGATGAGTACTGTTTGTGTTCTGTGGTTGGGCCTGAATCCGGACTGCAAGGCATTGAGGAGCTGGCGGTTTTTGAGGTGGTTGGTGAGCTGTTGGTTGATTTGTTTCTCTAAGACCTTTGCTGGGTAGGGTAGGAGGGAGATGGGTCCGTAGTTAGAAATCTTGACTGGGTAAGCAAGTGGTTGCTTGAGCATGGGCATGAAGGTGTCTGGGAATGTGGCTGAGTTGATTGAGGCATTTACGATATGTGTTAGTGCTTCGCTGATTGGAAGGAGTCCTCTGGTGAAGGGGTGGTGGGAGCGAGGGTCAAATGGAGCCTGAGTGGATGATCATCATTGAAAGCAGTTATTTCAAATGTGGTACTGGTGGGAAGCGAGGTCAGGGTTCGGTCTTTGACTAGTGATGGAAAGTTGAGTTGCAACAATCATGAGGTCTAGTTGAAGGTCAAAGTTGCTGTATATGGAGATGATTTTGTTACAGTTGAATTCTGAGAGATTTTTTCAAAGGTCTTGTGTGGGGTTGATATTGTTTGAGGCGGAAGGAGGTGCAGTGAAATCTTTGATGATGGCAAAGATCTACTTGCTGCTGTTAGTGCAGGCATTGATGTTATCTGAAAGAGTAACTGTGTCACTTTCTGTTTCATACCTGAGGTGGTTGCATCTTAGAGGGGATTAAAAGATGTCTTTATCTGTGATTTCTTGACTTGTTCTCCATTTGTGCTCCAGTTGCTTGCAGTGGCGTTTTGTCAGCCGGGGTTCCTCTGTGCACCAGCTGGCCTGTGGTCAGGGTCTTGCTGTTGGGTTGCACTTGAGGGGAGCAAGGGTGTCAGCACATGCGGTGGTGCAGCTGTTGAGATGTTTGATTTATTTCGGCAAGTTCCTGGTGTGCTCTGGCCAGTGTGCGGAAAGGGCAGAAGCCCCTTCCTCTTCTGTGATACTTTTCCGTCTGCAGTTGGAGGTTCCAGTGGTGGTAGGGCTGCGATGGAATCCAAAATCCTCCCTTCGTCACAGACCACAACTCTTACTACCATACTCAATCAATACATTCACTGGTGGGGCCCATAACACCAACATTCACACTTCACTGGTCTGTTTGTCTCGGGAGATGATTATTCCAAACGCTGACATGGAAGGAATGCCTTATAACCTAAAGAAACCATAAATCTGCATAACTATATTTTAACACATCTTATACCAGACCTTCTAAATATCCCTTCCATGTGTCTCTACGGATCTGTGTTAGTTGCGGTTTGGCAACAACTAATATCCTTATTACCTTAAAATTTGAACATTTCTCATAAATAAACAACGCAACTCATTTATGATCAATAACAATTAATCTTTATCTAAATTAATACGATCTGGAAGGAAATATTATTCAAATCACAAATTACCATATTTACCTATTCTGGCTAAATGTCGTCCTCTAAGTCAATCAGGTTGTCTCGCAGCCTGCTACAGTCCCACAGATGGGATAGAGACCATAGGAGCGTACCCGTCAATCAATGCCCATCTAATTGGTTCAGTTCATCAGGAAATTGGGCATCAATTCAGTCCGTCAAAGATTCAGGGAAACAGCTGTCCTGCAGTGTCACTGTCCTCTCCGTCAGCATAATGTCAGGAAATCAAAAAACGCTCTCTACCCTCACTATTCTATCGATTTTATAGGAAAATCAACATAGGATTGTAACAAATATCAATTTTAGACAGTCCACATTGGTGGATCTGGGGTCAGACGGTGAAGTTCTCACATTTTTTCTTAGGTTAGATCATTCCAATTGTCAGTTCCGGTTTAAAGACAGTTCATTGTTCATCTCAGCTTGGCACTGCTCCCAGTGCTGCCTTGGTGGGTACACTCTGCCTGAGGTCAGGAGAAGGCCACTGCTGTTCTTTCTTGCGCAGGCGCATTTCACCCAGAACCCTCGTGGAGCGTCGTCAGTCACGTTAGGTACAGGAGGCAGCCATTTTGTGGCAGGCCCAAATGGTCAACTTAAGCAAAGGAAACACAAAACATAATTAATACATAGAAATGACTAATAAAATGTTATTCCCTCACTAATACCCATATGTGTGAGTATTTATCTAGCGAAAGCTAGACTTAAAGCGATTTATACTTACTTAATAAAGCACAAATCACAAATACATCACAAAAGCAACATATGTCATACAATATTCTAATTATCTATTATTAGTATGCGTACATAATTTAGTTTACATATTAATTGAACCATGCAAATGCAAATCCCACGTGTAATTCATTTATTAGTAAGGTTGATAAGTATTCACTGCAAACCAATTAGTAAAATTACTATTAGTTAATTATTCAAATTAATGTAAACATGCAGAATGGGGGGTTATACAACATGTTTCAATACCCGCTCCAGCAGTGCGGGATGGGTATGTTGAACCTGCAAAGGGTGTGATCTGTCCAGGTCATAGATGCTGGCTTGTTGACTGTGATGTTGCTGATTGAAGAGAAAATCGTGTCCAATAGTTCTCCGACGGTGTGAGTGGGTGCAGTAATGTGCTGGATGAGGCCATGGTTTACAAGGTTTTCAGAGGTGCCATAGAAGTTGGGTCAGTGTGGTCTTCTAGTTGAATGTTAAGGTCTCTGAGGAGGATGAAGGTTCTGGCACTGATGATGAGGGGTGTGACAAAGTCCCTGATGTCTCTGGGTAAAGTTTGAGCAGGGTGCTGGTGGTCTGTATATGAGTATTCTGCCTAGGAAAAATGTGGCTGTGATGTTTATCTTGAACATGAGGTTTTCTATTTGCCTGGTGGGGGTGTCAGTGTAGGTGCTGCTGCATATGGTATCGTTACACATGATAGTGACTTCACCTCCAGGGTTTTGCTGATGTTCTTGCCGAGAGATCTTTTAGCTATTGGGGAATGCTGTAGCAATGTCTGGTGCAGAGGTTGGATTTAGCCATGTTTCTGTGAGGAAGAGCCGGTCAGTAGAGCAGTTGTGCAGTAGGTTCCATATCTCAGTGGCATGTTTTATGAGGAAGCTGGTGTTGAAGACCATGCATGCAAGTGTGGCATGTTCTGTGGGTGTTTTTTGGTCAGCATGAGTGTGAGAGTGAGTAGTTGGCTAGTTTCTGTGAATGTGAGTGAGTGGGATGCTGTGTACTGTTTGTGAGGAGTAGTCTGTGTAGGGTGTGGGAGAGTGCACGAGAAATTACAGGAGGTGCATGTGAATGTATTTTCATGTTGTGTGGTGTGGGAGCAATTCAGAGCACAGAGGAGCATGGTAGGGTAGTAGTGAAGAGGAGGAAAAGCAGGTTTTCTGGTGCTGGATGCAGTTCAAACATGGAGGGGTGAGCTTGCCTTTGGCACGCCCTTGACGTGAAAGTGGGGTGTACGCTAAGTGAGTCCTCTGCACGTCCGTGCTGCAGCCGCCACTAAGCAAGTCCTAGGGGGTACACTGATTTACTGCCATTTCCAATGCATAATTCATTAATTATCGGAAAATGTTCATATTGGGTATTTAGTGCCATGCAAATTGTGTTGGAGTAAAAACTTCTCCTAGCTTTATGGTTGAGGATACATTAATAGAAAGTGTGGCCTTATGCAATACAAGTGTTTATGTGTGTTGCCTTTCAGAAGGGGGTGGGAATTGTTCATCTTGGTTAGGCACTATGTAAAATGGTCTAATTCATCAACATGCACATAAATCTCTGTGTATGGGGAACAGTGCTCTCAGGCCAAATAAAATGTTGGATTCCTGTAGAGATATTCATGGGGTTTTAGTGGACTAATGCAGTTTAGTAATGCATCTCTTATCTATCTGGAAAGCCAAGTCTTCAAACCTAATTGCCATAATTTGGTTTTATAGACCTAGTCATAATTCCAAGCAAGCATGTCTCAAACATTAACATGTTGTTATGTGCTGTGATAGACTCAAAACAGTCATCTCACGGCAGAACCACAACGTATGTAGAAAGTCTGATGTACCAGAGTGACACCTATGGGAAGTATCTGGCATATATGTTTATGTAATCTCCTCAGTGCCAGGAATGTGCGTTGTAGGACTTTGTTTTATCAGTTTGAATCTCTGATTTCTAGAGATCATAGCACATTGCCCCAGTGTGCGTCAATCGGGTTCTTGATCAGGTCAGCATTTCATCCCTCTCTCTCAATGAGTCTGGAGATAGCTGGGTTATCCCAAGTGCAACACAAAAACCTGGTGCACTATCAGTGCAGCTCCTAAAGGCAGTACTCTGGAGGGAAGAAAGGGGGTCCAATGGACCCCACCAGACACCCTCATGCAGGTGGGTGCAGTCACTCACTGCATCTGCAAGGGGATTTCTCTCCCCTATTAAAATTGGAGGCAGTTTGCCGCCTTTACTTTGAAGAAACCGCTCTATATTTAAATTGAATGTGCTGCGCCAAGAGCTGCATGAGTTCGCTGTTACCCTGGATGCAGCACATTCACAGTTATATGGAGCACTCTCCCTGATGGCGCATCTATTTAAAGGTGTGCCGGGGTGTAAACATTGGAAGTACATCATATATGTACAGCCCCTGGCGGCATATGTTTAGGGGCTGTAAACCTGTTTATGGCTTAGTGTTGGCCCCTTTGCTTAGGCCTTTGTTTTACCCGATGGCATGGGTTAGACTTGCCCTTCTTCATCAGGAGAATCATGAATTCAAGAAGGCCTTCATCTAAATTTATTAAATTTATTAGAGATTGGGAATTGATGTGGGGGACCTACATCCATCTTGTACTGCTAGAGACAAAAGCTAACCAATAGTCATCAAAAGGAACCTGGTTAATAGATTATTGTTAGACCCAGCAGTTTTTGGCTGGCTGGGATGCATCGAAGCCAGACATAATACACAGTCATAGTTAGGATGAATATAATACACTTGTCCGTTAACCTGTACCCTCACTTGGGTATTTTGGTACAGAGCAGTCAGGCTTATCTTCAGGGTCAAAGTGCTAAGGTTTGGCACAACAACCCCCTCGTACACTACAAAAAGACTCCCCACCGTATGTATAAAACACGGGTCTTTGTATTACACACACATTGAAATCAAAACAACATACACATTGTATATATGCTTTACGGTTATATGCAACTGTCAAACTTTCTCATTAGCAGCAGAACAACATGAACATATATGTACTGGTCATAGGTATTCACTTGCCCGTTATCCCCTCACCTTCATAAGCAACAACAACTCATGTGAGTACTTCCCCGTGGTGTTAACAATCCAAGCAATCCTTTCCACAATAAAAGCGACAGAAACATATATGCAGCCAGTTCAGAGGTTTCCACTTTCCTGCTTACACATTAGCAGAAAACACAACATCCCAATATTGCACACCCGTATAAGTGTAATGGTCAAGAAATCACAGGTTTCGACTCAGACCCTTAGCCACTCAAACTACACGAGCCAAGGATTCACGTTGTACCCACTGGTGACACTTTGATTAGATTGTCGGGACCACCTACAGTGGAAGGAAACGTTTTCTTGGTTCTGTCTTTCCAGATTAGGCTTTCAGGCACCCAGTGGCACCTTCATGGTGGTGAGATCACTATCCTCCCCGTAGGCAAAATACTGTGATATCAGAATCTTGTACGCTTCCAAATTAGGGAAATGTTTCCTCTCAGGCGGTGGTCAAGCTGCAGTTGCTCCAGGCAGCCAGCAGTGGGTGCACACAAAGCACAACAAGACCCCTTGACTCCCGTCACAATATCCTCAACAACAGAGTACCTTGTGGTGTGGGTCTGGGGGGAGGGAGCCAGCAACCTTGGATTAAGCCACCATGTCAAGCACTGTTGTCATCCCGATCTGGAGGCTGGAGACAGTCTAGGTTTCCAACTTGGGACCCACAGACTTAGCACATGTCCTCCAACACCCCTCAGACACCACACAATATGGAGTGCAAGCTAGCACAGGTTTCTGGTTGCAATCACAGGTCCCTCGGACTCAGCAAACATCCGCATCACTTTTGAAACTCCTCACGTTCTGGCTCCCCAGGTGATCTTTACAAGCACACTACTCTGCACAGAGTGATTACGGCATACGTCAGGTGATCACTTCCACCTGTTTCCACAGCACCCTACGCAGTCCTTGTGATCTTGTGGAAATGGAGAGATCCTTTCTGTCCCTGGGATCACGTGGACAGGAGGCCAGCCAACTGGCCCTTGGAGAGTGCTTAGGGACCCGGGCCATGACAGTTGGCAATTAACTGCAGGCCAGTAACATCTAGAGAAAATCCACCAAGTTATAGTCCCACCCTGGAGCATGACAAGCCCCAGGCCACCACAGGTCTGTGAATAATCCAGTGGCAGTCCCTCCTGCCCCAATGGTTCCTCTTGTCAAGCCTCAGTAGTTATATCCACAATAGCCTTTGAAAATGAGATCAGCTAAAAAGGCCATCTTTAAAATGTACAGGCCCTCTCTAAATGAACACACCATCCAATGCTGTTCACTACAAGTGCATGAAGGGCACCTGTGACCATGCTCTGCCTCTTCCTGACACGCATCCTGCTCCAATGTAGCGAGAAACATGCAGAACCATGGCAAGTAGTTTTTTAAATGCCAAGCCAAGTAACAGTAACCTGCACACAAAGGTCCGCCAGGACAAACCTGTGACACGTTTGAAGGGCACAACCAGTGCTGCAGGCCCACGGAGGAGCATTTGAGTTACATGTTCTAGGTATATTTCATACCCGTAGACAAGGGACTTAGAGTCAACTCAAATCAGCCAATCATGTGTACACCAATCACCAGTATGTATCTGATAAGCACAGCACTTTCGCACTGAATGGCAGTGTCAAAAGCGCTCAAAGTCCCAAGACTACCACATAGATCAGCGGAAATCCAGGAGGGACAAAAGCAAAAAGTTGTGGGATAGCACCATAGAAAGTGCAATTTCCAACAATTATCCTGAGACAACAGTGGTCCCCTTAATCAAGGAAAAAAATATATACCTGTGCATATAATATTGTGGACGATTATTAAATAGTGGAAAATTAGAACCTGTGTGAAATGTGGCAAATAAATCAAAGAAATTAAAAAAAACATATTTGTCATTCAAGAAAAGCGTTGATGTAGAATGCACGATCACACATGGGGTGTGAAACAGTGGAATGATGGCACATGATGCATCAGCTGCTTAAAACAAAAATGCAATATTTTGTAAATATATCATTATGATAAATGGGAGGAGTTATAAAATATGTTGGCATGTTACACATAAAAATCAAGTTTTCTATGAAGCAAGGGTCCAGAGATTATGCATTGAAGTTTAGCTACTAGTATCCTGAGTCCATGGGTCTTATCAAGAAGGGAGGGGCAATGTGGAAAAGGAATCTCCTTTGCACTGTAGAGAGGGAAGGAAATGAGCGGGACCTATACATTTTCTGCCCTTAGTCTTTAGTCATTAGTTCATGCTGGGAGAAGAGTTTCTGTGGTCCCTGCAGAATTTGAGCAATCAACATCAAGGGGCTTATTCACAAGCCCCTTGCGCCGCCGATATGTAACTTTTTCCATATTAAAAGTGATGCACCGGCGGCGCAGTGGGCTTGTAAATAAGCCCCAAAGTCTCTAAGAAGCACAATTGCAGAAAAGAAGTTGAGGTAAAGATATATCCTGTTTAGGATTGCTAGAATTACAGCATCTAGATATACTGTGTAAGGATCCGTTTACAAAGCTGCAGAATCTGTAGTCCGAGACGTGTCTACTCCACACAAAGGGGTCGATTCTGATCTCAGTCGGAAGGGCTGCGAATCGCAGTTGGCTTTGCCTAAACTGACCCGGAGCCCTTGTTTTTGAGCGAATCGTTCACAGTTCCGAACAACCACAAACGATGCCTGGAAACCCTTAGCGCTGACCGAATCGGTTCCGGAAGTCATTCAGATAGATAGAGCCTTTCCAGAGCCAATTCCTACAGCTCTATGGATTCGGTTTCTGAGCGAGCAAGTACGATGAACGATTCAGACAGCCTTCGAATGATTTGGACAGAACAAAAAGGCTGCTGGGATTGGTCTTTTGGAGCCTGTAGCAGTCCCCCCTTCACCCAGGGCCCTCCGAATAAGGCCCATTGGTGTACCCATGGGTCCCCTCTTCCCAACCATGCACAGTGTGCCTTTCACTACGGGGTGCCCACCACAGTGTGAACGATTTCCCCCAACCACCCGTTTCTTCAAGGGTGGCCTTTGTTCACGTTCGGCACACAGGCTCCCATTGAAGCCAATGGGAGCCCCATCGAATCGTATCGGATGCATCTAAATGTATTGTACTCGTTCGGTCGGACTCCCCAAGATCTGAGTCGTATGGAAAGCATTCCGGACCCAAGTTGTTTGGTATGATTTCCGAATGAGATAGGAATCAGGCCCTAAGTGTGAATTACTGGGGTCACTGAGCTACCAAGGACATTTGCTGCACGATGATGGAAGGAACCTAGGTGTCCTCACGGGCCATTTTTTGGAAGGGTCTCCTCGTCTTTTAACCTTCCAGGGATATGTGGATAATCCCATAATCTCTCCCATCTAAAGTTTGCTTTTCTCCTCCCCCTACAATAATGGCCATTAAAGGGATGACAGTAGTTGTGGTTGTAGTGAGGCTGTAGTGATGACAGAGGTCATGGGGCCACTTGCTGAACTGACAGCAAATGAGGGACGTTAACATGTAGAAGGGCACTTGTGATGGTAGTCACCTGCAGAGGAATGTGTTGATTAGTATGTGGCAAAGGTGCCTATATCCCATTCAGCCAACTCCTGTCCATCATTCTTGACTGTCAACTAATAGGAATGTATCACTCATGACCCATCATGGCATTACCAATGCAGGATTTACAGTCGAATTACTATTTTACTTGAACTGTATATGTCATACAGTAAGTTTTAGGTTTTAAATGCAGGTGAAGCCACACAGTATCGTATTTCCATGAAGTTTCCACCATGAACAATTCTACTGGTGATACCTGGAGATATGTGCACGGATATCACCCTTGGCTCAAGCACTATTGTTTAAAACTAGGTGCAGATACTGTTTGCGGTGAATATGGTCGATAGTATTCAGTACAGATGAGGTGCAAAAACATCACACATAATAGACCTTTGTGATTAAGCCTTGTATTTGTTACATTCAATGGTAATTGGGAGAGCTCAGCCAACTCATGATTGGCCCTATAGCGGCAAATACGCCCAGAGCTTTTTCAAGGCGAGATGGACCAATCAAAACTTAGAACAATGGCCATGAAGTATGGCAAATAATGGTGTGTGGCCAATTGGTCGAATGCACGAGTACAATTCTCAAGGTGAATGTTACTGAAACTGATAATCACTGGTCAGGAATATGAAAGCAGGGGGTTGTCATCGTCCATGGAAAGCGTTGAATGCATTTCAACCATTTGCTCACTGGGAGACAGACCGCATGAGATGCTTTCCACTGGCCCATTTTGTGCATTATAGTTGATAGTATGTCATCTATAATGACCCTATTATGGTGTGACAGCTGTATCATGAGCCAATTTTGTAATTTGAAAGACTCAGAGTAATGAAGATTACTGGTAAGTAATCAAGGCATTACTTTTTTTGTCTGTCTTCCTCATCCCAGTCCTCACAGAAATTAGCATATACCCAAGCCATTAAACGGGATTAAATTGCTCAATATAAAAGACAAAAGAGTCTGAATAAACCCCATATTAATATATTTCAGAAAGTGTTATCAAAAACAAAACCTATTCATGGACTGCTGAAAGAACCACAGATCAAAAAGAAGGGGAAAAAAACATCTATCCACCATCCTCAATCTGCAATGAGAGATGAATGTGTGCAGTATCGACCAGGTAGCCATTACACAAATGTCCCTTAGAGAGGCTCCTTTGAATGTCATCCACAAAATGAATATGCCTGTGATGGACTAGCCCTAAACACTGGAGGATACAGATGGTCCTGTCTTTGGATATGTCTTGGAAACAACCATTCTGAACAAACCACATATAGTTGCAGTCGTTGAACGATGACCTTTGCTGGCTAAACCAAGTGTCACAAAAATAGGTAATCCCCCTTCCTAATGGAAACTGTCGTTTCCAGGTATATAGATAACATGCAATGCATATCTAGGGAATGCCAGGGTGTTTCCTGGTCGAAAGACAGGGACAGAAAAAAACTGAAAGTATCAGGTAACGGTACAGATGAAAACAAGAGGAGATTTTAGGAATGAAAATTGGACCAGGTCTTAAAATTATTTTATCATGAAAACATCTTATAACTGTATCATCACAAAGAAAAGCTCCTATCTCTCCCAATCGTCTTCCTGGTGAAAAAGCCACCAGGAAGAAGTACTTTAGTGTCAAAAACATCAAAGAATATATAAGAGAGGGGCTCACAGGGAGACTCTAGAAGGCCGTTTAAAACTAGAGGCAGATCCAGTGAAAGAGCCAGGGAATGGATGACCGGCTTCGTAAGCTGAAAACCCCTAATGAAATGAGAGGCGAAAGCATGAAATTGAACTAGAGTTGAAGGGCCTTGATGACTGCCCATTGACTTCAGGGAGTAGAAACCCAACAACAAAAAAACTTAAATACCCAAGAACTCCCCCTCACAGGAGAAAAAAATCCTCAAATTACAGCATCTGCAGATTTTCTTATATTGCCTTTTGTAGATATTCAAAGTACTCTCCTCTCTGGAATTCTGGATGTAGAAAGCCACCTGTGGAGAGCAACCAAATTCCAAATGTCTTAACCTCTGCATTTCTCCAGAACCCTGGTAAAAAAGTGTTGTACTGTTCTTTCTGGTAAAAGAGGAAAACTCAGCAGTGAGGGATTAATTGGAAATATCCAAGTAGGCTGCACTGCTAGATGGAAAAGAAAAGGACACCAAAGATACTGATCACATGATGAAACCACTAGCAGTGCCTCCACTTTCTCGTCTCGGATCTTGCACAGTATTCTGTTGATTAAGTGGATTGGGGGAAACATGAAAAGAAGACATTTGGGCCACTGGAAACTGATTGTGTCTATCCTCAATGCCCCCGATCTGGTTGGAGGAAGCAGAACCTGAGGAGGAGCGGATACTATGCGGAAGTGAATATATCCACTCAGAGGACCCCGACATTTCTCACAATATCCTGGAACACCAGTAGTAACAGTGACATGGAACTCAAAGAGGGGAATATATGGCTCAGGAGGTCTGCATGACAGTTCTCCCTCCACTGATGATCTATTCCTGTCAAAGATAGAAGGCTCTGCTCATCCCAGGTGCCAATCTGGTCCACCAAGAAGGCTAGTAAGGGGGCCCAAATGTTCCCAGGATGATTCATGTAGGCTGTCATAACCTGATTGTCTGCACAGACGTGCACAGCTTGATCCTTGAGAAATGCCAACAGAGCATTGAGGACCATTAAAAAATCCTTCCAATTGGACAAGGACATTTGTTCCTTTCATTGAACATGGACACTGAACAGAGTAATGGTTAATTGTCACACCCCACCTCAGACTGCTTGTGTCTGCAGTGATTGCGACCAGGAGAGGGAGAGCTAAGGATACACCTCTGCAGAGGTGATAGGAAAAAAGCAGACTTTGCAGTTTATGTATCACATGAGGATAAATCAGAATCAATAGCCCTTTGATCTGAGATCGTGGTTTCCAATGAGACAGGAGGTGGTAGACTGAGGGTGAGTGGCTATGGGCCCCAGGTACCAGATAGAGAGCTGCAGCATATCTCCTATCTCCTGGCACTACTTGACAGTTCTGAAGCTTTCAGAGGCATGACGTCAACTTCTGAAATTGTTATTGAAAAGCATCTCTATAAAGTGCAACTCATGGACCAGCACCACATGTGATTTGCTGGTTAAGAAGAAATTTGTGGTGAGAAAGGCAGGTGCACACTTGCTTTCCCCCTTCTAGTCCCTTAGTAAAAGATATATTGTACTGTTCTTCAGGTACTGGAAAACCAACATTCCATGAGAGTATAGGTAACCCACCAATGGAGCCAAAGTCTTAGTGAATGCCCTTGGAGCAGAGGGTAACTCAAAAGGAAGGACACAAAATTGAAGATGCTGACTCATCCCAAAGACCCTCAGAAATCTCTGAGAGATTGGATTCATGAAAATATGGAGATAGGCATCTAAAAGGTCTATAGAAGCTAAGAACATGACAGAAAGCACCAGAGGAATAATGTTCTGAAGACTCACCATTTTGAATCGTTGATACGGAATGAAGAATTTTACATCTTTCAAATTCAGAACAGGGCGGTACTCTACTCCGTTTTTCTGCACCAGAAACATCAGAAAATTACAGCCCTGACTTCTTTTGTGTTTGGGCACAGTACCCGCTTTGAGAAGGTTTAGAACTCCCTTGCTTGATTAAGGCCTGAAGCTTGGCTTGATTGTGAGGAGATGGGGTCATGATAAAAAATATGTATTTGTCATAAGGTCTATTGGGTAGCATTCGTTTATGAGTCTTAACACCCAAGCATCCAAGACATATGATTGCCAGGCTGTGAAGAAAGCCTTTATTCTTCCTCCCCACTATGTCCGGATAGTCAGGACTTGGATAATGTCAGACTAGTTGGTGGGATAGCTGGCTGCTTCTGTGATTTATTGGAACAGGGAGTCCTATGGTCTCCTCACCTGCTTTGAAAGGACTGGTTGGAACCTCTGGAAGAAGCCTGACCAAATGCTCTTTGCTAACCAAGCTCTCTGGTGTCGGGTGCGTCACTGACCTGGAGAAGAACCCGAACCACAGGAACGAAGAGAAGCTCCCCACACTCCCAGAGGCAGCCTATCTATGAAGCTTTTATATCTACATACAAAAGGCTCACTGAAGGAGATGTGGGGAATACACTCAGGACCAACGAACACCTCTTGATTCCCTCAACGAATTCAGGACTTCACGTCAGAAGGGAAACCATAATTCATAACCTGAGAAAAGGAAGAGAAAAATATCCCTTAAAAGTATTCCACTCTGATATGCTATCTCTGACTTAAGTGAGTCTTAAACGCATATTCTGCAGACATCAAAATTCCACTTACCAGCTGTATGTTTCCAGGAGTACAGTACAAAGTATCCAACTGCGTACAAGCAGCTTCTGTGCTCCTTCACACTTTGCTTTAGTAGATAACAAAAATATTCAAGGCAATCCAAGTCCAGATAGCCAGTAGCAAAAAATTGTTAACTTCAATCAAGTTCCAAATAAAATTATTCTCCACTCAAGAGAGGTCGACGCTTGTCTCTAAGATTCAAAATAAAAGGCTGGACAAAAGCAGCCGCAAGCCAAATTCATTCACAGCCGCCAAAGGGGGACAGCCGCGTCTTACGAGCAAATGCTGGGTAAACAAATGAAACACGTCCGCGAATAAAATGCGGAGGAAACTCGGCCGCGAGTCATAGGAGACGGACGCGGTCGAGGTTACAAACAAAACAAATGGACACGACCGCGAGTTAAAAAAAAAAATACCGCGGTCACGAGTTAGCTATTAACAAAAAAATAAACTGTGCACACAGAGTTCACAAATAAAAAAGGGTACCGCTTGATCTCGGAGTTTGGAACAGGAACTCCACAAGGAATCTTCTGGGCAAAGGCGAAGACACCGGTCAGGATCTGAAAGCCAAGCAAGGGCTCACACAGCTGACTCGCATTTAACAGTTAAGGGAGCGTGTGTATACTCTCTCTCGTCCTTCCAGCAGCATGGCAAGGGAATCTCTATAAAGAATTGTTCATGTCTACAGAACATGCCCTCCCTCTTCACTTGCTATACAGTATTGGGGCCATTTGATAATGCATGAAGCGTGGGCTCTGACATCTGGCCCTTGAAGGAAGGTGCATCAGGGTTAACAATTTAAAATTCTCAAAGGATTTCTAGACAAGTCCCACTAGATATATGGACCAAAATGTTTCACTCCAGAAAAAGGGAGAAATCTTCTACGCAGTGTCTGCCTGGCTGAGATAGAATCTCCAGTCAAAGATGATGATAGAAAGAAGTCTTACTTTTGCTACTCGATTATTGACAGGTTGGAATTGCCACCTTCTCCTAGTTGTAGTTTTTCAGTAAGTGCTGGAAGTCCTGAAAGAGTGATTGGATCATGTAAGTTGTACATGCACCTGCTGAAGAGAGTATAAGATCTCTTTGTTGCTCCTTCCACCTTCTTATCATCCGTATATGGGGAAGCTGCAGCTTACAAAATATTATTTCTGCTTGACGCTGGACCACCCGTCAATTAATCAATCTTAACAGATGAAGAGAACTGTCCAATCATTTTTTTTATAGAGAATATTTCTTCACCAACAACCTTGATAAATTGTTCTTTTAAATGTTTGTTCATTCTTTGGAGAGTAATCCTCAAATGGGCTTATATGTAGGCAAGGCGTCTGGTTCATTTCTTCTGTACTGGCAGAAGAAGTCATTGACCTCCATCAGAACTGCGACCTCAGGAAAATAGAGACTATCCTTCAATGTGCTACCAATTCCCTCAGCTCAGTGCACTGAGCCTTCTGCTCTTTGCAGTGATTAGAATCTATCTCCTGAGAAGTAGATACCTTAGGTACTTTAGTTGCTGGCCACCATTCATGAGGTGCAAATGCTGCATCCACCAGAAACACCAAAAGGACAATGATTTACAAATATATGATAATGAAGTAAAATGAACAAAATTGTCTTGTCATTAATGTCTTTGGGTCAATAATTTAGTGACTGTATGTCTTTCTGAGTAGTGTTAAATGTTACACCATGTATCATTACAGTACATTTAATCACTTTGGGCCCAATTACGACTTTGGCGGTACGGCGTCCACTCATCCTGCCACTGCACCGCCAAAGCCATGGATGGGCCACCCGCCAGATTAGGAGTTTCCTCCTGGATGGTGGCTTTTTTTGGTGTTCCCACAGAGGTACATCTAAAAATGGGCACCGCAATGGGAACGCCAAATACAGTTCCTGAATGGCATGGACTGAAAAGTCCATGTCGTCCAGGAACTGTCATGCATGTACCAAGGGGAGCACATATTGTGTCCCCCTGTGTGCATCCACAGGATGTAGGGCCCCCTTTGTTTCCTGTCTGCCAGGGTTTTCATGGAGAAGAAAAAGAACAGGTATAAATTAAGAATCTTGCAAAATTCCCGCTAGGGATTTTTGCAACTGCTAGCATCAGACACTGCCGCGCCATTTCGTACCTGTTGCATTCCTTAGTGATTGTGCACATTATTTACAGATTTGCCTACAGGTGTCTTTTTAACCCATGATGGACTGTTGTACTACCGTGTGACGCATTCACTCATCAGTTATGTTTGCTTCCATTATCTAGTGCTCTGCAGATCACTGTTAGTTGCACACACTAGTGATTGCTGCCCTCATAATTAGTTGCTCCGTTTTTTTTCATCAAATTAGATTACTAAATCAGATGCATTCACTCCAGGCACGCAAAGCATCACAATGCCAAGGGAATTCTGGCATTCCTGTCAGTAAATGGGTCTGTTACCAATGGAGCACAAGAAGAAAATCCTGTTTAGATTGGCCTGGGTGAACTTGTAATAACACTGCGTAATTTTAGGAATTTTGCATTATGCTTACTACAAAAAATTCAGTAAATACACCAATATTCTCTGCAAAAAATAGAGCTGGAGCAACATGAACAACCAAAACATGAGTTGCTGTTGTTTGTAACATTTATGTTTTTAGTGCTTTTTTAGAACAAAATGCGTCCTCGCATCATAAATTGACGCATGGATGCATTTTGCTCTACAATATAGTGCTAAATTACAGATTTGCAGTATTGAGCATAATTTTGCGCAATCCTCAGAAATATCAAATAATTATTCAAAAGCAAATGAAGCAAATTTTGCACAGACCTAGGGCCCTATTATGGACAGGGCGCACTTTCCCTGTTTGCATCCTGGCGCACATTAAAACAGGTACCCCAGGCACATACAAGGAAAGGGTGCCCTATTACATAGAATGTGCTGGCCTCAGGGCAGCCGCAAGCTTGTGCTGCCCGGGACAGCACATTCATCTGAAAACCTAGCGGCTGCTTTAAAGCCTCTCCATGTTTTCACAGTACAGGTGGCACCCGCCTGCACTTTGAAAGGGGATTAGAGATTCCCTTTCAGGCGGGTGCAATCAGTGACTGCACCCGCCTGCAAGGGGATGTCTGGGGTGTCCATTGGACCCCCTTTCTCCCCTTCAGAGGGCTGCTCTCAGGGGCAGGGCCGGACTGGCCGTAGCGGGCACTGGACAATCCCCAGTGGGCCGCATAGGTGGGGGCCGGTTCTGGGCCCCTGGAGGCCGTTTTTCTTACAGGGCCGAATCATCCCTGTAACAAAATCAGCCAAAAACCGGCCATGGCAAAGAGCTCGGCCACACCCCCAACCACCCGGGGATGGGGGGGGGGGGCGGCTGAGCACTTTGTCGGGCCGGTGGGCAGGTTTTGGTTCCCAGTCCGGCCCTGCTCAGGGGGCGCACTAACAGTGAGCCTCCTGAGAGTTTCTTTGCCTCTGCCCTTGTGTCAGTAATAGCGCATGGGTGCAGAGGCAAAGTGTTTCCCTCATTTACATGGGGCACGCCCCCATGCAAATGAGGGAACTCCCGTGAAGATTGCGCTTGTGCTTTATGTGCGCCTGCGCTATCGGTACTACAGAAGGGGCCGCACAAATGTCTGCGACCCCTTCTGTAATACCAAAGATACCCAGGGGTGCGCAAAGCGGGCGCACATGCACTTTGCGCCCCCTGGGGCACTTTATGTAATAAAGACATTGTGATTAATACCGGTAGAACTCTTGAGTTACTCCAATCCAGAATGTTGTAAGTTTGTGAATCTTGTTATGCCTCCTCATCTCTGCCTGCATTGCCAGAATGTAAAGTTAAGTAACTATAATCTTTGGTTTATTTCCTCTAGAGTGTGGGAAACCAGTGGTTTCCAACCGTATTGTGGGCGGACAGGATGCCGTGAACGGGGAGTGGCCATGGCAGGCCAGTGTGCAGGTGGACCAACGGCACATTTGTGGAGGAGCTCTAATCACCAATAATTGGGTAGTGTCGGCAGCACACTGCTACTACAGGCTGTAAGTAACATTGGCATGACTTTAAAAACCCTTTCACAATCACATATTCGACAGTTTGATGAGCAACTGACTGGGTGATGGAGGGTACCAGGTTCAGGGTACATGTGGCCACTGCAGGCTTGGAGGGTCATTTGGGATTTGGCAGAATGGGAGGACGTCTATACATTGGCAGTGCTCCTGCCCTGATAGTTTGTGGCTCACCCACTCTACTTGGAGTGAAGGGGAGGGCTGGATTTCTGATGATGAAGTTTTGCCGGGTCTACATTGGGAAACGTCTGACATAATGACCTAGCCATCGGATAACCATTGGGTCATACTGACAACTGCCCCCCGCTCCCATTTAGAGTGGTGCGGCCATCATTTGGTGTCTCTGCCTAGAGCCACCATGTGAGTCATGCTTGTCCCAGACAGAAAATCTCCCCATGAGCCCCATGCACAGGGAGAAAACTCTCTGCATGTGGGGTAAGTAGATGTTTTTATTTTCTTAAAAATAAAAAGAAACATTACATTTGTGGCGCCGACTTGGGAAAGCTTCACTACTCACAGTGCAGCATCTCCACTGAAGGTAGAAGGAACCCTGCCTTCCTGGAAGGGATATCTAAGTATGGGAGATGGCTTCCACCAAGAGGCGGAAGCAATGGCCCCTACCTTCTTTTGAGACCTGGCGTATAATCCGCCATACTTGAAATGGCCCTAGTGTAACAAGTACAGGAGACACCTATGATGGGAATGGAAGTGTGCATAGTCCAAAGAGTGTTCGTCATGGCATACCTAATACTAGAAACACTCAAGCATCCCTGCTTGTGTAAGAGTCTGAAGCCACTGGTGAAACATTTCTTTTGAGTTAGGTCAATACACCGCAGCCAGAGATTCTGTTTCTGGTTGATAGCCAAAATGTAGTCAGTGACACACTCGGAAATATGTCCATGGTAAGTTGGCAGTACACCCAGGGCTTTAAGTGAGATGAAAAAACTGGGGGTGGGGGTGGGGGGGGGAGTCTGTCAAAGGGGCGTGGGGATGTAACTAAAGGCCTGGCTTTATGACACATAAACTGAAAATCTGTGCTTAGCACAGTGTGCCACCTGACTAGTATTTTGCTGCTTCTGTACTTGCATCCATTCAGAAAATACAACAAGTAACATTACACATACAACAAGCCAGGACTGTTGGCTTTGTCAATGGTTGATAGTTGCATAAAATAAATAAGCAACAACTATGGCTTTGTTAAATGCTTCAGTTCTGAAATGATGAAACTGAAAGAACTATAACGTGTCTCTTTGAAGTTACATCAAAGGCAGCGAAGGTTGTCACAATTAAGATTTATGTTTTTTCACTGAGGATGAGGGCGAAAATGGAGAGCCCGATAGTGACCCGTATTGGCACCTGCTTTTTAGATGTGCAGGTGCTGCGTTCTGGTAGGAACCAGCCCACATAAAGCCCTGAGTACACCACTTTCAGGACCATGTGTTGCAAGCTCAGACCAAATTTCTCCTTGATGTCAGTTTTCATAGATCTTGAACCCTTGAGTCAATTATGGAAAAAAGTCAGGGGCATATTATCAAGAACGGCGTTAAAATTATTGTCGTTTTAGTGGCAGGAAACTGCCGCTAATGCGGCGATAATGGGCTTGATAATATGCCCTTGAGAATTCCAATAGAAGCCCATGTTCACAACAGAACCTGGGCTTCTATCAAGGGCATATTATCAAGCCCATTATCGCCGCATTAGCGGCAGTTTCCTGCCGCTAAAGCGGCGATAATTTTCACGCCGTTCTTGATATTATGCCCCTCAGTGCTTAATTTCTAAAAGGAGGAGTGCTGGGTCCAAAGCTCTGCTCACTCAGAAGCTCGTGGCCATTGCAATTAAATGTGGGTAGGCCCAATACCATGGCTGGTAGTCTTAAATCCGCCTCATGCCTCTTTAATCTACTGCAATACCTGTGTTTCCCTTGAGACAGTCTTGCCGTCTTTCTCTTCCCCCGTCTTTCGGATCTGTGGGGCAGATTTACAAGCCCCTTGCGCCACTTTTGCGTCATTTTTAACATGGGAAAAATGACGCAAAAGTGGCGCAAGGGGCTTGTAAATCTGCCCCTACATGTTTTCCTTCTCAAGTTGTCTGTAAATATCTGATGCAGCAAACTAAGTGCTCAAGGGGTCAAGACTGATTTGCATATGGCTGGGTTCAAACTGGAACGGCATGGTGAGCAAAAATATACAATGGATTTAGGCCCAGATCTCTGTACTGGGGTGAATGTATGACATTGTTCTGCATTCTGTCCATCTACTGTTGTCATTGCATTTGTCACCCCGAGTGGGACGGGTATACCCAGACGTGGGTCCCGTGCTCTCCATGCCATTGGAATCAAGCTATCCTCGCTGAAGAGGGGTGATACCCCGAAACCGGTCCTAGTATGCTTTTTTCCAGTCCAGGGAGGACCTGACTGTTCCCATGAGGCACAGGGTCAAGGCTGATTTGCATATGGCTGGGTTCAAACTGGAATGGCATGGTGAGCAAAAAAACGATGGATTTAGGCCCACATCTCTGTGCTGGGGTGAATGTATGACATTGTTCTGTATTCTGTCTATCAACTTGTTTTTGCATTTGTCACCCCGAGTGGGAAGGGTATACCCAGACGTGGGTCCCGTGCTCTCCATGCCACTGGAATCAAGCTATCCTGGCTGAAGGGTGATGCCCCGAAACCGGTCCTAGGATGCTTGTTTCCAGTCCAGGGAGGACCTAGCTTGGCAGTTCAGGCTGGACTGTTCCCATGAGGCACAGGGTCAAGACTGGAATGGCATGGTGAGCAAATGTATTTTGAAGACAACATTTTAAGAGATGAAAATTAACGTTTTGGTCCTATTGCTATTTCCACCTCTAGCCGCTGCAGTTAGTTTGGATGTGTTTTGATAATTAACTTTTTGGGAAAATTGGCACTTCCTTGTATACTGGAAGGCCTGCTGATTCTCTGCCCTTGGATTACGAACCACAGGTAACATATATGATTTACAACAAGGTGCATGCATGTCTGTTTTTGCCCTGGGTACTTGGAATAACCAGACGTTAAACTTCTTAAGGGTTCAAGAAGGTCTCTGGCTCACAGTTTTACTCTTTTAGTACTGCCGGACATTTCTTTATTGTGATTTTGTCTTCCGATGGCTTTGTTTTTTAAGATTGTTCTTCCCTTAGTGTGGTTTGACCTTTCAGTGCTTATTGACATCTACTGGTGAGATTAATGCCACTTTCTGTCATCAAACCACACATCAGTGTGGTATCTCTGATATAGGTGTAAGCCAAAGCTACATCCCATGCACCGCAGTCACCAGTTAATGGGTATCTACCTCTTCTTAAATTCTGGCCTAATCACAAGTGATCACTATTGTGTTTTAAAATAATCCTAAATCGACTAAAAATTGTCCAGCATATTATGACGTTTGCAATTGACTTTTTCACAGTGTGCTGTCCCACATAATTCAGTCAACCATTCGCCTGCTTGTCGGTGCAATGGTCTTTACGCCATTCCCGCAGTATGTAGAACTTAACTGAAGCTAAGGATGTACCAACCATCTGTGAGTGTGTGTCTATATGTTTCAGATGTTCCATGTATCCTCAAGCAGAGGCGGGTGCCCTGTTGCCTGCATCGGAATGACCACTCTGGTATGCTGAGCAGTGGGTGTGTATGCCTGGGCATTCCCATACAATGAGATGTATGGTGCACGCCTCAGAGCATTTTCAATACTTAGCGTAAATTTAAGGCCTGGCCCTATGCAGCTTATATGGTGACCAGTGTCAATCATTAAGTATTTTAAAATTGAGACATTTGAGTTTTGAAGGGGTATATTCTTTGTTCAGATGGCTTTATCAGTACAACACAGAGGCAAAAAGATTTTGGTTAAAAAATAACTTAGTTATAAGTGTTCCATACAGGCCAGAGACCATGGCATGATAAAGACCACATACCCGCAGGCTTCCAGCAATGGTATGCATCCATAATTTGGGTGCTTTTAGTCTTGGCATGGGCTTACTGCATATACAGGACCTGATGCTAAAGTCTGTTTGAGTGAGTAATGCTTTGAGGATCGAGAGCAGCACCATGCCAAAAGGTATTTTAATCTAGGTGCAGTAGTCATTTTAACAGTTTGGTCTCTAGCATAGAGGGAAATGTGTAGAAGATTCCATCGTGAAAAGCCTAATTTAGTGCATGGCAATATATTGTCCTCCACCATTTTGTCCAGGCTCCGCTGATAAGAATTCCCAAGTTCCAGAGTCCATTTGAGATCCGCCTGGGTATCAAGGCCTTGCAAACTCGCGTTGTTTATGACGTGGGACATGGGCAAGGCTGTGGATTTGCTCCAATTGATTTTGTAGCCAAAAAAACTGCAGAATTTTTTAATGGTGAACATTACAGGTGATATGGAGGTTGTGTGATTGAACAGTGTCAACAAGATATCATCTGTGCACAAGAATTTACATTGACCCACAGTAGCATCTATATTCTGAATCACTGGAGAGAGTCTAATTGCTACAGAAAGTGATTAAAGTGCAAATAGGATCAAAAGAGAAGATAAGCGAAGGTCTGGCATGTGCCCCATTTGAATTGCACAGTCCTTGACAAAAAAACATGCAGTTCATATCTGCAATGGGGGAGTCATCAAGCCATTGCACCTTACTTTTGAATTCTGCACCCAGACCAAAACATTTCAACATTCTAGCACACTTCTCCCACCAAGAACCACTCTGCCTGTACACGCGTCACGTGTTGGTTGCTTCCTGTGCCCCATTCCCAACACTCCAACATTCTAAGTTGATAGCTCCATTCCACAAGATCAAATGCCTTCTTGGCATCTAAAAAGAAGCCTAAGATTGCTTCTGGGTAGGCTTTAGTTTACCAGAGTAAAGGCACTAACATATGCAACTGATTCGGTGACGAGCGCCCCAGCACTAAACCCGACCAGAGAGTAATGGATCAGTAGGGGTACAACTTTGCAGAGTTGGGTGGCTAATATTTTAGCTAGAAGTTTAACATCAACATTCATTATCTACATTGGCCGGTATCTAGTGCCGTGGTAGTCTAGAGTAATGGTGGCCTTATCGGCAAGAGTCTCAGCGAGCCTGAAGATTTTGCTTCCTTGAACACACAGTACAATATTAGTGCTGTGAGATTGTTGCCTGTCTTATAAAATTACAGAGGAATCTTACTTCTCCCAGGGATTTGGAAGTCAGCAGAGGGCAGATCACATCCTCGATTTCCTCCTCAGTTATTTCATCTCCTGCTAAAGCTCTTCAATCGTCGGCTAAAGTCAGGAGGTGCTGGTAATGAAAGAAATCTTCCTCCTGTGCCTGATTGTCATTATGGGTGGAATCATATAAACATTCATAATAAGAAGCAAATATGTCTTTAATTTGATTTTGTGAGTGTGAATCTGTCCCCCTAAGTCTTTTATTGCTGCTATGGCCAACTGGGATTCTCTGTGGCTAAGCAGTGCCGCTAACAGTCTGCCAGCTTTTTCACCCTGTGCATATCTCTTTGTTTTAATTGACCAGCGCCCCCTCTGTGGTTTCAGTTAAACGGATAATTAAGCAGTCCTTGGCCGATATTAATAGTTGTTCATTATATAGACTTGCTTTCCACGTATATTGCCTACTCAGGGGTATATTCCCAAGAACATGGAATAACTACCACAAGAGTAGCGTAACGCAACTTTCAATATCGCAGCCCATCCTGGGAAAATAACCCCGTGACAACGTGGGATTACCCAAAAAGGTGGTAGCATGCGATAGTCTGCCGAAACTGCGGACAACGTCTGCGATAAAACCACTTAAATGGCGATAAGAACACAAACCACAACACCAAAAAACCTGCTCTGGGCCAAAGCGCGATGAGGAAATCAGTGATAAGCAGCGCCAGGCCTGCAACACACACCTGGCAGGTGGGAAAATCTCTATAAAAGCAAAAAAAACACCCACACACAAACTGATCTACACCCAAGCACCATGGAGGCTAGCCGGAGAAGGCGCAGGGGACAAGCACACCCCGGACGACCGGCCTGGGACCTCGGGGACAGGGAAGGGCAAGGACAAGAAGACGAGGAAGACGAAGTTCAGTACTCAGTCGAACAGGATCATAGTCATGGAACACCATCAGCAACTGTTTGTCACCTCCAACGTGTCACTGGGCACTAAAACTGCAATATGGTGGGACATCGTCGACAAGGTGAATGCCGTCGGAGAGCACAAGCGGACAATGGATGAGGTCAAGAGGTGATAGAATGACATCAAGCGGAAGACCAAGGAGAAACTCTCTGCCAACCAGAAGGCAGCAATGCAGACTGGAGGTGGGGGCCCAGCACCACAGCTGGAGCTGGATGAAATGGAGGAGCTGGTGTCGACAGTCATCAGTGTGGAGATTGTGGCCAGAGTCGGGGGACCAGACACTGCTCGACAGGACACAACACAACCGCAACAGGGTGAGTGACCACCAGGTACTGGGGGCACGGGTGGAGATGGGCACAATGGCACACATGCACAATCAAGCAGATCTATAGACTGTCACAATGTACAAAGCCATGCTGTCTGAATGTCAACTTGTATCATGCGTCTACACACATGTAGCACATTGTAGTGCACCACCTCCCCTTCACATCGTAGGGGCACCATCAACACCTCCTGCAGAGCAGTCCCAGCCACTCTTCACGGATGACGAGGAGCCCAACGCCAGCATCGACACCCAAACCATCCAAGACATCATTGACCTCATCCGCCACTCACCTACAGGCTCGGGTCGGAACTGACGAACATTAGGCACAGTTACTAGCCCGTCCTATCGGATTAGAACATCCTCTTTCCTTTCTTCTATGCTTCTTTTTTGCACCTATTTTTAGCACCCTGAAGTAATTAATTGCTTACAAGATGTGCTTTAAAAAGCTGGAAAAAAATGAGGTCATCGAAATATGCCCTTAGTCTTTAATATTAAATCATGTCAGCACTAAGGACAGTGTCAGTACTGTCCAAGGTGCTGAACCAACAACAACCCGCTGTAGACAGGAGGAACGGATGCGTTTTCTATGCTAAGTTTAGAACTTAATAATTTAATGCATTTATAGCTCAATCTAACTACTTTAAGGACATTGATATGTAGGTAGGCGGCACCTTCTCACGTCCAGGGCGTGCTTCTACCACGAGAAGTTCTGATGATGTGACTAAACGTGAAAAACCGTCTCCAAAGCAAATTTTGCAATAGTCTCCTTTAACATTAGGGATAGTAAACAAAAGTATAAAATGTTGACTTAGCTGTGCGAAGTGGAAATGTTATTGACATCAGATGTGCTTCCATTTGACTAAAAAAAGTTCAGCATCCTCATAAAGAAAATGTGCCATATACATTCAGGGATTTTAGTGGTGAGCTGAATTGTAGAATTGTTTTTAAAAATTCTCCATAGCTTTTTTGTGAGCAATTTTTGTGAACTTCACGAAGTTTACAAACCTCTTGAAAATATGAAAAAGTCTCCAAAATGTAGGTCTTTTTAGGAAGAAAACTGCAATTGACTCGATTTTACCGGCTTGAAAACCGGATGGTAAATTGATTGGGGACAGGGCTAAAAGTGCAATCAGACCCTGGTCTCCAACCACTCCAAGCACAGGTGAGCATGTAATGGCAGGCCACGCCCCCCCCCCCCCCTCCCTAAGCCACGCAATTCACCCCGCACAGGCCCCTGTTTACATTGCCAACTGCTCAGAAAAGGTTGTAAATGCAGGCATTAATCACCACAGAATTGTCAATTCCATACTGAATACCGGTATACCACCTGAAAAAACGGAATTACCCAGTTCCGCCCCCCCCTGTCCCCCATCCCCCCCACCAAAACCAGTATTGTAATTAGGGGTAGAGACACCATCCAGAATGGTTAATTCTGACTACCCGGTATCTCCGCATCTAAACATGCATACGTCTGCAATCAATGGACCATACATCTGTAATCAATGGACAGGACACAATTTAATTGACACCAAATGAACATCATAGAGGTTAGCGATGCTTGTGTTACAGAGCAAGTGGACACAGTGGGGTACCTAAGCCTGTCAAAGGAGGTGGGGTGGGGCTTAGATGGATTTTCTACAAAGGTTTTTTGGGGACAAATTACTAGAAGTGTTCAAGAAATATATTTCTCCAAATGCATTGGTCAATATTTTATTGGTTATATAGTTGAGTGTGGGGCCTTTTCGAGGGGTTCTGGACAGAAAGGATTACTGGGCCTTACCTTGTGTGCGTAAAGTTGTTTACCAATGCAGTCTCAGAGTCACAACTCGATTGCACTCTAATTGAATGAACCAGTTCTCCCTTTAAGGGTTTTAGTGTATAGTAGCCACTGAATGAAATGAAATGAAATTAATGAAATGAAAAAGACCCTTGTATAGCTCATGGCTACCTGGAGGCCTCCCAGCGCTGGGCAT
Source organism: Triturus cristatus (assembly GCF_964204655.1). NCBI lineage: Eukaryota > Metazoa > Chordata > Amphibia > Caudata > Salamandridae > Triturus > Triturus cristatus. The sequence goes on along the minus strand of NC_140590.1, from coordinate 1,226,782,307 downwards.
GACTAGTGATCAGAGACGACGATATTTAGGGGAACAGGAGTGTTTTTTCAGTTATTTTCGGAAAACAGGGTGGTTGGGTTCCCTGCGGAGATGAAGCAGCGGTGCGTTCCAAAGTTTTACTGCGTTAAGAGAAAAAAGTTGCCCACCGCTTCTGGCCCTCTTAATTCGTGGGGCTTTAATTAAGTGAAGTTCGTCCAAGCAGAGTTTCCTACACTGCTTATACCTGGGCATAGATGGCTTCAGAGACTCAGGGAGAGATTTACTAAGATTTTACGCCCTGTATGTGTAACAAAGTATTTTTTCTGATTTACTTTTCAGCGCTAAACTTGTTTAGCGCTGGAAATAACGCGAATGTAACACAAAGCAGCACATAAAGCTGCTTTGCATTACTTAGCGCCAAGGGGTGTTCCATGGGTGGAGCATGGGCATTAACATGCAACCACCCAAGGGTTCTGACGCTAAACCCCCTTTACTAAATAAACACGGTTTAGCGTCAGAAAACGACGCCCTTTTGAAGTTGGCACAACAAAAGAGAAATGCTTTCATTTCTGCTTCCTTTTCCGACTTTGTACATGTGCTGCACTTATCAGCATGCATACAAAGGGGGAAAAGGGTTAAAGTCAGTCTAGGCAAAATATTTTGTTACCCTTCCAGTATAAAACCTATGCTAGACTCACCGAGATACCCTTGCATGATGGCGCAAAGCTGTCTCTGTGGTGCACGGCAGCTGATTTCAGCACTGGCCTTAGGGAAAGTGTAAGAGAGAGCCATATTTCTGAAAATATGGTGCTCTCCTCCTGTCTCTCTATCATGCAGCGCAGCATAGCGTTTGCAGCTGCTGCACTGTGCTGCATGAGTAAGTGTTAAATCTGGCCCACAGAATGATGGATGACACCATAGATAGCAGTTCACATATCAGTCATCGATTCACTGTTGAAACGAAAAGCACTTTAATAACAGGTTATCTAAAAGGTGCACTTAAAACTGTGACCTGTAACGAAAATCAGAAGGTTCTGGCGAGTGTCTGTGGCTTCAAAGCATTATGCACTATGGCCATTGTTAAAGAATGGGGTAAGTTTTGGGTTCACTTAGGTAACTTTAGTAGTGTTCAGCGTTGGGCCACAGTCAATAGAGAAGAGGGTCAAGACAATAAGATATAATTTGGCAACTATTGCTATGATATATCTTTACATCAATTTGGTGCACCTATAAAGTACGGTCCTGGTGCATTCTATTGTGTATTTAAATCACAAACTTCCACTAATCCTTGATTGATATGAATTCATACACATTACATTTCAATGATATAAAGAACATTTCTTGCAAAATCCCCAGTTTTCATTGCTCGATTCTTTCAATGGACTCAACACGTGCTGTGCGACAGCTTGAATATCACTCCAGCAGGGCATTCACTGGTGCAAGAAATTCCAAGTTTGTAACATGCAGCAATTGAGGATTCTTTGAACAAAAGAAAAGAAAATGGAAGAACAAAAAATAAAAACGATATCCTATTTTCAAGGAAAAGATAGTTACTTGATTTCAATTGATCAATCATAGTTTCCAATCCAACAGTAATTATTTTCACAGTGTAGCACAACGAATCCATACGGACCCTGATACAACTGTGCAACTGTGAAGTATCATAATTCACACCATATGTAAAGTGACTCGCTATGGGGGAGACAAAAATAAAGAGTTCTTTAGTTTCTAAAAGGAGATCATTTTTTTGTGTAAGAAAAACTCCCTCTATGTTTGTGCATCAGAGAGCAAGGCACTCATTTATGGGATTTTGGCATAGGGCAGCTGTTAGACCCGGCCCTCGTAACATAGCCAGACCTGGCCCCTGCACCTCGCACCAGCCCCCAAACCCACGGCCTAGCCGATCCTTCCCACCAGAACTCACACGCACCCAACCCAGACTTCCCGTCCGTGGCCTTCCTCCCTTCGGCCACACCGGGCCCGCGTGCCCACTTCATGCATCAAGATGGCCGCCCAGCCCCAGCGCGACCCGGGCCTAGAGGTGCCACTCCGGCTGGAGGACACCACGCTCCCCTTGGGATGAGAGAGGGAGGAGCAGTTTCTATCACACCTCTGCGCTTCCCTGGGACGGTGGGTTTCGATCGACCTGCCGGCCTCCCCGAGGTCTGGCTCCACGCCTGCTGGGCGTCTGGGACTCCTCCCGACCCAGCCCTGAAAGGATCAAAAGACAATGGCAGGAAACCCCAACAAGCGACCCCCAGGTGACAAGACCCCTGCCTGCACAGACTCCGGACATCAAAGAGGAGTCGCCCTATAACAAGGGGTGCTCTGGGACTGTCCGGCAGATTTCGCCTTGGAACACCTGAGCCCTGCTGAGTGACTCGCGGCTCCCTGAAGATCGTAAGACCTCCGAACTTGTGCTAGAGCCCTGCTGAGTGACTCGCGGCTCCCTGAAGATCGTAAGACCTCCAAACTTGTGCTAGAGCCCTGCTGAGTGACTCGCGGCTCCCTGAAGATCGTAAGACCTCCGAACTTGTGCTTGAGCCCTGCTGAGTGACTCGCGTCTCCCTGAAGATCGTAAGACCTCCGAACTTGTGCTTGAGCCCTGCTGAGTGACTCGCGGCTCCTCGAAGATCGTAAGACCACCGAACTTGTAACCGAGCCCCGCTGAGTGACTCGCGGCTCCCACAGACTCTCTTGGTCCCGCCGGACCCCACGACGACAAGCGTATCCCCCAGCTCGAGGATTGTGAGCTGTGCGCCGGGTACGCTCCTGCATTTGATTCTTATCCACAAAGACTGTCCCGCTACCTCCTAAACCCCCTCCAAGACTCTGTGAGCCCACGCTCTGCTTGTATATATTTGCCTAGCTGATCATAAAGATCTTACCACTTCGATCTGATAAAGATTTGCTCGTAAGAACTCTTCGTGTGGTGTCTCTCTGTCGTGTGGTGCCGAGTGTGCGATCCTAGATACGAGGTTCCTCCCCTGAGGAGTCTCCCGCCAGTGCCCGGCTACGATACCTCGAGGGTGGGTCTCAGGGCAGTCAGGGCCCCCTCCGGGCCCCTCTGAGGTCGCCTTCTAACATTGGTGGCAAGCGACGGGATTCGGGCCCATAATCTAGAGATCGTACCGTGAACGGCTGACGCACTACCGACAAAGATGGCAGAAGGAAACGCCGTGGTTCTCATAGAAAACGACGCCAGTACCGTGTTCCAGGTGGAACAGCTGGAAGAGTACACTCACAAGGAACTAAAACAATTCTGTAAGGAGCTCAGAATCGCTACCACTGGTCTCAACACCAAAGAAGATATGCAAAAGGCACTGAAAGCTTGGGTGGATTCCGGAGCCTCCCGCCCAGAAGGAGCGGGGGAGCCCCACAACGAAGCGGAACCCTCCCAAGGAGAACGCAGCAGCAACCAGGTGCGAGGCTTCGTACCAGACGGGGGCCTATCCCCGGAGGAACTCGCAGACAGAGAAAAAAGTCACCATCACGAGCTCGAATTAGCCAAACTCAAAATAGAGGGCGAGTTGAAATTAGCCGAGAAAAAGCTAGCAGTAGAACAGTTGCGAGTACAAGGAGAACTAGAAGAGAAGAAACTCCAACGAGAACACGAGGGAAGGGGACTTCAACTGGAACATGAACGCAGCCTGAAGGAGATAGAATTGAAAGCGAGAAGCGAAGAAACGCGGCCCTCGGGGAACCGGGAGGCGGCCGCGCCGACGGAGCAGAAGGTCCACATTCCCAAGGATGTGGTCAAAGAATATTACAAAAATGATGACATTCAGCAGTGGTTCCGGGCCTACGAGGTCGCCATGACCTCCCATCGGGTCCCGCAGAAGGATTGGGGGGCTGGGTTATGGGGACGATTCCTGAGCGAAGGAAGAGACACCCTGCTCGACCTACCCACCTCCATGCAAACATCCTATGAACACATGAAAGCGGCCCTCCTCACAAGGTACGGCCTCACCCCGGAGATGTACCGCCAGTGGATCCGGGACTGCAGGAAGATCCCGGGTACCACCTGGGTGGAATATGTGAATTTCTTCAGCCGCGCCTTCGATGGGTGGATCAAGGGCAGCAAGGTATCCACCATGGAAGAACTAACCGACCTTATGTTGTGGGAACACCTGGCGGCCAACTGCTTTGTGGAACTACGCCAGCATCTGCTCGACAGCAAGCTCACGGACCCAAGAAAGCTGGCTGTCGAGGCAGATCGCTGGACCAACACCCGGGTCTCCCGGGGCCTTGTAGGAGAGTACCCCGAGCCAGTCAGGGACCACCCCGCCAGAGAGGGGGGGGGAACCAGGGAGGGCAGAGAGAGTCCCAAGCTAGTCCACCGAAGTCCCAACCTCCGCCTTTCCCGGCACCCCCACCAGCTGTATCCGGCCCCCCCCTTAGACGGGGGCACCAGGTAACCATCACTTGTTTCCGTTGCCAGAAGCCCGGGCATTACGCCAACGACCCTGAATGCCCCATGGCCCCACGCACCACTCCGGCAGCACCCCCTGCTAGACAGATAGCCAATGTAGCCCTGGGGGAGGAGGTTGAGGAGGCCGAGGAGTGGGAACCCGCAGCTATGTCCCTAGTATCCCTAGGAGATAGGGAGATGGTCCCTGGGAGCCTCCTGCCCTCTAACACCAAGAAATATGGGCAGCTCGTAAAGATCAATGGCCACCAAGTAGAAGCCCTCCGTGACACCGGGGCCAGCATCACCGGTGTCCTCAGCCACTTAGTACACGAAGACCAGGTCCTCCCCAATGTCTTTTGCCCTGTCATCTCAGCCGACAACACAGAAAGCCTATGTAAGGTAGCCCTGGTGCCCTTTGAGTGGGGAGGGGTGGTCGGTAAACTAAAAGTTGCAGTGAGAACCTCCCAGCCCGTCGACTGTCTCCTGGGGAACGACCTGGAAAGTTCCCCCTGGGGACAAGTTGAGCGCAAGACCCACCTAGGGATGATGGGCCTCCCTGAGTGGGTGTGCACCACCACTCGATCTATGGCGGCTCGACTGACCCCCCTGAGGGAAGTCGACGATGCCCCGATCTCTGAAGATAGAATGGTCCCAGCCGAGGGTCCCCCCATTCCCCACCAGAAGAGCCGATCGCCAGTGACGAACACCCGCCTTCCGACTCCACCCCAGTCACCGAGGTAGGCGACCTGCCCGAATTAGCCCATTGGCGCCACGAGGGGGGCCCCTCCCAAGAAGAATTCTGCCGAGAACAGGCTACCTGTCCCTCCCTGGTCGGGCCCCGGCAACAGGCAGAGGCCCAGGCCGCAGGCGACCAGACGGGGACGCACCGGGTGTATTGGGAGAATGACCTTCTGTACAGCGAACAGAAGTCGGTGGAGCTAGGGTCCGGCCGGGTGCTGGTGGTACCCCTACGCTTCCGAAACCTCCTCCTGGGCTTGGCCCACGATGTTCCCCTCGCAGGCCACTTGGGCCAGGACAAAACGTACAGTCGCCTCGTGACCCACTTCTACTGGCCCAGAATGAAAGCAGATGTAGGAGCCCACTGCAAGTCCTGTCCCACGTGCCAGGCCAGTGGGAAGAGTGGAGGGAAGAGCAAGGCTCCCCTCCAACCCTTCCCTGTCGTCAGTACCCCTTTTGAGCGGGTCGGGATCGACATTGTAGGGCCCCTGGACCCCCCAACTTCCCAAGGGCACGGGTTCATCTTCGTCCTGGTGGACCTTGCCACCCGTTACCCTGAGGCCATCCCCCTGCGCACCGTCATGGCCCCCGTGGTGGGCCGGGCGTTGATGGGAATCTTCTCCCGCATGGGTTTCCCCCGCGAGGTCGTGAGCGATCGCGGTACCAACTTTATCTCCCGATACATGAAGTCCTTATGGCAACAATGCGGGGTGTCCTATAAGTTCACCACCCCGTGCCACCCCCAAGGAAACGGCCTGGTAGAGCGGTTTAACCGGACTCTGAAGGGGATGATCGCGGGCCTGGAAGAGCCCCTCCGGCGTAAGTGGGACATCCTGCTCCCCTGCCTTCTATTCGCATACCGCGAAGTTCCCCAGAAATCCTTGGGGTTCAGCCCCTTTGTGTTACTCTACGGGCACCCCGTCAGGGAGCCCCTCAGCCTGGTCAAGGAAGGTTGGGAGGCGGCGCCCCGAAGCCCCCCCGAGATGTGTTCCGTTACGTCCTGGCCCTCCGGAACCAGACTAGAAGGTTCCGAGAGATGGCCGAGGCCAACCTGGAGGCAAGTCAGGAGGAGATGAAGCGCTGGTACGACCAGAACGCCACTCTGGTCGAGTTTCAGCCGGGCCAGCAGGTATGGGTCATGGCCCCCGTGAAACCCGGCGCCCTCCAGGATAAATGGACCGGGCCCTTCAAGGTGGTTGAGCGGAAGAGCCAGGTCACGTACTTGGTGGACGTCCAGTCCCCCCGGGACCCCCTCCGGGTCCTCCACGTGAACCGCCTCAAGCCCCACTTTGTGCGAACGGAGCTGAGCCTCCTACTGTCCACGGATGATGGGTCCGAGGAGGAGTCAGATCCTCTCCCGGATCTCCTGTCCACCAAAGAGAAGGACGGCTCCGTAGAAGGAGTGAACCTCGCCCCGTCTCTCACTCCCCAGCAACGTGAAGATTGCCGCCAGCTCCTAGGGCCGTTTTCGGACCTTTTCTCCCTGGTCCCTAGGGTCACCGACTGGTGTGTCCATGACGTGGATACCGGGAACAGTCCGCCAGTGAGACACCGGGCCTACCGAGTCCCTGATCGGGTCCGGTCCTGCATCCAAGCCGAAGTCTCGAAAATGTTGACCCTAGGCGTGATCGAACCCTCCGACAGCCCCTGGGCCAGCCCCGTGGTCCTGGTCCCGAAAGCAGCTGCCCCCGGGGTCGCGCCAGAAATCCGCTTCTGCGTGGACTACCGGGGACTCAATGAAGTCACCCGAGCCGATGCCCACCCCATTCCCTGAGCCGACGAGCTCATTGACCGTCTCGGGGCTGCTCGGTTCCTCAGCACCTTCGATCTCACCTGCGGCTACTGGCAAATTGCGCTCACAGAAGGAGCCAAGGAGCGGTCCGCCTTCTCCACCCCGGATGGGCACTATCGCTTTCGCGTAATGCCCTTCGGGATGAAAAATGCCCCGGCCACCTTCTAGCGACTGGTAAACAGAGTCCTGGCCGGGCTGGAAAAATTCAGTGCCGTGTATCTCGACGATATCGCAGTTTTTAACTCCGAGTGGAGTGAGCACCTCCAGCACCTTCGGAGGGTGCTGACCGCCTTGCGCCAGGCAGGCCTCACCGTGAAAGCCAGTAAGTGCCAGATTGGGCAAGGTTCGGTAACCTACCTGGGGCACCAGGTTGGAAGCGGGCAGGTCGCCCCTCTACAGCCCAAAATCGACGCCATCCTAGCCTGGGAACCCCCCACTACCCAAACGGAGGTCCGAGCCTTTCTGGGCCTCACGGGCTACTACCGGAGATTCATCCGGAATTACGGCAGCTTGGTCAGTCCCCTCACGGGACTCACGTCCAAAAAGCAGCCCAAGAAGGTGCAATGGTCCCCTGCCTGCCAAGAGGCGTTCGAGGCCCTGAGAGCGGCCATGTGTACTGCCCCCGTCCTCCAGGCCCCCGACTACTCCAAAGAGTTTGTGGTACAGACTGATGCTTCTGAGCATGGCATTGGGGCAGTCCTCTCCCAGGTGAATGACCAAGGCCTAGACCAGCCCGTAGCCTTCCTCAGCCGAAGACTGTTGCCCAGGGAACAGAGATGGAGCACCATCGAGCGAGAGGCATTCGCCGTAGTCTGGGCCCTCAAGAAACTACGCCCGTACCTGTTCGGCACCCATTTCAAGGTCCAAACTGACCATCGCCCCTTGCGGTGGCTCATGCAGATGCGAGGGGAAAACCCCAAGCTACTGCGGTGGTCAATCTCCCTCCAGGGGATGGATTTCACCATGGAGCATCGCCCTGGGGCTGACCACGCCAACGCCGATGGCCTCTCCCGGTTCTTCCGCCTCAGCGAAGAGAACCCCCAAGAAGATGGGTAGTTCTCTCCGGCTTTCAGCTGGGGGGGGGCGCATGTTAGACCCGGCCCTCGTAACATAGCCAGACCTGGCCCCTGCACCTCACACCAGCCCCCAAACCCACGGCCTAGCCGATCCTTCCCACCAGAACTCACACGCACCCAACCCAGACTTCCCGTCCGTGGCCTTCCTCCCTTCGGCCACACCGGGCCCGCGTGCCCACTTCATGCATCAAGATGGCCGCCCGGCCCCAGTGCGACCCAGGCCTAGAGGCGCCACTCCGGCTGGAGGACACCATGCTCCCCTTGGGATGAGAGAGGGAGGAGCAGTTTCTATCACACCTCTGCGCTTCCCTGGGACGGTGGGTTTCGGTCGACCTGCCGGCCTCCCCGAGGGCTGGCTCCACGCCTGCTGGGCGTCTGGGACTCCTCCCGACCCAGCCCTGAAAGGATCAAAAGACAATGGCAGGAAACCCCAACAAGCGACCCCCAGGTGACAAGACCCCTACCTGCACAGACTCCGGACATCAAAGAGGAGTCGCCCTATAACAAGGGGTGCTCTGGGACTGTCCGGCAGATTTCGCCTTGGAACACCTGAGCCCTGCTGAGTGACTCGCGGCTCCCTGAAGATCGTAAGACCTCCGAACTTGTGCTAGAGCCCTGCTGAGTGACTCGCGGCTCCCTGAAGATCGTAAGACCTCCGAACTTGTGCTAGAGCCCTGCTGAGTGACTCGCGGCTCCCTGAAGATCGTAAGACCTCCGAACTTGTGCTTGAGCCCTGCTGAGTGACTCGTGGCTCCCTGAAGATCGTAAGACCTCCGAACTTGTGCTTGAGCCCTGCTGAGTGACTCGCGGCTCCTTGAAGATCGTAAGACCACCGAACTTGTAACCGAGCCCCGCTGAGTGACTCGCGGCTCGCACAGACTCTCTTGGTCCCGCCGGACCCCACGACGACAAGCGTATCCCCCAGCTCGAGGATTGTGAGCTGTGCGCCGGGTACGCTCCTGCATTTGATTCTTATCCACAAAGACTGTCCCGCTACCTCCTAAACCCCCTCCAAGACTCTGTGAGCCCACGCTCTGCTTGTATATATTTGCCTAGCTGATCATAAAGATCTTACCACTTCGATCTGATAAAGATTTGCTCGTAAGAACTCTTCGTGTGGTGTCTCTCTGTCGTGTGGTGCCGAGTGTGCGATCCTAGATACGAGGTTCCTCCCCTGAGGAGTCTCCCGCCAGTGCCCGGCTACGATACCTCGAGGGTGGGTCTCAGGGCAGTCAGGGCCCCCTCCGGGCCCCTCTGAGGTCGCCTTCTAACAGCAGCACACCAAGGCACCTTTCTGTACTGCCCTACACCAAAGTGAAAGAGCAGGAATGTACTGTTTTATGCAGGACAGTGGATTCCTGTCCATTCTCCCTGCACTGGTGCTCTTTCAGCAGCCTCTCACCAACGTAGGCACCATTGCACCAAGATTCAAGGGTGCCTCCATTGCATGAAAGATTGTTCTTGTGCAGTAAGGGACACCTTTCCACACAAAATAAATCCTAAGAGGCGTTGTCCTCTTCCTATGTGTGGTGCAGAATGCAGCACACATAGAAAGGAAAAACCACAAGGCGAAATATAAATTTTTCTCCTCATTATGCCTCACCTAATTTTGTAAATCTGGGACATCGTCAAAATCCATTGGTGCTGCTTGTTAAAACCCACCACAATGCCCATGGAACTCCTCCCGGGGTGCAAAGTAAGGCGACGCACCGATTTGCACTATGTTGTCTTACTCAAAATATTTATGAGGCCACTCAAAGCCATGCAAGGTGGCTTTGCTTGGCTTCATAAATAAGATTGAGATCCCTGCTTCACACATGTACCACTTTACGTGGTGGAAAAGTGATGCAGGGTTCTCATAAATAAGCCCCCAAGTCTGTGCAGGTGATGTGCCTGGAGATCTCTGAACGTAAGAAGTGACGCAGAGCGAAAGAGGAAGTGGTCCGTGCCAAACATTGAATGCCGTACTCAGAGCTGTTTCAACCTCCAGCAGCACCATGCCATTGCTGGGCGGGGGTAAAAAAATAGTGCCTATGGCAAGGGTCAGCTATTGGCATGGGTGACCTGTGCCCAGGCACAGTGCTCCATTAACACCCCTCCCTGACCCACAGCTTGGAACTAGCCTAAGGGAGGTGTAGAGATGTGTGTTAAAGGTAAGTCACTGCTTTCATGTAGCCTGCTAGGGACTGGCCTGTGAAAAGGGGTTGCTACCTCATTTTATATTCACCAGCAGTCCTGAGGGCGGCAAATTTATTTCCACCCAAGGAGCTACTGGAGCAAATGCTGGGTCTACCTACAGGTACTGCATTTATCCTGTGGCCTTGCTAAAGTAGAGGAGAGGGTCTCAGGGGGAGGAGGAAGGGCTTTGAGCACCAACCCGTGAGTTGCGGTGCTCAAGAGTGCTACGTGCACAGCTTTATTCTGCAGGCTGCCTTGCCCAGACTGGCTGTCATGCGTCTGTCAGCTGAGTGGATGTGCAGCTGACAACAGTTATAATGCTCTGCTGTTGCGAATGGTGGGGGCCATTGGAGACTCTGCGAAGTGGTGTACGACTCCATTAAGGAAGGGGTGGAGCAGAGGACGGAGACTCCTGAGACCCCCCCCCCAATGCCCATTGCCCACTGCCTATTGTTGCCCATAAATGGACCATAGTAGACTGTAGCAGCACCTGGAAACACTGGGAAAGTGCCTGGAGTGAGAGCACTCACCAAAGCAGGGGGTCAAAATTAGCTGGTGGCTGAAGAGATATCGCAGTTACTCCAGGGAGTGGACGGACCAACCAAGGGCGGAGTACTGGGATTGGAGTAGCGATTGGAGCAAAACTCACAACAGTCTCTGGAGGAGCTGGGGGTGAGCAAGAGGTGAGCAGAAGATGAGATGGAGGTGAGCCACACCACAGCAGGAACAGTGGCACAGGATTGAGCATGGTGGTGGGTGTCAGTGTGTTTTGGGCACCCCCAGAGCTCCCCCATTTCCCTCACATCCTTGCTATCTTACACCTTTATCATTGGGCTCTAGCCAATAGCAAAACATATTCTAAGAATTGGAGAATTACATTAAGAGACTGGAACATTATCCCTTACATATTAACTTGCAGGCTCAACTTCAAATCCGGAGTAGTTTACAAGCAAAAGGAGAGGGGAAAATAAGAAAAACAAGAGTGTGCAACGGGAGACTGGGTGCCCACCCAATGGAGCAAGGAAGATGCAGCCAACTTCCTAGGACCAAGATTCAAAAGGCTGGGTACTACAGCAGTAGGATCACAGGAGAAAAGGCCTCCGTAAAAAATGATTGGAAAGGACAGCCACTATATCAACCAGAAAGAGAAGGGAAGCAAGATACTATCTGCAAATGAGAAAGTAGCATCACAGCAAGGGGGATATAGAAGCTACAGATGACTTGATCCCCAAAAATAACAATAGAGCCATTGTCACACGAGCCATATAGATTAGGCAAGATATACCCTTAAATGCATTAAGAGAATCAACTTGGCCTACCATGGATTCCTCTACATTTCTGAATCTGAAACCCAATAAACTCAAATCCAACAAAAGGCATGTGAGCACAATAGAGTGCAGAAAAGTTGTTGAGAAGCAAGTGTGTGAATATGTATGTGAGTATCTGGGAGAGTTAACACATATGTAATGTTATAGACAATTGTAAAGGGCACGAGTAAGGGGTCTCTCAGTGCTCGGGCAGACCACACAGATCCAGTTTTATATAAATCTACAGATTTAAAAGCCATGGTTTTAGGAGTTTTTTAAATGCGGGTAGATTGATGACGGGGCGTAGATATAGTGGCAGCTTATTCCAATTGTGGGGGGCCAAAAAAGGGAAGGAGCAGCCTCTGTACCTGACAGGAAGTATGCACAGGGGGCGTAATAGCAGTTGCTCAGTGGATATAATGTTGCTAGTAGAAATGTAAGGTTGCAACCTAATTTGTAGGTAACGAGGCCCATTTCCATGAAGAGACCTATGGACCAGACATAAAAGCTTAACAAGGGTGCACTATCTAATATTGAGCCAGTGTAGAGATCTCAATGTGGGTTCAGGAGAGTGAGAGGGTGAGTTGAAAACTAACCACGCTTATGTGTTCTGTATCACCTGAAGCTTGGAAAAATACCATCCTGCATTGCAACCATCAGCGAATTTCCATAGTCCAGGCGTCTCACAATGGGTAAGTGATCATCTGGTCTACAAAAGTAGCCACTGAAAAGCTTTTCTGAGCATACAAATCAGGCCAATCATATTCCGGAGATTGAATTCACATGTTCTTTCATGGACAGATTTTCGTCAGTTAGAACGCTCATGTTTTTTACTGCTTTTTTATGGAATGGGAAAAGTCCCCAGTTCCCTAGGCCACCTGTTGCTGGACCAAAAGGAATGAGCTTCCTGAAAATCAATATCCCTGAGCATACACCACAGGGCAACCCGCAAGAGGATACAAGGTCACATTTTGGGCTGGACTTGGTGGCTAGGACAAATCAGAAGGCAAATTAGACAGAGGAAGGGAACTACCACTAAGCTCAATAAATTAAAAGGGGCATGGTTTAATGGGAACCCTGCACTGAAGCAGCATATGATACAAGCAGTGTTAGAAATTGGGTTTCTTGTTGACAGAGGTGTGTATCCTGTCCAAGCAGGAACGATAATCATAGGCCAGGTGTTAGACCTGATAGCCTTTGTGTGGTCTTCCCCAAACCTTTTGCCTGCTTGTTTCACCCTTTTGATGATTTATTTTTGTTGGCCTTAGGCCTCTGAGTACTTTACCACTGCTAACCAAAGGGTCTGGTCAGCATAATAGCTGAACTTTGGAAGGTTCTGTTGATTGCAAGGAACCCTTGAATATAGCCTGATGTAATATTTTTCACAAACGCCGTGGGGACCTCTCAATCGAGGCTCGATTGAGAGGTCCCCACGGCGACGCTTTATTCGTCCCGGCACTGCATTTTGTGAAAAACATTACATCAGGCTATATTCAAGGGTTTCTTGCAATCAACAGAACCTTCCAAAGTTCAGCTATTATGCTGACCAGACCCTCGGTTCCCTAAGATTCCTCAGCAATTATCCGTTCTGCTAAGAACCTTCCAGGAATAGATGCCCTGTGCTGTACTGTCCCCAGAAACGCTGTCCTGAAGAGACCCCGTATCAAGAGAGGGTCGAAACGTCGTTGACACAAAAACAGAAGAGAGAGCCTATAATAATTTATTCCTTATTGTATACAGCTCTCCTTTTGATGTTGTTTTTCCAATAACCAATTCCCTATTTCTTCACTTGTTTTCACTTAATGTTCACTAAGTTAGGTTATGGTCACTTCACTGGGACTCGCGTATCACACACAATGTGCTATTATATGCATAACTACCAAATGCTTTTTGGATAATGCGATTACATTTGTGGTATAAGTCGTGAATGCAAAATAAATGTGACTTACTTCGGCTGAAGTAAAAAAAAATTGATTTATTGATGTGATGGGCTTTTTTAGACACAATTTATGGTAATGCGTACTTGGACCAATCCAAAGGTCGTATTGAATATTAATAGTGTGATTTTCATTAAGTCTGAGCAAATAATTCTATTTTGCATATCAAAAATTGTTTAACCAAATGAGTTCCTTGTGAACATTTGTTTTTCTGACACAGTAAACTATGGCAGATTTTAGCCACTATGGGGGTGAAGACTTCACTGTTTAAATTTTTAAGGCAATTGTACTGCAACGCAAAAGCAAGGGTTTGTTATGGACTTAAGGGAGAATGCACTGCACCGTTCAACGTGGAGAGGGGGGTTATACAGGGATGCGTCCTGGCACCGTTTTTATTTACATTCTATACCAACGCTTTGGAATAAGCATTGATAGAAAAGTGCCAGGACTTGCCACAAATAAATAACCATTCCATACCCACCCTTCTCTACGCGGACGATTCAGTGTTGATGGCCTGCACACAATCAGGACCCTAAAAGGTACTCACTAGCTATACCGAGTACATTGAGAAGTTGCGCCTACCAGTTAATATTACTAAAACTTTTATAATGAAGTGTGGTAAAAATAGCTCTAGGTGCAGGGGCATTTTTATTGGTAATGAAAAGGTGGAACCTACCATAACTTTTCCTTACGTCTGTATTCTATTTGATAATAAGTGGACATGGTACCAGACAGTAAAAAACAGGAGTCTGCCTTTTGTGAAAGCTACTGCAGCCCTGGCCAATTTCACGAAAAAGTTGGATAGAAAACCACCAGTGGAACTTTACAAATTTATAGGGCAAAATGTATCAGTATAGCAATGTATGGTGCGGGTGTGTAGGGCTACCGTGACATTAAACCTATTTAACAGGTGGAGAATGCTTTCTTAAAATATCTCCTGGCAGTTCCAGATAGTACCTCCACCTACGTATGTCACTCAGAACTAGGATTGCCTTATATTTCAGACTTAATAAAAGTCCAACCAGTTCTCTTGTGGAATAGGATCTGAACTACTCCAAAAACCACTTTGTGATATATTAAAAGATAGCCTTATGTTAGATCAGGCTCTGGAGATTCCTTGGCTGAAATATATAAGAAAAAAAATTATGAATGATTTCAGCCACTCTGAATATTTTAATAATCTTAGAATTTTACAGTCTGTTACCAGAAAGCACCTTACAAAATGTTGTTTGACACATATGGGACAAAAATAGATTTGCTGCCGAGGCAGCTAAATCGTCGGTACAATCTAACCATCTTATACTCACTACTTATGGTACACAGCCGTACTTAAACTTTGCATTAAGTGGGTATGTCCGATTTGTTTTAACCCGTTTTAGATTCAGATTTTTTCATCGTATGATAAGCTTTACTGAATTAAACGATTGGCCCACAACATTAAGTAGTTGCCCATGCGATAAACAATCTTATCAAACAACTATGCATGTGGTTTTATTCGGTAAGTTTTATGTAATGCAAAGAAGGAGATGGATTTTACCTATTTTAAGACTGTTAGGATTGAGACAATGTAGGCCAGCGCTTTTATCATTACATTTTTTAGAAATTGAATGTTTCGCAAAGTCAATAGCATCTTTTTTTAAAAGTATTGTAAACTGCAGGAAAGGAATCTTTATATGAAATTCGCTGGAGATGACAAAATGAATTTGTAAATTATCATTGCAATTGAATGCTGTATTATTGAGTAATTTGTATTTAAAAGTATCCTGTGCACTTTTTTAACATGTAGT
The DNA here is from genome assembly GCF_964204655.1 of Triturus cristatus. Taxonomy (NCBI): domain Eukaryota; kingdom Metazoa; phylum Chordata; class Amphibia; order Caudata; family Salamandridae; genus Triturus; species Triturus cristatus. The sequence continues at coordinate 1,226,767,102 of NC_140590.1, read as the reverse complement.
ATTGATGTTTTAAACTGTATGCTTTTATGATTTTTTGCACACAAATCGAATAAAGCTGGCATTGAATTGAATTGCATTGAATTTGCAGACCCTAAGCACATTTACTACACTTTACTGGGAACTTATTGGTAAATTAAATGGGCCAATTGTGGGTAATTCAATAAAACCAATTTTAGGGGAGTGAGCACAAACACTTTAGCATTGATTAGTCATGACAAAATGCACATAGTCCTACAGCCAACATAAACGAGAACAGCAAAATTAGAGGCAAAACTTTTGGGGGAAGATCACCCTAAGGCTGACAGATCTAACACTCGGAGAAAGCATCAATCTCATTCACTGGTGTATGACCACCTCCAGATTCCAGAATAAGCAAACCAGAATTCCCAACAAGTTAAGTTTGGAGAGATCAGATCCGGGAAAACTGGATAGCAGACAGTCCAACATAAATGGAACAATAAGTAAAAGCGGTAAAGAAATGACCAGGTGCAGAACAGATCAGAATGGTGATGCTCCCCAAGCTCACAGTCAAGCGTGAATACAGGGCGATGTAATAACATCGTAGAAAGAGAGCCATTTACATAGAACATCCAGAGGAAAAGGAGAAAGAAGGAGCAAAAAGAGATAGTTATATGCAGTTCAAATCAGAATAAGTCCGGTGAAGGGAGGATGGAGAATTTTCTAATAGTTTATATGGATGAAAGTCCACTACTTAAGGAATGATTAAAGTATCTCAAGTCACCATACAAAACCTCACAGCCCAGATCTCAAGTGACACCTCGGCAACCTGGCGCAACATTACTTCCATCAGCAGCTGCTTTAAACTCAATGACATCAATTTTATGTTTTGGTGGTGGATACCCTGAATATGACGTCAATCAAAATGGACGTCCAAATAGAAATCCTTTGAAGAATAGTAACATAATGCAAGGAATTGAGAGTAAATTGACAACGAAAAAAGGAGAGTGCACCTCACTGCTTTTGGGCGATAGCATTGAAAAACTGAGGACGCTACTGAGCATTTTACATTCTATGATAACAGGACGGATGCAGATTGAAAAGGATCTAAGGCTACAATTAAGAGGCAAGCCATCAATAGATCTGGTAACTACAACAGAAAATCAGAACACTCACAACATTGGCAGAAACAATGGGGATCAAAGCAATTCACTGCCACACTGTAATTAACCAAGAGAGGCTACAAGCCCTACTTCCAACATTAAAGAGACATTTATAAACACCTCCCAACATCCACCATTTAGTGACCAATTAAAGGATTAATCAAACAGCAATAAAGCAAAAAGCCTATTATCAATGCACTCAGAGACGCTGAGGTGGGATAGCACGGAAGACATTATAGAAGAGAACGGAAGTTCCAAGGCGACTTAGTGCCAGTTTGTGATTAAATATTAGTGAATATTTGTGTTTTGCTATTTTGTCATTGCAAACACTCATGTACAAATGTGTGTTTAATACATTTTGCTATTCCCAGTGGGTCGCAAAGAGACCTACCTCATTAATATTCATCAGGTAGGTTTCGGTTTACGAGCCATTGGAAATTGCAAAACTCATAGGAATGGTGGCCCGCCGGGGTCAGCAGACCACCATGTATGTGATTGCTTTTCAATAAAGCACTGTTTTTTTATATGCAGCCCATTTTTCTTAAAGGAAAACAGGATGCACTTCAAAAATAAAAATGAAGTTTTCCTTTGATTTTTTTAACAGTAGACAGTGGTCCGTGGGACAACTGCTGGCTCTTAAAATGTTTTTACCAACATTCACAAAGGGGAAGGGGCCTTTAGGAACTCATTCCCATTTGTGAATGGGTTACCACCTCTTTGAAGTAGGTGGTAAAATGTGAATGTTTTGCAACCTCATTTCATGAGCAAAACATTCACACATATATAGTACAGCAATTCGGTATTAGGAAGGGATGACCTAAACATGCCCCTTCCTAATACCAAATCACAAACCCATTTTGTGATTTGGTAATAGGTTACTGCATCACAAATTGGGCATTTGTACATTGAAAAAGTCCGTTCTTTATTCGCAAATTCCATTCTGCTAATCGGGCCTTTTGGGAATGAAAAAAACCTTTGTACATCTGGCCCAAAGCTCCTGGAAAACTATTAAGGAGGAACCAAAAATATTTTTGAAAGGGATGTTAGCCAAAATGGTAGCAATCTATTAAATTGTAACCTATTAAATCACAGAGGGTTCAATGCTAAGAATCAGATACCCCAGGGAAGAATACTGAAAGCCCAGAAGAAGTGAGTCCGCATTTACTCAGCAAAAGTAGAGCAGAAGGACAAACCGCAGAGCAATCAGGAACACCAATGACCACTCTTATCTCAGCTCCAAATCAGGTGGAGCTGCTGAATGTGGACTATCAACGTGAACCAAGAGTGGTAATGGAAGATGAGCCTAAGGCTGAGAACATGAATCCCGAAAGAGTAAGTGAAGCTCCTAAGAAGGGCGATTAGAATGCAAGAGTGTCATCAGAAGCATTGGAACGCACCTCAACTAATACAAGTTAACTTCGAGACTGAGTGTGGAAAAACAATGTAATTCTGTACAAGTGGGTCAGCACTGCCGGAATTGGCTGCCGGGCACACAAATGAAGGAAGATACTAGCATTACTGATCATGAATTAAGTTGTGTCAGCTTGGCACAGGGAGGCACTGAGCACATGCTATTCAACCTAAACAGTGCAAACACAGGCAAACAAATCACAAGCCCAAGGGAGCTTTAATGTAAAGGAATTATATTAGAAAGAACATCCATGGAGATATTTACAACACAGCTCGCTGTTTGGTTAGCACAGAGCCATGGATCAACCCCCCAAATAAAATATGAGCCCGACCAAGACAAACTCAGACAACGGCCTAGCAACTAAAAACCTGTGTGATTAACTGAAGGCCTGTTCCGTTTTATTACGGGCTCAATGCAATAGTGAAGGCTCATGTGACAAATAATTAAAAAGGGGTACCCTACTACTGTTATTTGATGCAATCCCAGCACTAGATAACATCAAGTCTAGAGCAGTGATGGCTCCAACGCTATGGCGGAGGAGCGTTGCCCCACTGCTTTTAAGCAGTGCGAAGTAGAAACATAAAATGATAATAACTTTGAGTTATTATCATGTTCTGTTTGTGCTGCTTTGCGGGTGAGTGGGCAGGTGGGCGGAGCTGCTGGACAGGGCAGAAGGGGTTGCCCACACCTAAGTGTGCAATGACTGTTTGGTCTCTCGGGCAGCCCAAACCAGTCATGCACACTTTCCCCGTTCTATAAATCAATAGAGTGAAGGAAGAGCAAGATAATTTACTGAGGTCCTACATCCTATCTCCTCCCAGAGAACAGTTCATTTTTTATCAAAATAAGGGTAGTTCCTCCTATGCCAAGTAAATACAACCAGTTGAATCAGATCGCTAAGGTACGTGTCACTGGAAGATCTGAGAATCATATCTTAGTGCCCTCACACACTTGCATTCATCTATACTCCACATTCCCCATTCTTCCTGCAGGCTGCATTAAAGCTGAAGTGTTTGGTTGCAGGTGGGGGGTGGGCAGGGCTGCTCTATGAGCAGGGCTGGGCAGAGGAGGAGTGGTGTGCCCACTACTGAGTGAGCATGACTGGCCCTCTCGGGCCACACAAACCAGTCATGCACACTTTGCCCTTTTTGTATGCCGGTTGCAATACAGCCTACATGGAGAAAATGGCCCCCCATAGGCGCCTGGCATTGCAGAGTTGTGATTGGCTTACGGGAGAGGAAGGAGGCTGCCTGCTTCCTGTTCCTGCCGGAGGCAGGGGAGCAGGAACAGGTGCCGAGCAGGACTCGCACCGAGAAAACGCGGGACCAAGTTGGCCGGCGGACAGGTACATTTTTAAAATGTATTATTACATTTACTACCCCCCCACACACAATCCCCTGCCACCCCACACGGTATAAATGCCGGCTGCAATGGAACAAACAGCTTATACAGATCTTGAAAACATAGCAACAGCAAACCTAAATGAGACATTCTCTCTGGCATGCCTCAAGCCCTGGACTCACATGAACTCAATTTACATTATAAGAGCCCAGAAAAGGTACACAACTCCATCACAAGAGGCAGAAGTAACGCAAAGTTCCAGACCAGCATATTAGATTGGGGAATGAAAAACTTAAATGGCTGCTTTAAGCCCGATTTACCTTCAAGGCCAGCGCATACCCAAGGTATTGGACAATATACTAGTACGTCCATTGCCTGTTGAAACAGATAGCATCTTTCAAAATAGCTTCTAGTGAGAAAATCGTTCATTATCTGCAGGTTGTAAAAATTAAGGGAGAAGAAAAATAAAAGGGAACAACTTCAGACAATCTCCTTGGAAGAGCCAGCCTGCACAGAATAAAATGGAACGTCCACTCACAAAACAAGTAGACAGAGTAGAACCAAGATGAAGTGGTTGATCGTTTATCCAAAATAAGTACGCTGAATGAAGATCTATCAAGAGTCTCATTCTGGAATAACAATATTAAATCAATGGTCGACCATCAGCAAGTGAAAAATAACGTTCATACAATGTCGCAAAAACAGGTCAACAGTGGGCAGCAGATGAATGAACTCACATGGTATACAAAGGAGTTAAGAACCCTTCGCAAGGAACTCCATAAACACTTAAAACAACGGTACAAGGATGAGCCAAGGGTAAATAACAATTCACTCATAAAACAATAAGTAAATAGAAAATAAAACGCTGGTAAGCTAAATCATAATTTGAGGTTAGGAGAGAGTCTGATATTCTTAATTGGGGCCACAGCATTCTTAAGGTTAGTTTAAAAATTCAAATCATCTGAACTTTCAGTAAATAACATTGATGAGAATTCCTGGGAGATACAATCGTCAAACCTCTTGTATGTTGAATCTCTGCCTAAGGAAATTGTGAGCCTTTTCATCAGATCTAGTGATAGTATGATTCACAAGCAAACTTTAGGATATATGGAACATAAACATTTCGTTTAAAGGAGGAAATGACAAATAAAAATAACTCAGCATTGGACCTGAGCGGAATTCGTAGAGTTTTACACTATGGAACTCCGTGACGTGCCAGAAAAACTCAGTCAAACTCCACAGAGTTCTTCAAGCTGCTGAGTCTGTTCAGTCACGCTGCCCGCACTGATTTTTAGTGCCAGGAGTTTGTCCTGCACCGTAAAATCAGCCCAAATGGCACTACGTGTTATGCCAGAGGGCGTAGACATTCGCCGCGAGCAGCAGCTTCCTCAACGTGAATTGCAGATTTCTCAATGCAAGCGGTCGCAACCTGCCGTGGCCACCCACATTGAGGAATCTTGCCAGGAGGAGGTCTAGTGCGTGATTTTATTCTCACAAGCGCTTGCCAATTTAATGTTGGCGAGTTGCTCGGGAGAAATAACTCTGCTCCGTGTCACTTTGCTGAGTTTTTCAGTACTCTGCAACTCCGCCAGTGGAGTGGAATTCTTCGTCTACCCCTACTCAGCATAAGAAAGATGATTAATTTTCTATGAAAAGAGGGAAAAGAAAGAAATAGAAGAAAGAAGAAAGATTAGAATTTTTATTGTTTCTTATATATTTTACAAATGACAATACCTCTGATTTGTAATTATAATATTGCAATGTTACACCTGTTATTATGATTGTTTTTGTTCTATATATCCTCAAAAAAAAGTATAAAAAAATATTTATATCAGATTAGTGTGTTAGAACAGTAATAATCTTAAGAAGGTCTGGTAGCGAGAGAGAGAGACAGACACGCTTTTATCTTTGTTTTTATCTGTGTATTTTAAACTTTGGAGTAGTCAGGACTCTTCAGAATGGGAGCCGTGCACATGGCCTGCTTCAGGTCATCAAATGCCTATTGACAGCTTGCTGTCCACTGAACCTTTTTGGGCATCTTTTTAGAAGTCAAAGGTGTCACTATTGATCCATACCCTTTGACAAATCTACTATAGTGCCTAGTCAGGCCTAAGAAGGCTCTCACCTGAGTCTGGGTAGTTGGAGCAATCCTTTCCATTAAGGTCTGGATTTTGCTCTGCAAAGGTTGAACCTGGCATCCACCTACAAGGTGGCCCAGGTACACAATCTGACTCAGCCGCGGCTTCTTGGTGCCATTTGAGCAGAGAAACGCAGCCCCTCACAAAGAGGCCAAGTCCACTTCCGGCAGCCAAGCCGAGCCAGTGGCGGGATTCACGAAGTGTTTTAAGTTGAATGCTGCACCAGACGCGCAGCGGACTGAAGGTCTGGTAGAGAGAGAGAGAGACACGCTTTTATCTTTGTTTATATCTGTGTATTTTAAACTTTGGTTTTATCTTGTTTTTTAAACGAAGCATATCCTGCATTAATAACTACTATTTCGGGGCTCTTACCTTTGAGAAATACATCTTTTACACTAGCCTATTTTGCACATCATACAGCATTTGGGGGAAAGTATAAGCTCCCTAGTGGTCAGATATTCAAATTTTACAGTCCAAGGTGACTTTAACTTTCACCTTGAAGCAGCTGATACTACCAATACAAAAGACTTTCACAGAAATGATAAACACATTGGGGCTAATACAACAGACAAAGGGGTCCACACACTGTGCAGGACATACCCTAGATGGGATATGTACCAATGCCACCAACCTAATTATCGCACCTCCAGTTACGATAACCTGATCAGACCTTTAGCTAATTCTCTTCAAATTTGACTATAACAATGTCCAACTAGAAATAAATCCCAGTCAATCGGGTTTTATACGGAAGTGGAATAGCATGCTCTCTAATCCCAACTTACAGAGCGTGGCAGAAGCCCTAAAACCTATTCTGACAGGAAATCCTGTAACTGACAATAATCTTTTTAATAACTGGATACTGTCACTGGCCAATACTTTAGCTCCGCTAAAGAAAAACAATCTCAACAAAAGGTCAACCCCTTGGTTTACCCCCCATCTAAAAGCCCTAAAAGGACAATGTAGGCAATTGGAAAAACAATGGCGAAACACAACAAAGCAGAGGACCTGGGACTTTTTAAACTAGCCCTCAGATCATATCATCAGCAAATTAGAATAGAAAAAAAGACACACTATTCTAATTTGATAACCAGAAAACTATTTTTAATATTGTGAAATCTTTCACAAATCCAAAATGCCTAGACCAAGAAAGTCCCCCATCACAGGACCTATGTGATCAAATTGCTGAGTTCTTTGATAATAAAATCAGAAGAAAGACTTTACGAATATATCATCTCATCCAAATAAAGACCAAGCCTTGGGAACAAAAAGGGAACTCACTTGATTTAAGGAGATTATTTTAGAACAATCCAGCCAAGCCATCCTTGCCTGTAAGTCATGTTCGCCCTTTGATCCATGCCCCTCAAACATTTTACATGCATTGGTGGATACTATAAATCCTGTTATCAACCAGATTATCAATACCACCTTTAGACTAGCAAAAATCCCTGATATTTGGAAAATTGCCGCTGTGAAGCCACTCCAAAAAAAGAATCTTTCTGATCCTGCCACTCTCTCCAACCTCAGACCTATTTCACTACTGCCATGTCTGAGTAAAATTGCTGAGAAATTAGCTAATACCCAACTTAATGACTTCCTGCAAGAAACTAACAACTTACACCCCAGGCATTAGGGTTTCAAACCTGGCCATTCAACAGAATCAGTGCTGCTCCACACCACCAAGACCTTAAGGTTTGCCCTGGATCAGGGTAAGGATGAGGTACTGGTTCTGTGGGATTTATCAGCAGCGTTCGAAACTGTCTCTCATGACATCTTGAGAGACAGGCTTGCACACAGCGGAATCACGAACAAGGCTCTGGCCTGGATCACATCCTTTTTAGAAACAGGCATCAGATTGTAACATTGGGAAGTTACGTTGTCATCGGGGGTCCCCCAGGGCTCATCCCTGAGCCCAACACGTTTTAATCTTTATATGACACCACTTGTCTCTCTGATGGCGACTTTTGATGTTGAATCCATTGCATACACAGATGACACTCAGTCCAATGTATTTAGGCCCAACCAGCAATGGTCCTCAAATTTGGATCCACCTTCCACAACAATAGATACAGTGAGAAATTTGGGAATAAAATTTGACCCCACATTATCTTTCCACAATCAAGCACTTCCTATGGCAGGCATGTGCTTCCAAACAATAAAAACTCGCCGAAAATTCTTCAACCTACTCCAGGTGCCTGCTAGGAAGACTGTGGCAGCAGCCCTAATTTTGTCTCACTTTGAATACTGCAATAGTCTATATGCAGGAACGAAAAATGCGGTCGTGAAAAGATTGCAGGTGGTCCAGAATGCTGCAGCGAGGTTGGTACTTAAACTGCCTGGCGATTCTTCCTCAGCTGCAGCACTCAAAACTCTTCACTGGCTACCTGTCTATAAGAGGATCCTTTTTCTAATCATGACCATCACCTACAAAGCCATAAGAACAACCGGACCGGAATATCTAAGATCCAGAATTAGGCCATATACCACCCAACTTACTTTGCGGTCATCCTCTGAGAATATTTTAACAGTCCCCAATTTCAAACTGAAATCCAGAGGTGGCAAGACTATGGCGGTCCTAGGGACCAAAGCCTGGAATGCCCTGCCGACTCAGCTGAGACACACACAAATGGAAACCAGTTTCAGGAAGCTTTTGAAAACTTGGATCTTCGCTACCCCAAAGCATACGGTGTTATCTCTACTCTAAGTTCCCTCACTTAGCTGTCCTCCCCTCTGCAAATTCCTTTCAGATATCTTATCTTTGCTAAAGCGCCAAGATGCTCCTTGGAGTGAACGCTGCGCTATACATAAACCTTTCATTCATTCATTCATTCAAGAAGCATTGGAGCACCAGGACCAAATGGAGTTCCTGTGTTAGTCTTTAAACAAGACCTGAACTCCTGGATAACCCCTCTGCTAATACTCTATAATGGGATCTTAGCTACGGATACCATTCCTGTCAATTGGAGTGGATCAATTCTGAATCCCATCCACAAGAAGGAGACTACAGACAAACCTCAAAACCTTTCAATGGTAGACCTCTTGGATGTGAAAGTGAAGGCTTTTGCCGAAATGTTGTTGAACGAATTGGAGGTTTGGATCATCTTTTCAAGATTTCAGACAGGTTTCAGAAAAGGCTACAAAACACTGGTTAACATTACAATTATCAATCTACCAGCCAACAAGGATCTAAAACATTAGTCCTTACTACATGTATGTTTCTTCAACGATAGTGCAGCTTTTGAGAGAGTCAATCAGAAAATTCTGTTGAGAAAGTTGAAGGCCTCTGATATACCAGACAAACTATTCAAGGAGATCTGAACTTTACACACCAATAAGGGGGTCCTTATCAAACTGGGCAATTGGACAACGATCTCAAAGAAAACTCCAACCAATAGGGACAGGGAACAAGGTTGTGTGTTGTTGCCAATACTAGTCAATGTATACACTGCCAACCTATTACCATTATTTGCTAACCTGAAAAAGTATCTTCCAAAATAAAGGGGAGAACATGTGCCCCTGTTACAGTATACTGATGACACAGTACTGCTGGACCAACCAGCACCTGGCCTGCAAAGGGCAATAAATGGTCTACAGTAATATAATCAAACAAAAAATCTATAGTACATTTATCGAAATCAAAAATGTTGAAATTCAACAATACTTAGACAAAGCCCAAATGGTGGATAGGAGATCAAAGAATATTGAATATAGGAAACCTGACTTTTACTGGTCATATGGGTAGATAAAAAAAAACATATGGTGAAAAACCTTTTAAGGGCAATTTCCTCTAAAACCAGCTATCTGCAAAATCAATTGAAGAAATTTAGCAAAAATGTAAGCCTGAAAAGTACCTGTATCCTAGAGATATTGAGAGGAAAATTGGCACAGTTAATTCTATATGGGTGCCGATCTGGGGCTTGAAGCTCCATAAAGATATAGAGAAGAAATACCATGCAGATCAGGGTGGTATTTGGCCTACCAAAAGGCACATCAGTTTGTCAACTTTATTGAGATTTTGAAATGGTGGATATAACAACTCTTGCTGATATACAATTTATCAATTATTGCTCTAAATTGAGGAATGCAGCAGAGGTGTCTTTAAAAAGCTTCTCTTGGAAAGAACCAGATTTTCTTCACAACATTCACATTGGGAACAGCAAAATGAATTCGGATAAAATCCTAAATTAGCTACAAATAAGGAATACTGGGAAGACAAGATCGACTGCAGTCCTTTTAAATTGGTCATCAAGTCAACGGCAAAGTTGTCTTTATTCAAGAAGAACCAAGAGGTCTTTCACTACGTTGTCAAGAGTACAGCTGCTTCTGATGTCCTATCCTGCATTGTCTCCACAGCTGTACTTGTTTTTAAACATGAAACAATCTATAAGAAACAAATTCCTAAGATTCAGATGCATGTTGTTACCTCTTAAAACTTTACAATCATGAAAGAACGGTGCTGCATGTGCCTGCTTCAGAGGGTGCGAATATTGCTCGGAATCAATAAAACATGTACTCTGCTTGTGTCCTCTTTTACTGCCCCTTGTAAGGAATTTCCTACATGTTTTTTTCAACAGACCGGGTATAAGGTCAACCAAGGCAGCAATTAATGAGTGCCTGTGAGTGCCTGTGCAAAGTGGATATACAGCTTATGAGCTGTTTATTGAAATTCTTGGATCTAGCTATACATGAGGTGGAGAAAATGGCCCTTCATGCAGTCATGCCCTCTGTATTAATGGACTCGTTTGCCAGTGCAAGTTGAGAGTGAGTGCTTTGTGTGATGTACCCCTGGTTGTACTTGAATGCACTGCTCAAGGCACTATGTTGTAATCCATTTTTAGGTGGACTTACATATTTAACTGGTACTTTAATAATGAATCCAGTGATCCATCTTGAATTTTTGGGTATTAGGTCGAAGATATGCAAGAGGGATTCAGCATAATACCATGAAGCATGTATTAAAAAGCACAGCACTTGGCATTCTATTGATACTATACACATTAAGAGGCCAGTTGCCAGGTTTGGGACTCATCTACGCATTAAGTACTTTAACCATAATTCAATTGATCTTGATGCTAAACCTCTGCACATGACTGATATGACGTTAATATAAATCTAGGTTTTTGTAGGGGGTCAAGTTGGGGGGTTCAGTCTAATACATTTCCTTGATCATGATCATACCTCTTCATTGATTTTACAGCTCGGTTTCGACAACTACTTAATTGTATAGCACTGTGGTGCATCCTGTTTTCGTAAGAGAAAGCACACTTACTTCCTAATGAGAACGTGTATTCCCCCTACAATAAATGTGTTGGACTTAGCTTAAATACTGGAGAACTTGATTTGAATAATGCACTGCACTGCAGTGTAAGTGTTAGATTTGGGTTGTTGGTTGAATGGGGCTTGGGTCCCACAAGAACCACCATCCCTTGCAGGGTGAACCACAAAAAGTCACTACATTAACCTGTGCTTAACCCTGGGTATTTTAATAAATTATTTGACACCAAATGAACATAAATAGAATCAGTAGAATCAGAGTTATGATTTTTAAAAGTGGTTAGTACAAACTACAACCTAATAGATCAAAGTGTCAACCAGGGACATATAGTCTTGTGAGACCGGCTCAAAGTTGAAAAATGTGGCTGATAGTCATATAGCTCTGGTCAAAACTACGGTGAAGTTATGACTTAGGCTGTAGACAAAAACAGTTCCACAAGGTCAGATACCCCTTTGACGAAGGACCGCTGAAACTGTCTTGTTGTTGTGGAGAAGAACGCAGCGGGAGAAGCACCAAAGTCAATCTGACCAGTGATGCACATCGGGCGGATAGGCGAGCAAGTTGGCCTCTGCCTCCTCCTGGTTCGCAGAGCAGTTTTTAGCCAAAGATTGTAGCCCTCACCTTTGGTTGTGGCTATCTGGGCAACTTTAGCACAACGTCCAAGGGTCCAGGACTAGAAGGGCACCCCATGGAGGGTCATGACTCACTCAGGCTGGGTCCAGATGTGGGTTTAAGATGTAGGAAGCTTTTTGTGTCCCTGTGGGTCTGAACAGGAGGCCAGCAAACTAGCCCTGTGAGTCACTCTAGAGGACTTGTGATAGTTGAAGATCCTGTCCTTATCTCCAGGCAGAAGGCCGCAGGGCTGCAGGACAAACAGGGCAGACATCCAGGCAGGTCAGCAGTCTTGTAGAGCAGCAGAGTGGCAATCCTTCTGGCAGTACAGCAGTTCTTCTTTCTGGCACGGTATCCACAGGTCTAGTAGTGTACTGAAGAGATAGGGGCATATTTATGTGAGCTTTGCGTCATGCTTGCACCATGCAACATGATGCATGCGTGACACAAACCTCAAAGTCATATTTATGAAGCTATGCAAAGCCACATTGTGTGGCTCTGAATGGCTTAAAAAACCTTGAGTAAGACAACGCAGCGCAAATCGATGCGTTGCCTTGCTCAGTGCAAAGAAGCCATTCCATGGACGTTGCGCGGGTTCTTCCCACACAACTCCCAATTGTTTTTACCCATTCCCAGATCAGAAAGGACTTGTAAACCAGGGAATGTGCCAAAAAGATATGCCTCCCCAGGTGAGGCCTAATAAGGAGAAATATCTTTATCTTTAAGCTAGCCTAGCCAATGAGGGGTGTTACCCAGAAACCGGTCCCAGTATGCTTGTTTCCAGTCCAGTGAGGACCTGGCTTGGTAGTTCGGGCTGGACTGTTCCCATGAGTAACAGAGCCAAGACTGATTAGCAAAAGGCTGGGCCAAAACTGGGGTGTCGTAGTGAGCAAAATAATAATGGATTTAACTCAGGTCTCTTGACTTGGGGTGAATGTTTGATTTATTAAGCATTCCATCCTTGATTTGTTGCCACAGCACTTTTCACCCTAAGTGGGATGAGGATGCCCAGACATGGGTTCCTTTTTTTTTGGAAATCTGTTTTTATTGTTTTGTTTTAAACAAGAACATTCCTTGGCAATTGACACAATAGGTAAGCAGAGAGTTGAAAACATAAGTGGGGGAGCACCCCGCATCAGGATCAATAACTACTACGTCATGGCCTGCAATCAGGCTTATTTGTGATCACTGTCCCCAGCGGAGCCAACTACAGTCTCTTTGACAGTCCCGATGTAGTCTCATCAGAAGTGCCCAGACATGGGTTCCTTGCTTGCTGTGCCACTGGATTCAAGCTAGCCTGGTTGATGAGGGGTGTTATCCCATAACGGGTCCTAGGATGCGTGTTTCTGGTTCAGTGAGGACCTGGCTTGGCAGTGCAAGCTGGACTGTTCCCACAAGGAACTGGGTCAAGTCTAAGTGGGAAGGGTATGCTCATACGTGGGTCTCTTGCTTGCTGTGCCACAGGGAACAGGGCAGGGTAGTGGCGCTCCCAGTTTTCTGTTACCACAAACTGGTGAAATGTATTGGGTATCACCAAATGACACCTACATTGAGAGGACTGCAAGTTGTGGATTGCATGTACCATGATGCAAAGGAGCAAACTTTTCTGAGATGTGATGTATTGTCTGGCCACGCCCTTTTCCCTGCCCAAAGTGGTTTTCGTAACCTCCTCTACCATTTATCTCACATTCCTAATGGGTTTTTTTTGGTGAAAATTGGATTCCGGCCCATTGATTACACCTCATCCAGCCCGAGCTGGATATTCAGGCGGAGATTCCGACCCAAACTGGAGATTCCAGCCCAACTGCTGACATAAAGATACAACTCGTAAATGACCTGTGTGAATTCCAAAAGAAGTAAAGTTAGACATTTGTCTTGGACTAGCTTTGTGAATCAGGCCCACTGTTTCCAAATCTCTTTTTGTTAAGTATATCCCATTATGAGGAAATCAGATCTCAATATATTTTCATGATTTCCAAAACATTTTGAATTTAGACTTTTTCTAAAATATTTTTGAATTACACTTCTTATGTGTGTGTTTTGTGGCATCTCAAAAAACATTAATGAATAAATATTTTTTTCCATGGCTAAAATGTACATTGTGTAGTCAGCTGAGTAAGCAGCTGCCAGGTAGTCAACGAAAACAGAGTAATTACTGGTGTTGTATACCTATAAGAATACATGTGGTTTTCATGCCTGAGAACAGATAGCAGAACATTCTGTCTCAGTTCTTTGCAGGTGGTGGAGACAAAAATAATGTAAAAATCTTTTAGACTTGGCTGTTGTACAATTGACACACCGGCTGAATAAATGACAAATCATACCTTTAGTCCTCTATTGTCATTTGATATTTAAAATTCCTCAACTGGTCTAGATTCACCACTTTATACTGGGAACAGTGACACATATGGGTTGATGAGATATTGGCACATTCTTTGCATTAGGTTGAATCTGATTTGTTTTAATGTTTTTTTTTAGGGGCTATGCCCAGTCCTCCTACAGAGTCTGCATGGGAATGTATCAGCTATCGATCTCCAATCCTAATTCCGTGTGCTCTGCAGTCAAAAGGATCCTTTACAACCCTCTCTACACTGCCACAGGAACACCTGGGGACATTCTGCTGCTGGAGCTGGACACCACAGTGAACTTCACTGATTTCATCATGCCCATCTGTCTGCCAAAGTCCACCATCGAATTTCCATCTGGCTTAAACTGCTGGGTCACCGGCTGGGGTGACATTGCCAGTTCAAGTGAGTGCACTTGTGGGTTCAGGTAACAGTGACAATGTTAAGCCAAAAGTTCAGTCAGTTACTGCACCTGCTCCCTAAATCTGATTGTAATCTGCAGGCCATAAGGTAGTATCCAGCTTGAACCAAGTCAGCATTCCATCTATCAGACATTGATAAAATAAATACCTTTGAATTAGGTAATAGCAACATCTTCTGATAAACACATATTATTTCTTCAATACTGCTATTCCAATCCTGAAAATGGAGGAGAGAACCTGGGGCCTGATGTATTATGGGCATTTCACAATCTACAATGCACAAATTTCACACCCACTAGTTTGTAAAGTGCATTTTTTAATTGTAGCTTATGTCGTAGTCCATGGCATCACAAAATGTGTATTGACAGAGGTTAGTAGAATTTTCATAATCTGTTGCACACATTCACCTGTGTTTGCTGGGCAGGTACAAAGAAGCACTTCTCTGAAATGTAGAGGTGCTTGAATCTTCTGCTGCAGAGGAGGTATGTGGTGCATGCAAAATGTGGGGGCCACTTGGTGTGAGGCTTTGTGGAGATTTTATTATGTTCACCACACAAGAGGAGCCAAACAAACTACATTACCCAGAGAGACACTGGACTCTCACATCTACAATTGTGGCGCCCATCTTACATCCATTAGGCCTGATATACAAAGGTCAGTTTACATGTGTGGGTCTGAATATAGCATGTTGCTACGCATGATATTACATCGCGTTCCATTACAACACAGTGGTTACAACGATTGTTTGAGCGCGACACCTTTACATTGCACGTCATTAGATTGATTTGCTGTAGGGGGCACGCTGGACTTAGGAATAGTATAATTTACTATTCCAACTCCAGCGTCGGTTGAAATAGTAAATTCTACTATTCCTTAGTTTAGAGGGCCCCTACAGCAAGTCCATCTAATGACTTGCGATGTAAAGGTATTGCGTACAAACAACATGGTCATTGTAACAACCGTGTTGTAAAAACACCGCAATGTAATGGCAGCGTTGTAAACGCTGTTTAGCGTGGGTCTACTCAACTGTAGATCTGCTTTTATACATATGTGTAAATCTCAACTTTTGCTATTCATACTTTCCGAGTGGAGATTTACTCCACATTCCTAGTAGAAATGTAGACTTCAGAATCTCCGCTCCCTCAAATGAGGCTCCCGCGACTGAATTTGCAAGTTTAAAATTACAGTTGGTACCTCTTCACCTGTTTCTGGAGCTCTCAACCCCAAAGGGAGCTTTCCCTGTAAGAAAATTTAGGGCAATTTAATAAAGAGATCCAGAATTGGAGGACACGCGTTCTCCTATCTGGCTGTGAAACGGTGGAACCTCACTTCGGTTCAATTTAAGACCCTCATAGTCCATAAAAGCTTCCCAATTGTTTTTTAAACTTAGCTATTTTAACTTTCTGAACTTTCACGTTTATTCATATTTGGTTCATGTTCTGCACTTGGACATTCTATGTGCTTTAAAACCTTTAAAAATAAATATGTGGCTTCTGGCGCACTGCTGCTCGGAGGATGAAGTCCAGATGTGTCCTGGGGTCCTCAGGACACAAGAAGACCTCACCGCCCCATCAGCTGTGCACCAGAAGCTGCGTTTGCAGCGTGGTGTAAAAAGGGGCGTGGCCTCGGAACACCGCTCTGCAAAGCAGCTCTGTGGCACTTACTGTAGGTACCTGGTGGGCTAGTTGGCCCTCAGGGACCCTCAGGATTAAAGGGGACATAATCCCCCAAGTTACAACGCGCCAGGGGGTGCGTTTGCACATACTGGTGGGAGGGGACAGGGCCTGATATAACAAGTGTGAAAAACACCCCCTGGTGCGTTGTAAATTGGAGGATTAAGTCCCCTTCAATCCTGATGGTCCCTAGGGGCCATCTAGCCCACCAAGGACCTCCAGTAACTGCCACAGAGCTGTGTTGCAGAGAGGTGGTACAAGGCCACGCCCCTTTTTACACCACTCTGCAAAAGCGGCTTCTGGTGCACAGCTGGTGGGGCGATGAGGTCCTCTTGTGTCCTGAGGACCCCAAGACACAAGTGGACTTCAGCTTCCGAGCTGCAGTGCGCAAGAAGCCACATATAGACACAAATGGTTTGATGTACTTTGTAATTGATGCTATTCCACTGAATGTAACAGGTGGAACCGGGAGAAAAAATTAAGAAGACTTGAATCTTGTTATAATATAGAGTTAAATACTAAGATCCCGGAAGGCCTCAATATGGAATAGGATTTCCATAAGCATTTGTAGTTGGTATTGATGTGCTGCCCCTTCATATTCCCTGAGGTTTTAACTGTTTTTTTGTAATTGTGAGTTAATATCTTTTGCATGAGCACTTTTTGTGACAGAGGGTTAATGATGATGTGGTTCCTTGGCCCACTTGGGCAGGATACAAGGTATATTGTATTGTATGAAGGTTAAAAATAACAGTTATTAATTTTTATGCTGCAAGGAAATTGAACTAGCCCACTGGGGCGGTATTTTTGACTCTCGATACAAGGTATATTGTATTGTATGAAGGTTAAAAATAACAGTTATTAATTTTTATGCTGCAAGGAAATTGAACTAGCCCACTGGGGCGGTATTTTTGACTCTCGATACAAGGTATATTGTATTGTATGAAGGTTAAAAATAACAGTTATTAATTTTTATGCTGCAAGGAAATTGAACTAGCCCACTGGGGCTGTATTTTTGACTCACCAGGGTTTGAAATAATGAACGGTGAAAAAGCATATTTTTAAATTTGCTATGTGAATCGAGTAGTTTAATGCAGTTCATAAATAACGTATTGTGGGTAATAGACAGTTGATTGTAGCAGTGCATGAATTAGTGCCTGGGTCCTTGCATGAGTACATGGGTAGTGACTGGTTGATTACAGTGTTGCAAAGAGAGTACATGGTGAATTTATAAGTGCTTGGGTTTTGGCAAAGTGATTAGATAAGTATATGGTGCTGGCGGAGTGATTGGAAGAGTGCACAGAGAGTGACAGGGAGATTGTTGGAGTACATGGGTAGTACCCTGGAGATTATAGCAGTGCATGAGTTAGTCCCTAGTCCATTGCATAAGTACATGGGTAGTGACTGGATGATTAGAGTACTGCAAGGAGAGTGCATGGTGAATGTATAAGTGCTTGGGTTTTGGCGCAGTGATTGGACTGGCTGGGTGTTTGGAGGAGTGTGTAGGTAGTGACAGGGAGATTACTGAATTGTATAGGTAGTGCTCAAGGGATTGTAGAAGTGCATGAGTTAGAAGGGATTGTCAAAGTGCATGAGTTAGTGCCTGGGTCATTGCATGAGTACATGGGTAGTGACTGGATGATTAGAGTACTGCAAGGAGAGTACACGGTGAATTTATAAGTGTTTGGGTTTTGGCAGAGTGATTGGATAAGTACATGGTGCTGGCAAAGTAATTGGAAACGTGCACAGAGAGTGACAGCGGTATTGCTGCACTACATGGGTAGTACTCTGGAGATCTTTGCAATGCATGAATTAGTGCCTAGGCCATTGCATAAGTACATGGGTAGTGACTGGATGATTAGAGTGCTGCAAGGAGAGTGCCTGGTGAATTTATAAGTGCTTGGGTTTTAGCGCAGTGATTTGATAAGTACATGGTACTGGCAGGGTGATTGGAAAAGTGTTCAGGGAGTGAGAGGGGGATTCTGGAGTGCATAAGTAGTGCACTTGGGATTGTAGCAGTGCATGAGTTAGTGTCTGTGCCATTGCATGAGTACATGGGTAGTGACTGCATGATTACAGTGCTGCAAGGAGAGTGCATGCTGAATTTATAAGTACTTGGGTTTTGGCAGAGAGATTGGATAAGTACATGGTACTGACTGGGTGATTGGAGGAGTGAAATGGTAGTGACAGGTATATCACTAGACTGCATAGGTAGTCCTCAGGTGATGGTAGCATTACATCTGTTAATGCCTGGGTCATTGCATGAGTACATGGGTAGTGACTGGATGATTAGAGTGCTGCAAGGAGAGTGCATGGTGAATTTATAAGTGCTTTGGTTTTGGCGACGCCATTAGATAAGTATATGGTGCTGACAGAGTGATTGGAAGAGTGCACAGGAGTGACAGGGGGTTAGCTGGACTGCATGGGTACTGCGCTGGAGATTTTAGCACAGCATGTGTTAGTGCCTGGGTCATCGAATGAGTACATAGGTAGTGACTGCATGATTAGAGTGTTGCAAGGAGAGTTCATGGTGAATTTATAAGTGCTTGGGTTCTGACTGAGGTATTGGATAAGTACATTCTGCTGGCTGGGTGATTGGAGGGGTGCATAGGTAGTGACCAGGGGATTACTGGGGTGCATAGGTAGTCCTCAGAGGATTGTAGCAGTGCATGTGTTAGTGCTTGGGCCATTGAATGAGTACATGGGTAGTGACTGGTTGATTACAGTGCTGCAAAGAGAGTACATGGTGAATTTATAAGTGCTTGGGTTTTGGCGAAGTGATTGGATAAGTATATGGTGCTGGCGGCGTGATTGGAAGAGTGCACAGGGAGTGACAGGGGGATTACTGGACTGCATGGGTAGTGCTCTGGAGATTTTAGCACTGCATGAGTTTGTGCCTGGGCCATTGCATGAGTACATGGGTAGTGACTGAATGATTGAAGTGCTGCAATGAGAGTGCATGGTGAATTTATAAGTGCTTTGGTTTTTGCAAAGTGATTAGATAAGTATATGGTGCTGGAGGGGTGATTGGAAGAGTGCTCAGTGAGTGACAGGGGAATTGCTGGAGTGCATAGGTAGTATTCTTGGGTTTGTAGCAGGGCATGAGTTAGTGCGTAAGTCATTGCATGAGTGCATGGGTAGTGCTTGGATACTAACTTGGTGATTGCACAATATGGAATCACTAAATCATTACTCTTGTAGTTTTAAAATCACATATTCACTACCTTTGCACTCCTGTAATCAATCAGGCACCTCTTAATAGTTCAATAATCATACATACAACTGTATAACTAGAATCTGAATACATAGAGGAATTATCACATGCTATCTAATTAAGTAGATAAGTACAACATACCAGAAAGGGTAATATGTGGTGGTATACTTTTGAGCTACATCTTGACCATTCAAACTACAAATATGCAACATCATCAAACTATACCTCTCAACAGACTTAAGAAAGAAGGGTAATCAACAACACCTTTTATGAGCATTTCTAAAACCACACTTTTATTATACATCTTCACCTTTGTATCTAAAATGATATGGCATCATTCAACTATACCTTTGCTCAAACTACAAAAAGAATCCTAATCAACCACACCTTATTTCACCATTCTATCTTAAAACATATGGCATCATTTAACTTTATCTTCTGTACAAACTAATAACTGAAACCTAATTATTAACACCGTATTTGATCATCTTTCAAACAGCACAGTTGTGTTGCATCTTTACCAGAATGTCTATAACTATGCAGTATCATTCAAGTATTCATTTTGTAGAGAGAAGAACATATTAAGGCTAATAAACTACATCTTATATGAACATCTTTCAAACTACACATTTGTACTGCATCTTCACCCAACAATCTAAACAAATATGCGGCATGATTCAACTATACCTTTGAACAGACTTGACAAAGAAGCTTAATTAATAACATCAGTAATCATCTTAAAAAATACACATATCACTTTACAGACTCTTTTTTAAACAATATTCAAGCACAATGAAACTGATTCCAATATACATCTCTACATTTTAATAATGTATTTCAAACCACAAGGTTTTAAAAAAATGTATAACTCACCTTGCAAATAAATCTGTTGAATGAAAAATCTCACACACACAGACAGGATTTTCTTTTACACACAGTCAATATAATGTACCAGACTCAGCAAGGTTAAACCAGTAATGGCATGGTTTCCCTCTCTTTTTAGACACAAATACACATAAGCAACAAATGACAATGCTTCCTAGAGTTTTTCAAATTGTAAAACACATTTCCATTGGTTACAGATAATAGCTCTTATCAACTGCTTAATGCCAGTTTCCATAGCAACAGCTCATGCAACATTCAACTTAACTGACAGGTCACAAGTTCACCATATTTTCAAGCTCACCACACAATGTTGCAAATGAAACAGCAGGTGTGGTTGCCTTTGCAGAACATGACCTTATCCTTTTTGCTGTACTTTTGAAACATTTTTTACTAACCAATAAGAAACTTGCTTTTTAAACAAAGTAAAGCACCCTATTTTTGAATATACAATGATCTTGAACAGCCAATCAATTCTCTTCTTTCTTAAAAACAGCATCTTCTCTACCATTTTGGATACCTCTCATTCAACTGACTACCTCAGCTACATACATCTTTTGATTACCTACAGACATCCCTTCAAGATGCTTTCTGTGTGGATTATTGAACACAGCTATGTATTCTGGAGCAAAAGGTATGCTGAACACAGAGGTATTGACAAAGACCTAGCATTGCAAAATGTGGACATAAAATGGATTGGCAGAGAGGATCAAAGTGGCAGCAATTGATGCCTTTGGTTAATACCTTTTTTAATTTCCAAGACCCTGACCTCATGATTGTGTACTGTGGTGACAATGACCTAAGCACATTGACTGGGGGTAGGTCTGGACTTGCTAATGAAGAACACCTTTGCAGAATTGATGTTGCTTTTCCCCCAAACTGTCTTTGTATACCCTAACATATGCCAAAGACAGAAATGGAACTGGTCCAATCAATTTTGTCCTCAGATTGAGAAAGCTAGAAAAAATGTCAATAAAGCTGTTTCTGCTTATCTCAGAGAACATAGTATGGGCTCCATCTATAACAACAATCTTCGTTTCAATATGGATGGCATCTACAAAAGTGATGGAGTACATTTCACTGATGAAGGCAACAGAGTGTTTCTCAACAACCTGAAGCTCTGCATCCGCACTTACATGTAGCTACAACAATCTCCCAATGAAAACAAGGGCTCTTTTTAGAGCCACTCAATAACACAACTTATAACCTAGGTTTATATTTAAAAAAATCTTAATTCTTTTTGCTTGGTATAGCGCACCCAGTGTGACTTACAGAGCCGCGCACCGATCGCGTTCACACAAGGGGGCCACGCTCAGAGCCGTGCACCTATCGCGTTCACACTAGGGGGCCGAGCTGAGAGCCGCGCACCCATTGCTTTCACACTAGGGGGCCGCACTGAGACGCTCACCCATCGCGTTCGCACTAGGGGGCCGCGCTGAGAGCTGCACACCCATCGCGTTCACACTAGGGAGCCATGCTAAGAGCCACCCATCCATCGCTTTCACACCAGGGGGCTGTGCTCAGCACCGCGCTAGGGTCTCGACTCCTAATTTTGGAGAAAAATAAAACCATCCACTTCCATTAATTTTAATACTGCCCTGGGGAGGTGGTGGTCCCCTGGGCGTGTGGGGGCTGTGAGCCCCCACGCCGTTTTCAATTAATAATAGAGCCCCGGGGAGGTGACGTTCCTGGGGCCGCATGGGGGGATTGGGACCCCCCACACTTTTTTTTCTTGACAGTGCCCCTGGGACCTGACTCACCTGGGGGCTTCTTTTAAATGAAGCGCGGGAGCCCGTGCTTTGTTTTTTAAAATAATTTCAGCAGGTTGCATGACCCCATCATGATTTCCGCACAAATTAGAAAGGCCTAGGGGGGCAGGGTGTTTCTACGCTGCCACCTTTTCTTGTTTTTTAATGTTTTTTCTACTGTTTTCTTGTGACTCGGTTCTACCGAGTCACAAAATGGCTGACAACAGTTCCTGGTTTCGAGTGTTGGCAGCCAATCAGAGTGAAGCTCGTGCTCGGGAGGGTTACTGAACCCACCGCTGCCCTAGATATCAATATTTTTTCTTTTTCTTATTTCTCAGGAACTACTGAAGGGATTTACACCATTTAACAAAAAGGACTCTTTCTGAACCACGGGCTACCTTTTTGCCAAATTTGGTGTAATTCCATTCAGCAGTTCGGGCTGTAGCTTTGTCTAAAGTTTCCTATAGAAAATGACATGAGGAAAAAGCATTTTGGGACCCCTCTTTTTTCTTGCCCTCTGCTTGGCGAATCACCCCAAAACTTTTAACACAGGAGCTGACTGGAGTGGGCCACTAGTATTGAACATTTCATGAACATTCGTCAACCGGCGGCAACGTTATTGGGAAAAGAAAAAGACAGGTGTTGGAGTATTTATTGTGCACTCCCGGCAGCGCTTTCAGTCTCCATGAAAACTGAACGCCACTGAAGAAAGGTCTTTACCTGAAACGCGTCTGGCATACATAGAGCTATGCTGTTCCTTGATGTTTCCTGCTGGCAGGCTGTTAATGAATTAAAGAGAGCTGTAATCTACCTTCGTGCGGCGTGTCTCTTCAAATGGGTTCCTGTTTGGTTTGATGTAAAGGCGGCCGTCACCCGGTCGCGAAGAGAAGTTCCACCGCTGCGTGCGGGTCAGCTGCGGCACCACGCTGTTGCTGCAGCATTTTTGAACGAAGGTGAGCTGGCGCCCTTACAGGGGGGGTGCGAGCTCGTAGCTCGTTTGGCAGTCACAAAGCGGGGCAGGCTTCATCTTGGACTTTTTGCAAGACTTACAAGTTTAATTTAGAAGACTTTAAGCTATGCACCCACTTGGGTTTACAATGGATTGCACAACATCACCCATAAGGCCATGAGGATGGCCACGCCCATAAGGACAGGTGTTGGAGTATTTATTGTGCACTCCCGGCAGCGCTTTCAGTCTCCATGAAAACTGAACACCACTGAAGAAAGGTCTTTACCTGAAACGCGTCTGGCGTACATAGAGCTATGCTGTCCCTTGATGTTTCCTGCTGGCAGGCTGTTAATGAATTAAAGAGAGCTGTAATCTACCTTCGTGCGGCGTGTCTCTTCAAATGGGTTCCTGTTGGGTTTTGATGTAAAGGCGGCCGTCACCCGGTCGCGAAGACAAATCCCACCGCTGCGTGCGGGTCAGCTGCGGCACCACGCTCTTGCTGCAGCATTTTTGAATGAAGGTGAGCTGGCGCCCTTACAGGGGGGGTGCGAACTCGTAACTCGTTTGGCAGTCACAAAGCGGGGCAGGCTTCATCTTGGACTTTTTGCAAGACTTACAAGTTTAATTTAGAAGACTTTAAGCTATGCACCCACTTGGGTTTACAATGGATTGCACAACATCACCCATAAGGCCATGAGGATGGCCACGCCCATAAGGACAGGTGTTGGAGTATTTATTGTGCACTCCCGGCAGCGCTTTCAGTCTCCATGAAAACTGAACACCACTGAAGAAAGGTCTTTACCTGAAACGCGTCTGGCGTACATAGAGCTATGCTGTTCCTTGATGTTTCCTGCTGGCAGGCTGTTAATTAATTAAAGAGAGCTATAATCTACCTTCGAGCAGCGTGTCTCTTTCAATGGGTTCCTGTTTGGTTTGATGTAAAGGCGGCCGTCACCCGGTCGCGAAGAGAAGTCCCACCGCTGCGTGCGGGTCAGCTGTGGCACCACGCTGTTGCTGCAGCATTTTTGACCGAAGGTGAGCTGGCGCCCTTACAGGGAAGTGCGAGCTCGTAGTTCGTTTGGCAGTCACAAAGCGGGGCAGGCTTCATCTTGGACTTTTTGCAAGACTTACAAGTTTAATTTAGAAGACTTTAAGCTATGCACCCACTTGGGTTTACAATGGATTGCACAACATCACCCATAAGGCCATGAGTATGGCCACGCCCATATGGACAGGTGTTGGAGTATTTATTGTGCACTCCTGGCAGCGCTTTCAGTCTCCATGAAAACTGAACGCCACTGAAGAAAGGTCTTTACCTGAAACGCGTCTGGCGTACATAGAGCTATGCTGTTCCTTGATTAAAGAGAGCTGTAATCTTCCTTCATGCGGCGTGTCTCTTCAAATGGGTTCCTGTTTGGTTTGATATATATATATATATATATACATACATATATGCTAAAAGCTTCAGTAAAATGACCAAAATGACAGCAGGCACTCCAGGAAGCAATTCAAGAAGCTTTTATTTTTCAAAAACACACTGACGCGTTTCAGCCAGAGCCTTTCTCAAAGTGCAAAATATGGATATATATAACCTACTGCAAGTTGCCAGTAGGTAATTATACTTAGGACTTAATTTTCATAGAAAAAAACATTTTTTAAAGCATTTTTTTAATTGCCTATAACTTTGGCGTCCTTTGACCAATCTTCATGAAACTTTCCCCAAAAAAGTGTCAAGGTAGGTTCAGGTTGTCATGGACAGTTTGGGGGTGATCCGTGCAGTGGGGATTGAGAATCTGGGGCATGAAATAAGGGTGTGTTGGAAATGTTAATTCATGTAGGAACCTTTAGCCACAACTACAGCCCAAACTGCTGATAGGACTTACACCACGTTTGGCAGGGAGGTAGATGTTGGTTGAAGGAAGTGCCTTTTTCTAATTTAGTGTAAATCTGTCCAGTATTTTTTGAGAAATGTAAGCTGAAAATTATAGTGACAACCCCGGCCATGGATATTTCATGCCGATTCCATGATTATTTGCGGATGCATGCAAAAACGGGAATGCTGTGATTGGGTGGATGGAACCTGAACAGAAAATTGCGGCTGCCATTTAATTGATCGGGAATGGTTCCCGGGGCAGAACATTTCTGAAAAAGCTAACATAAGGGTGAGAGTGAAGGTACTATGATCCCATGTTTGAGAAATGAGCGTGTTAATGACTCAAGTTATGTGTCCAAAATAGATTTTTTTAATGCACACGATATTCACGTCGACGCTGCGGCCACCAGCATGGCCCCTGTGTACCTTCGCGGGGATGTTGCGATTCCCAACCTCATCGCAAATATTGGTGGAAATATAAAAATATATATCTATATTTGTCCACACTAGCCGGTGACTGTCACACACTTATGTAACTACTCACATATTCACTCAGACACTTATACACCCATTCACATACGCACTCACACACATATATCCAGTAACATACCCGCTCAGATACTGATATACCCACTGTTATATTCATTTAGGTACTTATGCGTGCACTTGCAGACTCACTTGGAGAGTGAGGCACCCATGTACAGACCCACTCAGACACTCATACTCCCACTTACAGACCCAGTGTGAGACTTTTTCTTCCACTGACAACCCACTGATAGTGAGACTCACTCAGACAATTATGCACAAACTCACAGCTCTAGTCACAGGCTCATGTACCCATTCACATACTCAACTAGAGACTCATACACCCACTCACAGACCTATTCAGACACTCATACACCCACTCACAGACCCACTCGGACATTCACACTCCCAGTCTGAGACTCACTTAGATATTCATTCATCGGCTCACTGACCCACTGACTTCACTCAGTGACCTATGCAATCAGTGAGTCTACTCTGATATCCACTCATAGACTTCTATATGCAGTGACAGAGCCACTTAAAGAATTATGGATGCACTGACATAATATAGTAGTAATATAGTACTGAGATATTGATAAATGTATTTAAAGAGTTAATTAGATAGAGATTTATCTAGTGTGATGGTTAGAATTTGTAAGATAGTTATAATTGTGGAATTTGGTGCTGGCTACTGAATTCCTGCTTTTGCTTTGCATTTTCGCGACGTGTCCGCACGGATCGTGATCACAGATATCATTGCTTTCTCCGGAGTCACAGTGAAAACAGAAATTAGGTTTGAGAGATGGTTTTTATAGAATCTCTCGAGAAAAACATGACTTTAGAGAATATTGTAAGAAACGCATAGTGTGTAAAATACTGTAATATGTGTGGATATAAGTGTTTTAGAATTTATAGAAAAGGCATGATTGTTGCGGTTGATGAGATCATTGCAACGTCCCAAATAATTGCGAAAGCGGAAAATAGGTCTGAAAGATGGTTTTTAAAGAAACTTAGTATAAAAATTTGAGTTTCAACATGCTTTGAAAGTAGTATGTATATAGTAATATGTGCAGCGCAAATGATCAGAATGGATTTTTTTACATATTATTTTGAATGTGTTGGTGGTCATTGAATGTCTGCTTTTGTGTTCCAATATCATGACGTATCCGCGGGGATCACAATTACCGATGTGATTGTGGTCTCCGGAGTCACGGCGAAAATAGAAAATAGGTTTTAGAGATGGTTTTTATTGAAACTCTCTAGAAAAATATGATTTTAGAGAATACTGTAAGAAGCCCCTAGGGTATGAAATACTGTAGTATGTGTGGATATATGTGTTTCACACTTAAGAAAAAAGGTGCAATCGTCGCGGTTAACAACGTCGTTGTGATGCCTTGAATAACCACGAAAACCGAAAATAGGTCTGAAGAATGGTTTTTAAAGAAACTTAGTACAAAAATATGAGTTTAAACATGCTTTGAAAAAAGTATGTATATAGTAATATGTGTAGTGCAATGTTCAGAATAAATTTTTTGCATATTATTTTTGGATGTGTTGGTGGTCATTGAATGTCTGCTTTGGTTTTCTGTTTCTGTGACGTATCCATGGGGATCGCGACGTCAATGCACAGATTGTCAAGAACTAAAAAAAAACCTTCAGAAAAAAACGTCACAGTATTTCGGGTAGTAGGATGGTTCTGACAAGAGCTGTTGCATTGGTTGTGTGTATAAAGCTGCAACACAATAGACCGGGTGCAGGGTTTCAGGTTACTTAGAAACACCCTGTTTCCTTCCTCTGTAAAGTGCATGCCATCATTTCTATAATTTCCATGCATGTCAAAATGCAGATTGTTGTTATAGATACAGCCCATGCAATTGTATCTGGGGATTGTAGTAACACCATAGTGTACAATCATGAGCTTAGGAGCTTTGGAATCCACAATTGATGTAACTAAAGCCAGCAACAGATGAAACGTTAACCCTCTCAGGCCAAACAAATTAGTCTCCACATTTGGCAAGTTCATGTCCATACCTCTCTTTTTTGCAGCCTCTTTAACCCAATAGATATAGCTGTGACCCACGAGCCAAACTCCAGGCATTTTAGTAATCAGTAGAAGGATGGAGCTAAATGAGGCAGTTTTCCAAAAGAAAAGCAGTTAAAATGGAGGTGTTTTTTTAAAGATGTATTTCATTGGATGCTGTCAGCATGAATGTGGATGACCTTAGGGGTGATGCGGTGAGGAAATCTTACCCATCGAATTGGTTTGGAAATGGTCATCGACCGAATCGAATCGGGGGAGTCCGACCGACCGAGTATGATAAATCCGGATACTTCCAGATACGATCTGGTTGGACTCCCATTGACTTCTATGGAAGCCTATGTTCCTAACCGCATCATAACCTTGTCCTCGGTCAGGAAGACACATTCCCGATCTGATTTGGAAGGAGCAAATGCCATTAGGAGGCCTTCCCAGGGGCGTAACATAGGCCCCCGCAGTGCTCGGAGTTCCTGCATGTACGCTAACTGTTCAGCATGTGCCATCAGCGAAGACAGTGATTTACTTTTTAAAGAGGCTCTGCTGATGAATGGATTGTGTCAGTTTCCAGAAATAAGCACGCAGACAGATAGCCCACGAGACTGGTGACACTGGTTTTTGTTAGTTTGAATATTGTGTGCTAACAAGCACAGTCTGCAGGACCAGTTGTTTTACGTTTTTTGTTTGTAAAACACATCTCTAAATAAATGCTTTCAAAATGAATAGTTATACACTTCAGATGTATTTGTCTTGCTTTCATTGTAAAAGATGGGTGTAATTAATGGGTCTTGTTAAAGCGTTATGTTCATCAGCTGCCCAGTCTGGGATCTCTGAATGTCCTGCATACGAAGACTTGACTCAATTAAGAAAACAGACAAGCAGCTGACAGGAGATTTTATTCAAGCTGCTGCATAAATGACACAGGTGGTCCGTGCATAGCAGGGTGCATATTGCTCTGATGCAAGTAAGGAAAACCATCCTCCTGCTCACAGGCTGAGTATGCAGCCATTGTACAGTGCAGTGGGCCCCTCATGCCCCTGGGCACTAGTTCCACTGCACCGGCTCCACCAATGATAGCTGTGCCCCTGAGCCTGGTTAAGTCCTCTAGTGCTCTCACAGCCGGCATTGCATACTGTTTGTTTAAAGATGGCTCAGGCCTTCGATACTTTTATGTAAGGTCACTCCATGTCAACAGGAATGCAGTTTTCCACCTTTAATGTTGGATTCAACAACCTAAGCAATTCCTAGCGCTTTCTTTTATCACATCAGTTGACGCTGAAAACAATGATCTGTATATACTACGGGTGCATTGTGTGCTTTGTGACAGGGAATTGACTAGTAACTTTACCCTTTTGTGATATTCTGATAAAGTTCGGAGGTACTGTCATAGGTTGACATTCAAAGAAGCATCCTGCATTTTGCGTTTTTTGCTGTTTTAGGACCTTTCTTTAATATGTGTCTGCTACTGTTACATGCCCATTCTACTGGGGAAGCTGGGTTTATTTGAAGTGTGTCACATCAGATCTCCCCTACTCTACCCCTCCTTGCACCACCTGACACGTCTTTTACTATACTAAGCGCCCAAAACAAGCCTTTCTAAACTCTGACTCTTCCCCTCCACATCCCTTTTTACTCATCCCAACCCTCCCACTACTCCTATGACCTCCAAAAAGTTAATGTCTAAAGCCTTTACTCTTCTATACCTCCACTATCCTTTTCAATCGAAATAACAGATTAACATGTCCACTTCTCAAATTTCATATTTCACTATAATAATTAACCATTAATCCTTTATGGTTTCCAAAGTATTGCGCTACTCGCCGAAAACGCTTCAACACCCCATTAGAGGTAACACGCGCTATATATCTATATGCAAACCTATGTCCCTCTTCCATCCCCTCTGCTACTCTTCTCATTCCAAATAACTGGCTAACATCCACCAATCAAATTACTTCCATATTTCACTGTACTAATTCAAAACTAATCCTTTAATGGGTTTCGGAGTAGCATGCCACTTGCCAAAAAAAGAAGTGCTTTAACACCCCATTAGGGGTAACAAGCACTACATCAATGCAAACCTTTTTTCCCTCTTCTATCCCTCCGCTATCCATCTCAATCCAAATAACTGACTAATATCCACCACTCAAATTACTTCCATTTTTCACTATGCTAATTCACCACTAATCCTTATGGGTTCTGGAGTAGCGTTTTACTCGCCCAGAAAGTGCTTCAACACCCCATTAGGGGTAACAAGTGCTACATAAATGCAAACCTTTTTTCCCTGTTCTATCCCTCCGCTATCCTTCTCAATTTAAAAAACTGACTAATATCCACCACTCAAATTACTTTCAGATTTCACTATACTAATTCACCACTAATCCCTATGGGTTCCGGAGTAGCGTGCTACTCGCCAAGAAAATGTTTCAACACCCCATTAGGGGTAACAAGCACTATATAAATGCTAAACTTTTTTCCCTTTTTTATCCCTCTGCTATCCTTCACAATCCAAATAACTGACTAATATCCACCACTCAAAATACTTTCATATTTCACTATACTAATTCACCACTAATCTTTAATGGGTTCCGGAGTAGCGTGCTACTCGCCGAAAAAAAGCACTTTAACACCCCATCAGAGGTAACATGCGCTATATAAATGCAAACCCTTTTCCCTCTTCCATCCCTCTGCTATCCTTCTCAATCCAAATAACTGACTAACCTAACCACCACTCAAATTACTTTCATATTTCACTATTCTAACTAAACATTAATCCTTTATGGGTTCTGGGGTAGCGTGCTACTCGCCGAAAAAGCACTTCGACGCATCATCAGGGCTAGTAAGCGCTATATAAAATCAATTACAATACAATATACAGATACAGATCCCCTATGGGTATGTGACATAAGGATAGCCCCCGCAGTCCCCTTGGTGCAGGGGGTCCCTTGAGCTCCAGGTGGCCCCCTCCAGCACTGTGGTCCAGAGCATGGGGGGCCCCCTCCATGTAACATGCAAGTGCCCCCTCAAGTTTCGTTACGCCACTGGGCCTTCCTAACCGCATCGTAATCGGGCCCTAGGTGGAAATGCTTTCCTAACCGCATCGGAATAGGGCCCTAGGTAGTGTGTTGGATGCCTTAGCAAAAAGTCTTATTATTGGCTGTTGTTTAAAAAAATAAATGAAATACAGTCATGGATATGCTTTTGAAATCTGTGGAGTAAATCTCACCGGTTGTATCTTATTTGCAAGTAGCATGTTCCTTCTAGAATGTGCTGTGAGCTTGTGACCTACTGTTTTTACTGGGTTACTGATAAAGAGACAGAACATTTTTTTAAAGTTGTGGAATGATGACACAATTTAAGTAATGGCAAGCTTTAATTTCCAACTCAGAAATATGTAATACACTGTTGTCTAGTATTTAAAAAAAAAAATGAAGCTAGATGTAGTTTCAAACTCCGGTTTCTTTCGCGATTTCTCTGCGATGATCGTGAATGCATTGCGAACACACATAGATAGGATTCTCTTTTTGAAAGAGAGGAAAAGGGTTAACAGATACTAACCATTCAGAAGTGGAGATAGTGTAGTCTAAAATGAAAGGCATGATTTCATTTGCTGCCTTTCTCGTGATCACAGAGTGCACAGTTGAAAAGGTTGCTATTTTATGTTTGCTTTGTATGAGAGTGGAGTACCATTCTTGTGCTTAGTTTTTACAAATCCTTACAGTGTCAAACCTATCCACAAACAGCTAAAACAACAATATAATCTATAAACTGAATTCACTGGTATAAACCTAATTGTGTAATCCTTTATAAAAATTGCATTAGAAATGAATATGTACATGGGAGTTTGCTTTAAAAAAGTGTATCACAGAGATATAGTGAAATATATCAGATACACTGTATCTATTAGAGGGTATGTGTTTAAGAAATTAGTGGTAAATATTTTGGAAAGTAATAGAAAAATGAATTAGTGCCTCTTTATTATATTGTGTACTTTATTGAAAACTAATAGTATAGTGTTGTGGAAAGTTGCAATGAGGAACTAAGAATGATTTAAATGTCTAAACATCATGTGCAGAATAGATACATCTGTTACTTGCATTCTGGGAGTTGTAGTACTTTTAGTAACAATATTAAACAGGAGTAGTGTAGTCACAAATAAAAGATGAGAACATATTGTCCACCTGTATATGAATTAGAAATAAGCAATGCTTGTTAGGTATGTATTGGGAAGTGCTTGCCATTGTGGTTTTTTAAATTATATGATGGCTTTGCATATGCTTAGATGGTGACAAATGGTTCTTGTGGTTGCACATAGCTAAATATACGGTCAGACTTTTGAGTTCACTTAAAGATGAAGTGAGGTATATATTTTTGGAAAGATTGCTGGAAGGTGTACATCGATTAAGAAATTGCATATATGTTTACATGGTGATCTATGTTCAGTAAGGCTGATGACAATTTCACATATATGGTGAGGGTGGTGTTTTTTCTTTAAACATGGTTTGTTTAAAATTGATGAGGATTAATAGTGCAGAATGCCTCGGGATTTCTTGACCTATCTTTATTTCGAGTGTAACTTTTGATGAGTAATGCTAAATATATGTTGCTGGTGATGAGAAGATAGATATAGGGGCCCTCAGGCTCCAAAGTCAGTAAAGGACTTAATTTTGGTAACAAGTTAATGCAAAGACATCCTGTGTCTGTGTGATTTCTTATTTGTCAATTTTCAGGGGGCTTGAAAAATCTGATGCTCCTTAACTCTCTTTGATGAACACACATCTGTTTCACAGCAACAGTGACCCAAGGGTACCCCCTACTTTGTCCTGATGAAAACCCTACTGTAAGGACCCTATTGCCTACATACAATCCCTGGGTCGAAACATCGACCGCTTTATTTTGTGTTTATCTTCTTGTCATGTAGCTCCTATAATGGTTATTCAGGATCTGCACATTTAGACAACATACACTGTAGGATTGGTGGCAGACTGACTCTGAACACCCCCACCGGGTATGTTGGCCTTTTGTACCAACTAACTCACAGTGCCACTAGAACCTCCTCTTACCAATGGAAAGAATAGTTCTTGGCAACTATCGTACATGACAACCCTGATCCCTCAGGACTGTGAAAACAATATACTACTTTTTACTCAGTCACTCATGCCCACTTAGCTTCTTCTCAGAGAGATGCATAGAATAAACAGACTGGGTATTTTCAATAAGTTTTTATCGAACAGTTCGAGTGTAGAATGGATGAGCTGCAATAACCGTTAGACAGTATAAGATATAAATGATTAGCAGTACTATAAAGGTAAATGTATGGTATGACTCTATCATCTTACACTAATCATGAATACATACGAATATATAAAACACATGCTAAAAAGATGCGTACTCCTACGATGCCTTCCTAACTAGATGTACCTACATGTACCTAGCATGTGTATGGGTGTTAAGCCAAGAATCCCTCCAGGATTTAGTAAACCCCAGTAACTGAACTGAGAGACTGTGGGACCCCTTCTTGGTCTCGAGTTGGACACCCCGCGAGGGATGTTAGACTACTGCGAGCTGTAGTGTCTGCATGCAGGAACCTCAGCGTCTCTGGTCAGTGTGTCGGCTGGGAAGTCTCAGTCTCCTCTTCCTATCTTAGCAAGATGTGATATATATATACCGATAGATCTCACCAGGGGTCCTACCTCACTGTATTACTCTGACGGCCTAAGGATGACGTCGGCCATTAACTTTATACATAGATATTTTATAAGCGATGGTCGTCTTGCTGTGCTTCCGAGAATCCTCATGCATACTGTATGAGATTTAGAACTAGGGAAAACCCTTGTTCTGAATGCAGTGTCATATCTAGGTAAAAGGTCAGTCCCTGTAAACAGGTATAAGTGCAATGTAGGGAAGAATATAGGTGAAGAGTAATGAAGTTACCGGAGCCTATATTATGGTACCTATTTGGAATATAACATATTCTTGGACAATAGTTATGCATTCACCCTGTCTCCTCCCTATTATGGTTTTGCAAATAGATTAGCCTTGGATAAGGCTGGATTGGCTTCTGATGATTTGGATGTAAATATTGTTCACTGCCCTCCCTTTCTCACTTACCTTCACACTTGCACATTGCGGCACCTTTCCCTCCCTTCCCTCTGGGGCACCGCTTTATGATTGTATCTAACAAATGTGATGTTTTTGAACATGAGAATCCAGTGTGCAAATATGAATAAATATATTTAGGATGAACATTATCGTTTATAATTTATTTAAAAGTTGATGTTGTGTATATGTCATTTCCAAGTTTGTGTTCACTGGGGCCATTTTTTTCTTGTACCGTACTTTACTCAGGTCCTAGTGATGTGTCTGGGTTTACCCTATCGATCTGTAACCCTACAATCATCCAGGCACTAGAGTTGCACTCATCTATTCATCCAACCACTATCTATGTATATATTAAATTATTGAGCCTTAGCCATGCACTTAACTAATAATTTAGGCACTACTCATGCACTCATCCAAACAACCAAATAGTAGTGATATACTCATGCAAACATGCAGGCAGTATCTATGCAGATAGAGAAGTTCTCATATACTCAGGGAATCATCCAGGCACTAACTGTATCCTCATAGAATCACCTAGGCACTCTCTATTCACCAACTCAATCATGCAGGCAGTATTCATGTATTCTACCACACACAGATGTATTTACAAGCTTTAGTGAGGAGTACGAGGTATTTTTGAACTATCTGATCAATAATATATGCAAGCTTTGACACACTCTTTGCATGTACTTGGAAGAATTAGTGTGCCATATGCTTTGATAGAGATTCATGTGCAGATTGTTATATGCACCATTTCCCAAAATTTAAATCTGATACATTTAAGTAGAAAAGTACTGAGATACTAAATACACTACTCACACAGTAGTGAAAGGCACGCAAATAGTTCTTATGTTGTGTTTTTGGATTCACAGTGTTGAGACACTGTATGCACTTCTACACATGGGGCTAAATTTGCAAGAAAGTAATGCAGCATGTAGCCACAAGCCATTTGACTGCACCCTGCTGCATTACTTACCAAGCAGAGGGATGTTTCATATTTACAACAATATGATGGATACCTATGTTCACCACTGTGCGGGCACACAACTGGCTGCCATGTGCCAACATAGGCACCTTGCACCATTCTGCAAGGGTGCCTGTGTTGCGTGGATGATTGTTTTTGTGCAGTAAGGGACACCTTCCTGTAAAAAAACAATCACATTTCCTTTTTCTATGTGTGCTGCAGAATGCAGCACACATAAAAGGAGGAAAAAACAATGAGAAATAAAAGTATTTCTCCCCGTTGCACCTCCCTACACCTCCCCTGGGAAGGCGTAGGATTCTGAAGCATTCCCAGGTTTATGAATCATTGTAAATCTGGGAATGCGGCAAAATCCATGGGTGTTGCATGAGAACACCCACAGCAAAACTCATGGCATGCTCCTTTCACGCAAAGTGCTGCATGAAAAAGGCCCGTATTTACAAGGCCATGAAAAGCCAAGCAGAGTGGCTTTATGTGGGCTTGTAAATATGGAGCATCACATTACACCGCCGGTGTGTCAAAAAATGTGACGCACTGGAAGGTGTATGGGGCTTGTAAATGCGCCTTCTTGGCTTGATGTTCACTTTAAAATTTACTGCAAAAGGGATAAACTGTTCTTTCACCATATATAAGTGAGAAGTGTGAGATGGTGCAGTTGTGTTGTATGACAGGGTGCTAAAATGTTAAAAAGTAACTTTAAAATAAAGTTTTGAGTTTTGCTTTGTGTTTGGTATATTGAAGTAAGTGCATATAGTAATATATCTAAGTTCATCTATAGATTTAAAAGTGCAACATAACATGAAAACTAACTTTGGCCCTAAAACATAAGACTTTGGGTGGTCCTGACTTTCCCTTTGAGATCCGCTCTGACCTGTCAAAAACCACTTTAGATAGGCAGTGGGAACTAGGTCAGAGGATGGAAAAATTTCGTGCCTTAGGTGCAACAGTGCAGATGAGATTTCCTGCCTTTTTGCGTGTTATGTTTAAGAACAAAATGCACAATATTAGATCTTCTCTTGAGGCGGACGAAATGCTGGAGTCACTAAAGGATCTTTCTCGGGGAGGAGCTGGGACCCCTTAAGGGGAAAAGAGGAGAAGAAATGAAAAGGGAAAAAAAGGGAAAAAAAATACATAGTGGAAGTGGTAGTAAACCCCTAATCAGTTAAGGAATCTAATTAGTTTTACATAACAAATAAGGGGGTAAGGAATAAATTGCTCAAGAATAGGAGAAAAGTAAAAAAAGGAAAGAGAATGAAAGAGGAAGAGGCAAAGGAAATGGAAGGAAAAGGGAAAAGGGAGAATAATGGTCTTGATTTACTGGGTGGTTCCCCTTTTTCTCTCCTTTTTTTTTTTTTTTGTTGAAAGATTGTATCCGTGCACAACTTATTATGTAGTTTGGGTGTGGTAGGAGGGGGAGGGTGGAGGAGGAAGAGGGCGTAAAACTGGCAATACATCTGTCCAGTGTAGGTTGGGTAGGGTTTTCCGGGGGGGGAGGGTGTTGCACAGGGTGGCAAGGGTGAAAATAAAAAGAACCCTCAAATGTCCGAGCCCAAAAGAAACTTTAATGTAAACAGCTTAAGATATCGATCAGCATTTTTTGTCCTATGCCCTAAAAAAGGTAGAGAAAGTTGTGACAACAAGGTTGTAGGGAACTTGAAAGAGGCAGGGGGAGGTGATGACTGTGTGAGGAAATGTCTCAGTTAAATATTTTATCCTGGAATGTCAATGGCCTGCGTACCGGGAGTAGGAGAGCAAAGATCTTTCAATATTTGAAAGACTCCCAGGTGCAGGTCATAGTCATTCAGGAGTCACACCCCCTCAAGGGTGAAACAACAGAGATTTTGAAAAAGGAAAAATGGGTGGACAACTTTATTTGTACAGACCAATCAGCAAACATTAAGGGGGTGCTCTTAATCTTTAAAAAACAAGCAAAGGCACAAATTATGGAGTATAGGGAAGATGGGAGCGGTAGGTGGCTCATTGTAAGGCTTAGGCTAGACGGCCTTCTTCTCACCTTGGTCGGGTATTACGGTCCAAATCAGGATGATCCCTCTCATATAAACAACATACGAGATAACTTATTGGCTTTTCATGACCCAGTTATTTGGATGGGGGATTTTAACATAGTCTTAAACCCAAATCTAGATAAGTCTGATAAATCCAGAGCTTGTGTCCTGTCTAGATCTAGACAGGAACTTCTAACAGCAATGTCACAACTGGGGCTAGCAGACGTCTGGAGGGAAAGGGCAGGGGATACACTGGGGGTTTCTTTTCGAAACCTTAAATATAATCATGTGTCTAGGATAGATTATGTTTTTTTTAGTTATAGTCTGAAAGAGTTATTGAAAGACATTTCTTACCTTCCCTCACACCTCTCCGACCATTCGGCCATCTCATTTATATTGAAGCCTGAACACAATTATAGTCACACTTCTTGGTCATTTGATCGTACCATTCTTTTAGAA
Source organism: Triturus cristatus (assembly GCF_964204655.1). Taxonomy (NCBI): domain Eukaryota; kingdom Metazoa; phylum Chordata; class Amphibia; order Caudata; family Salamandridae; genus Triturus; species Triturus cristatus. The sequence continues at coordinate 1,226,729,998 of NC_140590.1, read as the reverse complement.
AATGAGGAAGTTAACTTTTTACGATCAGAGACCCAATATTTTTTGGAGGTAAATATAAATTCTACGGAAATCCACATTATGTGGGACGCTTTAAAAGCCTTCTGGAGGGGGAGTATTACGAACAGAGCTTCTTTTAGAAGGAAGAAATATAGGGAATGTATTGATAACCTGGAAGGGGAAATGAAGATCATAGAAAACACCCTGGACCCCCGAACCAGATCAGGTGTAGACTACGATAGATACAGAGAGTTAAAGTTACAACTAGATAGCATATTACAAGCTAGGGTATCTAGAAAGTGGGAGGCGAGTAAAATCTCTCATTTTGAGTTTGGCGATGCGGCTGGAAAAATTCTTGCTTGGAAAATAAATCCGACCAAGTTCGAAATTACATCAGAGAGATTAGGGTGGAGGGAGAAGTCGCTCCCCGAACCACAAAGGACGAAATAGGAGGTGCCTTCCGGGATTTCTTTCAGGAAATCTATAAATAAGATACCCGGGAGGATAAGGCAGGGAGGGAGGCCTGGTTAGATCAAATTTCCTTGCCAAAGTTATCCCCAGGGCATAGTAGGACGTTGGAGAAAGAGATCTCCGTTGATGAAATTAGGAAGGCTTTGGGGCAAATAAAACAGGGGAAGGCAGCAGGCCCTGATGGGTTACCAGGGGAATTTTATAGGGCCCTTAAAGAGGAGATCGCCCCGGTTTTGGCCTCTGTCTTCAATAACATCCTTTTGGAGGGCAGAGACCCTCCAAAGTCTTGGAACGATGCCACGGTGGTCTTAATACCTAAACCAGGGAAAGATCTGAAAGAGTGTGGGTCATATCGCCCAATTTCGCTCCTCAACAGCGACTATAAAATCTTTGTTGCTATTATGACAACTAGGTTGGGGAAGGTGATAAGCTCTATAATTCATGAAGATCAAAAGGGCTTCATGAAGGGTAGACATTTAGCTGACCTCACGCAAGATCTGGTAGGGGCGATCGATATCGCCACCACTTTTTCTCTGCCACTGGCTGCCTTTACGCTGGACGCAACGAAAGCCTTTGATAGGGTAAATTGGTCCTATTTGGTTGCAGTCATGAAGAAATTCAATTTGCCCAAAAATTTCTGCCGTATGATCTTACTCATATATAAGGCCCCGACAGCAAGGCTCTATGTAAATAACAGAGCCATTTGAAATTTCGAGAGGCACAAGGCAGGGCTGCCCGCTTTCCACCCGCCTTTTTAACCTCTATATTGAACCTTTTGCACAGATTCTTAGAGAGGAGGCTACTATACCATCATTTAGCTTTGGAGGGTGGGAAAAGCGGGTTGCCCTATATGCCGATGATATCCTCATTATGACTTCAAATCTAGATCTGGCTCTTCCTTCAGTGTTCAGGAAGGCAGAAGAGTTTGGTAAATTCTCTGGATATAATATAAACTCAGAGAAAACAGAAATTATGGCCTGGAATTCCCCTAACACTCAGGTGGAAGTAGTATCCTGGCATTAGAATAACCCAAGATATAAGTAAAATCACCACTCACAATCTCGAGCAAATATATAAGGAATATCATAAACAACTAAAGGCATGGAACCATCTCCCGCTATCTATTTTTGGGAGGACAAACCTTCTAAAAATGTCTATCCTACCTAAATACACTTTTTTGTTTAACTCTATCCCTATGGCCTTTGATGTCAAACAAATATCCAAATGTCAACAAGGAATTAACTCTTTTATTTGGAAGTATGGAGCCACGAGATTGGCTTGGAAAAAGTTGAGGAGAAGGAGAGATAAAGGAGGTTTAACGTCACCAGACATCCAATACTATGCTTGGGCATTCCAATTATCCTATTCGAGAATGCTCTTAAAATCACCAATGCACAACCCTAGGGGGAGGATGTTTCGAGCTATGTTAGAGGGGTCTGATCTTCCATCTGACGGCTTCCTGTTTAAGTTTGGAGATCAGAAATTTAAAAAAAAAATTTTTTTAAAAACTCTCCAATCATTGGCTAGGAGTTGGTCCACAATCAGAAAACGAACAGGGTTGTGTTATTTTTCCAACCTAGCACCCATGTGGGACTCGCCAGGCACTCCTTTGTGTCTTAAAGACAGACTGGCAGGTCCAATAAAAGAAGCCGGAATCGTGAATTGGGGAGAGCTGATTGCAGGTGGCTCAATGATACTTTGGGAGGCTTTGCGGGAGAAAGTCGGGCCAGGATTATCTCGCTTTAAATATATGCAGCTGACTAGCTGGGCTCAGATTTTGACAAGAAAGGGAGTCCCCCTGGGAAACTATAGCAATTTAGAAAATCTTTTGGTGACAAGGCCAGGGGGGGAAAGGAGGTTGCATGCTGGTACTGGGCGATCCTGGAGGATATCGACGACGATACCAACCTCCCTGTGGTGTTATGGGGCAGTAATGTCGGCGAACAGTGCCAGCAGCTGTGGCTGAACTCTTTCAGCCTACTATATAAAATTGTGAAGCCAGCCTGGCTGAGGCGGAACCATCTATATACTTTACATCGAGCATATCTGTCTCCCCAAAAGTTAAGCAAATACCAGCATGGGAAAAAATGCGATCTGGTAGAAGCCTCAAATGTGCATATGTTTAAAGAGTGCCCAGTCATTAGCTATTTTTGGGAAGAGGTGATGGAAGCGCTCTCCTCTATTCTAAACATTACACTTAGCATCAATCTCCCCTTGATTATCTTTGGGATTGAAGAAAAGATCTTAGGGCATGCCAGATCCTTCTTGTTTTTTGCGATTCTAATGGCAAGGAGACAGATCTGTAGATTTTGGGTGGATACAGCCCCTCCAACATATATGGGATGGCTATCATCCCTATATGAAGTTTCTAAAGTAGACCTGGCGAGACCCTGTAGCAATAAAAAGAAAATTGCTTTTTGGGATTATCTGAAACAGTGGAAGTAGGCTCCCGGGTTTTTTTTCTTTTCCCCGGGTCCTATGATTATGCCAGCTTCCCTGCTCCATGGATCTACAACAAGGGTCTTTTTTGATTTCCTGGTCCAAACAGGCTGAAATATGCCTAGATGGAGTTTTTGAAGGTCGCCCTCTTTGTGTGCGGTTCTCTCCTTCTTCTGCCAACTTGTTATATGTCTCTTTTGTGCTAATGTCCATAGCACATCGATGGTGGGCAGGACAAGATAGCACAATGTGGTGGTCGGCGGTTTCCTTTTTTCACACATAAGAGTTCGGCAAATGAGGACACAAATAAATAAATAACATGAAAATTGGTTTTGTATTATGTGTAAGTCAGTAGTAAAGTAGTTGGTATGTTGGCTAGGGTATTTTTTTTTTACAGAACAATATCTACATAACTACACATAGTTAGAATGCCTACAAAAGCTTGGATGAAAAAGCAACAGAAACAGCTACAGTTTATCTGCAGAAACAAGTTACAAAAGGGGCAAAGGCAGAAAAAGTGGTCAGTTGCAAAGATTACAAAGAGCCAGGATGGTTAGAAGTAGAGTGATTGTAAATCTACTGAGAAATTTGAAGAAGTTTAGAAGAAGGAGAGGTGCACTGAAACAGAAAGAGTGAGTTGAGAGAGTAGTTGATAAGGCCTTTACTTTGAAGAGGAAGATTTTCATTTTAATTCTAAATCGAATGAAAACTCTTGACAAAATGGTGTTGAGCATGAGGAGACAAAACCAGAAGAAAAGATTACTGAATAGAAGTAACCTTTGTACAGTGTTTAATGGAGAATGGATACATACTTTTAGTAAAGAGACTTACTTTAATGAAGAAAGCTATCTGCAGGAGAACAGATTAGTTTGTGCAATTTATGAAAGAGGATGATGTTAAGAAATTAAGAATGGCAGTCCTATAGTGAAAGAGATGATGATACCTAGAAATGTAGAACAAGTTATTGGAGTAGAGGTACAAGGAAGGCGAAGTCAGGTGCCTGTATAGAAATGGAATTGTAGTAGTGTTTGTAGTTCAACAACAATCCATTGATTTATTAAGGAAATCTCTACATATCTCTCCAAGGCAAAGTTTAATATACAAAATATGTACTTTATAAGGATTGGGTTCTTGCAAGGTTGGATAACAAACAAATGTGCTTGGATAATCACTAGTTAGCTGTACACCACTCAACAATGCAAACTTTAGTTAGGAGACTGTACTATGCGAACACTCCTGCTTTATGTCTGGAAGAAATGAATAGAGCACTTTTGCATGGTAACGTGGCAGACATAGAAAAGGTTAGTGATGATGTGCTGTTTCGTTTCTTTGGTCCTGAGCAGGATTCTAGGGAAAATGAAGAGTTGTTAAGAGGAGGAGTTGCAGAACAATACACAGATATTACAGTTGATAGTTTTGAAAAAGAGATTACAAATTTAAACACAGTATGGTCTCAAAAACTAGAGAATGTTTGTATATGTTGTCGATGCACTCACTAGAAGATTCAAACACAGAGGTGCCAATTCCGATCCGGTAAAAAAATTCCCCGTCCGACTCGTATCCGGATTTTTTTCCGTCCGAATCGTCAAAGTAGCGTACAAACTGCCAAGTACGATTCGAACGGAAAAAAGTCCATACGAATCGCATTGGGAAGATTTCCCCACACGTCCTCGGGTCGGGAAAAGTCACCGACACGTCCCCGGTCGAAAAACCCACCGTGCGGAAAAATAAAGTCCGACAGCGCAAGTACGATCCCTCCCGTCCTCCCCATTTCACAACCGTACGCAAAAAACACCGTCCGAACCGAACTCCCATAGCAACCATGGAGACATGTGCCCGCATACGCGCCGAACACCCCACCACCCCCCCGCCCGCGTATGTACGCACCGAACCCCCACCCCAGCAGTGTATGTACGCCCCGAACCCCCACCCGTGTATGTACGCCCCCGAACCCCCACCCGTGTATGTACGCACCGAACCCCCACCCGTGTATGAACGGACCGAACCCCCCCAGCCGTGTATGTACGCACCGAACCCCCCCCCAGCCGTGTATGTACACACCGAACCCCCACCCGTGTATGTACGCACCGAACCCCCACCCGTGTATGTAGGCCCTGAACCCCCACCCCAGCAGTGTATGTATGCCCGAACCCCCACCCGTGTATGTACGCACCTAACCCCCACCCCAGCACTGTATGTACGCACCAAACCCCCAGCCGTGTATGTACGCATCGAACCCCCACCCCAGCAGTGTATGTACGCCCCGAACCCCCACCCGTGTATGTACGCACCAAACCCCCACCCGTGTATGTACGCATCGAACCCCCACCCCAGCAGTGTATGTATGCCCCGAACCCCCACCCGTGTATGTACGCACCAAACCCCCACCCCAGCACTGTATGTACGCACCGAACCCCCAGCCGTGTATGTACGCATCGAACCCCCACCCCAGCAGTGTATGTACGCCCCGAACCCCCACCCGTGTATGTACGCACCAAACCCCCACCCGTGTATGTACGCATCGAACCCCCACCCCAGCAGTGTATGTACGCCCCGAACCCCCACCCGTGTATGTACGCACCAAACCCCCACCCGTGTATGTACGCATCGAACCCCCACCCCAGCAGTGTATGTACGCACCGAACACCCCCCCCCAGCCGTGTATGTACGCACCAAACCACCACCCGTGTATGTACGGCCGTACCCACACCCCACCAGGGAATGTACGGACCGTACCCCCACCAGTGCATGTACGGACCGTACTGACGCCAAAAACACACGTACTGAACCAGGACAAACCATATTTACACAAGGAGAGTCAATTAGAGTTTCCCCACACCACCAAACATGCCCAACAACTCCACAAACATCACATACACTGACCTGCAACTGCCAAACTGCCAAACAGAGGCCCAAAACTCAATCACTCCTCATAACACACCCACACAAATTTCAAACACAGCCACACCCACAAATGGACCAATAAAAATGGACCACACACACAAACCATGAGCCTTTGCAACAGACCCACTGCTGCCAGAGCCCACAGATGACCCACACCACCATACTTGAACCTCACACTTGCATACCTTCACACAACCACCTACACAAACACCCCCTCATCACATTCACACACACACCTCCACTACCACACCCACACACCCACAGCCATCCACACCCACACCCCCACAACCATCCACACCCACACCCCACGCCATGTCCACCACCAAGAATCCAAAGTTCACAAAGGAGGAGCTGGAGATCCTTGTCGACGAAATCCTCAGAGTCGAGCCACAGCTCTTTGGGACATTGGTCAGACAGACCAGCATATCCGAAAAAACGGCCATGTGGCAGAGGATTGTCGATTCTGTGAATGCTGTTGGGACCACCAGAAGGACCAGGCACGAGTGCCAATCCAGGTGGTACGATCTGCGGAGGACGGTCAAGAGGAAGATGACTGACAATCACAACCAGGGGAACATCACTGGAGGAGGGCCGCCCCCCAGACCGGTACAATACCATCCCTGGGAGGAGAAGGTGATGTCCACGCTGGCGGTGGAGGGACTACACGGACTGCCAGGACTCCCAGACCCTGGTGAGTACACAAACAACTCACCTCACATGGGGGGGATGCCATACACAATCAATCATGCATGCCACTCCCCCCAAGCCACCACCGGACACAACAACACTCCACAAACACACACATGCCACTAGCGCCTCCATGCCCCATGCATCAATCAGGGCCATGCCAAGTCACAGGCCACACAAAACACCAACACAACACAGGATGTGGTCGATGCTGGGAGTGGGGGCATCAAAACTAACATTGAGCAACTCAAAAGCACACAACAATGCCCTCAGCCCATATGGCCCAGGGCACAGCCATACAAACTGTGTGTACCCACACAGTACTGTCTTGCCTGCAAATGGTGGCTGCCATGCAGGATGACATGGGTCTGAAGGCACAATTTGCACATAACAGCAGACAATGAAGATGCATCGCTCTGATAGAGTCTCAGCACACACCGCCACAGCAGCAGCCTACACTCAGACACACTGCCCAATGGGTGCCCGGAGAACAGGAACTAACTCACATGAACAAGCCAATGGCCATTCAAAGACCGGCTAACTGTGTGTGCCCAGGAAGCTGGCCTGAGGTGACAGAGGGTGACAAATAGAGGGAGGGAGAGGGGGAATGAGAGGGAAGGAGACAGAGGGGGACACAGGGAGACAGACAGAGGGAGGGAGTAGGGTGACAGAGGTAGACCGACAGAGGGAGGAGGGTGACAGAGGGAGGGAGGAAGGGAGACACAGGGAGACTAAATCACCCTTGGGTGGTGTGGCCATGTCCACTCGTCAGCCGGTGGACTGTGTGCATGCAGACAAGGTCTGGCAGTGCCTCAAACACCCCCTACCGTAGATGAAGACCGGTCCATGTGTCAATCTGTGCACGAGTCCATCCGTGCTGCAGGCACAGACCTAACCACACACCCAGTATACCCACCCACTGTGTCGGTAAGAACCCTGTCACAAATGCTTCAGTCACCTACCTGCAACATCAAATTGCCTTGGCAAAACACCATTTGGCCACGTACAGTGCAACACGTAAGGCGCCTCTGCATGGCTCGCTATGCCCGCACAGCACTCTGCTGACTGTGTACCCAAATAGATGCATCAACTAAGATTGTGTCACACATGCGTAAAGCCCTGACAGCTGTGGCCAAGGGACATAGCCATGCACAAGTGCACTGTGAGAGGAATGCAGGACAGATCCAACTACCCAGAGGAAGAGTGCCAAATCAGAAATGCATGAAACATGGATGCCACATGTAACACTGTTAACATTGTCTCTCTCACACACAGGTCAATGTCGACGAACACCCCCCAACACTGGGGGGGAAGTCTCACAGGACCAGGCTCCGCGGGATGAGGACCCCACCGCCAGCGATGACTCTCACCACTCCGTGGATGACCCAGACCAACCTGGCCCCTCTGGTGTCCAACCACCTGCAGCACCTGCGTCAGGTACAACTGTGCCAACCACCACCCCCATTCCTGCCACATCCCAGGAGACGTCCAGGAGCCCTGCCCGCACACGACCACCCAGCCAGTCTGCCCAGGAGGGACACGGTCCTCCGGGCACCCAGGAGGAGGCAGGCGGCAACGCAGATGCCATCCCTCAGGGGTCCCGGAGACCCGATGCGCCCACAACGGCAGGCCTGGTGCACGTGGGCAGGGGTGGCGGGAGTGGAGGACGGCGGAGGCACGAACCTGACCAGGCAGCTCAGGACCCGGTAGTGTCCCAGGTCAGCAACATCCTGGATACATACCGGCGTGACACCAGGGGCATGGACCAGATTGCGTCCACCCTCAATGACATCAAGGGGACCCTCCAGGAGATGAAGACCCTGCAGGCCCAGCAACATGCCTGTCAACTGCAACACCAAGGAAGGATGGAGGATAGACAGGCTGAGCTCGTGGCGGTGCAAACCCAAATGACCGGTGTACTCCGTCAGATTGCCGAGAACATGGGCAACCCTCCCTGTGGCACCAGGCGAAGGCCATTACCAGACACAGGGAGGGATCAGGAGGAGGAGGATTCATCCGACGGAGCGTCACAGACATCGTCACGGCCTCCTTCCGAGGGTCCCCGCAGGAAGGTGGGTCGTCCACGAAAAAGACTGTGAGAGTCAGCAGAACATCACCATCTCCCAGGTCACCTGGCCTGGCACCTGGCCCTCTGGCCCAATAGCAGCACATGACATTCTCTGCCACATGGACTTGCTGGTCACTGTCTGACCTATGTTGACGAAGACTGTGGCATGGACTCTGACATTTTGCTACGGCAAGGATACCAACTCCCCCAATGAACTTTGGATTCTACATAGGCCTGGGCGAAGCACTACGCTACGCTCGCGTAGTTTGCGAAGTTCGCGCTACTTCGCGCTACGCGAACTGCACGTAGCACAGTGCGAACACGCGTAGCGTAGTGTTGCGTAGTGCTGCGGTCATTTTTTGCTTGCTCGCGGTCCTCAACGTCAAGTTGGCGACCGCGAGCAAGCAAAATGACATCCTGGCGAGACTTTTTCCTTGTTCGCGATCGCGAGCATGGAAAATAAACCTCCCGGCGAGATTCCCAACGCGAGAAGGTCAGGTTTCTCATTGCGAGGGGTCGCGTATGCTCGCGACCGCTCGCGATGAGAAACTACCAGTTCGCGTTGAGAAAGCTGCAGCTCGAGTAAAAATCTACTCGAGCAGCAGAAAACTACAGCTTGCACTGTGCAAGATGCCATTTTCAATGATTGCACAGTGCCGGTTGCTTGTCCGCACTGTGCAATCATTGAAAACAACATCTTGCACAGTGCGAACATGTTACTTCGCAGTTCGCGAAGTGCTACGCGTAGCTAGCGTAGTGCGAACTTCACTTTGCGTAGCTTCGCGAAGTGCTACTTCGCGAACTACGCCCACCCTTAATTCTACACTCCCGCTGTGCACATCTTGTCATCCCCACAAACCCGTACCCCACCACAAATAAATTAATCACACTTACAAGATGATGCCGTGATTCTGCATTATTACAATACATGTGTGTGTCGTAAAGTCAAAGCATGCCTGATCTCAGAATTAACTCCAACCATCCAAACCGTGGGGCCGCAGTCTTGCCCAGGACACACATGGGTCCCAATGTATCATCTGATACAGACATGGAGTACCATACTCACCTGTGCTGGGCCCAACCAGCTGAGTGGTTCCCGCACAACTGTGGCTACAGACACATTCAGGGGAGCAACAGTCATGCGCAGAGGTCAGGGATCATGTGGAGTGACCTGGCTTGCCGCTCCCAGGTATGTCTAGACATGTGTCCCTACCATGTCCTTCATGCTTGCATCAGGCAGATGTTGAGAATGGTGGCTAGGCCAAGGTTAGATGCATGGAGATGCCAGAATGGAGTTTTGGATCACAGTGCCACATGGTTGTGTTGGGGTTGTGGGCTGCATCATGAGTGTGGGCGTGGATCGAGAAGGTCATCCTGCAGCTGGCTGTGAATCATTCCCCCCATCCCGTTTGGACGTTGATGTGGCCTGGTTGCCCGATGCAGTAGCAGAGCTGTGCAGATGCACTCCGGATATGGACAAGTATCATGGGAGTCGTAAGGCACATGTCCGTAGACTGCAGGGTAGGATTCAACACGGATGTTGTAGTTGCCCTGGGGGATGGTCTCTCTTGCCTTGAGGTGGATGGAACTGTGCATCTTGTGCATAATACAGTTCCCACTCCCTGACAAACCGCTAGCATCTTGTCACTCTACACATAGACACATATGCACCACCTCTGAAAACTATGCCAGACATGCCGCACGCACAGTGGCAACAGGCCACCATTGACAGGGAAGAGGCACCTTGAAGACAGAGGGACAAATTTATTAGTCATGTGTGTTGGAATGACAATGATACACTGTCAACACATACACAGGTCATGTGGATGAACATGTGGGAGCAACACTGGCACCCCCCATTGCAACACAGATGCTGGTATTCCATTGAACTGGCACACAAGTGACGGATAACAGCTAAACACCCCCTGCTGCCACGGAGAGGCTGCTATACACCATTGAGGCCCTGATGGGGCAATCACACACCATGTCAACCCGGTGCAACCTGTATGTTTCCGAGGTCAGTGTTACACACATTGATGGCCTCATCACAATCCCCAATCCCCTGACACATGACAGTCACCAAGTCTGACCATGGCTCCAGGTGAAGCCTGCCCCATGTCATGTTCCCCATGTAGGATCCACATGTATGCAAATTGACCACACATGAACCGGAGAAGTGCACACAGACTACAAACAATTCACACACCCAAAACGCCGTGAGGCATCCCTTACCCTAAGGAGATTTCCAAACTTGCCCGTGCATGTGACGCAGAATCAACACATGTTGCTGTGTTCATGAGGAGTAGCAGGAGCACAACAATGCCACCAGCAGACAGCATGCCCATGGACCTGTGGAAGAGAGACACACAAGGAGTCAGCCCAAAGGAGCACATCCGCAAGCATGTACTCAACACGTATCATGTTGTCAACATGACAGGTGACAATGATGACCCTCGGACAACATCCTTCCATTGCGCCATCACTCGAGTGACACTTCAATACACACCACTGACTCACTTGGCAGACATGCAGATGGACACACACATTGCAACACATGCCACACACGGCCCAATGCGTGCACACTCAGACACTGGAACTCACCACTAAGCAAAGAAGTTGCGTATGAGCCGACTCCGCATGTCCTCCACAGCCTCCTCCTCCTCCACATCACTTGCCCCGTCACCAAGGCCTTCATCCTCCACGGGTGGATGGTCCTGGTCATCTTGATCCAGTATGAGTGGAACAGCTTCCTCCACTGCCATGTTGTGCAGCATGCAGCAGACGATGATGATCTTGCACACCTTCACCGGGGCATATGGGAGTGCTCCGCCGGTCTTGTGGAGGCACCGGAATCGGCTCTTCAGAAGTCCAAACGTCCTCTCAATGACTCTCCTGGTCCGCCCATGGGCGTTGTTGTAGCGGTGCTCGGCAGCCGTGCTGGGGTTGCGGACAGGCGTCATCAGCCATGGCATGTTGGGATAGCCAGCGTCCCCTACAAGGAAACATCATGGACAGAAGTGTGTCAGCACAGGCAGTGAGATTGGAAGATGACGCCAAACACTGAACTGCCAGAGTCTACCCACCAACAATACATGCTCGCTCATTCCGCAGCTGCAGCATCATTTCAGGCAGCCTGCTACGCCTCATGATGAAGGCATCGTGTGCTGATCCTGGAAAGCGAACACAGACATGTGAAATCACCATGTTGGACAGACACACCACAAGGGCATTAATGGAGTGATAATGTTTGCGATTCCTATACACCACCTCCTGTGCCTGTGGTGGTACCAACGCAACATGTGTCCCATCTATGGACCCAATGACATGGGGCATCCCTCCCAGGGCATAGAACTCACGCTTGACATCTGTCAACTGCTCACGAATTGGGAATTTAATGTACTCATCCAGGTGAACCAACATGGCCTCTAAGAAATCATGCAGAACACGGCTGAACATCGTCTGGGACATGCCCCCGACATCAGCAATGGTATGTTGGAACGTACCCGTGGCAAGGAAATGTAGGGCTGCCATCACCTTCAACTTGGGTGTCAGTGCACTGGGATACCTGTGGCGCGGGAGGAGTTGTGCTTCCAGCCGGCCAGTCAACTCATCAATCAACCGTTGGCTGAATCTGTAGCGGCGTATACAGTCCCGTTCATGCAGGGCAGCCATGTCTGGCATACGTCGAGGGAGAGGCGGAGCCCTGCAGTGAAATGGAAGGAACACCGAAGAGTGAGCACTGTACAACGACATTGTCAATGCACTGAGCACATGTTACACAGCCAATACACATATGCCACATTCTGAGTCAGGTCTGTGCCACATTTCCTGGACACGTACGCCAGTCAGGTGACACTCCTACCAAGGGACAGCCACTAACGGAGTGGGGCAAGCTCACGATGACATGGCATGAGACTAGCTGTGGGCCAGTGTAAGTGAACATGCACACGCATCACAGGATTCACAGACATCCACACATGTGCAGAAGTAGTATGCGTATGGTACAGACAGGTTGGTGGATGCGATATGCACTGGTCACATGTCATAGGAATAGGACAGGCCACACACATTGCCTTGGAGGAGTACATGTCGAGACAGAACATACATAGAGAGCATGTGGATATGTACTTGTGTTGATACTCCGTGTAGTTGCATACATACACACCTCATGGCAGATCACATATGTGGGCTGGTGTGCGGAACAGTGTGCCATGGCCATCTACACACAGACACATGTTGGCAGCAGCAACTGCTGATGCATTGGACCACACACCTACAGCAAAATCATGGAAACACATGCCACACACATGACATGGTTGCAGCGTGCAACGCAGCCATACACATGTCATGTGTAATATTCCGTGTTCCTGGCATCAGGGGACAGGTGCGGGTGTCCGTGACTGGGACATGCAAGTGACTCATGGCTCCACTAGTGTGTACGACATGCACACATGTCAAAGGAGTGCAGGGGATGTGTGGTACAATGCGCACCATCACACATGACATGTGTACACAGCTCATTGTACATGTGCTTTGCCCACACCTCAGGGGTATAGTGCCACATCACATCCTGACACACCTGTGTCACACACATGTGGTATTGCACAGACAATGCATTGGTGTCCACCCTTGGCAAAATCTGACCGCTCCATTCCTGTCTGTGTGCCGCCTGTCACCACTGACAGGTGTGAAACGCACCGTACATATGCTCTGAGTGCGTGTATAGGGTCCCTGGGCCAATATGGCCGCTGGCGTATGCGTACGCCACAGTAGTACGGACCGTACAAGCGCTTGTACAGTCCGTACTACTGTGGCGTACGCATACGCCCGCACCCATATTGTGATCCGGACCGTACAAGCGCTTGTACAGTCCGTACTACTGTGGCGTACGCATACGCCCGCACCCATATTGTGATCCGGACCGTACAAGCGCGTGTACAGTCCGTACTACTGTGGCGTACGCATACGCCCGCACCCATATTGTGATCCGGACCGTACAAGCGCTTGTACAGTCCGTACTACTGTGGCGTACGCATACGCCCGCACCCATATTGTGATCCGGACCGTACAAGCGCGTGTACAGTCCGTACTACTGTGGCGTACGCATACGCCAGCGCCCATATTGTGATCCGGACCGTACAAGCGCGTGTACAGTCCGTACTACTGTGGCGTACGCATACGCCAGCGCCCATATTGTGATCCGGACCGTACAAGCGCGTGTACGGTCCGTATCACTGCTTGTGGGGTGCCCTAGGGCGTGGAACGCACCGTACCTGTGTGTAAATGTATGAAAACACATAGGGGACACATGAGGGACAAGTATAAGGGCCTAAATGCATGATGGTTGCCATGGAGACTGAGTTAGATTTTTAAATTTGAGCACCAGGTGCCCAGCAGAAGTCAGTTTGAAAGAATCTACATTGTTGCAATGTGGATGTTGACTTGACATCATCATCAAAACTGAAACCATGCAAAGCCACACACTGGGGTAGGTTTGAAGGGATTGGATGAAACGTAGGATGCAAATGTGACTGACCAATCAATCTGTACTCCTATACATGAACAGGCCAGCCAGGCATATATAAGGCAGCCAGGTCCCATGAGAGAGCACTTGCCTGCACATCCATTCATCCATGACCACTGCTGCTGATAGTGATTCCTCTGGCACCATGTCCAGGACTGTGGAGAGGTCACAGCCATTCACCCAGGAGGAGAACCTTGCCCTGATAGATGTGATCCTCCCACAGTTCCAGAGCCTGTATGGTCGACCAGGGGTTCAGGTGAGTGCAGACTCCACTAGCTTAGACTGTGCCCCTTTTGTGTGCCAGTGACTTCTGGCATTGTGTCCATGTGTGACAGACATGCACTGTTGTTTGGAGTGGGTCCCAGGGTGTGGAAGGCCTCATGTCACCCATGCAGAGCATGCTGTGTTTCCTGTGTGCATTCCTCACTTGCATAGTGCCTACTGTGACAATGAATGCAAGGTGCATGCCACATTCTGCCTGCATACTCCTCCTGGGGATGTTGTTTCCACAGTCCTGATGTGATCCTGTGTTCCCCCCAGTGTGACAGGTGTCAGTACCCATGGATGTGTGTTTGTTCAGTGTACCTGTGCTGTGAGTGTCCAAAGGCCGTGTTCGTCCCCTGCACATTGGTGTGTGTGTAAGTCCCCTGTCATGTGGGTGAGTGCATATGGGGAGTGTTGCACACAAGCAGCATGAGGGATGGATATAGCCTGGCCATCCGATGTGAGCAGGGAGCAGTGCTGTGTGCATGCCGTGCTGAGCCAGCCCCACACCTGTGACACCCCCGTCTACTGGCACATGGGCAGAGTGAGGTGTGTACCCGCAGTTGGCAATGCCATGTGATTGTCCTGTACCTGTGTGTGTCTGTGTACTCTGCTGAGGTAGCATCAGTGTGCTGGGGCAGGTGACTGCTGTGAGGTGCTGTACATAATCCTGGTGTAGCCTGTGAGGCACAGTGTGATCCCTGGTCAGTGAGTGTGTGGTACCCCTCATGCCACCCGTGTACTTTCAATGGCACGTAGTGCATTTGGCCTTCCACAGTGGATAATGTCCCTATGACAAAGGTGCAATTAGTTGCATGCATACCATGGCCTGTTCATAAAGAGGATTGTTCTATATGTGTGTGTCTCTGTGTCTTTGCTCATGTGGATTAATGTATTCTCACTTTTGCATCCTCACAGGTAGGCGCCATTGCCAAGGGGGAGATCTGGAGGGAAGCAGTCAGTGCCGTGAGGGGTACAGAGGGTCGGAGGCGGAGCCTGTCTCAGGTGAGGAAACGCTGGCAGGACATCCGGTGCTGGACGAGGAGGATTGCACGGGTCCTGCTGGGGGACTCACCTGTGAGCCGTAAGAACCGTGGGCGCCGTCGTCTGACCCACATCCAGAAGCGTGTGCTGGCGGTGGTCTTCCCCGATATGGACAGGCGCCTACAGGAGAAGCAGCAGCAGGAAGGGGGTAGGTACATGTGTGTCAGTTGTGTGTCCCCAGCCAATGTAAGTGTGCAGTTGCATGGATACACTGCCAGGGTTTGATTGTGCAGTGCGTCAACTTCTCCCCAAAGTAGCACAGTGCTGTTCTCACTCCCTCCCTTCCCCTCCTTGCCATGTGTTCCCTGGTCTGTCTGTAGCCACTCTTGCACAAGGTTATTTAGGCAGGCAGTTCATGCAGGTGCCCAATGCTAGCAGCATCATGTGTGGGGGTGATGTGCCACAGGTATGGGGACCTTGCGTGTGCCCTGGCCAATTTCAGTCATTGTGGTGTCCATGTCACTTGGCACTGATTGTGAATCACGACATAGGGGTGTGTCTCCAAAATGTACAGCCTTCCAGCATGCATGTCCAATTGTGTGCCCTCTGACATAATGTGCCTGAGTGGGAGGCCTGCTAAGTGCAGGGACGGTTGCTTAATTTGCAGTCATGTCCATCCTGGACCATGGAGGAGTGTGGGCACTACTGTGCCCTGGGGCACCTCTTCCTAGGTATCATGTGCGTCATCCAACAATATGGCCATTCACTGTGTCTTCGCCATGGGTTGGGTAGGGTGGCATTGTACCCTGGGCTCAACTGTTAGGACCTATAGGTTGCTACATGTGTCCACTGTACAGGGGGACCCATTTTGCTTGTGCATACTCACAGTGGGCATTACCTGTGTGTGTTGTTGAGACAATCTGATGATGTTTGCCTGTCAATGATGTGTGGACATGCGCACCAGGGGCTGTGTGTGTACAGTCATGAATTAGTGGAGGCCATGTGTTTTCATCCCAGAGTAAGAGGTGTACATACTTTCTCCGTCTCAATGAGATTGTCTCAGGTGTGGGTGGTTTGTGCGTACAAGGCCTACATGTCAGAAGCTTCATCCTCCTTGCTGGGTTTAGCCTGTGTGTGATGTTTGACTGGACATACGCTCAAGGTGCAGTGACCCAGTCATGTTTGGCCTGGTTTCATGTATTGCCTTTGCAGCATGTGGCAAGAGTAAATGGATATGATTCATGCTCATCCCTTTTTGACGACGCAGTGTGGTGCAGGTGCTGTGCACATTTGTCCCCAGAGGCTGGCTCCTCTGTAAAATTTTAGGTGCAGTGATTTGCTGTTGTGTCATGCTCTCCATTGTGTCTCAGTGGCATGGTGGGGCGACAAACTGTGTGTTCCATGGCATACATGTGTACATTGTTTTGTAGGTGTTACTCCTGTTGCTTTTCAGGCTATGCAATGTGACCTATGTATATTTGACTCATGTGACATATGTGTACAGGTGTCTGATTATCTCCTGTCTCTTCACCTTGCCCACAGCATCGCCGGGGGACACGGAAGGAGACACTAGCACGGACCGGGAGGAGGGATTGAGCACCAGTGCCAGCAGTGCTGTCCTGTCTGGCACATGGAGTGGCACGGAGGCCGAAGGGAGTGAGGCAGAGGACCTGTCGACTGCCAACACAGACTATGACGCAGACGGGTCCGAGGCTGAGCTCCAAGAGGTGGCGGAGTCTAACCCCCCAGCTGATGGCAGCCCTCCACATCCCCCCGCCACCTCAGTTTCCATCACCGGCCTCCCACCTGCTCGTGGCCCTTCCCTCCGTGCTCGGTCCCCACATGTCTCCTTCCTGCCAGGCACCGCACCCCCTGCCCCTGTCACCACTGCTGCGGTGAGTGCGGAGTCTGTGGACATCCTGAGGCAGTTGCAGGTTGGTCAGACTGCGATGCTAAATGTCCTCCATGCCCACACCCAGGTGCTGACCCAGATGGAGGCATACATGGAGGGCATGTCGGCTGCGCAGTCTGACCAACGGCAGTTGCTGAGGTCCATAGACTCCACACTGACTGCAGCACTGGATCTCCTGCAGCGCTGCCTACCCCCCCTACCCCTGCACCATCCACAATTCCCACTCCCGTGCCTGTCCCACGCACATCCAGACGTCAGCGTGCACGCACCCCAACAGACACAGGCACCACACCACCAGGGAAGTCGAAGCGCACACCTCCTGTCACGCACACACAGGGTGAGGAAGGCACACCCACTGGGTCGGGGGGGAAACGTAGAACACGCAGCCACAGTGGGAGTCCGCAGTCCACACAACCCACTCCCTCCAAATCCACTCCCCTTAGCTCTCCTGGCCAACAGTCGGTGACAGCATCATCCACTGCAAGTGTGCCCCCCAGCCCCAGGATGACACCACCCCGCAAGCGGTGGAGGCGGGACCCGGCCAGGGGAGTTGAGTCCCCCACCCTGTCCACACCCTCCCCCAGTGGCGCTGCGACCCATCCCTCTGCCCCCCCCCCTCCTTGGGGCCTGTGGTTCGATTGGGTGCGGGGGAGTCGCTGGGGGAACTTGCCGACGTGTGCAGCGCCATTCTGTCCTCCACCTTTGGCGCTGGCACCCCCCCTGTGGCAGAATCATCCCTCCCTGCACCCACAACACCTACCCTTGCCCCTCCTGTCCCTGCGGTGCCTGTTTCCACCCTCCCCCCTGATGCCCCCTCTTCTGTGGATGAAATGGACATGTGAACTGTGCAGGCAAGCTAGGGGACACACGTCCCGATGTGTACCCCCCCCCGGACTTTGCTGCTGGCCTGGCCCATGGCCCTTGTACATAGTGGACATTTTCTCAGAGATATTTTCCTGCTGAATAAAGCATTTTCTTTTGGTTTTGCACACTGATGCTTTCCTGGACTTGCTGTTGGTGCTGGTGCTCCCTGAGTTGGGGTGGTGATAATGTGTTAGGGGTCTGTGAAATGTTGGAGTGTGCTGCTCATGGGGTGTACCCTGCCATCTGCGTGCCATCACAAAGGTCTCTGCCAATGGTATTTGGTCATGTTTGCTCTCACTGTATGGTGACATTGTCCCAAGGTGTGTTCCATCCTCTGTGGAGCAGGCCATTTTCCCTGCAGGGTGTCTCCCAAATGCTGTGCTGTGCTGTGTCTACATTTCCTGGATGTGTGAGGGTTGCCTTTCAATATAGCCATGCTGGCTCAGCGATGGCTCCACCTGCATCTGGGGTATCGCCCTTGTTGGTCACTGAACTTGTTGATGGGGTATATTGTCCTATGTCTGGGCACTGCTGGGAGGACTCTGCACCCACCCCTCCTGTGTCTGGGCACTGCTGGGAGGACTCTGCACACACCCCTCCTGCGTCTGGCCACTGCTGGGAGGACTCTACACACACCCCTCCTGTCTCTGGGCACTGCTGGGAGGACTCTGCACCCACCCCTCCTATGTCTGGGCACTGCTGGGGGTGTTTGGCACACACCATTCTTATTGCAGGTTAGGTGCGTACATACACGGGTGGGGGTTCGGTGCGTACATACACGGGTGGTGGTTCGGTGCGTACATACACGGGTGGGGGTTCAGGGCGTACATACACTGCTGGGGTGGGGGTTCGGTGCGTACATACACGGGTGGGGATTCGGGGCGTACATACACGGGTGGGGGTTCGGGGGCGTACATACACAGGTGGGGGTTCGGGGCGTACATACACTGCTGGGGTGGGGGTTCGATGCGTACATACACGGGTGGTGGTTCGGTGCGTACATACATGGGTGGGGGTTCGGGGCGTACATACACTGCTGGGGTGGGGGTTCGGTGCGTACATACACGGGTGGGGGTTCGGGGCGTACATACACTGCTGGGGTGGGGGTTCGGGGCGTACATACACGGGTGGGGGTTCGGGGCGTACATACACGGGTGGGGGTTCGGTGCGTACATACACGGGTGGGGGTTCGGGGCGTACATACACTGCTGGGGTGGGGGTTCGGGGCGTACATACACGGGTGGGGGTTCGGGGCGTACATACACGGGTGGGGGTTCGGGGCATACATACACTGCTGGGGTGGGGGTTCGATGCGTACATACACGGGTGGTGGTTCGGTGCGTACATACACGGGTGGGGGTTCGGGGCGTACATACACTGCTGGGGTGGGGGTTCGGTGCGTACATACACGGGTGGGGGTTCAGGGCGTACATACACGGGTGGGGGTTCGGGGCGTACATACACGGGTGGTGGTTCGGTGCGTACATACACGGGTGGGGGTTCGGTGCGTACATACATGGGTGGTGGTTCGGTGCGTACATACACGGGTGGGGGTTCGGTGCGTACATACATGGGTGGGGGTTCGGGGCGTACATACACGGGTGGGGGTTCGGGGCGTACATACACGGGTGGTGGTTCGGTGCGTACATACACGGGTGGGGGTTCGGTGCGTACATACACGGGTGGTGGTTCGGTGCGTACATACACGGGTGGGGGTTCGGTGCGTACATACATGGGTGGGGGTTCGGGGCGTACATACACTGCTGGGGTGGGGGTTCGGGGCGTACATACACGGGTGGTGGTTCGGTGCGTACATACACAGGTGGGGGTTCGGTGCGTTCATACACGGGTGGGGGTTCGGGGCGTACATACACTGCTGGGGTGGGGGTTCGGGGCGTACATACACGGGTGGGGGTTCGGGGCGTACATACACTGCTGGGGTGGGGGTTCGGGCATACATACACGGGTGGGGGTTCGGTGCGTACATACACGGGTGGGGGTTCGGTGCGTACATACACGGGTGGGGGTTCGGGGCGTACATACACTGCTGGGGTGGGGGTTCGGGGCGTACATACACGGGTGGGGGTTCGGGGCGTACATACACTGCTGGGGTGGGGGTTCGGGGCGTACATACACGGGTGGGGGTTCGGGGCGTACATACACTGCTGGGGTGGGGGTTCGGTGCGTACATACACGGGTGGGGGTTCAGGGCGTACATACACTGCTGGGGTGGGGGTTCGGGGCGTACATACACGGGTGGGGGTTCGGGGCGTACATACACTGGTGGGGTGGTGGTTCGGTGCGTACATACACGGGTGGGGGTTCGGGGCGTACATACACTGCTGGGGTGGGGGTTCGGTGCTTACATACACGGGTGGGGGTTCGGGGCGTACATACACTGCTGGGGTGGTGGTTCGGTGCGTACATACACGGGTGGGGGTACGGGCCGTACTTCCACGGGTGGGGGTACGGTCCGTACATACCCCTACCCACGCTCTGCGTGCCTGGGTACGGGCCGTACCCATGCCTTTGGTGGGTGGGTACGGTGCGTCCCCCCATTGTTGCAGTGCCGTGGGATCCGCACCGTACACAGGCCTTGGGGGCGTGGCTACGGGTCGTACCACGCGTACCCCTACATGACCCCAGCAATGCTGGTACGAGCCGTACCAAGGCCTTTCTGACGTGGGTATGGGCCGTACCGCCATTGTTGGAGTGACGTAGGGGGACGCGTGGTACGTTCCGTACCCACGCTCTTGCGGCCTGGGTAGGGTACGTACCGGTTCGCGTGACCATCCACTTCCGTTGTGGCGGACGCTTGCGTTGCTGGCCTCGCCCCCACCCCCTGGAAGTGACCAGGCCCTGATGGTCAGGTATGTCCAGGCCATGTGTGATTTGGTACCATGTGTTGGTGTTGTGTGTCCTGCCCCTGCCCCCCCTTTGCCCCTGGTTGTTGTGCTGACCTTCTGCGGCGTCTGGGTCGGTTCCTGTACGCCAGGTGGACTGCTAGGAGGGCAGGGATGGCACGTAGGTTCGGGTCCATGTCTGTTCGTCGCGTCCAGCTGCTCCTTGCGTGTGTCGTCCTGATTTCCCAGCAGTTTTTGGCAGCCGGTAAATATTTTCCGTGCGGGATGACGTCGGTTCGATTCGTACTTCCTGGTTCGTGAAACGTAGGCTGGATGCGTACCGACGTCAGGTCGGCGCCTTTCAGGATCGGAATTGTGTTTAGTTTCTGTTCGGTCGGTGTTTTGTTCGATTCGTACGGAAATGGTGTTTCCGTGCGAATCGTACTTGCATTTTCGGATGGATTTAGCACCGGGTACGAGTCGGACGGAGATAGGGCTCCGTCCGACGGTTCGTACCCGGTTTTTACCGGATCGGAATTGGCACCAGAGTGTTGACTTGTATTTAACAAGTGAAAAAGTAAATAATAACTTGCAAACGTGTATTAATTTGTAGAGGAACGCTTTAGCTTGTCCATATGGCAGGTTACATGTAAGTAGGGTTAAAATAATTTAGAAGATATTAAAATAAACAATGCATAGATATTAGATACCCATTTATAAGATAATAAAATGCCTGCTGATGTAGAAAAACTATGAAGGGCCAACATTTTAAAAAATCAATATTCATAATTCTTTGCAGCATTGCAAATGGCTTTTATGGACTGCTCTCCAGCACTCACTACAACTGCACAATCCATATAGTATGATGACATCAGGGAAAATTGTGGAGTCAAATCTCGAAGTTGAGATTGGACCTCTGAATGGACTCTTTGCCCCAGTATTGTTGCAGCTGCTATTGAAGTTGAGGATCCTTCTGCCTTGCGTTGCCTTCTTATTGCTTTTACACTATAGCTATGGTATGTTTTTAGATGGTAAAACATGTACTTAGTCGCGCAAGAATATTTTTTATTTATACCCCTAGACAATGTCTTGTGACATATTGTGCATTGCGCAAATCTGCTCACTATGAACTCCTCTTAAAGAATGTTCAAGATATATAAATGGGTGTGTTCTTATTCTTTTAGTTGAAAACTGTATTACCTAATGATATTCTTTTATTTCCGGGTGACATGATTTTCTGTTATGTTTTTGATTTTTTTTGTGGTTTTGTAAAGTTTTAAAATGTTTTGTTCTTTTTTATGGTAACGAAAAATGCAATTGGGACAGAAGGAATTCAAAAAAACATGCACTGAGAAATGAGCAAAAACATATAAAAGGGGAAAAACATTTAGCATATATGATTTTTTGCAGCATTGCAAATAGTTGTAACACATTTATATCAACACTACAGTTCATGCACTATGTGGCCATTCATGAAAACGCTGGAGCCATATCTGTTGTAATAGTCTGAACCTCTGAAGGGACTTTCTGACAGGGAATTGTTGCTGCTGCCACTGATGTAGATGGTCATCCAGTTTCCTTGTGCTAGATCGCCAGTTGTAGACATTATCTTTGATAGGTTTTAAGATTATATAACATGGACTTTATCCCACATTCATAAATTCTACTCATCCCTCTAGAGAGGGTCTTGTTTCAGCTTGAGCATTGCACCAGTTTTGCAACAGTTTTGATTCCCCATGACTTTGGGTAACAATGGGAAGTTTGATGGGTGTTTGGTAGTAATGTTCTATTCGTAAATTCAGATGTTGAAAGTTGTTTTTGAAATTGTTGTTTTTTACAAATGTGTTGTTAAAATAAAATTAAATCAATATGTTACTAAACAGCTAGACTCAAACTTTGTGTAAAATATGTTACACATCAGTTTTACACTTTGTCATTTGTATTCATGACGACTGATGTCATTGCGACCTCGGGTGTAGCTGTGAAGGAGGAAAATGCATTTTTTATGTAGTTATTTGAACAAACAAATACAAAGGGGAAGGTTAAATTAGTATCCTAGTAAATATCAACACTGAAACTTTCTGTAAAAAATGCCTATAAATATCTTTTACACTTTGGCAAAAAACACCCGGTATTTGCAGTGCGTCCTTAGCAATTGCACTCATAGAATCACACAGGCACTCCCTATGCAATCATATAATCATCCAGACACTCCTCATCCACTTACATAATTACCCAGACATTATGCACTCGCTCACAGACCCATAAAGCCACTCACACACCCAGACTCCAACCTATACACCCACTCTCAAAGTTTACAGGCTACAGTTAGGAAATTAAATTAAAAATGCCTTCAAAATTCACTGAGAAAACCAAAGGATACAGGGTTGTTATAATTAGGGATTAACATTTAAAAAACCTTACAGATACTCACATATAATCACTCACCCATACAATTCTGCCGGGAGGCCTTCGGGTCTCGGAGCTTTTCCCGATTGCAATTGCATGGTGGCCGATATAATCTCCTCATCTTCATGATGTTCAAGGAGAAACTCTCTCTGCCCATCTCCCAGCCAGGCAATCACAGTGTCCTCGAAGCAGGAGGCAAAATCCGGCGGTTGGGTTCTATGAGATCTGTAAAGGCCTTTATAGAACTTGCGGAAGGTCTCTACTATGTCCGATGTGCTTCTAAGTAGCTGGCCGTCTTCGCCTTCTATCTCAAGGACCACGTTAGAGAATTGCAGAGGGTGTGTCTCCCTCCCCATAGTGACGCACTTTGTAATATTTCCCTCTAAATCTGCATTCACTTTCAGCTGTCTCCTGATATTCAGCGAGCAGACTGTGCAACTGGGCCTGTCGTTCAGGGGTAGGGGTATGTTGTATCTCGTCTTCCGTTTTTTTGAGTTCCGACTCCAGTCTACGCAGGCTGGCGCAGATATCCAGCAAGATTCCCCCACTCTTCGCAATGCACAGCCCTCGTATGGTAACCTTAAAGGCTTCCCATATAGTGGAATACTGTGTCACCGATTCATTGTTCCGAGGGAAGAAATCAGTGATCTCCTGCTCTAGTTCCTGCTTAAACACTGGGTCATTCAAAGAAAGCGGATTAAGGTGCCAGGCCAGGAAGGGCGAGTCTTCGTGAGGGGGGCAAGGGCGATGAGCACTGGGCAGTGGTTGGAATACGTGCGGGGAAGTGGGAAGCATGCGTGAGCCAGGGAGCGAGAGCTTTGGTGACGAGCCAACTGTTAATTTGAGACCAGCAGGTGTGGGTCATGGTGTAGCAAGTTCCCTCACGCAACTGTGGGTGCAGATGGCACCAGGCATCTATTAGCTCATGGTCAGTAATTATCAGTTTGATGGCAGAATGTGAACTGGAGAAGTGATGTGGTTGCGGGTGTGAGCGGTCCAGTGCAGGGTTCACCGTAACATTGAAGTCGCCACCCCAGACCAGTGAATTCAGTATCTAAAATCTTGCCCCAGAGCACCCGGAAGAATTCCGGGTCGTCTGTGTTTGGACCATAGCAGGATACAAATGTAAAGGACTGGGCGGCCAGTCTGCCCCAGATAATAGTGTATTAAACCTGTTTGTCTGTTAGGCAGCCGATGGGGTGCACAGGAGGGTTTTCTTTACAAGGATACATGTGCCCCGAGTGTAGGAGGAGTAAGAGGAAAAGCATGCATAGCCTGCCCAGCAGGATGCGAAAGTAGTGGGAGCAGAGGGACTGAAGTGTGTCTCCTGCAGCATCGCGCAGTGAACATTATGACGATCTAAATAAGATAGAATGTGGTGACATTTGCGGGGCTCTCCAAGGCCTTGTATGTTCCAGGTGATGAAGTGGTATGCAGGGGATCTTGAGCAGTCAGTCTCGACGCCACCAAGGCGCTCCACTCCCTGGAATGGGACTATCTTGCCTTTGTGCTGCAACGCATGGGATTCCCTACTCCATTTCTAGCCTGGATTAGTCTGTTGTACTCGGGGTTACAAGCTAGAGTCCTGATCAATGGTGTCCAGTCGTCTCCCTTCAGTATAGCTCGGGGCACCCCTCAGGGTTGCCCCCTCTCACCCCTCATTTTTCTACAGCGACTGAGCCCCTTGCGGCCAAAGTCAGGCAACACTTTCAGGATTATACACTGATCTACCCGGAGAGGCAGATACTCTTTTCCCTGTATGCAGATGACCTCACGTTGTACCTGCGAGATCCCGCCGTCAGTCTCAATCCCATTCTTCGCCTCCTCATCCTCTTTGGCCACTTCTCAGGGATCACTATAAATTGGGGAAAGTCCCAGATATATCCTTTGACTGATTCCACCACACAATTCAAGACTGACTACCCATTGACGTGGAGCGCTGATACGATCAAATACCTCGGCATTATCATATCCCGCAACCGAGACGAGCTGATACGTTCCAATTATGGACGGGCACTAGATCTCCTGACCGACAAAATCTACAAATGGGTTGCGATGCCCCTCTCCATGGCTGCTCGGGTATCTCTGATTAAGATGGTCGTACTACCCAAGCTGCTTTATCTCTTCACCAACATCCCCCCAGCCCCTATCCGCTATTTTTTTCAAAGTATCAAAACCCAGTTAATCCGTCTAGTCTGTGGCAGAAAACAACCCAGACTCACCTGGGATGTCCTCACACGACCCTTTGCCGCTGGAGGATGTGAAGTCCCTGATCTAGAGCTTTATTTTGCATGTGCCCAGGCACATTTCGCAGCCTATTGGATGCACCCCCCTTACATGCATCACTTAGCTATAGAAAACAGGTACATGACCCCCACTCCCTGTACGGCGTACCTCAGCACCCCAGCAGTCCCCAGACACCTAGCCACCACCACAGTACAATGCACCACCAGTGCCTGGTGAGAACTGGCATGCAGAACCCAATGCTCTCTGCTCTACTCACCTCTGGCGCCCCTACAGGGACGCCATGATCTTCCAGTCATGCAGGAGGGAGGCTGCCGCCACATGCTACGTAAATTGTCCTTTCTCACCTAGGGCCAACTATACACATATGGGAAATTTAGCACGAGTGAAGAATTCTTCGGCGACGCATCCCCCACCCCCCTGGAATGCTTCTATTATGTATGACTTAGGCAAGATGTGTGTTCTCTTACCCAATCCTTCCCACTCGTACCCCCACCATGCTCCCGCTACATGTCCTCCTGCAACAGACTACTCCCGTGCATGTAGTGTCCCTGCTCTATCGCACCACCCAGAAGGAGCGTGAGAATGATCCCACCCAACCAAAGGCAGATTGGAGGAGGACCTGGGACACCCTCTCACGGACGAACAATGGTCCTTCTGCTGCTGCCAGACTGGCAAAATTTCCTTCAACAGCAGGCTGCACCTCATACACTACAAATACATCCACCGATTATACTATACCCCTGCTCATCTACATCTATTGCGCTTAGGCAACAACGATAAGTGTGATCGATGCGGAGCAGCGGGCGCAGACTTTGGCCACTTGGCCTGGAGCTGTAACCTTGTCCACAAATACTGGAGGGTGGTTCTACAAGCACTGGATAAAATGACAGGTGCTCACATCCCTGCCGACCCTCTCACTGATCTTTTGGGATTTACTGCACCATTGCCTGCCAAGGTACGAAGATACACCTCCTTAGCTCTTCTATTAGCGAAAAGACGAATAGTCTGCCAGTGGGGCAGGGGTCGTGCCCCCAAATTCAAGGACTGGCTGACTGATCTCATATACTGTCAGAAGCAACTGCGCATCTATGCCGAACTATTACCTCCCTCCTCTTGTCCGCAAGAGATCTGGGCTCCCCTCCAGGCCTACCTCCTAGAACACACCATCATCTCCGCCACTGACTCAGACCCTCACCAGGATGGGAAAGTTACACAAGACGTGGGTGGGACTTGAATGACAGGGGCTTTCCAAAAGACCGAGGCACGTTGATTAGAATACCCTTTTGGGACTCGGACTTTACAGGTTATGAGGACGCACTTGAGCGGCGACAATTCTATATTGCAGACTCAGAGACACTTGGATGTAGCGAGAGAATGGTAAAAATGCCATTATGTTCGACAGGTTTCATTGTCGGTTCGTAATGGTTTAAGGCCTGTATTCTGATACCTTCCATAATATCTGCCCACCTGACGCGGCTGGCCCTATGCAGTTGTAGGTGGCTTGCTGTGTTCTTCTCCCCAACTGTAGTAGTCACAACATGTGTCATGACGTGATGCCGGCCCATTGCGTTGTAGGCACTACGCTGTGTCAGAACTATATGGTGTCAATAAAGGTATTTTAAAAAAAAAAAAGTTTGAGGAAGGTTAATAAAGCAATTTTTGAAGCGCAGATTTGACATCAGTAAAGAGATTTCATATGATAATGAGGTAGGTAGGTACTTCTTCAGTATAACCAGAGAACTTCAGGCCCTGTTCACCTCTCCTGATGTCTCCTGGACTTCTGCAGACCACCTCCTGCTTCTGCTTAGTCCTGCATGGTTCTGCATACCACTTACAGGTTCCATATTTCATTTCTCGATTCTGCGGACTACTTCCTGGTTCTCTGGTATCATCAGTGACTGCCCATGCAATAGTGGTGCTACTATGTCCGAATCAGAATTTGCGATTCCTTGTTTTGCAAATGCAAATCTTTCCAATTTGCTATGTCTCATAATCTGTATACAAAGAGACAGTTTAGTGCCTCCTAATGTGTGAGTCTGTAAGAACTGCAACGTCAAGGACAAGCATCAGGGCCTCTATTCCTTTGGAGAGAATCATGCAACAATTGTAGGACAAGCCAGACTTATTATATATATTAAAAAAATTTAATGGAAAGGAGGGCAGGAATAGATCCTACATTGACACTATAGTATTGAGTTCAAAGAAACAAGTTCACAATGCTACTTTTTCAACAGCATTAGCTGAGCCTTAAAATGAGTAATGTATTAGTCTGACTTCATTTATACTTTGCAGCTCAAACAAAACAGAACTTAATAGAATAGAACATAGTATCTGCTGAAACCGAAGGTGAATAATAGGTATGTAGAAAAACAATATAACTAATACCAGTCCCTATCGAATTAGGAATAAACACATTTTGAAAGTAAAGTAGGAATACTGAGGACAAAATAAAAAACCTTCATAGTCAAGTTGAGTTCCTCACGTGGTCACTCAGATAAGATCAATTTGAGGTAGTGGTTGGCATTAGATATTCTTAGAAGAAGAAATCATTTAGCAGGCTTAGAAGCATTCTTTGAAAACCTTTAATGAATTCCTATGTATTGTGGCTTAATGAGGAACTTGCGCTGGGTGATTGGGAACTGGTATGTATAGAATGCAGGAAACGCCGATTTATTAGTTATATAACCAGGTTGATAGCTTGGTTGCTTCTTTAAAAGTTTAAACCTAAACACTTGTTTTCACTCTCAGAGATTCCATGTTTTATGTCCAGACACAGCAGAGGGATGCCCATTCCACCAGCCTGCAGAGGGACAGCATCTCCATCTATGAATGAATATCATCATCATCATCATCAACAAATCTTTATTCGATTGTTACATCATGAAAGATACAGTACAATAAGAAGAAAAGGGAATTTAAAATTAAAGGAAAAAAAAAAAAGTATACATAGGACGCAAATACAACAAAGTCCTCCAAAAGGGACCAGCCCAAGAGGTCATACTAAAACCATATAAAAGTAAATATCTTTGATTGTCTAAAAAATAATAAAGGTAAGAAGACTAGGTATGACAGGACTAGGCAAATCTAGGACTTTGAAACTGAAAGCAATAAGGGATTGTTCCTGTTAACCTGGACCCTACGTATAGCCCAAGACCAACTGAGGAACTTGGCTACAGCAACAACTATGTCCTCTCGAGTGTTAGTTCTTAGAAGACGCATAGCCGTTTTATGTGATCTAGTACCTAAATTAGAGCAGATCGGCTGTAGCCATATCTTCCTGGGGAGAGCAAAGGCTGGGCACACAAACAGAACATGGGCAATGGACTCAACCTGTGATTTACAAATAGAACAGAGTGAATGAATGAATGAATGAATGAATGAATGAATGAATGAATGAATGAAAAAAGTATTTAATAAAGCGCACTGTGGCCACGCGGCTTCCTGGCGCTGAGAGCTCCGGCCAGCAATCACAGAAATAACCCAAAGAGATTAACAGGAGTAAGCCTGAGAAAACAGAAGGGTTTTCAGGGCTTTGCGGAAATGAGAGTAGATAGGGATAGCACGCAAAGACATAGGAAGAGTGTTCCAGAAGCGGGGGGCCAACACAGAGAATCGGGTGCCTCCCGTTCTGGACTTGCGAAACCGGGGAACATTGAGGAGGGCCAAGGAGGAAGAACGAAGAGAGCGGGCAGGACTATAAGAAGAAATCAGAGAGCAGATAAAGACTGGTGCGGAACGAGCAAGAGCCAGGAAAACCAAGCAACCCAGCTTAAAAAGGGATCGCTGATGAACAGGGAGCCAGTGGAGGGACTTGAGTACAGGGGAAATGTGATGAGTGCGAGGAAAATGAAGAATAAGACGGGCAGCCTGATTCTGAATTGCTTGTAGGCGACGAGTTTCATAAGCTGGTATGCCCACATACAGGCTGTTCCCGTAATCAAGACGGGAGGTAATCAGAGCCGAGATAATGATTTTAAGAGCTTCAAAAGAAAAAAAACGAGATATTTTACGAATAAGCCGAAGAGAAAGAAAACAAGAAGAAACAACAGAACTAACTTGGGCGTGCATTGAAAGGTCCTGACTAACCTTAATGCCTAAGGTCCTAACAGAAGAAACTGGTGTGGGAGGGGGACCTAAGGTAGGGGGCCAAAAAGCAGAGGACCATGGACTGGATGAGCCACCCGTCAAGACCAACTCGGTCTTGTCCGGGTTAAGCTTAAGATGATTTGCGCTCATCCAATCAGAAATGAAGACCAAAGTAGAACGGAACTTAGAAAAAGACATAGAAGAAGAGGAAAGATCAAAGACGAGCTGGAGGTCATCTGCGTAGTTATACACTGAGACCCCCAGATCGAGAAGAAAAGTAATAAGAGGATAGATGTAAAGATTAAAAAGAAGAGGAGAAAGAGAGGAGCCTTGGGGGACTCCACAGGAAACTGGATGAGCAGGAGCAGAGAATCCGGAGAGATGAACCGCCTGAGAGCGACCCGAGAGAAAAGACGCAAGCCAGGAGAATGCGGATCCTCGAATGCCTGCCGCGCTGACACGGTCGAGAAGAATGGAATGGTCAACCGTGTCGAACACAGCGGACAGATCGAGGAGGACCAGAGCTTGAGGAAGAGAGGAGTCGGCTTTTGATTTCAACTCGTCAAGGACTGCGAGGACCACCGACTCCGTAGAGTGGCCCGAACGAAAGCCTGCTTGATAGGAAACCAAAAGATGGTTCTCCTCGATGTAAGAGGAGAGGCAAGAAGTGACGTGGCTTTCCAGGATCTTGCCCAGAAAGGGAAGGAGAGAGATAGGCCTAAAGTTGGAGGGAAGAGAAGAATCTAAGCCAGATCTTTTAAGAATAGGCAGCACGATAGCAGATTTGAAAGATAAAGGGACTATGCCCTGGGAGAGAGAAGCATTAAGAAAGGAGAGAGGGGGGACAGGACAGTTAGAGAATAGAGCTCTCAAGATACGTGCCGGGGCGCAGTCGGCCGGAGAGCCAGACTTGATTTTTGTGAGCAGAGTAAGAAATGAATCCAGAGAAATAGAGGAGAAGGAGTCAAGAAAAGAGCGGATGTGCAGGAAGAGGAGAAGAAGAAAAGGAAGAAGAAACAGAAGGGATATTGGATTTGATCTTAACGATCTTCTCGATGAAAAAGTCGTTAAGTGAAGAACAGAGAGCCTGGGAAGGAATAAGATTGGGATTGGCGCGATCAGAAATCGCCAAGTTGTTAACCAGCGAGAAAATCTCTTTGGATTTGTTGGCGGAGAGGGCAACTTGCTCAGAGAAGTACTTGGTTTTGGCCGCAAGGACAGCTCTCTTATATTCATTGAGGAGAAGTTTGTATTTGGCCCTTAGAACCGGGCAGTAGTTACGTCTCCAATGACGCTCAGCCCGTCTAAGGTCCAATTTTAGGGCTTTAAGCTCTTTATTGAACCACTTGTGAGCATCATGAGGGCGAACGGCCTTGATTTTCCTGAGCGGAGCAACCAGATCGCAGGAAGAGGATAACCAAGTGTTGACTGCTTCGGCTTGAGAGTCAAGGGAAAGTTCAGAAAGAACAGGAGTGGAAGAAGCAAGAGAAAGAGAAAGGGAATTGAGATCAACCCGGTTCCAGCTACGTGCAACCATGTTCTTAGGTAAGGAGGGTTTGTGAGGGCCACCAAGGTTTACAGAAAAAGATATGAGGGAGTGATCAGACCAGATACAGGGAAGAATGCTAGGAGAAAGGACCGTGCAGCAAGATGACCAAATTTGGTCAAGTGTATGACCCAAGGCGTGGGTAGGGGCAGTGACATGGGACAAAAAATTAAGACACTGAAGGGTGGCCGAGAAATCTTTGGAGGACGTATCCTCCTTAGGATCGCCCGGCCAGAAATTAAAGTCTCCCAATAGGAGAACCGAGGAATTATTAACCACAAGTGTGGCAAGAAGTTCCTGCAGGGTGGCTACAAACAAGGGCATGTTCTGAGGAGGTCGATACATGAGGACAACTGTGAGGGGAGCTAAGAGATTGAGGGAGCGGGCCACCAAAAAATCCACACTAGGTATAGGAGAGTGGGAAAGAAGCTGAAACTGCAAATTAGAACGGACGATCATGGCCACCCCCCCGCCTACCTTGCCATCAGGGCGATCCGCCCGGAGTGCATAATAGGTGTCGGGGAGAATGGCCAGGAGGTCGGGAAGGGAATCAGAGGAAAACCAGGTCTCAGTAAGGAACAGGAAGTCAGGGGACTCGGTGTTCAGGAGGTTAAATAATTCCAGTCGATGCTTGCCGGCCGAGCGAGTGTTAAGAAGACAAGCAGAGGCAAGATAGGAGAAGGAGGGTGTATGAACAACAGAAGGGGGGTTTACAAAACAAAGAGGGGGAATCGATGAGGCAGAGGACAAGGGAGTGTGACCAGGTGAGAGGATGCCCAGGGAATCAAGGCGCTGCAACAGTGAAGGAGAAAGGGGTACATTAACTGAAAAAGAAAACAGTTGAGCAGAAGAGTATGCCACTAAAGGAGCAGGGTCAGTGGCCCCTGGTCCCCGCCCGTCGCAGACGGGCGCAGACGGGCTTAACTTAGGCGCAACTTCAGCGCGCCTTCGTCGCGCCCGCTGCGCACGTCCGCTGCGCTGCCGATGTTGTAGCGTCATAAATAGGCTGTGCAAAGGTACTATGTGGGCGTGGCTTGGGAGGGAGGGGCCAAAAGGCTGCACCGCCAACCCCAGAACAGCCCAAGATGGCGAGCTCGCCCGTCCCCGCTCCAGCAACCAGGCAGGCGGAGGAGAAGAGCGAGCGGCAAGGGGCATCCAGGAACAAGTGCAGGCACAGGTAAGGAGACTTAAAATGAGGGGAATGCGCAAGTCCAGAGCGCAATCACGCCAGAGTCAGTAAAATGCAGGAGGCAGGCAGGTAACGGTGCTCCCGGCGAGTGCCTCGGGAGATCTGCAAAGCAGGTCAGAGCTGGGCGTAGGCACTGTCAGGCACAGGATATGCTTGCCAGGGGGGGAGGGGCCAAAAGGCTGCACCGCCAACCCCAGAACAGCCCAAGATGGCGAGCTCGCCCGTCCCCGCTTCAGCAGCCAGGCAGGCGGAGGAGAAGAGCGAGCGGCAAGGGGCGTCCAGGAACAAGTGCAGGCACAGGTAAAGAGACTTAAAATGAGGGGAATGCGCAAGTCCAGAGCGCAATCACGCCAGAGTCAGTAAAATGCAGGAGGCAGGCAGGTAACGGTGCTCCCGGCGAGTGCCTCGGGAGATCTGCGAAGCAGGTCAGAGCTGGGCGTAGGCACTGTCAGGCACAGGATATGCTTGCCAGGGGGGGAGGGGCCAAAAGGCTGCACCGCCAACCCCAGAACAGCCCAAGATGGCGAGCTCGCCCGTCCCCGCTCCAGCAGCCAGGCAGGCGGAGGAGAAGAGCGAGCGGCAAGGGGCGTCCAGGAACAAGTGCAGGCACAGGTAAGGAGACTTAAAATGAGGGGAATGCGCAAGTCCAGAGCGCAATCACGCCAGAGTCAGTAAAATGCAGGAGGCAGGCAGGTAACGGTGCTCCCGGCGAGTGCCTCGGGAGATCTGCGACTATCAGTTCCACCCTTCCACTTATAGCTGAAGGAATTGAGCGGTAGAGGCCCCACTCTGAACTGGTGGTATAATTTACGATCCCCTATTTTGGAAATAAAATTCCAATAGGGTTCGAAGCTACCTGAGAGTTTGTGATCCAGGAATAGGCCAGATAGAGAGCTACTATTCGTATCAGACCACAGTTTTCTTAGCCTGGATTCCCAGTATAAAGTTTTAAACTCAAGCTTGCTGGGGAACTGATTGCCCCTGGGGTCCCCCCACAAGTGGCTCAACCCCATTTCCATCAAGCCCTTTTTAACATTTTGGAGCCAAGCGATTCTCTTTTGCGTGTCGAGATTCTTAATGTACCAAAGTGCATTGGCATACGACAGCAACTCGGGGGAGGTCCACAATCTTCTCCAATAGGATAAGGGTCTATTCTCGGCTTCCTCATTAAACACCCTGCACCCCAAATCTAGCAGTAAAGGCAGTATGGGGGTAGATTGCGGGAGGGACGTGAGTGAACGCAAAAACTTATTTTGTGCTTTAACAAGAGGCAAAAGATTGTCAAAGCCCCAAATCTCCGCTCCGTATATGATTGAGGCTCTAACTTTCCCCTTGTGTAGTGCAATTGCAGGACCCACCGATTTTGTGTGTGAAGCTCTGAATTCTTTCAGAATAGCTCCAGCAAGCTGGTTATGTTTCAGGACAAATAAATCTATCTGTGGCTTCCAAGATAGCTTTCTATTCATTGTGATGCCCAAATATGGAAATGTGTCAGTCTGTTCTAAAAGAGTACCATCAAGTGACACTTGACTCTTAATTTTTTTATATTTATGCATCACCATGTACTTAGTCTTTTCGACATTGATTACCAAGTCGTGATCATTGCAAAACACCATGAACCGATCCAAGGCCCTCTGCAGACCAGATTGAGTTTTTGATAAAATGAGGGTGTCGTCTGCAAACATAAGGAGCGGAACCCTGGAACCATCTAAGGTAGGGGCGTCGGTTGGGTGATTAGTATAGTAGGATATAACCCTATTAATATAAAGGGAAAACAGGGTTGGAACTAAAACGCATCCCTGCCTGACGCCTCTATTTACAGGGAATTTATCAGTTGTTTCACCCTGTTGACCCCATCGAACTTGGGCAAAGTGACCTAGGATATGAATGAATACATTTCCTAGGTCACGAAGGCAGAAGATGTGTGCTTTTTGGGTCCCATTAAACAGCAAGGTTTCTCAATATTCCTAATGTCTGTAGTCAATGCTCAGCGTGGGCACACACCTCTCTCCCTGTTCACACCCCCATGGCCAGACGATGATGTGAGAGGGAAAGGAGAAGGAGGGAGAGTGGAAGGGGGAGGGAGACGAGAGAGAAGCAACAAAGAGAGAGGAAGGGAAAGGAGACTCCCACATGTTTGAAAAACAGGCTTCTGCTGGTACTGACCAGTGCAAATACAACATCTTCCCATTGGTCAAACCTTGAGCAAGAGCTCAGGCACTGCTCACTGAAGCAAATTCTTTACTTCTGGGCGCAGCAGCCCACCACGGGACAGAAAGCACAAACGTTTGAAGCCTGGGTGCTTGTGGGAGTAATTTAGTATGACACATCGCTGCATTGACCACCCCCACCCACACACATACACACACTCACCTCCACTCGGAGCAGAGAACTGGAGGTAAAGCGTTCTTGGATCTACAATTGTGAAATGCACCTTCCCCTCCATTAGCATAGGTGCAAAGCAATTAAAGAAGCTTCTAGAAACATCCTAATTCGCTGATGATCAGCTAAGGTTGTTTCTCCAATGAGAGAGTGCAAGCGTCTTCACTAGTACGGGATTAGCAGAGGCACTATATTAGAAGGAATGGAATGTGGATGGACTGGTCTACGAAGGAGAAGTAGCTAGAAGAAGACAGGAAGGGGGTCAGAGGAAGTCGGTCACACAGATTGAGGTTCACACAACAATGGTAAGGAGCTCTCAGGCACTAGTAAATGCATACAATCATCATTCCCGACACACACAATGGGCCTAGCACAGCTCTATACCAGCATAATTACAAAAAAATCTTACCTTGATGTGCCTAATAGTCAAAATACTCCAGCAATGCACATGTTGCCTGGCACTACACTGAAGTGCTGATCATACCGGATATGCAGAAACTGTCACGGCTGGCATGACTCTCAGGTGGGGGAAGATCGCACGGGTGGGTATAATTTCAAATTAAAATAACGTCCATTCAGCGGTCCGGTCCTGTGTTGCGTCATCATCCTCATGGGAAGCAGCTGCAGGCAGCCTCCCTCCCCTCCCCTAAGCCAATCACAACGCTGCAATGGCAGCAATCTGATTGGCTAAGATGCCGACCGCACAGGCCTCAATGGGGAGGCCGTTTTCTCCATGCATGCTGCATGCTACCTACATGGAGAAAACAAGAGAGTGTGCATCACAGGGCCGACGAAACATTCGGCGCTCATAACATTGGGCTAGGCACTCCTTCCTGACCCACCCACCTGCCCCCAACCAGGCATACCCTTCTTCCGCTTTCTCGCAGTGCAAGAAGCAGAAACGTAGAACAGTATTTATACCATTATACATTTCTACTTCTCGCACTGCGAGAAAACAGTGGGGCGACGCTCCTCCGCCCACATGGAGGAACCGCCCCTGAATAAGCATGTGTCACTTTATAAATTACACATAAAAAGTTTCCTGCCATTGTGGGGTATGCTTTAGAAAAAGTGGGTCTTTTCAGTACATTTTAATTTAAAGATTTTAATGTGACTTTTGGTATTACGTATTTGTTCACACTAACACTTTATGTGGCATGTTGAGGGCTCTATGAAAAGTTGCTTTATTTTTTCTTATGTATTTTAGCTGTCTGATTTTCAGTCAAGTAAACATTTGGCACTTTATACATTATGCATAAAAGGTTTTATAAATCAGCCACTTGGGAACACAGTCTAGAAAAATCAGGTAAATCAGTGATGTCATCAGTGATGTCACTGACCATGTCATGAATGATGCAATATGTGACATCATCAGCAGTGCATTGCGGGCGCGTGAGTTATAGTTAGCAGAACTAACTATAATGGAGGAATTTCTATGGTTTTGTACGAGTGAAATGGGCAGCTAACTATAACACCCCTGAAACCTATGGTTTTTTCTGTGAATTTCTAAGGTTTTTTAAATGCTAATTTCTAACTATAACGTCTCTGAAACCTATTTTTTGTTCAGTGAATTTCAAAGGTTTTTTAAATGCTAACTCTTAAGTGTGATAGTGGTTATATCTATTTTTTTGTACTGATTTTCTACAGTTTTTTAACTGTTTATTTATAAATATTTTATTCATTAAATAACATTATAAATTTTTCTGAAAATTGCGAAAAAACATTTTTTAATTAAAACTGAAATATTGATTAATTTTCTTGTTTTCATTTTTTATTTTAATATGTGTATATCATTTTCTTTATAAAAAAAAATCCAATTTTTTTTGCAGTCGCGCACTCAAAGTGTACACATCACGGTGGGTGCGCGCATTCTAGCCGCCATTTTAGAAAAGTCATGAAGGAACCGCGTCTGGTGTGCGACAGCTGCGTGTTTTTCAGTTACATCATAAACATTTAATATCACGTGATATGTGCGATTGGTATGCGACCAGTCTGCGACTCCTGCTCCCGCGCATTCGTGACACATGCGCATTACGGTACGAGATGTTTGCGCGCTTGCGGGTCCCGCGTGACATCATATACGTGCTGGGGCGCGCTGGGTGCGCGACTCCCGCAAAAAAAAATTATGTTCCAAAATGATATGTATGTGTCTTTAATATACATATTAAGGCAAGAGATTATGTAAGATATTCATCAAAATAATATATTTGTACTTATAAGAAACTTATATTATTTTTAAATATATTTTCGCGAAGTCGGGTGCATGCGTTGTGAGTGCAGAAAACCAGGTCAGCAGAGCTGCTGTAGAGCCAGAGAACCAGGTCAGCAGAGCTGCTCTAGAGCCTAAGAACTAGGCCAGCAGAGCTGCTCTAGAGTCAGAGAACCAGGTCAGCAGAGCTGCTTTAGAGGGAGAGAACCAGGTCAGCAGAGCTGCTTTAGAGCCAGAGAACCAGGCCAGCAGAGCTGCTTTAGAGCCAGAGAACCAGGTTAGCAGAGCTGCTTTAGAGCCAGAGAACCAGGTCAGCAGAGCTACTCTAGAGCCAGAGAACCAAATCAGCAGAGCTGCTTTAGAGCCATAGAACCAGGTCAGCAGAGCTGCTTTAGAGCCAGAGAACCAGGTCAGTAGAGCTGCTCTAGAGCCTAAGAAACAGGTCAACAGAGCTGCTCTAGAGCCAGAGAACCAGGTCAGCAGAGCTGCTGCAGAGCCAGAGAAACCAGGTCAGTAGAGCTGCTTTAGAGGGAGAGAACCAGGTCAGCAGAGCTTCTATAGAGCCAGAGAACCATGTAAGCACAACTGCTTCAGAGCCATAGAACTGGGTCAACAGAGCTGCTTTAGAGCCAGAGAACCAGGTCTGCAGAGCTGTTGTAGAGCCAGAGAATTAGATCAGCAGAGCTGCTCTGTAGCATAAGAACTAGGTCAGCAGAGCTGCTCTAGAGCCAGAGAACCAGGTCAGCAGACCTGCTGTAGAGCCAGAGAAACCAGGTCAGCAGAGCTGCTGTAGAGCCAGAGAACCAGGTCAGCAGAGCTGCACTAGAGCCTAAGAACTAGGCCAGCAGAGCTGCTCCAGAGTCAGAGAACCAGGTCAGCAGAGCTGCTGTAGAGCCAGAGAAACCAGGTCAGCAGAGCTGCTTTAGAGGGAGAGAACCAGGTCAGCAGAGCTGCTTTAGAGCCAGAGAACCAGGCCAGCAGAGCTGCTTTAGAGCCAGAGAACCAGGTTAGCACAGCTGCTTTAGAGCCAGAGAACCAGGTCAGCAGAGCTACTCTAGAGCCAGAGAACCAAATCAGCAGAGCTGCTTTAGAGCCATAGAACCAGGTCAGCAGAGCTGCTTTAGAGCCAGAGAACCAGGTCAGTAGAGCTGCTCTAGAGCCTAAGAAACAGGTCAACAGAGCTGCTCTAGAGCCAGAGAACCAGGTCAGCAGAGCTGCTGCAGAGCCAGAGAAACCAGGTCAGTAGAGCTGCTTTAGAGGGAGAGAACCAGGTCAGCAGAGTTTCTATAGAGGCAGAGAACCATGTCAGCACAACTGCTTCAGAGTCATAGAACTGGGTCAACAGAGCTGCTTTAGAGCCAGAGAACCAGGTCTGCAGAGTTGTTGTAGAGCCAGAGAACTAGATCAGCAGAGCTGCTCTGTAGCATAAGAACTAGGTCAGCAGAGCTGCTCTAGAGCCAGAGAACCAGGTCAGCAGACCTGCTGTAGAGCCAGAGAAACCAGGTCAGCAGAGCTGCTTTAGAGAGAGAGAACCAGGTCAGCAGAGCTGCTTTAGAGCCAGAGAACCAGGTCAGCAGAGCTGCTCTAGCTGACACTGACTGACTGACTGACACTGACTGACTGACACTGACTGCCACTGATTGACACTGACTGCCACTGATTGACTGACACTGACTGACTGACACTGATTGACTGACACTGACTGACTGACACTGATTGACTGACACTGACTGACACTGATTGACTGACACTGACAGACTGACTGACACTGACCGACTGACATTGACTGACACTGACTAACTACTCTCTACTACTGACTCTCTACTACTCTCTCTCTCTACTACTCACTCTCTACTACTCACTCTCTACTACTCACTCTCTACTACTCTACTACTCTCTACAACTCACTCTCTACTACTCACTCTCAACTACTCACTCTCTACTACTCTACTACTCACTCTCTACTACTCACTCGCTACTACTCTCTACTACTCACTCTCTACTACTCACTCTCTACTACTCATGCTCTACTACTCATGCTCTACTACTCTCTACTATTCACTCTCTACTACTCACTCTCTACTGCTCACTCTACTACTTTCTACTACTCTCTACCACTCACTCTCTACTACTCTACTACTCACTCTCTACTACTCTCTACTACTCACTCGCTACTACTCTCTACTACTCACTCTCTACTACACTCTCTACTACTCTCTCTCTCTACTACTCTCTACTACTACTCTCTACTATTCACTCTCTACTACTCACTCTCTACTACTCTCTACTACTCACTCTACTACTCTCTGCTGCTCTCTAGCACTCACTCTCTACTACTCTACTACTCTCTCTCTACTACTAACTCTCTACTACTCTCTCTTTACTACTCTCTACTACTCACTCTCTACTACTCACTCTACTACTCTCTACTACTCACTCTCTACTACTCTCTCTCTACTACTCACTCTCTACTATTCACTCTCTACTACTCACTCTCTACTACTCGCTCTCTACTACTTACTCTCCTCTACTCACTCTCTACTACTCGCTCTCTACTACTCTCTACTACTTACTCTCTACTACTCTCTACTACTCTCTCTGCTACTCACTCTCTACTACTCACTCTCTACTACTCTAATACCCTCTACTACCTGCTCTGCTACTCACTCTCTACTATTCTCTACTACTCACTCTACTACTCTCTCCTACTCTCTACCACTCACTCTCTACTACTCTACTACTCACTCTCTTCTACTCTCTCTCTACTACTCACTCTCTACTACTCACTCTACTACTCTAGTACTCACTCTCTACTACTCTCTACTACTCACTCTGTACTACTCACTCTCTACTACTCACTCTCTACTACTCTCTACTGCTCACTCTCCACTACTGATTCTCTACTACTCGCTCTCAAAGACTCTCTACTACTCACTCTACTACTCACTCTCTACTACTCTACTACTCTCCTACTTCTCACTCTCTACTACTCTCTCTACTACTCACTCTCTACTACTCACTCTCTGCTACTCGCTCTCTACTACTCTCTAGTACTCACTCTAATACTCACTCTCTACTACTCTCTTCTACTCACTCTCTACTACTCCACTACTCTCTACTACTCACTCTCTACTACTCAAGCTCTACTACTCTACTACTCTCTACTACTCTCTCTCTACTACTCACTCTCTACTACTCACTCTCTACTACTCTCTACTACTCACTCTCTACTACTCTCTCTACCACTCTCTACTACTCACTCTCTACTACTCTCTACTACTCTCTCTCTACTACTCTCTCTCTACTACTCTCTACTACTCATTCTACAACTCACTCTCTACTACTCACTCGCTACTACTCTCTACTACTCACTCTCTACTACTCTCTACTACTTTCTACTACTCACTCTACTACTCACTCTCTACTTCTCTCTACTACTCTCTACTACTCACTCTCTGATACTTTCTCTACTACTCTCTACTACTCACTCTCTACTCGCTATTATTCGCTCTCCACTCTCTACCTCTCTCTCTACTACTCTCTACCTCTCTACCTCTACCTCTCTACCTCTACACCTCTACCTATACACCTCTACCTCTCTACCTCTCTGTACATGCACACATATGCACATATATATATGCATATGCATTTATATATATGTATGTGTATATATATATACATATTCACTGAAAAAACCATAGGTTTCACACATGTTATAGTTAGCGGAAATTTTACTGATAAAAAACCAATGAAATTCCCCCGTTATAGTTAGTGCAGGCAACTATAACTCACGCGACCGCAATCCTCTGCTGATGCTAATACTGTATTTAGACACTTATTTGCCCATGTCTTCTTCCATACATTTTTAGCTATACATATATTACAAATATTTTTTTTTCATAAAGACACATATGTCATCAGCAGAAGATTGCGGTCGCGTGAGTTATAGTTGCCTGCACTAACTATAACGGGGGAATTTCATTGGTTTTTTATCAGTAAAATTTCCGCTAACTATAACATGTGTGAAACCTATGGTTTTTTCAGTGAATTTGCAAGGTTTTTTAAATGCTAATTCCTAACTATAACGTGTGTGAAACCTATGTTTTTTTCAGTGAATTTGTACGTTTTTTTAAATGCTAAGTTACTTTACGCCATTCGTGGCGTGCGCGCCCACTTAACGCAGTTCGTTCCGTGCGCGCACGGTGCGCTTTGCGCACCGCGCGCCCACTTTACGCATCGGTACTTACTTGTAGGTACCACTAAAAAATCATTTCATAAACACAACGGCTCTTTTTAGAGCCCCCTAATATCTAAACACTTAAATCTGAATTTCATTTATTTTTTTATTTTTTTTTCTACCGTACGCTTACCGTAAGCTTACCGTACGCGTACCCCGTGATTTTTTTAAAAATCAATAAATGTTTTCTTTGTACTTTTCAGTCCTTCTTTGACCCCCTCACAAATGTAAGGGGGTCTGTAACTCTCCTCATTGCCCCCTTTTCTTGTTTTCACTCTTTTTTTTCTGAGTGAAACACACAAAATGGCGGCCGCCGCTTCCTGGTTTCGGCCGATTCGAATGTTTACTAAGATCTAACAGCCAATCAGAATCGCACTCGCGCACGCCACCGTACGCGTACCGTAAGCTTACCGTAAGCGTACGGTAAGCGTACCGTAAGCGGGCTCAGATATATATATTGATTTAAAGTCTATTTTCTCAGAATCTACTGAACAGATTTACACCAAACCTACAAAAGGCACTTCCTTGACATAGGGACTACCTCTCTGCCAAATTTCTAGTAATTCTGTTCAGCCGTTCGGGCTGTAGCTCGTTCTAAAGGTCCTATGGAAAAATGCATGGGAAAAACGCGTTTTGGGACCCCCCTTTTATCTCAGCCCCCGCTTGACGTATCCCCCCGAGACTTTCAGGGTAGGAGCGGAGCGTAGCGCCCCACCTATTTTGAGAAATTCGCGAGGATTCATCGACCGGCGCCAAAGTTATTCAAAATAGAATGTTGCGGATTTCCGATGGAAAAGGGGTCCTAACTATAACTACCTACTGGCGACCGCCAGTAGGTAATATAAACATATAAATATAATCTGCATATCTATATAAATATAAATTCATGCAAACATATACATATACATATATGCATACATATACATGGTATGTACATGAAAGTATGAAAAACTCTAATAACTTAAACGAGGGCGAGACCTATTGCATTTTCAATGCTTGTTTACTTTGATTCCATCAAGAAAGCATTCAGATGTGTCACACATTTTCCATAAATTCTGAATGGTAGCACTCTAGTTTCTCATTAGATCACTGTAGTAAAGCTACTGCTCACCAGGGAAGTCTGCTGCTGGTATTGAAAGTGCATGTTTCAGTCTGCATGTCAGAATTTTTTAATGAAATAGAAGAGGATTTGAGAAGTCACTCAAAATGTGCTCTAATTTTTCTTTTTTCCTCACTAATCATAATTTCTATGGAAAAATGAACCTCCTCATTGTGTTCCTTTTAAATTAAACTACTCACTCTCTACTACTCACTCTCTACTACTCACTCTCTACTACTCTCTACTACTCACTCTCTACTACTCTCTCTACCACTCTCTACTACTCACTCTCTACTACTCTCTACTACTCTCTCTCTACTACTCTCTCTCTACTACTCTCTACTACTCATTCTACAACTCACTCTCTACTACTCACTCGCTACTACTCTCTACTACTCACTCTCTACTACTCTCTACTACTTTCTACTACTCACTCTACTACTCACTCTCTACTTCTCTCTACTACTCTCTACTACTCACTCTCTGATACTTTCTCTACTACTCTCTACTACTCACTCTCTACTCGCTATTATTCGCTCTCTACTCTCTACCTCTCTCTCTACTACTCTCTACCTCTCTACCTCTACCTCTCTACCTCTACACCTCTACCTATACACCTCTACCTCTCTACCTCTCTGTACATGCACACATATGCACATATATATATGCATATGCATTTATTACCTACTGGCGGTCGCCAGTAGGTAGTTATAGTTAGGACCCCTTTTCCATAGGAAATCCGCAACATTCTATTTTGAATAACTTTGGCGCCGGTCGATGAATCCTCGCGAATTTCTCAAAATAGGTGGGGCGCTACGCTCCGCTCCTACCCTGAAAGTCTCGGGGGGATTCGTCAAGCGGGGGCTGAGATAAAAGGGGGGTCCCAAAACGCGTTTTTCCCATGCATTTTTCCATAGGACCTTTAGACAGAGCTACAGCCCGAACGGCTGAACAGAATTACTAGAAATTTGGCAGAGAGGTAGTCCCTATGTCAAGGAAGTGCCTTTTGTAGGTTTGGTGTAAATCTGTTCAGTAGATTCTGAGAAAATAGCCTTTAAATCA
This sequence comes from Triturus cristatus, assembly GCF_964204655.1. Lineage (NCBI taxonomy): Eukaryota > Metazoa > Chordata > Amphibia > Caudata > Salamandridae > Triturus > Triturus cristatus. Next base: position 1,226,686,575 of record NC_140590.1, on the reverse strand, counting down.
ATATATATATCTGAGCCCGCTTACGGTACGCTTACCGTACGCTTACCGTACGCGTACGGTGGCGTGCGCGAGCGCGATTCTGATTGGCTCTTAGATCTTAGTAAACATTCGAATCGGCCGAAACCAGGAAGCGGCGTCCGCCATTTTGTCTCTCGCACTGAGTGTTATTTATCAAACATGATGCACAAAAACATGTTACGGGGCTGTTTTGACAACTCCCTCCCACATAGTCATGTTGAGGGAGTCCCCAAACATCCCCCAAGAGCAAAAACGGTTTTATTTTTTTTTCAGCAATTTCGCCGAGTACGCTTACCGTACGCTTACCGTAAGCGTACGGTAAAAAATAGAAATAAAAAAAACACTATCCACACTTACCCCACCCCCTGTGCTTTTGGTGGCCGTAGGCCACCAAATGTACAGGGCTTATTAAAGTTGATAAAAACCGTGCACGGAACGCACTGCGTTAAGTGGGCGCGCACGCCTCGAATGGCGTAAAGTAACTTAGCATTTAAAAAACCGTACAAATTCACTGAAAAAACCATAGGTTTCACACACGTTATAGTTAGGAATTAGCATTTAAAAAACCTTGCAAATTCACTGAAAAAACCATAGGTTTCACACATGTTATAGTTAGCGGAAATTTTACTGATAAAAAACCAATGAAATTGCCCCGTTATAGTTAGTGCTGGCAACTATAACTCACGCGACCGCAATCCTCTGCTGATGCTAATACTGTATTTAGACACTTATTTGCCCATGTCTTCTTCCATACATTTTTAGCTATACATATATTACAAATATTTTTTTTTATAAAGACACATATGTCATCAGCAGAAGATTGCGGTCGCGTGAGTTATAGTTGCCAGCACTAACTATAACGGGGCAATTTCATTGGTTTTTTATCAGTAAAATTTCCGCTAACTATAACATGTGTGAAACCTATGGTTTTTTCAGTGAATATATATGTATGTGTATATATATATACATATATAAACATATAAATATAATCTGCATATCTATATAAATATAAATTCATGCAAACATATACATATACATATATGCATACATATACATGGTATGTACATGAAAGTATGAAAAACTCTAATAACTTAAACGAGGGCGAGACCTATTGCATTTTCAATGCTTGTTTACTTTGATTCCATCAAGAAAGCATTCAGATGTGTCACACATTTTCCATAAATTCTGAATGGTAGCACTCTAGTTTCTCATTAGATCACTGTAGTAAAGCTACTGCTCATCAGGGAAGTCTGCTGCTGGTATTGAAAGTGCATGTTTCAGTCTGCATGTCAGAATTTTTTAATGAAATAGAAGAGGATTTGAGAAGTCACTCAAAATGTGCTCTAATTTTTCTTTTTTCCTCACTAATCATAATTTCTATGGAAAAATGAACCTCCTCATTGTGTTCCTTTTAAATTAAACTACTCACTCTCTACTACTCACTCGCTACTACTTTCTACTACTCACTCTCTACTACTCACTTTCTACTACTCTCTACTACACTACTACTCTCTGCTACTACTCTCTACTACTCACTCTCTACTACTCACTCTCTACTACTCACTCTCTACTACTCTCTACTACTCTCCACCACTCACTCTCTACTACTCTACTACTCACTCTCTACTACTCTCCACTACTCTCTCTCTACTACTCTCTCTCTACTACTCTACAACTCTCTACTACTCTCTACTACTCACTCTCTACTACTCACTCTCTACTACTCTACTACTCTCTACTACTCTCTACTACTCACTCTCTACTACTCACTCTCAACTACTCACTCTACTACTCTCTCTACTACTCACTCTCTACTACTCTCTACTACTCACTCTACTACTCTCTACCACTCACTCTCTACTACTCTCTCTCTCTACTACTCACTCTCTACTACTCACTCTACTACTCTCTACTACTCTCTCTGCTACTCACTCTCTACTACTCTCCACTACTCACTCTCTACTACTCTACTACTCTCTACTACTCTCTCTACTACTCACTCTCTACTGCTCACTCTCTACTACTCTCTACTACTCTCTACTACTCTCTCTCTACTATACACTCTCTACTACTTGCTCTCTACTACTCACTCTACTACTCACTCTACTACTCACTCTCTACTACTCCCTACTACTCACTCTACTACTCACTCTCTACTACTCTCTACTACTCACTCTCTACTACTCCACTACTCTCTACTAATCACTCTCTACTACTCACTCTGTACTACTCACTCTACTACTCACTCTCTACTACTCTCTACTACTCACTCTCTACTACTCTCTCTCTACTACTCACTCTCTACTACTCACTCTCTACTACTCTCTACTACTCTATACTACTCACTCTCTACTACTCTCTACTACTCACTCTCTACTACTCTCTCTCTCTACTACTCTCTACTACTCACTCTACTACTCATTCTCTGCTACTCATTCTCTACTACTCTCTCTCTGCTACTCAGTCTCCACTACTCACTCTCTACTACTCTCTACTACTCACTCTCTAATACTCACTCTCTACTACTCTCTACTACTCACTCTCTACTACTCTCTTCTACTCCCTCTACTACTCACTCTCTACTACTCTCTACTTCTCTCTACTTCTCACTCTCTACTTCTCTCTACTACTCACTCTCTACTACTCAATTCAATTCAATTCAATGTATAGCTTTATTCGAGATAAAAAACTCATAAAAGCATGAAGCATACATAGCATATAAACAATCTCTTATAAAAACTTTTTGTTTAAAAAGAATAAAAAACGTTAAAATACATCCATGATACTGGAGGTCATAAAATTATTTAGCCAATATAAAAGCAGAGAGGCAACATTTTCATAACTGGGAGAGCAAGCAATGGTCTAAATTCTTTTCTCCTATACTACCATTAGACGAGATTTTTTTCTGATGGCCCAAGCCCATCCCAGATATTTGGCAACTGCCACGGCAATGAATGTTGAAGGGCTGGTACAGATAATCCTTAGAGCAATATCGCTCGCTCTTGTGCCCAACTGTTTACACATAGCCTTCAGCCATACACGTCGAGGGACTGAGTAAGCCCCGCACACAAAGAGAAAGTGGGCAATGGTCTCAGACCCTGCTTTACAAACTGGGCAGACTTGAGAACTACCCTCAGCCCATCTTCCAGTTAGTGATCTGATTGGGAGAGACCCCACTCTAAGCTGGAAGTATAACTTCCTGTCCAGGGGTTTGGTTATAATATCCCAATAGGGCTCTAAATAAGGAGATGCTTTTACTTCAAGGAATAGACCCTCCATGGAAGACGGGTTGGCTTCATTCCAGTCCCGATGTTCGACCATTTCCCAGTACTTGGTTTCTATAGTTACTTTGGACGGGAACAGGGCCTCCCCTGGGTTCTCCCAAAGCTCATTCATTCCTAAAGACCCCAACATTTTGCACAATTCCCCCAGCCATCCTATCTTGTGGAACTTGTCGCTATTTATTAGATCCAGGAAGCCCCTTGCATAATGAGCGAGTTCGGGGGTGACCCATATGCGCCGCCAATATAAAATGGGTCTTAATCTAGCAATATCTGAGATGGCTTTTCTGCCTAATTTGCAACGCAGAGGCCTCATGGGTGTGCTTTTGGGGAGGCCAATTAAATTTCGGAGAAACGTATTATCGGCAAGCGTTAGTGGTGCAAGATTCCCATAGCCCCAAAGCTCTGAGCCATAGAGCACCGAACTAATGGCTTTGGCTTCGTATACTTGTAGTACTGGCGCTATGGGTTTGGTCAATGACCTTTTGTGTTCGACACCTATAGTACCAGTGGTTTGGCGGAATTTAAGAGCCGCCATTTCTATATGTTTCCCCCATTTTGCACCTTTAGCTATGTGGATACCCAAGTAAACAAAATCCGAAACCATTTCTACCTTTTGCTGTCCATAAAGAAGTTCCCTCTAAAGCTGGGGTGGGGATTGAATGTCATGAGCTTTGTCTTAGCTACATTTACTTCTAGGCCACGCTCGGCACAAAAGCCCTCAAAGATGTTCAGTGCACGCTGCAGGCCACTCGGGGTTTTGGATAGAATGAGTGTGTCGTCTGCGAATAGTAGAATTGGCACTTTCGCTCCATCCAATGTTGGTGCGTCTACAGAAGCAGACAACATACGCTCCACTACTCCATTGATAAAAAGGGAGAAAAGCATCGGGGCCATAGCGCAGCCTTGGCACACCCCCCGTTCTACCAGGAACTCATCAGTTAGTTGCCCGTGTCTCCCCCACTGAATCTTTGCAGAGTTGCATTCGTGCAATCTCATTACTAGCGATAAAATTTCAGGAGGCATCCCCATCTCAGCTAGGACTTTCCATAACAAGAAGCGAGGCACTAAGTCAAAAGCAGCGCGGAATAAGGCAGCATAGAGGCTGCCCTTCGCCAGCTCTACTGTTTTCCAGTACAATAACGTGAACCGGAAGATCTGGTCAGTCGTGCTTGTCAATTTACGAAAACCTGCTTGATAGAGAGATAGAATGTTTTTCTCTTCCTCCCATACTGAGATTTTAGCCAGGGTCATTTTACCTACAACCTTCTGCACTGTGTCTATAAAGCTGATGGGGCGGTAATTCCCTGGTAGTGTTTTGTCCCCTTTTTTATAAATAGGGATTATTACCGCCCCCAGCCAGGACTTTGGCACCGGAGCCCCTAGTGCTACTGCATTAGCCAGATTCGAGATGTACTTGCCCCAGCGTGATTTCTCGTGAAGAAATACATCTGCAGGCACCCCGTCGGGGCCCGGTGCCTTGCCCCGCGTGACTGAATCTAAGGCTAGTGCTACATCTACGTTGTTGAAGGGGGAGCTTGAAATATGACGTGGGGCACTGATTCCCTATTTCTGTCCTCGAGACGACACCTGTATTGGGGGCCGAAATAATCCAACCAATTGCTCTGCGAGACATGGTTGGAAGGTGGTTCTGGGAGGCCCCCTTTCCCCCACTTGACAATGTTCCAAAATAGTCTGGAGTTTTTTGCGGAGCAGGCAGCTTTAAGTTCTTGCCAGTGTTGCTCGTCCCATTGTTTTTTGGCTATAGTTACACTGGACTTGTATTTCCGCCTTGCTTCCCTGACTGAGGCTGAATCTTTGGACTTAATGGCCAACCCCAAAGAAATTCTAGCTGCCCTACATGTAGCGTTGTACCACCCTGCCACATGCGGACAATTTTTCTTACCCGGGTTCGAACGTACTGCCCTATAAAAATGACCCTTTATTGAATGGAAGAATTCACAATGCAGATTGGTGATCTCGGCTATGTCTGTTCTGTTCCTTGATCCCGTATTCAGAATTGCTTCCATGGCAGTGGAGGTAAGATCTAAATCTGTATTGATGCTTAACAGCGCCTCATGGTTGGCCACAATTTGGGGCCACTTGACTCGCCTCATGTCATTCGTTGGGACGATCTCCGCCAGTGCTTCTGGTGTTAAGTTTTCCCCCTCCATATCCCCCCCACAACAAATGAATGATGCAAAGGGGGTTATGATCGCTCTCTTGTCTGCTGACCACCCTCATGTCTTCCATCAAATGCCAGATCGTTAAACTACAGATGACATAATCAATCCGGCTTTGCAACGGCCATTATCAAATGTATTTGCCCCTTGACCATCACTCAATGTCCTCCCATTCAGAGCTCTAAGCCCCCTTTCGCAGCATAGGGCATTCATCTGTAGTACTTCCGCCGACCATCTGCTCACAGGTTTTAAGTCCAGCTTAGGGATTCCCCATTCAGTATCTACATCTTCTCCTACATGCCAGGCTTCTACTGAAAGGGGCTCATAGGTCATATTCATATCGCCGGCGATTAGTATGTTATTCTCGCTTGGCTGTACACTGATCAAATGGTCAAGTACAGCCAAGACTTGGGATTTCCCTCTGTTATGACTTCTTCTATACAGGTTATAAATATATAGAGGTTCCCCCAGAGACGTACATAACCTAATGAGCTGCAAATCATTATTACCTGTGGGGAGCTCTACTATCTTGACAAAAAGGGCCTGCCGGGCCCAGATAGTTAAACCCCCTTTTGGTCTTCCCTTTGGACCTTTGACAGCCGGGACGGAAAAATTAAGAAAACCCAGGAAGAACAGAGGCTGCAGGCCCATGTCTCCTGGAAAATACAGACGTCGAAATCATTTATGAACGACGCCCATTCTGGTGAAAACATTCTGGGTCCCAGGCCTGCGATATTCCATGAAACTATACTGCCCCTTGCCCTCTTGGGATCTCCCCCCTGTACAACAGTGTCTAGCTGGTGGGCCCCTAGACCACTAGTATTTAGCAAATCGCAAGCCCCAAATAGCTCTTTATTGGCTACTCCTATATCGTTTCTCCCTTGTGGACTAGTCACGGCATCTGCTGCCAAGGATGCGCCTACCAGACCTAGGGGTTCAGTCCCCTCCACCCCTCTGGGGTTCCTACCATTTGGCACCAGATGAACTATTGGCGACTCTCCTAACCCGATTCGGCACAGCGTGCCGGGGGATAGTTTTAATTGGGGACGTGGGAAGTAGTCTGCCGTTAGCTAGAAGTTCTTTACTTACTGGTGGGGCCTTTAGTGATCTTTCCTCGGCAATGATTGTTAAACCCCTAGGATGCAGTCAGTCCACACCCTCCAGACTTGATAGAACCCCATATTGATTGTGTGCTTGAGAATAATAATCAGCCTGCTGGCGGGAAGAATGCCTTGAGCGGCCTACTTGGTTTTGGGATAATGCCCTAGATTGGGCTGCCTGATTAAAAGGTAAAAGCCTGTTATGGCTATGCTGGAATTCTAACAAGGGCTTGGCATTAGTTGCAGAAGCCACTAGACCTCTTGGATAAAAGTAAGTCAGGTCCTGGGTAGAAAATGCACTGCTACCATTTTGGGGGACCAGTTAGTGATGTATCTAACTGCTCTGGTATCACGAAAATTTATAATTACAATGTCCCCATTTATATCCTTAATTCTTTGGCCTAGCCATCGGAGACGCCTGACATGCAGAATTTCACCGCTTATATTTGGCGGTAAAGGGCGATTTTGGCTAAGCCAGAATATGATCTTGTTTTTCAGTTGGTAGAAGGCTTCGTTTCTACCCTCACTCTACTACTCTCTCCTACTCACTGCTACTCTCTCGACTACTCTCTACTACTCTCTCTCTACTCTCTACTCTCTATTACTCATCCCCTACTCTCTACCTCTCTACCTGTCTCTACCTCTCTCTCTACTACTCTCTACCTCTCTACCTCTACCTCTCTACCTCTACGTCTCTACCTCTACACCTCTACCTCTCTACCTCTCTCTACCTCTCTCTACCTCTCTCTACACGCACACATATGCACATATATGCATATGCATTTATATATATGTATGTGTATATATATATAGGCGAAAGCTGAAACGCGTTGTGTTGTGTGCAGTCTATTAAACAAGCTTTAGAACTGCAAATCTCCTGGGAGTCCGTGTTTACTTTCGTACAAGAAAAGTTTGGAGTTTCATATATATATATATATATATATATATATATATATATATATATATATATATATAGATCCTTGAAATTTTCCGTCACGCCAACAATTTAAACAACGAAAATGCAGATCCAAATATATATATATATATATTGCTCTGCTGAAGGCGACACCGTGAGGTCCAGGGGGACTATACTGCCCAGCTTGCCTTGCCCCGCATCATCTGCAACACCTGAAAGTGCCCGGAGGTGCTTTAAAACCTGCTGCGGGCTCCCGCAGTGCGGGACGCGCGCGGGCTTGCCCGGACGAAGCCCGGGCCAAGGGCTGGCCTGTCTGCACCCGTCAGAGGCCAAAGGAGGCCGGGCTGGGCCAACCCTCTGATATTGTTGCTGAGAGGTGCTTGGACAAAAGGTACTGTTGATTCCTTTTTCTGTCATGGCCAACTGCAAGTAGGTGTGGGGGTCGCGGGGTCTTTGGATGCCTTCCTTACACGAGCAGAGTCAGTATTAACCCACGAGATCCTGCTCACAGAAAAGAGACTTTCTTTGGACACTATAGTTGCACAGAAGAGATCTTCAATGGGCGGACTAAGTAGGGCAAAACCCCCCGTAGCTGTTCCCCTAGATACCCTGTCTCTGTTTGGCAACAAGGCGGGTACGTCTTGCCTTGGGAAGGGGGAGGGGGCAAGGGGGAGTTGTGTACAGACTGGTTCAGGGGTCATGCAAAACTGTGTAACTGCTCATGGTACGGAGCTCAGGGAGCGTAGTGTGGATGATATATTGAACCAGGAAATTGTTATCTCGCCCCAGCCATTCATCATAAAACCAATAGCCTCTCCTATAATGCTAGAGGCTCAGTCTGCATTTGTTGATAGGGATGGAGAAGTTATAACAAGGTCCAAAAGGAGCCAAAATGTTATCCCGGTGAAGGCTGGTGAGGCCCAGTCCTCAACTGCTGAAGCGCTTCCTAGGTGCCATGGGGGCCATGGGGGCCATGGGGGTAGTGCTTCGTAAAAGCCCAACTCTAAGCCAAAATCAAAGCCCAGAGCAAAGAAGTATACTGCCAAGACACTTCCACATGAATCCATGGTGACGGATAATAACCAAGGGTCAACAGAGCCTATGATTTGTTCGAGTCTAGTCTCCAACCAACAGACTGGAGAATGTAATAATGACCAGTGGAGCAGATTGGAGTTGTTAATCTCTGTAATACTTGGCCCTATTCGTAATAACCTACGTCTGATTGAGGATAAAGTATCCAGGCCTGAGGCTTTGATTAGTTCACCCGCTAGTGATGTTAATGTGGTGGTGACATCTCCCCCAGAAGTTGTAACAAATAATAACAACTTCCTCCCAATATTGCAAAGACTTGATCAATTAGAATCTACTGTGGCATCTATGTGCACATTGGTTGGGGACACGATTTCATGCTCTGGGGTAAAATCTAAAGATCCAGTCGGGGGTTCAGCTCGTAGTGGGCACTCTGATTCAAGAGAGAGGCCATCTATTAACTGCAACGCTGAACTGTTCAGCTCAGTGAGGAATGGTTTCATTAGAAGCCATGCTAGTGTAGCTGTGCAGAAGCATGGTAGGCCTGAATGTTCTAGCCATTTGGCTAACAAGGATCCGCCTCCTAGTGTTAGCAGGCAAGGTCCCCTTTCCACAGACATTAATGGTATGAACTGGAACAATGGGCACACAATGGGCATAAATGAGCAAGCATCCACACTGTTGTCCCCAAATAGAAAAGTCTGTAATACCCGAGATGATAAGGGGACGTTACACCTTCCAACAGAGTGTGGTCCTTATGTAGCAATCCTCGTGAATGCTCCTCACTTGAGTAATGTGCAAGTTGAATCCCAGTCACAGTTGAAAAACAAAGTTTGTTATTGGCTCTCCCAGAATACTAATTATTTTAAATCAGATCACGGGGACATTTTATTTGTGAAATGAGTTAACTGGGTGGGTCCTCTTTGCAAGTCGCACTATGGCGATTGTATTGTTATTAACTGCAGATCTCCACGAATTACTGGTCGATTGTTGGGGTGGGGGACACTTTCTCCTTATCGGAGGTTCGATCAAGCGATAACTATTTTACTGCTAGGTTTCTTTTATAGACACTGTGATAATAGATGGAGGAACTTTGACGCTCCGTGCACCCACTGAGATACCACCCCTGGAACTGAGTAATAGTTATTATCCCTTGAGTGGTCTAGATTCCCAGGATTGACTGGATAGAGTACCCCCTCCCTGTTACAGCCACAAGAGGTTGGATCTGCTTTAGACCTTGCTGTTATCTCCGGTACTACTCTAGTACCACACATTCATGGTAACTTAGGTTCTTGCGAACAAGTTACTAATACTTTACTCCATCCCCTTTATTGTGACCCTGAATGGGCCAAAAAGTTTAGCAGATCACCCACAGGAAAATGTTTCTGGTTGCCGCGATTTCATATTTTTTTATCTTGGAATGTAGCGGGTCTAAACACGAAGATAATTGACCCAGAATAGGGTAAATTTATGGACGCTTTTCATTTTTGTATTCTACAGGAAACATGGGCAGTAGGGTGTGTCCATAGGGTTGGCTTCACCACATATAGTATCGAAGCGATACAGCCTCCGGTTGCTCGCCCAGCGGGAGGCCGCCTAATATGGGTCAAAAATTCACTGTTCTGTACAGTAAATGTGCTGCATCTTGGTTGTCCTGAGCTACTTGGTTTAGAACTGTCCCTAGGTAAGGGGTCCAAAATAATTATACTCTTTAATATATACAATCGGTTCCACAGCCCACATAGACTCTCAGGGACAATAACATTGTTGGCTAACTACCTTGATTCGATCACGGGAAATCACCGGTTGGTTACCGCCGGTGATCTTAATACAACTTTAGAACCAGTGAATTACATACAGAATCTCATCCTTGAGGGGAATGAGGCTAGGGGGATTGAAAAACTTCAGATTCCACCCGTTAAGAAAACTACAAGGGTGGGGCAACAAGTACTATCGTTCACTATCGCCTATGGTGTTAGAGCCTGTAATGGCAGAACAGACTCTGATAGAGTAGCAGGTCATACTTATAAGAGGGGGGCATCAAAAACTCTGATTGATTATATCCCTGTTGACTTAGATCTGTGGTCACTAGTCAAAGATATGGCCATTATTCATAGGGAAGATTATGATCATAACACTTTGGTGCTTACAATGTCGGGACTTGTTACCCAGTGTAGGCACTCTAGGTCTGAGTCTGCACAGGTCATCACAAATAACAACAATAAGAGAGTCAAATGGCGAATGATCTTAGCCAACTCAAACTCTCTCCCCCAAATATATTCTGTGGTGGAGTGGTCTCTTAAAGTTCTAAGTATCCCCACACTTGGGTTAGGGGCGGTTATGAGTATTTTTCATGAATTAACTACAAGTTTAAAATCTTTTTTTTATAAACAAAGTAACAGAGCTAAGCAGCAAATAATACCCTGGTTCAATGATGCTTGTAAAATGGCTAGGAACGAGCTAATGGTGATGGTAAAAACAAAATCCCATGTGGAAGGTTATATAAACTAGCCGAAAACAAAGCGAAACGGGACTGGGAGTTTGAAAATTGGAAACTGCTTTTAGAAGCTGCTAAAAACAAGAATAGTCAATATTTTTGGCACCTACTGGCAAAGGGATCATCTAATGTGGTAGCACAAACAGACTTTCATATTCAGCCCCACGTATGGGAAGATTACTGTGGGGCATTGTTTGCAGATCAAGGGCCGTTGTTTGCCCCAGCATTAAGTTTTAATCCTTGTGAACAGGTAGTAGCTGATGTTGAAAATATCACTCTTGCGGAAACAATTATGGCCATCAAGTTCCTGCAGAGTGGTAAAGCACCGGGTCTGGACAAGCTTCCGGGAGACCTGTTTAGGGCTGAACTGTCTGTCAGGGGTCCGTTGCTCCAAAGGGTTTACAATACTATTTTGAAGGGGGGTGCAATTTCGGAGACCTGGCGGGGTGCTGAGATTATCCCTATCCACAAAAAGGGCTACAAAGGGTCGTCGGGGAATTACAGCCCATCAGTCTTATTGATGTAACGCAAAAAGAATTCTGTAAAATCATCTTGACTAGAATCCAAAACTGGATAGAGGACAACAATGTTCTGTCAAATCTACAGGCAGAATTCAGGGCCGCAACCAGTACCACGGACCAAGTCTTTAGGTTTCTCCTGTTAATCTGGAAAGAAGTCACAATTAGAGGAGGTCACCTATATGTAGTGTCCGTGGACCTAAAGATCGCCTTTGATTCCATCGACCGTTCCCAACTTTGGCTAGCACTGAGCTCATTGGGTTTACCGACTTTCTTGCTCAGACTCTTGGTTAAGTTACACCAATATACCTTTGCCAGGGTCAGGTGGAATACTGAGGGCTCACTGTCAAACGCCATAGCTGTCAGAAGGGCTTTCGCCAGGGATGCGTTCTTGCTCCTACATTGTTTATCCTCTACATAAATGGCCTAATAGGAAATAGTTTTAATTGCGATGGTGACCCCCCAAAATTGTCTGGAAAGGGTGTGCCCTGTCTGCTTTTTGCAGACGACACACTGCTTATTGCCAGAACACCCTGTGGCATTAAAAATCTTTTAAATAAATTTGCCCTAGTTTGCAAAGATAAGGGTCTAGAAATTAATGGGCTGAAGACCAAATATATGGTCTTTAATCCATATAAGTCTAATAAGAGGAAACTTACCCTGGGCATGCATAGTTTGGAGCAGGTTGGTTCATTTGACTATCTGGGTATCCGTATCAACGATAGGCTGGCATGGACACTGCAGATAGAAAAAAGCATTGTGACCCTTCAGCATGTTGATTGTGCTATAGTTCAAAGGGCTAGAGCTTCCCCCTTTTGGCCAATATCCCCCATTATTGAAATTCATAGGGCTTAGGGTCTAGGTGCGGCCCTCTATGGGGCCGAATTGTGGGGTTTAGAAAACCTGACAGAACTAACTTGTGGTGCTGAAAATAAATTCAGAAGAGCCATTATGAACCTCCCAGTGAATACACCACTACTGCCTCTTAGATTAGATCTTGGCCTAAAACCTATTCACCATTATGCCATTTTGAGGTCAATCCTGTTCTGGTTCAGGGTGTGGATAAGCAAAACACAGGTGCCCCTGAGGGAGGCTTAGGTAGAGTTGACTGCTCTGCATAATCAAACAGGCCGCATTAAGTGGTTTAGTAAGATCAAGGTTTAGTTTACAAAAATTGGGATGGTGCAACTCTGGGAAGACCCAGTGTCTATGACTAAACTTACGATCCTTTCGTCAAAAAAAGGTTCTGGGAACTAATGGTCTCAGAAAGGGTTGACCGGTTTGCACATGGCACTTTGACTGCGGGGTTTTTAAATACCAAAGGAGTATTTGCGTTTGAAGGGTTGAGCTTTGTATGTCCAGTTTACATACGGAACCAACCCTTCCTTTGAATGCATTGAAGAGTTCATGGGTAAACCTGTCTGTTAATTCATTGTGTCTTTTGTGCCATATTTTACCTGAAACCACTGAGCACTTTTTCTTCTGCTATTCCTTTTACGCTGAACTTAGGAAAACTTGTCTGGCTCCAGTATGTCGCATTTTATCTTTTAATTGTCCTTTGGAAGCCATGCGTATATTTAAGTCAGATACCACAAGCTGGTTGGTATTTGCTGTTTCAAAGTTTTTAATGTTTGCATGGTGGAAAAGGTCAAAAATGGGCAAACTTCTTCCTGTGTTGTAGCACTGTTAATATAATTCCAACCAGTTTCAGTGGTATTCTGTTCAGACGCAGGCTAATTTTTTATGGAAAATGCAGAAGATTGTTTTATGAATTATATAAATCACTTTTAATGGTTTTTATACTGCTGCATTTTTTAATGGTATATTGATTTTGTACTGTATTTTAAGCTGTGAATGATCATATTTTTGATCGATTGAATAAAAATAAATGAATAAATACAAAAAATATATATATATATATATATATCCAAGCTTAACTGCTCCTGCCACTTCCGATTCCCACACAGCGGCGGTACGGTGAAGAAGGAGGCGCAGACCCCACAGAACTTCAGGCAAAGTCTAGTTTATTTAGACCCAGCACAACGTGTTTCGGGCTGAAAAGCCCTTGTTCACGTGCAAAATGCAAACATGCCATTTTGGTTTTTATTTTCTAGAGTGAACACACCCCTTGACTAACATCACAGGTCACCTGATCATAGATACAGAGGAAAGACTACATTTTCGTTGATTTGTACAGTTACGACTAAATCCACATGCATATCTTTATATCACATATACATTTCATTTTTAAACATATACATCCATTAAAATTCCATATAAATATGTGCAATTAGCTTATTTTCTTTTGCCTTTTTTCGATAACATTAATTTAGTGAAAAATATATATATAACTGGATAAATCCATCAAATGCTATCAGAATGCAGTCTTATCAAATCTCATATCACCGGATAAATCCTTGTATGGTCATGTGTTAAACTTTATTTATACACCATTGTGTTCTTTCTACTTTTTTTCTTTTCTACCATTCTCCTTGTGCTAAACCCCGTGCTAAAGTGTGCAAAAGAGTGCAAAGATAAAGTGCTCAAATAGGCAACATTTAATTATATACATAGTTGATCCGATTAAATGTAACATAAATGCAAAAAATATATGTAAAAAGCTGTATATCAATAACAGTAAAATGTCCACCAGGGACAAAATACTCTTAAAAACATCCCAAAAATTAAAAAAATGCATTTAAAAGAATCTTTTTTCATTAAGATCAGATCATGAGGGAAAATAAAGGAAATTTTTAATTCATCAATGTTTCTTCAATATTTACAGATTGCTTTACTATATCTAGACATATTGGAAACAACAGTTAAAACCAGTTTTTAAATATGTCTCAATTATATAAAATTATGCATATCATCTGTAGTGTTTAAACCGTTAGGCCATTTACAATCGAACTCTAAAATGAATTTTGTCTCTAATTGCCTAAGCTGGCGTTCCCTATTACCTCCTCTTCTGGATTTCGCCACCGCATTAATGACATAATATGAAAGGCAATATATATCATTGTCATGAGTTCGTTTAAAATGTCGCAAAACAGGATATGCAGGATCGCTGTGGAGAATGGCTCTTATATGCTGCAGTATTCTGACGTGCACCTGCAGCTTTGTACTGCCAATGTAGTTAAGCCCACAGGTGCACGTCAGAACATATACTGCATATTCAGTTTTACAATTGTATGAACCTTGAATGAAAAAAGGAATTCTACTAAAGGGAGTTGAATATTCAGTCATACTACGGCCAAATTTACATGCTCTACAAGTTGCACATTTTCTGAACCCATTAGCCGGTTTTAGCCAGGAAACAGCCTTTCTTGTTTCAGGTGACACCTTGTCTAAGGTAGAGCCCATAGTCCTTCCACGTCTAAATGTAATGATAGGGACATCTGCCATTCCATTGCGGACAATATTGTTGGTAAGTACTATTGGCCAATGTTTTGTTGACGATAGATCTTATTTTACGTTCTTCTCTGTTATACGTTGTAATCAGCCTGGGGGTATTTATTATTTTTATATGAAGAATGAGATACAGGTTCTCTTTTCCCATTATTTTGTGGGTCTAAAAGGCTTGTTCTTGTTCATTTATTGGCCTTCCCTATTGCATCAGCAATTATTTTGTCTGAATATCCTCTGGCTTTTAGTCTGCCATCCAAATCAACCTGGCATAAATGAAAGTCCTCATCATTGCTGCAAATACGTTTTAATCTTAAAATTTCACCATACGTAATGCTAGCAATAAGGTGTTTGGGATGAGAACTAGTGGCATGCAAAGTAATGTTGCCAGCTGTTGGTTTCCCTATATAAAGTGCTTTCAATTGTACCATTGCTGACATACAACCTTACGTCCAAAACGTCCATCTGACTTTTATGTATATGGGAAGTGAATTTAAGATTTAGAGAGTCTTTATTAATCTCATCTACAAATCTATGGGCCTCTTTTTCACCTCCCCTCCATAAAATGAAAACATCATCAATGTATCTCAAATACATAACAATATGAGATTCATATAGCGTCTGGTGAGTGGTTTTGAGGACCCACTCCTCCCACCAGACAACATGCAAGCATGCATAGCTGGGAGAGAAGCAAGCCCCCATCGCCACACCTCTCACTTGTTTGAAAATATCTTTATCAAAAAGAAAAAAGTTATTATTTAGGCACCAACTTATGAGCTCAAGAATCATTTTGTTATGTTTATAAAATGTACTAGCTCTGTTATCCAAAAAGTATTTGACTGCTCTCATACCATGTGTGTGATCTATACTCTTATATAGAGATTTTATATGGAGGGTAATCAAGCATAAATCATCTGTCCAATGCACATTTTCAATCTTTTTGAGAAAGTCACCAGTATCTCTCACATAACTTGGCAACTCCTTTACCAAATGTTGCAGAAATAAATCTATGTACTGGCCAACATTTTCCCCCAAGCTGTTAATTGCCAAGATAATGGGCCTACCGGGGACAGGAAATATATTCTTATGCAGTTTGGGAATCAAATATAAAACAGGTAGTACCGGAAATTCATTGTACATGAACTTATATTCTTCATTGGAAATAAGGCCTTGTCTTTTCCATGGTGCAAGGTATTTCAGCAATGTAATCTTGGCTTTTTCATATTCTTTGGTATTAGATTTTGTGTAGCAGCTTGCTTCATTAAGTTGTCTTAATGCTTCTAAAACATAATCTTTTTTAGGCCACAAAACCAAATTACCTCCCTTATCAGATTTTTTTATAATAACCTCATGATTTTTGTCAAGCTTTTTCACGAACTCATTATATGCCCGTTTTAAAAAAAATAGATTTCTCTCTTTTCTATTTTTATGCACAGTGTGATTTCATTTTTTCAGATCATTTATAATCATGTCATGAAATACATCTATGCTATTTTTTGGCATGAGTGGTACAAAACATGATTTAGACTTAAAAGGACTGATCCCAGCACCTTTTTGCAAGTGATTTATTTCTCTGCGTCTTTCCTGTGTTGCCATATCATTCTCATCTTGTGACGTTGTTTCATCATTAAGTTCATGCAACAAAAGCAAATTAGGAATGTCTGATGCAGCTAGACTAGCCTCTGTTATGTCTTCTTGTCCCGTTATTATGACATTTTTCTCTTTGTGTGATTGAAGGGCAAAGAATTTCTTAAATTTTAGCTTTCGAATGTAGCAATATACATCAATTTGTGTTCGTGCATAATCAAAATAATCCCCAGGACAATAATTAAGACCGAGGGCAAGTAATTGTTCTTCCGCTTTCGTAAGTGTCACTGTAGACAGATTAACAACGCTGTTATCTTTTATCTCCGTGTTTTCTGTTGCCATTGAATTTTCTTTTTTGTATTTTTGTTTCCATCTTTTCCGCTGTTCACGTCTCCTTTTTATCCTTCGGCATCTGCTATATATATATATATTATATATATGTATATATAAAAAAGAAGCAGAGAACTCTGGGTAGTTCTCAAGTTTATGTGGAAAGCAGCTCCTGTATAGAGCACTCTCAACACCAGCGACACTCTAGATCCGCTCACCTTAAATGTCTGCTTTTCTATCAAAGTCTTTAAGCATAGGACTAACACAGTGCCCGCCATGCTGAGGTACAAAGGGACAAAGTCTTTTGACATTTCTACAGCAAATTCTGTAAGCATAGGACTAGCAGAGTGCTGTCCATGCCAAGCTTAAAATGACAAAAGCCATTTACCACTCCAGGCACAGTATTACAGCTTTGAATTAGTAAAATAGCAACCAAGCCAACCTGAAATTAGTAAACACAACCCCTGACACAGTGTTTCGCTCCACTTAGAGCTCTTCAGAGAGGTATAGCTTTGTCCAGACACAAGGGAGCACCCAGTACAAGTCAAAACAATACCCCAAGAGTTGCATTCCACCTAAACTTGAGAACTACCCAGAGTTGTCTGCTACTTTTTTGCATAATTTATTTGTCACTCTAGGCCTGAAAGGGTATTGTTTTGATATATATATATAAATATATATATATATATATATATTTGTTTATGTCTCTGTGTGGGAGAAGTTATATATGTACAACTTCTCCCACCCAATGTTTCCTTCATCAGCGCTTCGGCAGCACTGACTTAAGGATGACAGTTGAAGCCCGTGTAGGTGTTGGGCTCAATGTTTATTCAATTCAATATATAAAAAATCTACGAAGATACATTTAAAAACACAAATAAGGCCAACACGTTTTGCAAGATGCCTTCAACTGGGCCTATTGTATATTCGCAGTGCCTCAGTCTTATTGATTAATATTTCCCACATTACTTTTCATGGCCTCACAACAACTATTGAGCTGATCATAGTACCATAATGGCATATTCTGACATCCAGTTTTTAATACAATCTTATCAAACCAATTTATGTTATGCTCCTATTTCCAAATTACTAATCAATTGATCAATTAATCAATGAATTCTACATACATCAAATTCATGGTTTACTTTTCCCTCCTCTTACTCTGCTCCTCCATAAATAATATGTATGTTAATTGAAAACATTGAATATGGTAGTTCTTAATATGTATATTTTAAAATGATTAGCTATCACTCTTCAAAATATCCCTTTTTGTGTATGTTTACATTAATTTTACATGAAGTCATTTGAGATAGTAATATGTAACCCAGCGACAACTGAGAACAGTTACTGTTGAATCCTAATGATGCATTTGATCAGGAGTGAATCCAGACTGTAACTTTAAACTTCAGGGCTTAAAAATTACCTGAGCCACAAAGAATCTATTGCAGACCCGCAACAGTCACAAAAGTTTGCCAATATCTGATCAGTCTGGAATAACTTAATTTGCATTTTCTTTTATTTGATTACATGTATTTATGAGGACAATTTATACAAAGCTGCTTCCCTAGTGTCCTAATAGTAGCACAACAATGCCTGTACATGCACACCACGAGTTGCGCTAATAATTCCAGAATGGGGGCACTCAGTAGATTTTTGCTCAGTGTCACCCAATTTATTCACAATAGTCCATTTGTTTTCACATCACACCTATATTCAGTTGTTTTTAAGTTTCTTTTAAAACGACCCTTACAGCTACTGTCTTGTGCAAACTATCTTTTTAAAGGGGAAGAATCACACTCTGTGGCTAACTGTTAGAAATCTTGATCCATATGTTTGGCGGCAATGTGCTGGTCCTGGCGGCACAACAGTGGCGATGTGTCGGCTCTGATGCAATGCTTCAGCTTTGACATTGATGCTGTTGTTGAGGGAGATGTGAGGACTTCACCTAAAGAGGATAGCATAGTAGTTGTTCTGAAGGCAGAGCGGAGGATCTGATCCATGCTGAGGCAGTGATGCATTAGTTCTGGTCCTCGCAACAGTGGCGATGAGCTGGTTCCGATCTGCGCTGTGTTGAGGATGCATCCGTGCTGACCATCAAAGGCGGCAATGTTTTGGTTCTTTCTCCAAAGCAGGAATGGGCTGAACAAGCACTTTCTGTTCACTTCCTAGGGCAGTACAGACTCCCAAAGGGCAGAGTCCAGGTTCAAAAGCCGGATAGTTACAAGTCTTTTTTGTCACTCAGTCTTCAATGAGGAGCCAAGCCTGAAAGCCCTTGGAGTCACTCTGGGTTCAAGGGATGGAGGTCCAGTCCTTCTCAGTCAGGCCAGATGGCCAGCAGCCAGCATGTCAGCATAGAAAGAAAGCAATTCTTCCAGAGAAGTGGTCCAGCAGAGCGGCAGTCCTTCAGCAGCACAACAGTCCTGCTTCCTGGCAGAGTCTTCACAGTTCCAGAAGTGTACTGAAGTGGTAGGATCAGAAGTCCAGTTCTTATACCCACCGGTGCCTTTAAAATGGGGGTGACTTCAAAGAAGGGCTTTGATGTGCACTGAGTTCCTACCTTCCTGCTCTGACTCCCGATTCACTACAGGGGGGTATGCAGCCCTTTTGTGTGGGGACAGGACACCGCTCATTCATGTGTAAGTGTAAGGTTGTTCCCAGCTCTTCCCTCACATCCGCTAAGGATGGTCCATCAAATCACACCTAAGCTCCAATTCTGTGTGGGTGTCTAGAGGGAATGCACAAAGCCCAGCTGTCAACCACCCCAGACATATATTGGAGATAATCTACAGGCACACAGAGCTAAGAGCAGAAAAATGCCATATTTCTAAACATGGCATTTTTTAAATTGTAATGATAAATGTAACTTTACCAGTAAAGAGGATTCATCATTATAATTCATAGATACTAAACATGACAGCTCTACCTCTTTCCAATTGGAAATTATAGCTTATTAAGCATTAGGAGGAATTTCCAATGTTAACCTATGAGAGACGGAGGCCTCACAGTAGAGAAAACCGAATTTGGGAGTTTTTCAATCCCGGGACATGTAAAACTTAAAGGTACATGTCCAACCTTTTACTTACAAGACACTCTGCCCAATGGCCTATCTAGGGCCTACTTTAGGGATGAGTTATATGTAATAAAAGGTGTGTTTAAAGCATGAAGGGGTTTTAAATTTTAATTGGCAAGTCACAGTGTAAACTTCACACAGGCTCTGCAGTGGCAGGCCTGAGACATGTTTAAAGGGCTACCTAAGTATGTGGCACAATCAATGCTTAAGGCCCACTAGTAGCATTTAATTTACAGACCCTGACAACCTACAATTCAGCCCTCAACAAGTGCCACCAATGCCTAAAAGACACAAAATGAGGTGCCCTGGCAGACCGCATCAAAGGATGCTCCAACCACAGAAAGAAACTCTTCAGCATCGTCAGTGAGTTCTCCTGCTCACCAGCTACCGATAACACAATCTCTCCTTCCCAAGATATGTGTGTCACCCCGGCAGGCTATTTCTACAACAAGATATACACCATCTACAGTAATTCTAACCCAACCCACTGACCTCTACAACCTCCTCACAGCAACGGGCATCACCCACAACCCGCTCACCGCATGGGAATAACTCATCACACAGAGCACCAGAGCCAACATGAAATCCATCCATACTGAAGCACTCACTGACCCCTGCCCTCTCCTCTTCTTCAACCTCAGGAGCAAGGAAATTAGCTGTGAACTCACCTCCATTCTCAATCCATCCATTTCCACGGCCACCTTCCCTGATGGATGGAAAAACGCAGAGGTCAGACCCCTCCTCAAGAAACCCTCTGCTGCACCCAGAGAACTCAAGAACTGCCACCCCATCTCTCTGCTCCCCTTTCCCAGCAGAGTCCTTGAGAAGGCCATCAATCTTATACTCACCAGACACCTGGAGAGAAACAACCTGCTGGACACCTCCCAATACGGTTTCCGCACCAACCACAGCACTGAGAATACCCTGATCACTGCCATACACAATATCAGAACCCTCCTTGACCAGGAGATACAGCGGTCCTGACCGCACAATACTTTATCCCACCACACACTCATTAAAGGACTCCACCACATGGAGATCCAGGGACATGCCCTCAAATGGATCTCATCCTTCCTCACAAGATGAACCCAGAGAATCCACCTACTATCCTTCACTTCGGAACTCAAGATCACTATCTGTGGCGTCCCTAAAGGTTAATGCCTTAACCCCACCGTGGTCAACACCTACATGATGCCCCTGGTCAACATTGTCAGAACCCATGGCCTCAACAGCATGTCCTATGCTACTGACACCCACCTCATCCTCTCGCTCTCACAGAGATGATGGAAGTGCTGATTTTTGGGAACAACACCACGCTGTGGAACAGCACCTGGTGGCTCCCAGAAGTCGGACCCACACCTACACTGACAGACCTCATAAGGAACCTTGGCATCATCCTGGACAGAAAACTCACCTTGAAATGCCAGGTCAATGTAGTTTTCTCCACCTGCTTCTACACCCTCTGCATGTTCTGATACAACTTCAAATGGCTCCCCGTCAGCACCAGGAAAACTGTCCCTCAAGCCCTAGTCACCAGCTGCCTGGACAATGGCAATGTGCTCTATGCATGAATCACCACCCAACTCCTGAAGAGACTCCAAACGATACAGGACTCAGCTGTCAGGCTCATCCCCAGCCTCCCCAAATGGACCCAGATGACCTCAGGAACCTCCACTGGCTCCTCATCCAGAAAAGATGCCAATTGAAGATGCTGACACATGCCTACAAGTCCCTCTATGACCAAGGACCAGCATACATCAACCACTGCCTGAACTTCCACCAACCATCCAGACACCTGCGCTCTGTCTCCCTCACCTTGCACACACTACCCACATCCACCGAACCTACAGTGGAGGACGAGCCTTCTCCTACCTCACGGCCAAGTCCTTGAATGACCTTCCCATTCACCTACGAACATCATACACTCTCCCGGAATTCAGAAACAGACACCTGGCTTCCCAGCATGAACCTAGCCATGGTCTCTAAATCAGAGTTGATTGATTGATTGACATATAGTGCACCTTACTAGAGACTAATAGATACATTAAATATATCAATTGTGTATAATCCAATCAAACCATGTTTAGGGGAGTGGGCACAAGCACTTTAACACTGGTTAGCAGTGGTATAGGGCACAGAGTCCTAAGACCTACAAAAACAAACAGCAAAGTTTGATGCAAAACGTTTAGGCGAAGACCACCCTAAGGCTGACAAGTCTAACACCAACAAATCAACCTTCCTACTGTATACACATGTGGATTTTGAGGCTACCAAATTAGGCTTTATGGCTCTTAAATGTGGCTCATGGGAGACTTCTGTCACATGTCTGTTGTGGTTACATCAGCAGTTTTCTTAGAATGAATCTTCTATAAAATATTGGTTTGCTTCCACAGCCCCACTTTCAAATCCAAAGACAATGCAAGAAGTAATGGTTCCTCTTATTGGCCAGCCAACCTGCGATCGTCTCTATCACATAGGGTCATATGTGAGCTCCATGAAACCTATAATCCTCAGCGACATGATATGTGCCGGCTATGTGAAGGGTGGAAAAGACTCTTGCCAGGTGAGTGACTTTGAAGTATTAGTTGAACTGTTTTCCATGAAGGAGCAAGTGACCAGGAATGTGTGAAGTTGAGTAAACTGATGATGGTCTGACCATGCATTTTAAGGAATAAGATATCCACTGCTGTTCTTTAATCCACAATGTGAGTCACCTCAGAATTTCATTATTTTATAAAGAAACTCCTTGGTCACTTGTAATAACCTTATAATGTACATTAGCGCCTGGAGGGGGACATAGGGACCTGACCAGCCATTTAGAGCACTGCATTCGCTTGCAATATTTAATATTACCGGTCTAGAAAGGGAGCAGGGTCTGCCTGGCCAACCACCAACATCCCTTGTGTGTTCTGTGAGCAGATAGGGATCACATTTATCTTTAGAGAGCCCTTCCTAACCATACATTTTGGGAGACTACTCTTTTATTCGTAAACTTCAGCCAAACAAATCCACTACTTTTGCTATTTTTATGACAAAATGCATGCTGTACAATAGGCAAATGTTAATGAACGTGTACCACACTCTCCTTTACAGTGATCAAATGTCACACGTGAACGGCTCACAAGTGAAATCAACAGTTGTGAAAGAGGAGACAAAGTGGTTAAAATGGTAGTCAAGGGTATCAAATATTTTTTCTTTTATCTACAGGACATATGTATTTAATCATATTTTGATGTACGGAAACCTGTGGTTTTTAACAGTTTTTTCAGAAGGTCATGGTTTAGCATAAACAAAGGAAAAGAGTCTTTATGCAGTCCTGGGGCCATATTAAAGAAAGTGCCCGTGGGAGCACAATGGGCATGTGCGTCCACTTTGTGCACCCCAAGGCCACTTTGATATTACGGAAGGGGCTGCAAATGCTTGTGCGGCCCTTTCTGTAATACAGATAGTGCTGGCGCACATGTAACATCAGCGATATTTCAAGAGAACACTCCATCATTTGCATGGGGGTGTGGCCCCATGCAATTGAGACAACCTCTTTGCTTCAGCACCCACAGCCTATAATGGACGTGGGTGCAAAGTCAAAGAAGCTGTCAGGAGGCACTCTGTTATACCCTACTTAGTTGTACAACGTACTCCAGCCCTGCTGCATCTAGCTGTTCAGCCAGAGTGTGAGATGGTCATGGAATTTTGGTGTGCCAGTGATGCGTGGAATGCCTGGGTGTCTGAGTGGATGAGTGTTGGCAGTTAGAGATGGGCTGAGCAGCTAGGCAGGCTGCTCCTGGTGGGGCTGGTACCACACTAGGCTGGCTGGAGTCAAGACAGATGTGACCTGTACTGGAGACTGAATAAAGAAGACTTAATAATACCTCCTGGCTCCAGGTGTCTATCTTCATAGATCACAACATAATTTTGGCGACGAGCGGACTTGGATCCTTGAGACTCTTGGTAAAGCACAGAAACAAAGGAACTACAAAGAAACTACAAGTTAAACCACAAGACCCTACAAGCTACTACATCTACAAAGTAAGTATTTCCAGGCAAGCCAGCGCCAGCCCCACCAGTGTCCTTCCAACTGACAGCCCCAACGAACAGTGTCACCACCAAATGACACTACAGCCTGGGAATACTACAGCCACCTATAGGATTACAGTGAGATGGAGGAGTTGTTCAACTACAACCAAATTTGGTGTTCCAGCGACAAAAGGATTACAGTGAGTTGGAGGAGTAGGCACTACAGCCAGATTTGGTGTTCGAGCCACAAAAGGATTACAGTGAGTTGGAGGAGTAGTCACTACAGCCAGATTTGGTGTTCCAGCCACATCTATCTACAAAGACCACAGTGACTTTAATTGAAAAGGTACTATGTCACAACGATCTCCGTACAGTAGTAGCACAGATGGTCAATGTTTGATGCCTGACAGGACTTTCAATCTAGGCAAGTGACGAGTATTTCAACCAAAGTCAGTACATCTACCTTATACTATGTGCTACTGTGCAGCTGCATGTTTGAAGAAACTAGGGACCTGCCTCTACTTAGTCAACCTCTGGATGTCTACTCTAGAGGCGAGATGCCTGCTCCGTGTCTTTGGGCACTCTTGGGCGTCTGCTCGATGGCTCCTGTTTACTTTGGTGCAGAGATATGTACAAGAATTTGCAAGCACAAGTTTTAGCAGCGTATTGCAGTTGGTACACAGTTTGACAAACTACGGTGTCCACACAGCACCCTGCTGTTTACACGACGCTGCACTGGTAGGGGAGGTGGAGTACCAAATCATTCTACAGGTTTTTGTTATTATTTGTCCCTTTACTACATCTTATGCGGGAGGATATGGAGGTAATTGACCAAAACCAGTCTCGTATACCTTTTGAGGTGAGCCTTTTATTTGTTTTCATCGTTACTGGCAGCGCTTCACTCATGTCAGTTTGTCCGCTATCTTTGAAATTCAAAAGTTGCGGTGCGCGCTACATTCAGCACGTGGAGTCTTACCTGTGATGCCTCTGATGTTTCCTCCATGCTGCGTACTTCTGCGAGAGCTACTCTGTGACGCTTGACCATTCCACTGGAGCATTTTGGTGCATTCACGTGCCGTGAGCCACCCGGCGCAACGCCGCAAGCGTGCCGCCATCTTAGGGTTGGTGGTGGCACACAGTCACATAACGTTCCTTGGTGTCCTCTGGTCCTTGTGCCAACCACGTTGCTCAGAGCATGTCTCAATAAAGTTGAATGACATTAAGTCCGAAGTCAATGCTGTGCTTGCGATTCCTGAACATTTTGAAGTATTGTCGTTTTGGGAGTTCTCCTGGAGATCCTCCGTTCCAAGTATGTTGGGTGTAATGTACTTTCAGCATGCTTCTTGCTATGTACAGTATGTCGAGATGGTCTTCGCGCTCCCAGGATCTTTTTGGTTTTCTTGGTGCACAGATGTGTTCTCTAACAAAGAAGAGGATCTTTCTTTATATTCAAATTCTGGCAGTGCACTTTGTTTTGATGTTTGACACTGGACTGTGTTGAGTTGTCACTGGACTGTGTTTTGAGCCCCTCTTACCAAATGTGTGAGTTTCGTTTTCAAGTTCTTTTCCGGCAGCACTCGGGTGAGGAGTCGCTCATCGGTGTGTTGTATAGGGGCATCTTTGTTGGTTTTTTTTAGGGGCATGTTAGATGTTTGGCCTAGAGTGTGGTATACGAAACAAATATAGTTCACAATAGTTAGAGTTTAAGTTAATAAGTGTTTCTTCAGCAGCACATTTGATGTCGTGATGTCACAGGTTTACACTTTTTGTGAGGATGGGTCTTCCTTGATGTCCTGTGGGTGGTCATCACATTGTTCCCATACACGAGGGAAGGTTGTGGGTAACAGCCCTTTGCTCAGTTATGTTTGTTACTCCTACATGGGGGTAAGTAACCTCCACAAGGGGGTTAGGAACTCTTTTCTCATTACATTTTGTTACTCCTACATGGGGGTACATAATCTCCACAAGGGGGTTGGGACATGGGTTCAGTTCCCATACATACACAGTACGTAGGTTAACCCTTACACTGGGTTGGGATATGGTATAGTCCATTAACAGTTGCGCGCAGTACTATTGTACATCCCTTCACGGGCGTTTCTATGGGTGACGACCCATTTGGTTTTTGTTTCCCTTATTCTTGGGATTGAGGTTGTAGGGTATTCTATCTTTTTCGCTACTCTACGTTATGCTTTTTGGCATTTGTGTTGTGGGGTCTTTTACCCTTTGCGTTATAGAACATTACGTCACAGTGTATTATACAAAATGCTACGAACTGTATTTCTTGTAATGTTATGCTTTTGCTTACGCTTCGAAATGTTTTATAATCTCTTTTTAGGGGGGATGGGGGATATTGCTGTTCAAATGTATGTATCTTTACCATCTTTTCTTGCTTTAATGGTTCTTTCTCCTGCGATGTTTTGTCTTTACTTCTGCATCCGAGAGACTTGTACCTTTATTCATGTTTTCTTGTTTATAGTTCTTGCTTGATGTTATATTACTTTCATTTGTCATTTTCTTTGAGGAAAAAGGGATAATGTTATACCCTACTTAGTTGTACAACATGTACTCCAGCCCTGCCGCCTCTAGCTGCTCAGCCAGAGTGTGAGATGGTCATGGAATGTTGGTGTGCCTGTGATGCGTGGAATTCCTGGGTGTCTGAGTGGATGAGTGTTGGCAGTTAGAGATGGGCTGAGCAGCTAGGCAGGCTGCTCCTGGTGGGGCTGGTACCACTCTAGGCTGGCTGGAGTCAAGACAGCTGTGACCTGTACTGGACACTGAATAAAGAAGACTTAATAATACCTCCTGGCTCCAGGTGTCTACCTTCATAGGGCACAACACACACTGAAAGAGCGTCACTAAAAGGTGGCGCAGAGTCAGTGCGCTCCCTGATGGAAGCCCTCTGGAGGGGAAAGGGGTCCAATGGATGCCCCTTGCAGGTGATTGCAGTCACTTACTGCATTCAGCTGCAAAGGGATCTCTAATCCCTCTTTAAAGTGCAGGCAGGTTGATGCCAGCATAGTGAAAAGCGGAATAGCTTTGAAGCAGCTGCTACATATTAAACTTGAATTCGCTGTCCCCAGGGCAGCACAAATGTGTGACTGCCCTGGGGGCAGTGCATTCACTCTAATAGGGTGAACTCTCCCTGTTTGCATACGGAGTACCTATTTAAAGGATAGGAATCTCTTTGTCACCAGGAAAGAGCTGAGGGATAAGTGACTTAATCAAATATTCTTCACTTCTGTCTCATTGTTTCGAGTTAATGGCTATTATGGTTGTGCTTCTTCTCTGGCTTCTACGCTTTTCAACCCAGGAGCCAATCTGGAAGCTCTTCTTCAGGATAGGGAGGTCCAATTCTAATCCCAAATAGGTAGGAAAATGTCTTTTGATAAGGAGTTAGAGTAGGTTCTGTGGAAATAGTACCCTTGTTTTTAGCATGCTGCTTGCCATTGCGAAAGCCAGCATGTACAATTTCTCCTCCCAAAGACCACAACTAAAACAATTTCTTTATATTTAACGGTAAAATTGTTGGTTAGGAGGGGCTCTCTGATGATGAATGTTTTCTCTAGCCTAATATTCCCCCTCAACTACAACTGGGCAAGTTCCAATCCATACACCAGGTGGGGGAACAGAGAGAAATGTGGGTGCATGAATAGACTCTCACCCAAATGTTTTCATGAAAATAACAGTTCCATCCTCCTGCAGATTTTTCACTAGCAACTACTGGTCGGCAAAAGGCTTTCTGGGCTCTCTCCCTTACATTTGGGAAGAAAGGAGTCCAGTCAGCAAACTAAAATGATGTATAACTCTGGGTCAGGCTCTTTAACAAGCAGTGCAGCCCTTGGCATCAGGTATAATGTTATAACATTGCTGATACTTTATCCCATATATATTATGGTCATTTTACTGCAGTAAGAATATGCTGCAGATCTTTAGAGAAACATTATATGTTGTAATCCTCCAAATTGTGGGCCAATGTGATTGAAGGCTACTATAACGCATAATTGGTTAATCCTTTTTTTGACAATCAGCTAGTCCAATATAAAGACCGTATGATGGGGCGTAATTATACAGAGATGCAGACAGCAGAATGCATAAATGGGGTCTTAATTTAAGAGAAGTTATAAAAACTTACAATCCGCCTGGCA
Source organism: Triturus cristatus (assembly GCF_964204655.1). Taxonomy (NCBI): domain Eukaryota; kingdom Metazoa; phylum Chordata; class Amphibia; order Caudata; family Salamandridae; genus Triturus; species Triturus cristatus. The sequence continues at coordinate 1,226,658,482 of NC_140590.1, read as the reverse complement.
CGGCAGCCCATTGTGCACCAGCGCCTGGGGAAAAGGAGAAGAATGTGTCGTATTTCATAGATACAGCACATTCCTACCCTTTTCTTTTGATGCAGGGCAGCGCAGCGCAGCAAGATTCCTTGTGGTGCTACCCTGCACAAAAAACCTGGTAAATTAGGCCACTAGTTTTCAGATTAACATTTCAGAGGAAAGTAACCCTTTGCCTGAGCATCTTTTAGGAAGGCTCGAAATCAGACCATGCTTTAAAATATTGGACATTTCATACTTTCATCGATAACCTCAAGTACTAGAATTATATCTGTCGATTCAAGAACCAAGAGAAGCCCAATTATTTGTTTGTCTTCATTATGGTTCTCCTCTAACAACTCCTTTATGTATGCTATCCCCTTGTTATCTAGGGAGACTCTGGAGGACCTCTGGTGTGTGCAGAAGTTCGTGGCACCTGGTTCCTAGCAGGTGTTGTGAGCTGGGGATACGGATGTGCTGTGGCCAACCGTCCTGGAGTCTACACCCGTGTCACTGCTTACACTGAATGGATTCAGCTATATGTGACAAATGTGACATTCCATCAGGGAGTATTCCACAACTTAAGTAGCAGTACAACCAGCACCTCTTCTACAATCTTCTCATTTTTTTATACAATTTTACTGCTTATTTTATTAAATGGAATCTAAAAGTGCATGGACCATGTGGTTTTTCTAGATAGTCACATATTTATTAACCTTCTAGCAAAGATAATTGTATTAAAGAGAAATTCTCCTATGATCATCCACACACCTGACTGGTGCCATAATACATTGATTTACCAAGGGATATTACCCCACAATCAAGGCACAAGCAAGATACCAGATAAAATCCAACAGTGATGAGTGTTAAAACATTTTCTATCATAAATCTCTAAAAACAAAAATAACATTGAAAGTGTACCTTCCTGATCACTTATGGTGATGTCCAAGAGAGAGGGAAGAGGTCTCAAAGGAGTAAGTAAAAGCAGATGTATCATGTATCTCAAATAATGTAAAAAAAAATGATTTTTATTTCAATACTTTAATGCTTGCATCACTTCATCTTACGTTCCATCATAAATCAAATGCTATCTATACATTATTGTTGCTTGTAAACATTATCACAGTGGTTTGCAGGATATTTCAGGGCAGGCCTACTTTTACATTGGCAGAAATCTTTGTTCATGCCCATCCGGGTCAAAATGGGGACTATGTTCTCGGTTGTTGAGTTTTGCCCTCACTCCAGTCCAAAGTTTTCTATCCATTGACCTCATAATTTGGGGAATTTTCAGGCAGCACATAGATCTCATGATCACCTATTTATAAGCTACATCAATGGGCAGATTTATCATTCTTTCACACAACACAGCAACACAAATTGTTTGCATTGAATGAAAGGGAGAGGGCAGAAATGGATGATATCTATCAAGATATGGCACATTCCTGTTCTCTGCCTGCACTGTCACACAATCTGCTGTCTAGTGCCAAAGAAGGCACCCTTGAACCTCCTGCACAGAAATAATCCTCTGAGGCGTTTTACTCTTTGCAACACACTTAAAAAGAGGAACCAAGGAGGTGAAATAAAGATATTTTTCCTCATTGCGCCTCCCTTCAGAAGTCGTAGAATTTTGACGCAACCCCAGGCTTACCAGTTTTGGTAAATCTTGGAATGTGCCAAAATCCATAGGTGGTTATGTTAGTGCGGAGTTGAGTCAAATTTAAATAAATATAGCGCAACCTTCCAATTACGATACTCACAAGATCTGGACCCATTGCCGCACCAATTTCTACTCTCAAGTGATGAATCTTTGCCACAGTATTTTGATCAAAAGAGCTATTTTATCATCAAAATCAAATCTTAAATGCAATTCCAAATTGTAGTCAATAATGAGAGATTTAAGTAGTTTTGAAGGCTTTTATTTTCAGATTAAAAGTTTAGTAAATTCAGATTCTTTATTCTTTAGTCAAATATCAATCAGATTACAGAATTGATAAAAAATGTGGTTAGAGCAGATCATATTAAGATAATACATTCAGTGTGTTGCATATAGGAAAGAATCCCCATTCTAAGAATGGGGCGAAAATGATGTGAGTCAGAACCCATGAAGAGTTCAAAAATGAGAGGCAGAAGTGAGAATAGAGCATTAAGCTCAAAACCAATAATTGCAGAACTTCTTATAAAGCTAGGTACAAAACTAAACTGTACTAACAACACACACTTTTATAAGACAGTACGAATTAATATTGCAAGACATGTGGCTTTTCTCTCTCATCTTCAGAATTCAGTATTCTCCAGAGGGCACATTTCTCTCTCCTTTTCTCACAGGACTTCAGTCATCAACGCAAGCTTCAGCAGGCTGTATCTCTACGTTGCAACAATAAATCTAACTTCACATTGCAAATTTTTAGTTTGCCTTTATTTTCCATGATTTCACTACATTTGCTAACCTAATAAAGCAAAATGTATTTTAATTAAACAATAATCTGTGTAAAAGCATTGCTGAAGTTATGACAACATCTAAGTCAGTCAAATTGAGGTTAAACTATCAAATACATTTGTGCAGGGTTCAGTATATCATAAATGAACATCTAATAATGGAAAAGTCTAGTTAAGGCCTAGTGCGTTTTGCACAATTTGTCTATATGTCATTTCAAAATGCATTTTGGGTTAATAAGTAAAGCCAAAATACCATAATCTATTGATGAATTTTATAGGCAGCTTTTGCATTATCAGTTACATTGGAATACCCATGCTTCACCCATGGAACGCCTTCCCAGGGCAGAGTAATGCAAGGCAGCACTGCCTTGCATTACTTCAGATTTACCAAGCAACGCAGAGCCACACAAGTTGGCCTCCTGTTGCTTGGTAAATCTAACTTTGGTATTGCATTGCTATTGCAACACTGTGCGTGAAATAAGGGCTAATCATTATACCATGATAAATCTGTACCAAATTACCTACAGAAATAAAGCAGGTGGATGCTTCTGGCCCACACTTTCATGGGAATCCAAAAGGTGAAATGAAAGACTTGGTGCTTAAGATAAATTGATTAGTGAGATGAGGATGGACAATCCAGATTCAATAGTCAAGATGCTGCTTGTAAACTGAAATGATCTTGTTTCGAAAGAGATACTTTGTAGAGTATTCAGGAGCCATATTGCAGCTGAATAATGAGAAAATGAGTGGCATGGATTGGAAAAAGGAGCATGAGAAGACAGGCAGAAATACCCCAGGTGAGAAGAAGAAAATGCTTTTTAGGCCAGCGATGTTAGAAAAATAATTCATGTGCTGCAGAAGTTCATGAGAATATACAAGATAGCAAAAATGTAAATCTGTTTGGTTTCCAAGCAGGGCCTAAAATACAGGCTGAAAAAGAATATATTTAAAGGCAGCATTGCTTGATCTAAATTATAACTCTTACACACAGTTGCCAATTTTCCAAATCAGAATGCACAGCATAAGTAGATGTAAACTTACATATGCTAATATGTCTAACACTCCCAGGTCTCAAATGCATCTCCTAAGCTAAGGTAGGCATGAAAGAAAGGTGACAGATGAAACATAGTGCACCCCAAGGGCCTTTTTGATCTCCCAATATCTGTTTATCCCAATATCTGTTTATCTTTTAAGATATGCTACATGAACATGGAGCAAACTAGATTACTATAACAGTATGTTAGTCCCACGTGATAATGAAAATTCAGTTAATTAAGAACATTTGATGGGATAAACTACGGACAAAGCACACTACAAAACTATGGCATGTTATGCTGCCAAATGGAGAATCTGACAATATGTACAGGACTGTTACCACAAAATGAGTGAAGCGGTGTTGACCACATTAAATCTATACAAAATCAAATCAAACACATTTATCTCCAAATAACCAGTATCCCCGTTAAGATGGACTAGCTTCTGCACTTCATGTAACTAGCAAATTTATAATTAAAAATGGGGTTAGGAGATGGTTGTGGTGGGTGAACCATACTAAAGAAACATAAAGCCCTTTGTATCTGTTTTTACATTTTTCCAGTATTCTTTATTTGTAAACCTCTTGCTTTTTAAGGATATTAAGCCCAGGTCTTAAATACAAAATAAATAGGAAATTGGGCTTGCCAGTGTCATGTGTATTAAATGCCCAAATGCAAGCTACTATGCTGTAGAAATTGTATTAATATTTCTTATGCAAAAAAATGTGCCTCAATAGATCATAAATTAACAGGTAAGTGGCATCCATGTTGGTGAATCAGTGCTGGACATGAGAGATTGAATGGTGTCAGCAGCAAATGCAAATGGATTTTAATTCTGGTGTCTTCTAACCCTAGAATAATTGTAATAAGCATTGAAACTGTATGAGTCATGTCCATAATCAATGAACCTTCACATTGTATTTAACAGCATAGTAATCCATCAATTTGTCAAGCATCACTGTCTCATTTGCATAAGGCAAAGAAACAGTCCTTCATCACATTGGAGCAGTGTAATTTTTGGCTCTACCCTTTTACGTTTTGATTATGCCATATCTATGTATACATGGTCTTGTGAATTTGTGTGATTTAATATCATTAACATAAAGTGATGTGCTTGACCAGCTATTGAAGGTGCATTCATTGTATAATCCCAAAATTTACATGATCATGCGTACTAATGTTTTCCATTATAATAATAATCAGATTTGTACAGCGCATGGCTACTCCTAACAGAGAGTCCCAGTGTTAGTGTGCTGAAACAGTGAACAATAGGTCAACCAGACTGAAGGGGAGCTCACTCTAAACAAAAAAGCCAGGTCTTTAATTTCGTTCAGAACACAAGTTCAGAAGGCGCTAGTTGAATGCCTACAGGAAGGGCATTCCATGTTTTAGAAGCGAAATGGCTACAAGAACTGCCATCCCTCCCCTTTGAAATGTTGGAGCAATAGCCATTTTGGCTGATTCTGATCTTAGGTTTCTAGTGGGCACATAGGAATTTCCATAGGGTACTGAGGACATTGGGAGGAGATAGCCTTAAAGCAATAGTAAAGTGCTTTTAAAACGGACTCTATGCCTTATCGGGAGCCAGTGAACCTGCCGCCATGCAGGTCTTGTGGGAGTCTGCCTGGGGAGTTTCAACAGTGTCTGAGCCACTGTATTCTGGACCCACTGCAGTCTATTCAGGATGGGTCTTTGCCATGCCCAGATATAGAATATTTCAATAGTCCAGTCTGGATATGGCAAGTGCTTGGATCACAGACTTCTGGGCTGCCTCTGGAAGGAAATGTAGGATTTTCCTCAGGAATTTCAATATCCCAAAACATTTCCAAGCAAGACAGGTGATCTGAGCATCAAAGGATAAATTTGAATCAAACCAGATACCTAGGTTTTTTACCTTATCCTTGATTATGGGTAGGAGGCCAACATCCATTTGACCAGACGCAGTACCACCGATCCTCAAAACCGCAACGTGGGCTCTAGGGCTGGAACTGGGATCTGAGCCATCATAATATAAACTATTCTAACTCCCCTATCTCAGAACCTAACTATCCTTGCTTTACTGCCAGAACCCTGAGCCATATATCCAAATTTCCTTGCAATTCATCTTTTTAGGGCCTGGGCCTGAGCAATAAAGAGAAGTTAGCATCAAACACACATTTAATTTACAGTGCAGCCCATTTGTCTACACAGTGAACACCAACAAGACAGTAGATGAGGTTGAGTATAGATGTATTTTAAACTCAAAGCCAAGCTGATATACGCTAATCTCAAGAATATGTTGTAATAATACAGAATCACTACTGGCAGACCACATTGTCTAACAAGATCATAGTGTCATCGGATTGCAATTCTCATACATGTCTCCATTTGTGTGGTTTGAGCAGTATTGCAAACTCTTATATAGTCACATACTCATTTGAATAGAACTCTGCATTTATTTTATGACTGTATATGTATCCATAACCATGCATTTAAACGTGCACTGAATTTCTTGCCATGTTAACTTGACCAAAGACCTTAAGCATTTGGATTCTAATGATTAACCTTCAACATGAAAGTTTGCTTGGGTTTAAATGTTTTCATCTTCTTGCAGGTGTGTTCATATGTTCACATTGTTAGTAAAAGGCACATTGTGTATGAGAGAAAGTGAGACTTGAGTGGAGTACTTTTGGCAAGGATGAGAGGTGCTAATGAGCAAAGGGAGGATCACTGTCTGTGCTGCATCTGGAGATTGGAGAAATTCAAGGATGTTCTGATGTGCGGATCAAAAAAGGGGGTTTTGAGTGCAACTGCCTAGTTTTACCGTGAGAAAGGAGAAAAGTACTGAGACACATCATGTGGGATTCTCAAACGTTCTTTGTAGTTTTAATTGTTAGTCACACTTTAGCTTTACTCAGATTGTCTTAGACTTCGAAGGGTACAGACCTCCTTGCTATTCTATTTTTCCATTGTGTAGTTTAGACTGTGCAGTTGCTCTGATTTGGAGACCTTCTACAGATGTTTCTAGAATGCTGACACCTCAATGATTTTTTGGATCATTGGTTAGTTAGACAAATTATATTTCCTCATGCATAGGCGACAGAATCAAAAACCATATACTGACCATAAGACTATGTTTCTCATTTTCTGTATTGCTATCACTTAATTTCTTGAATGCTTCAAGTTACTAAGACTTAATTCTGTTAGATGAGTTGGTGTGCCAGTATTAATTCTGTATTTTTACATATTCTATAGATTATTGTATATCATCTTGGCTTTGAATTTATAAAAAATATATACTTAACCCCATCAACTGACTTGTTGGACTTCACCGTGTAGCCAAATGGGCAGCACTGTAATTTAAATTTGTGTATGATGCTAACTTCTCTTTATTCTTCAGGCACCTAAAAAGATGTAATGCAGGGACATTTTTATATATGGTGCAGTGCTCTGGTAGATGGTAGCAAAACGAGGATGGTTCGGTCCTGAGATAGGGTAGTTAGAATACTTTATGGAACCTTGTTTCGGTTTTGTGGATCGGCAGAGTTCCAGTGGTTCAAAATAGAGTTATAGCAGTGGAGGAGCTTACGCTTAGCTTGCAGTATTTATGGAGATTGAGTGATGTTTGGTGGAGAGGTTTTGAATGTTGTGTGATTGGGGTGCTTAACATGGAGAAGTTAAAGTTGAAATCAGGTCCGATGTGGCCTAATACCCCAGGATAATATTAAAAAGTGTAGAAGACACTGTATCATAATTGTCTGGTAAAGTTTTGTGCTGCCTGTCATGAGACGTCATCGACAGCACGATTGAGACAGGGACATTTACCTTTGTGTGTGAAAGACAGGTGTGGTTATTGTGGTGGATCCATTTGCATAGGGGGTAGCTGGACTAACCAAGGTGATTCACCACAGATCGAGGTTTCATTCGAGTGTGTATTTGAATAAGTTGGGAAGTGTTATTCTGAACCATTTCTTGCTTGATTGAAAACTGTTTATTTCCTTAGTGGAGCAGACAAAGCTATTTGTTGCAATTGCATAGTATTTGTTTGCATGTGTATTACTGAGAGGAGTGGGTTTGTGAACATTGTAACGGAGGGTGAACTGCTGCAAGGAGTGAGATTGATGTCATGGTGTACCGCACTGATGTTGGTCGATTGGTGTAAAGCCATGCTATTCTTGGTTGTCTACATCATAAAGTGTTGCGCTGGTATTGGTTGTTGACTCTAAATAAGAATTGTGGCTAATCTATTATTTCCTGCTTTAAAATGAAATTCTATTTGCGATCATTGACATTTTACTTGAAAATGGAATGCTTTATGGAAATACAAGATTTGATATAGGGAGATGTGCAGATACCTGTAAGAGAGGTAGAAGAGACACCACCCGAAGACACTACAGGTCATTATATGGTGATATATGTAGGGCTCCATACCTGTATTTGGCTTAAACAAGGGCATAAGATCAAAATCACTGAGGAAGAAGGTGCACTGGCATTTCCGTGCTGTGGTACATTTAATGTGAGAATCAATTACTTTTTTATGGAGAATATTATACGAGATGAAACCACAACCTAGAACTACAAAGTTTGAAGCTCTCCATGTTTGGGGGTGTATCAGGGAAGAACTATAAAGGCAATGCAGAACAGAAGAAGTGGAGCACTGACATGATGGAAGAGGGTAAGATATATCCTGCATTAACAAGTGATGAATTTGAGACGGGAAGAAAAGTGAAGAAAAAGAGAGGATGTGTCAATGGAACAAGATGCAAGAAGTGAAAATAGGGACAGTAACTCTAGTGACAGCCTTCTAAACATGTTGTTGTCATAACACCCACCTCTATATAATGAGACACAATCAATGGGCGTTGGAAGTGCTAATGCAAATGGAAATTCTGGAGTGGCTACCGCACCAATAAATATGAACCCTAATGTAACGGGGGCCACCCTCTGAATGTGAATCAAAATCTGATAGGGAGGAATCCAGGGATTTGTGCCCCTGGTACTTCTGTAGCTCCTAATGCTCCAGATGTTCTCACTGTCTCGGTTACCACTGGTCATGTGGTCCCTATACATAACTCTAGTTCCACAAGGAATGTAAGACATAACTTGGCTGTCCTTCCCAAGCTAAAAGTTTCAGAGAATAAAGGATTTGTCTCCTTAGTTGAAATTAATGTGATTTCCCCTTGTGGTGCAACTGCAGAGTCAAAGATGAACCAGAAAGGATTTGGATCTTTAAGGTCATTCCTGCAATTTCCAGTTCTAGGTATGCTTACCTGGGAGCCATCCTTAAATGCACAGAGTAGCACCCTTAGAGAGGGGGCAGCACCTAAATCCCTGAGGTGCAACATAATCTTAATGCTCAGCAATTAGACGAATGGTTGAAGGTTCTTAATGCCATTGTGAACAAGAGCGGAAGCACAGAATTGAGTTAAGGAATGATTAAGTCATCATTGAGGGTAAACTCGGAGGATGTAGGTAAATTAAAACATGAATTGGATTAAATGATAGGTGGAAGTCTTAAATTGGTCCAATTGGATACCTACATAACACTATGGGGTCCACTTTTAACGCAGGTTTTTAATGCATGTAGTTCATAAGGTTTTCTATTAACCTGGTATGAATCTGTAATTGTGCCCATTTTCAAAAAAGGGGACAGGGCGAATTCGGCCTGTTACTGCTCAATATCATTGCTGGACTCCACAGTCAAGGTTATTGGGCGAGTGTTATTAGACAGAATGCAGGCGTGGGCGGAGAAAAAGGCAATCATAAGTGACCTACAATACGGCTTTCACAAGGGGTTGGGAACAGTAGAACAGGGCCATAATTTACATATTCTTCTAGATAAATATACTAGGGCAAAAAGGGGAAGACTATTTTTAACTTTTGTAGATTTAACTGCAGTGTTTGATTGTGTCATCCACAATGAGCTGTGGTTGATTTTAGAGGGCATGGTTGTGTATGTTTTAATAATTTATTTTTTAAGGCAGCTCTATTCAGGGGCAAATGCGAGGGTTCGATACGGATTGGGAGGTAAATGTACCCAGAACTTTGGAGTGCTGAGAGGTATAAGGCAGGGCTGTGTCCTTGCCCCGTTCCTCTTTACACTATATATAAATGCTTTAGAAACTACCTTGGTTAAGGAGTGCAGGGACCTACCGACAGCAGCAATGAGACCTATCCCTGCACTCCTGTATGCGGACGACGCGGTTGTAATGGCCCGTACGCCGCTCGGTCTTCAAAGGGTTGTTAATTCTTTTTCTAACTTCATGTCAAATTTAGGCCTTACCATTAATTGTTCTAAAACGTTTGCAATGAATTACGGGGTAAGACCTACCAAGAAGATTAATACCCTTTTTATTAATTTGAGGGCAATAGAGTGTACTAAAACTTTTTCTTACCTAGGGATTTTATTTGATCAGTCAGGATCATGGACCCAGGCAGTCAAAGCCAGAACCCTGCTGTTCGTAAAGTCCCTGATGGCACTATCAAATTTTAGTAGGAAACTAGGCAGACGCGCACCGTTATAGGGCAAAATGTGTGGCAATAGCCGCCTATGGAGCTGGAATCTGGGGCTAAATCCAACGTAAATTCATTACAGATAGCTGAAAATATGTTTCTTAAGTTTCTACTGACAGTACCGAATAGTACTTTGTCTTATATCTGTCACTTGGAACTGGGATTGCCATACCTAGAGGACACGATTAAGATCCAGCCTGTCCTTCTGTGGCACAGAATTTGGACCGCAGATGTGGCTGCTCTTAATCGCCACATATTGAAAGATGCCCTGGGGATCGATGGGGTTAAACAAATAAGATGGCTAGAATATGCCAAAATATTTTTAGCCAAACTAGGCCATTTGGAATTTTTTTAATAACCCACTTTCTATGTGTAATGTGTCCAGGTAAGACCTTAAAACTAGATGTATGTGCCTCTTGGATGAATGCAGAACCACAAATGAAATGAAAAAATCAATGGTTCAAGCCCACCATCTTACCCTGTTGACCCCAACTATACAACCATATATTTTGTTAATTGCTGACAATTACGACCAATTTCTGCTAGCATGCTTTAGATTGAATATTTTATATAGATTTTTAAGCTTCACTGATCAAAACGATTGGTCAAGAGTTTTATGTAAATGCCCGTGTGATGACATTTCTCTACAGTCAAATATGCATATTTTATTCTTCTGCAAATTTTATTCTATGCCGAGAAGGAGATGGATTATTCCTGTACTAATAAAACTTGATTTGAGACAATGTCGCCCTGCATTTCTGGCATTGCAATTCCTAGAAAAAGAAATTGGTATTGCCCGCGTTATTGCCTTTTTTAAAAATGTTTCTAATTATCGTAAATCCATTACGATGTGATTTTATTTGTGTACTTAATCTATGTCATAAATTGTCATGATATGATCATGTTCTTATAAGGCAATTTTAAATATTTGACATATGTATTGTGCTTTAATGGTTATTCTATACTGTAACCGAATAAAGAGCTTTAATTGATTAGATACTTACTAGAAGAGTGAACTTTTGTTTGTGAGTAGGGAATTTACCAGACAAGCAAGGCAAGACGATGATAAATTGTCTGAAGCAGCTCAGAAATATGAGGTGAACTTGTATCAGATCAAAGTTTTACAGAAACGTCACAGTCTCTGTTTTAGTTATAAAGATATCAAGTGTATGAGAATACCTGGAATCAAATACAAATTTGGGAGTTGATTCAAAACGTTTGGCAGCTGGAATGCGCTATTTACATGGGAATGTAAATGGGTGAAAAAGAAAGGCCAATAGAGATCTATGAGAGAAACACCTCCTCCTGTATGAGAGGAAGCAAGTGCTACAAGATTCCCTTTACGGGAATTACCCATGTACCTTGGAGTAGGAGTGCTCTTGCATCATTTACAAATTATTTTCCAAGATTAAAGGAGAAGCCTATAGAATGCTACAAACAAGTTGAGCATGTTGCGAAAATCTCAAAGGTTTTGTGGACTGATTTAAATACCTTATTTGATATCGTGTTCCGGTTGTATGAAGGAACAATGCTGAGCAATACTCTGCATGCCTTTACTACAAAGTTTTTTCCACACATTTATTTTAGATCGCATATGCTTTTACAACATATACCTTTACCACGCATTGTTAATATATATATTTATATATAAACACTGTATTTGTGGGGGTAGACCTGCCACCCCCCGAACTTACCTTAAAAGCGTGGTAAAGGTATGTGTGGTAAAGGTATACGTTGTAAAAGCATATGCGTTCTAAAACATGTATGGTAAAAAATGTGTGGTAAAGGTACAATGTGGTAAAAACCTTGTTGCAAAGGCTGTTTCCCTGTAGTTCCAAGTGATTTGTGAACAGCATGTGAGACAGCCACAAAGTGGCCCGAGAGAGAGCCAGCAAGGGACCCAATTTCTAATGGCCCATCACCCATAGTAATGAGAAAATATAACCAGGTGATTTAATAAGTGAAGTCTTAAGAAATTGACTGGGACAAGATTGACCGAACTACCAAGGAACTCAAAGAGAACATTTGTGTGTATTATGAGAGATTGTTGAAGGCATTTAAACAGTACAGTGGAATAGAGATGCTAAAGCCCAAATATATGAGACATTTGGGGGGAGATTCTCAAACATTTTGCGTCACAAACGTGATGCCAACCAGCACAAAATGCTTTTTTTCTGATTCACTTTCCAGGGCAAGGCTTGTTTTACACTGGAAAGTACCCAAAGTGACACAAAGTAGCATAAAACGTTCCTTTGCATTACTTTGCCTTAAAAGGGTATAACATTAAAGGTGCATGGGCCTTCCCATGCAGTCACTCATGGTTTGATGCTAAACCCTATCTACTAACATTAATAGACAGGGTTTTGCGACAAACATTAACGTCGCTGAAAAGCAGGTTTTAAAAGGAGAAATGTTTTCATTTCTCCTTTCTTTTCAGATTTTGCATGTGTGCTTAAGTTTAGGCATACAGTCTAGCATTATGGTGCTAAGGTGTGTGACTGGTGCATGACAGTTGAAATCAGTGCCAATATGGTGCTGTCCTGCTATCTCCCTGTCATTCAACGCAGCACAGCATTTTTGGCTACTGGCCTGCATTCCGTGACACTTTTGAGAATCTGGGCCTTTGTGTTTTGGTTTGTGACAGGACTAAGGCCTGAAATTAGCATGATGATTCAGCAGCATTTGATTTATTGGCAGAATAGTTAGTGCAAGGCACATTGTGTATGAGAGATAATGAGGCTCAGGAGGCGTACTTGTGCAAGTATGAGAGGTGCTGATGAACAAAAGGAGGACCACTGTCCTTGTTGCATCTGGAGACAGGAGAAATCCAAGCGCGTTCTGATGTGTGGATCTGCCATGTTTTACCGTGAGAAAGGAGAAAGGCCCGGAGACATATGATGTGAGATACTAGAAATTTCTGTGTAGCTTTAATTGGTGGTCACACTTTATCTTTACTCAGATTCCCTTGGGCTTTGAAGGGTACAGAGCTCCTTGCTTTTTTCCACTGTGTAGCTTTAGGCTTTGCAATTCCTCTGATTTGGAGAACATCTACAGAAGTCTCTTCAATACTGACAACTGCCTGCTTTATTGGATCTAATTGAGGTTTCCTCATTAATACTACTTAGTTAAGAATTAGTTAGATAACTTAGATTTCCTCATACCTAGGTGAGAGAATCGAAAATCATATACTGTGTATAGCCATCACTGAATTTCTTGTATGCTTCATGTTACTAAGACTTAATTTTGTTAGACGATTTAGTCTGCCAGTATTGATTCTGTATTTTTACAACATATTCTTGAGATTAGTGTATATCAGCCTGGGTTTGAATTTGTAATAAATCTATACTTAACCCTATCTACCGACTTGTGGGTCTTCACTGTGCAGCCAAATGGGCTGCACTGTAAATTAAATTTGTACATGATGCATACTTCTCTTTCTTCCTCAGACACCTAAAAATATTCATTGCAGGGAAATTTGGATATATGGCTCAGTTCTCTGGCACTGTGTTTCAATGAGTGTAGGAACAATACAAAACTTTCTGCACAGAGCCCGAAGCTGTGTCACTGAGGATGGGTAACAAGCTTCCATTTGAGTGCAACACAGGCCTTCTGCCAAAGTCTGTATATTTCATAGACGTAAAAGCAGCAGAAGCACTCTTTTATACAAATCCTACTATCTTTTCCCTCTTGGGTGGACTAGTCAAAACTCAGGCTCCATTAGAATGCATCTTAATTTTTTTTAATATAATTTCATCATAAAACACAGTACAAACATTTCTACACACAGTTACATCGATTCAAGGCATTGTAATATTAATCAAAAGCATTGTGCAAAACATAATCCAGACAGTTAGGGGTCACCTACTTCCCAATGTCAAAATAAGACATATTTCGAGCAGTGCCAGCAGAGAACTCTTTACAATTCACCATTGTCTCACGGAAGTCACGGCTCCCCTCTAGCGGCTCCACCATATATGTTATATATGCGATTGTGATCTCCCCAATCCTCTATGGTCCCGCCACCTGAGATGATACCACGAGGGGAGTAATCTGTGTGTCTGAGACTGTGTCAGCGGCGATATTAGAATGGTATTGTTGGTATGGTGCCCAGTAGTTTCTGGGACAGCTTCTAGGAGGTAGTAATTCATTGTATAACTCAGCCTGTGAATTGCAATGCAGCATGTCAGCATGCCAATCTTTAATCAGAGGTAGCAGGATGCCCATCCAGCGCAGTGCTACATGGCGTTTAGCCAGGAGGAGCCCAATAGTGAGTAACGGCCTTACTGTCTTGATAACTGTGAGATCCCACCCCAAGAGGGCTATTTTAGAATCTGGTTCCAAATCAGCACTGATGATTGTGCCCAGCTCCTGAAATACCTTGTCCCAGAATATCTTGATCCCTGGGACACTCCCAGGCAAGGTGCCAGAATCGAGCGTTCTCCGCCCGCACCTATGACAACAGGAGTCCTCCATTAGCCCACACCTAAAGTGACGTGCAGGGGTGCAATACGCTCTGTGCAAAAATGTATAATGGATAAGTCTGACCCTACCATTGAGAGAAACTGACCGGGTACGGGAACAACTATATTGCCACTCCTTGTCACTTAGCGGGGTGCCCAGGTCCCGGTGCCATTCCGATCTGACTCTAAGGATCTCAGAACCAAGAGTAACCTGTAGGCCGGTGTAAAATTTAGTAATCAGCTTGAGGGGCTATTCAACCTTAATGAGGGTAGCAAGTGTGTCCAAAGCTTGCGGTTCCTGTAAGTCGTCGCTCCAAGAGGACGCGCCATGTGTGGCGAGCCCGGAAGAAGTGAAATAGCGCAGTGCCCGCTGGATTTATCTCCGGTCGTTGCAGAGCCTCCCAGGAGGTCAGAACACCATCACAATAGAAATCCCCCATTTTTAGGTCTCGCCTGACCCAGCGCATGCGCTGGTCTGGCGAGACTTATTGAGAGGGCTCCAAAAAGTGCTACCAGGCCAGCCTAGAGCTATAGTGCATATACGCGGGCGGGCGCTTGACCACGATTACTTTCACTTTCGCGGCCGCTTTGCATAGCCAATAGGTCTCGCTTTTGGGACCTTATAAGTATTTAGTTATACAACTGTTGCATAGCTAAACACTTACAAGGTCCCAAAGGCGAGACCTATTGGCTATGCCAATGCTTGTTGTGATACCCACTGATTCTACTGCTTGCCTAGCTCCTACGTCCTGACTTGGCGAGAACCACAAACTCCACTGGAGTGGCATTTCTTGGGAGTACAGGAAGGCCCCCGCCTGCAGATATAATAACCTCTGCCATGGGTGTACCGTAACAGCCAGGGAGTCAAAGACCCACAGTCGCCTAGAGGGAGGGCATGTGAGCAACTGGGGCAATGAGTGCGGTTCTGCTGAATTGCATTACAGATAAAAAAAGAGTATGTCTTGTGGACCATGAATCCAGTAATGAGCGAAGGTACTGTTAGCTGAATTGTAATATTTTTCTAAATCTGGAGCACCAAGCCCGCCAAGCTCGTAAGTTAAAGTAAGGGAGTCCCACCGTATGCAGGGCTGTTTTCCTGCCCACGCAAGCCATATCAGTTGTGTTCACCAGATTTTAAATAGAGATTTAGGTATAAGAATAGGTATATTCTAAAAGAGAAAGAGGAAATGCGGTAGGATTAGCATTTTCATAATCACGTTTCTTCCCATTAATGAGAGAGGGAGCTGTACCCATTTATCTGCATTGTCTACCAGTCTATGTGTGGCTTTACCATAGTTTTCCTGAATCACAATCGCTGGATCAGTGTGTAACTGTACCCCCAAGTACCGCACAGCCTCGTCGGTCCAGCGCAGCGGGAACTCCATAGTGGGTTCCGTGGTGACGGGGTGAGGGGGAATATGATAGGTTTAGTCCAGTTTACATGTAGACCAGAATGTCCACCAAACTGGACCACCTTCCTCAAAATAGGGGACAATTTTTCTTCTGGATCGCGGACATATAGCAGCATGTTATCCGCGTAGCAGAAATGTTAAGGGTGAACCCTGGGAAAGCCAACCCTCTCCGATTGTGATATTCACGAATGGCACAAGCCAAGGGCTCCACAACTATTGCATACAAAAGCAGAGAAAGGGGGCACCCCTGCCGTGTACCGCGTGTAATACAAAATGACGGTGAGACCACGTCTCCAATCCTCACCCTGGCTGTGGGTAATGCATGTAAAAATATATTCCCAACTCTATCTTGCGCAGTACTGCAAACATAAAGCCCCACTCAACAGGCATCGGGAAACACCGCCACGGCTTTGACTTCGGGACTCAGTCTCTGCACCACACCAAACAGAGTCCTCAGGTTGTGAGACAGGTTACTACTAGGGACAAACCCCACCTGTACTGGTTGTATAATACCCGGTAACAATGGGTCCACCCTATTGGCGACGATTTTTGCATAGATCTTTGCATCCACGTTGAGCCGGGACAAGGGCCTATATGAGGAAGAAGTGCTTGGTGATTTTACCGGTTTTAATAAAGTGACAATGATAGCCTCCCGCATGGAAGGCGCCATGATACCTGACTCTGCCATTTCTTTCTATAGCATTTTGAGGTGCGGCATCAGTATATCCAGAAATTCTTTATAAAAGAACATGGAAGACCATCCGCCCCTGGGGCCTTCCCTGCCGCCATCCCATACAATGCCCCTCATATCTCATAGGTCGATAGCGCCGCAATTAAATATTCTCTATGTGCGTTCACTAACCAGGGCATTTTGATGTAGGATAAATATTCCTCTAGGGCCTCGCTATCTGTAGGAATTTGTGAAGTATATAAATTATGATAATATGCACGGAAATGGGTTACAATATCATCCGTGGTGTCAAGTGGACTCCCACTGTCGTCAGACATACCTACCATGGTATCTTGGGTCTCAACAATCCTCCCAACATGGCACCCGGTTGATCCCGCTCCCCGTAAATACGAGCCGTCGCATACTTCCCCATATGTTTGATTTCCTTATAGGCGGTATCCTGAAACTTGGTCAGAGCCCGTTCTAGCTGTCCAATTTCCTTTTCTAAAAGATCCAACATTCCCAAGCGCAGTACTCCTGCATGCTTTGAGATCACCACCCCCTGTATATAGACCTTAAATGTTTCCCAGACCGTAGCAAATGATTGTACGGAGCCAATGTTATTGGAAAGGAACTCTTCTATCGACATTGCCAGTTCCACTGTAAACACAGTGTCCATTAGAGAAAAAGGAGGAAAGCGCCACATGAATGCAGGGACTCGAGTAGCACTGTAGCTTAGTGTTAGTCGAACAGGGGTGTGGTCAGAATATGTGCGTGGGAGGTGTTCGCAGATGAGTGCTCTAGTCTCTAATCCACCAGAGATTCTATATGGGTATGAGTGTTGTGGACAGAGGAGTAGTGTGTATAACCCCGCACTGAAGGAGATCTGTATTTCCAAATATCCAGGAGGCTGTCTGCTTGCATAATGTCCTGTAAGGCCACTGCTGCGGCCGCTGGGCGTCTGGGAGGGCCCTGTGACATATCGAAGTGCGGGTCTAGGATACAATTGAAGTGCCCCCCAAAATCTGTGGGATACCCCTCCATTGTACCAACTTGGCTGCTAGTGACATGTAAAAGTGGGGATTGTCATACTTTGGACCATACAATCCCACTAGTAGGAACTTCAGGTCACCCTTCTTACAAAGAGCTACTGCAAACCTGCTTTGTGGGTCACTCAACATCCCGTCATCTTCACACCCGCCCTTCTATCGACCCATAACAGAACACCTCTAGCATGGGATGTGAAAGCAGAGGAAAAACAGGTCCCTTGCAATGTGCGTTGAACATCTTTGCTACGTTCTTGGGGGAGATGCGTCTCCTGCAAAATTGCGACATTCACAGAGTGTCTTTTGAAGTAAGCACGTTGTCTTTTGAAGTAAGCACGTATTTTTCTGACTTTTCTGCCGTCATTTAAGCCGCGGACATTCCAAGTATTAAGTTAAAGACCCTGTGATCCTATCGCACCTGTGGCCATTCTGCAGAAGTGGTAACTGTGGTAGTTGGAGCCCCATATCTACAGTGTATACTGTGCGACAAAAACAAAACATAAAACCAATTCAATCATGCATGCAACCATCAAGAACATTCCCTCCCATGCCACAAAAACCCACAACATACGCAGCTATTTGCATTCCCCCGGCCCCTCTCCCACCCCAAAAAACAAACAAGAACCCCAAAGAAAAGCATACAAATAGTGTGATACACTTGGGGTTAGATGTTGCCATCAATACTGGTCCCCTTCACCACCATATTTACAATTGGACTACAAACCGGTAAACCCTGAATCCTTATGAGGTGCTAAGTAATATCGTCTATGCACCCAGCCAGATGTGCCTGCCACAGTCAGTCAAACATTATTTGTGGGACCCTTAAACAAGCTGTCTCCCAACAGTACATACAGAGCTTGCTACGCATCAGTTATGCTAGCCCCCCGCATCAAATTGCGCCTGTTACCCATAAAGTGTCATGATCATATATTAGGGAGCCTATTAGGATGGCGGGCAGACCCTAGCGATGCTGGGATCGGCTGCCAGTGGTGCGGGGGTCCCGCACCGGCAATTAGGATGCCACCACCATGGCGGCGGTGGCATGCCCCACCCACAACATTGTGGTGAGCGGTGCTCACAGCACTGCCTGTCTGCACCTTGTGCATTTGCATTCACAACGTGGCAGGCGCCGCGCGGTTCCTGCCACGTTGTGCAATAAAATGCAGGGGATACCATAGGTACCCCATGTGCACCCCCCACGCCCCCAACTCCCTGGAGGCCCGCAACAGGCCCCCCACTGCAGGATCCGCATGCCTTTTCATGGTGGCATTGCCGCCATGGAAAGGCTGCTCTCCGCATGTATGCTAATATGGATGGCGGTGTCTTCTAGGCACCACCACCATATGCAGCCCCTTTTCCGCCCGGTCGACTGGTCGACCAGCGGAAAACTGGCGGACGGTCTTTCTGTCCACCGGAAATGGGTGGCGGGCGGTGTATAATGTCGGGCGGATCTCCACCGCCATACGGGTGGTGGCGATCCGTCCCACATTATAATAGACCCCTAAGTGTCTTCAGCGTGTCAGTTCTTGCAGTCATTCCTCCTGTTCTCAATCTTTAGGAAGGCATGCTGAATCCTCTGTCAGTGAAGCATGTTTCAAGTGCTGCTCTCTGTCCTGAATGGTGCGCAAGACAGCTTTAGGGTCGGTGAAAAAGTGGACTTTAACATCAAGTTTGACTCGTAACTACGCAGGATATAGCATACTGTAGTCTAGGTTCAGGTCCCGAAGCTTCTTTTTTGCTGGGATGAAAAGTCTTCGTGCCTCTTGAACTTATAATGTAAAGTCAGGAAACAATGATGTATGGGAACACTCATGTTGTAGTGATCCCATCTCACGGGCCTTGACGAGGACAGAACCTATGTCTATATAGTTCAGGAAATACGCAATTATGGGACAAGGGGGCGCCCTGGGAATCAGTTTGGGTGCCAGCGAGTGGTGTGGTTGTTCTATTACAAAAATTTCAGAGAAGGTGCTCTGGCCCAAATGTGTGATGAGAAGGTGCTCCACGTACTGCTCCATATTGCCGATATTAATTGACTCAGCCACTCCTATGATGCAAACATTGTTCTGCCTTGACCTCGCTTCAAGGTCTTCGGTCTTTTCTTGGAGCACACGTAAACTATTGTCCCTCTCTTTGTCCATCTCTGCGTCTGCACGCATGACATCTTCCACGTCAGAGACCCGTTGTTCTGCGGTATCAAGTCGTTCCCCATGCTTGTCCAGCCGTTCTGACATGCGGTCCATTCAAAAAGACAGTGCATCGATTTTACCGTCTATTTTGGAGAGACTTTGTTGGATAGTGCGGAATGCCTGTTTCATATCTATATCTGCTCCGGTTTCCAGGTCATCCAGGAAATTGTCGTGTTCAGTAGGAGCGGGGTCCCTTGACCGTGGGGTTTTGCGCAAGTCGAAATGCAGCTTGTCCTTAAGATTATCCGGTTTGCCCAAGTTCAGTGTAGGAGCGCAAGGTAGGTGAGATATGCTGGATTTCTTGTTCTCTTACTATCCCAGTCCCACAGGGACTTACTCCTAGCAGGGTCTAAGACCTGTCACAGGCTATGGGATCAGGTGAGGCTCTTGCACCACAGGTCACTCAGTGCTCACGCCTCTTATTTGATTTTGACTTTGATGTGGAGACCCACTGCACACTGCAGAGCCTATTTTCATGTGTGTGTAATAATCAGCACAGTCTTTACATGGATTTCTGCCCCTAGAAGCAGAAATCCATGCAAGTTATGGGGCAGTGCACAACGTAGGACCCACACAAGTATTTACCAGTCTATGCACAGGGCAGCAGCCCGCCACCGTGTTGCCAGGAAGGCTTCCTCTCCAGCAGAAGAGCAAGTTATATATATGGCAGCTCTGGGCCGTTTCAAGCAGTCGCAAGTCTGTGCCCCGCGGTCTCCTACAGGGATGCTCCCAGCTGAGGCCTGTAACCCCGCTCCTCACCTCGCGGTCTCAGCAGTTCGAAGCAATGCCGGTGGTCCTGCTGCAGGACTCCAGCCAGTGATGCCACTTCCGTGTTTACAAGGGTGCAGCAGGTTCCACGGAGGGACCATTCTCCCAGTATCTCCTCTCCAAGGTGGGCCGCAGAGAAGGCCGGAGCCACAGCAAGGCCTCACGAAATTTCTGTGTAGCTTTAATTGGTGGTCACACTTTATCTTTACTCAGATTCCCTTGGGCTTTGAAGGGTACAGAGCTCCTTGCTTTTTTCCACTGTGTAGCTTTAGGCTTTGCAATTCCTCTGATTTGGAGAACATCTACAGAAGTCTCTTCAATACTGACAACTGCCTGCTTTATTGGATCTAATTGTGGTTTCCTCATTAATACAACTTAGTTAAGAATTAGTTAGATAACTTAGATTTCCTCATACCTAGGTGAGAGAATCGAAAATCATATACTGTGTATAGCCATCACTGAATTTCTTGTATGCTTCATGTTACTAAGACTTAATTTTGTTAGACGATTTAGTCTGCCAGTATTGATTCTGTATTTTTACAACATATTCTTGAGATTACTGTATATCAGCCTGGGTTTGAATTTGTAATAAATCTATACTTAACCCTATCTACCGACTTGTGGGTCTTCACTGTGCAGCCAAATGGGCTGCATTGTAAATTAAATTTGTACATGATGCAAACTTCTCTTTCTTCCTCAGACACCTAAAAATATTAATTGCAGGGAAATTTGGATATATGGCTCAGTTCTCTGGCACTGTGTTTCAATGAGTGTAGGAAAAATACAAAACTTTCTGCACAGAGCCCGAAGCTGTGTCACTGAGGATGGGTAACATGCTTCCATTTGAGTTCAACACAGGCCTTCTGCCAAAGTCTGTATATTTCATAGACGTAAAAGCAGAAGAAGCACTTTTTTATACAAATCCTACTATCTTTTCCATCTTGGGTGGACTAGTCAAAACTCAGGCTCCATTAGAATGCATCTTAATTTTTTTAAATATAATTTCATCATAAAACACAGTACAAACAGTTCTACACACAGTTACATCGATTCAAGGCATTGTAATATTAATCAAAAGCATTGTGCAAAACATAATCCAGACAGTTAGGGGTTACCTACTTCCCAATGTCAAAATAAGACATATTTCGAGCAGTGCCAGCAGAGAACTCTTTACAATTCACCATTGTCTCACGGAAGTCACGGCTCTCCTCTAGCGGCTCCACCATATATGTAATATATGCGATCGTGATCTCCCCAATCTTCTATGGTCCCGCCACCTGAGATGATACCACGAGGGGTGTGGTAAATAAAATTCCTTTACCTGGACTGAATTTGATACAGAAACATTATAAAATAGCTCAGTAAAATGAGAGGCAGAATCCGTGATATTAGAGGTTCGGAATGGGCTTTATTCCAATAATCGATTATAATCGGTTGCTCCAAGTTCCATCACCACGGAGGTTCAGGAAGTGAAGTACATACTTTATTGACAAGAAGTAACTTTTATAGTACATACATTACAATGAAGCGAATGCAGTAGGCGTAACAATTGATAAGGAAAATGACGATTTGTCTGCGTAACCAAAAAATGGGTGTAATAAGGAGTAAAAAGGAACATAATTGGTTATGATGTCATATATAGGTGGATCTATAAGATAATACTTGGCCTAGATGCGCGCGCAGCAGTATGACGTGTGACTAGGGGGTGAAGGGGACTTGACATTAGCTCTACATGTGGAGACGAAAAGTCTGGGGGGTCAAGTCAACCTAATCCCAAATCATATCTAACATCCTATGTTTAAAGAACTATGTTATCCACAAAAGGAAGACTCTCGGACAGAATCTATTCTATACTGACTGTGCGTGCGTGTACAAGCGTCTAAGTGTCTACACTGAATGCGAGGGGGGGTAGGAATATTCCATGGTAACAGGGCTATGAATTACTTGCATGAGGACAGAGAAGCCGGGCCTTTTGCTTGGTAACTGGAAGAATGTTTACTTAAACTACTAGGCAGGAATGCATCGGCTGAGGGGGAAGCAGATAATTCGAAGGTGAAATACAGTTCTTGGCAGAGAATAGGCTGATGTCAGGCTTCGTGAGCCGCGCAGAGAATGAGACAAAGTTCATGGTCACAGATGCAGGCTCAGACTCGAGGTTTCAGAGGCAGAAAGCAAGAGGAGTTTGATGACAGGATCAGGGCCTACTTGCCTGGACTGTAAAATGGCATAAGTGAACCATATAAAGCCGGTGGCCTTTCATATTTAGGAATGGAATATCCGGCCTATTCATGGCGGATCTGACAGAGGACATGTTGACGGTGGACGCACATGTATTTGCGTCTTCATAACTGGAACTGGAGGGAACATACATGTACTTGTGACATGCACATGGAACCGTTGGGGTCCAAGATAGGGGACATAACTGACCAGAAAAATCCATATTTCCACATTCCCTCCTTGTCCCCTACTTGCCCTTCAAGAGATATCAATCTTCATCAATCCATTGATCTGTTCATATAGCACCATTTGTTCTTCTTTCTTCTTTCGTGACGAATGAAATCTTGGTGGTGGAATACACGATGTGGCACACAGACCACAAATCGCTGGTCCACATTGTAGACATAGACAGCAACTGAATAGTATGAGAAGGCCAATACCTAGGAAGGATAAAACTCTCCATCCCCAGGCTGATACCACATTCCAAAACCAACTGGACCAAGTCCAAGTGCCTGGGTTCTGGTGTATCTGGTTTACAATCTTATGAAGGCGAGTGATGGCTTTATATACAGATGGCGAATTTTCTGGTATGAATACGCAGCAGCTTGATCCGATGACCCTACAAGCTCCGCCCCTATCGGCCAGGATGACGTCAAGGACAAGACGATTTTGAAGCACAACAATCCGCATAGCAGACTGCTCTTCCGTTAAATTGCCTAAGGCGGAAATAGTTTCATTCACTACTGCTTCAAGGGTTCTGGTTAATCTACGTATCAGCTTACTATTAGTAACAGTACCTATATAGGGAAAGATGCCTTTATTAAAATCTACATACTTGTCCCATGCCGTCTCAGTGTAATCGACAATGGGGAGATCTCTCCGCTCTCTGTTGTGTACTAAATGAATATTTCTGTAATAATCAGGAGGAGCTAGGAAAACAGGTGGCAAAAGGAATGCAATGTAGCAGGTACCATCCCAATCTAGAGGTAAACGCATATATGCAGTCTGACCACATACAAAGTAGGAATGGCGAGAAGCTCTAAATGAAGATTTGCCTTGATCACTGAATTCTACTATAGTAGAGCATTTACTATGGCCCATATGTATGGAACCAACCTTTCTTACACACAATTCACCCTTCGCTGGGAATACTGACATGGTGGGTAAGACTAGTTCAATTTCGGATACGACATTTAGAATCATGAGATTAGGTGTAAAATTACCTAATCCATATACTTCATTTTCTAGATCAGTTCCTGTTCTTTTGGGGCGACCCTCCTTGTCAGGGTAGCAGACCTTGAGTAAAACTAGGTTCAGGTTTCCCCATACCCAATGATCTTGGTAAACTGCTGTGTCTGAGTCTATGGAATTGATTAAACTGAACCATGCTCCACAGGAGCCATTATGTGTAAATGGGTGTGGAAAGAAAGGCAGGACTCCTTCATAATTCTGGTAGGGAGGGAGCCGACCACACACCCAACAATTGGTGGCGTTACTAGTCTGATGAGAATGATGTAACATACTAATGAAAGTGTTATTGCGCAGCGCAAGTCTATAAGACAATTCATGCGGAGGTAAGTCACTAAAAGAATGTTCAGCAGTACCATTATAAACATGTCTAGAAATAGGGTAATATATGTGCAACAATATACTTGCAGTAATTATTAAAAGACTCAAGAAAAACAAAATTAATAATGTCACTATACAGTGGCTACGCAGTGATTTACAATACGCCTGTCGTTTCAACATTTTCCGGGTATTTTCTCTACTCAGGTCCAAGGGATACATGTCAGAGACAATTCAACCGCTTCACCTTGGAGAGGACTTAAACAATCAAATTGCTCGACTTGTTGGGCCTAAGCTTTAGTTTGTAATTTTCAGAGTTATTCTGTTCAACAAAAGGAAGTTTTGAATCAGTCTGTGAGGGAGTGCAGGGCACAATGTCTATATCCGAGGATAGTCCATGAAATTTCTTGATATGACTTGAATGAATCCAGCCCTTGCGGCCCTCGATCTTCACGGCTGTTCTTGTGGTCAGCAGGACCAACTTGGGTGATTTCCACCTGGGCTCCAGCTGAGTCTTTCGGTCGAAATTCCTCACAAAGACGAGATCACCCGGAACAACGTCATGGGGTTTCACCTCAGTGTTGTCGGGAAAGGCTGCAGCTACCTGTGAACGACAAGATTGTAGTGCAGACATCAAGGAAGCCAAGTAATCTGTCAGCATATTACAGTCAATATCAGTTATTTTGCGTGGTATAGGCGTCCCCCACATATTCGGTGGTCTGCCGAAGATCACCTCATACGGGGATAGCCCTGTTCGAGAGTGTGCTACCATTCTCATGTAAAAGAGTGCAACGGGTAACGCTACTACCCAGTCGACACCTTTCTCTCTGCATATTTTGGACATTCTGATTTTCAGTATCTGGTTATGTCTTTCTACGAGACCTGCTGCCTCGGGATGTCGGACACAGTGGAATTTCCACTGATATCCTAACAGAAGTGAAACGTGTTTCATCAATTCGGATGAGAACGGCTGGCCGTTATCTGAGTGAACAACACGTGGTAAACCGTATCGTGGGAAGAATTCTCGAACCAACTGTTTGGCAGTAGTCGGGGCAGTGTAATCTGAAACCGGGTATGCCTCTGTCCAACGGGACAGAGCGCAGACAACTACGAGAACATATTTGAATCCTCGACATCGTTCCATCTGGATATAGTCCATCTGGAGTACTTCAAAAGGATGATTAGGAGGATGAAATCCACCCTGTTCTACGGGAACGCTTTTTCCTGGGTTGAACTGACAACAGATCATACAGGTACGGACCTTTTGTTTGGCTGCTGCTCGTAAATGTTTATTGAACCAAATGTGTTGAATGCTGTCTAGCATAGCTTTTTCTCCTAGATGTGCTGGACTATGTATAGTGTTAATTATAACTTGGACCATTGAATCAGGAAGGAACCATACAGACTTTTCCTTCATCATCCATCCTTGGTCCGTCTGAATCCCTCCTAATTCAGTCCATTTCTTTATTTCGTCTGGTGTAGCATGTGTCTGTATGTCAATTACGTCAAGAGTAGGATCTTTAACTGTCATACAATGTGTCGGCATTGGGACTATTGTCTTTGTCATGTCGGGGGTTTGAGTTTGAGCAGTCTGTTTAGCTGTTCTGTCAGCTAGATCATTGCCTTGGGAAATGATATCAGTAACCTTCGTATGAGCCTTACATTTCATAATTGATATTGCAGTGGGTAGATGTATTGCATCTAATAAGGCATGAATGAGGGGTCCGTGCTGAATGTGGGCACCGTGAGAAGTTAAATAACCTCTCTCTCGCCACAGCACGCCGAAGTCATGTACAACTCCGAATGCATAACGTGAATCAGTGTATATGTTGACTTTTTTATTTGTGGCTTGAATACAGGCTTGTGTCAGAGCGATAAGCTCTGCGGCTTGAGCTGACAAAGTATTTATACGATTAGTTTCAATGACTTCAGTATCTGTGGTGACTGCGTAAGCGGCCACTAACTCTCCTGTACTTGTTCTCATACATGAACCATCTACATACAATGTCAGGTCTGGATCTGACAATGGGACATCGGTTAAGTCTTGTCTGGGTTTCGTCGTTATTGTAATAACTTCAATACAGTCATGAGCTAGTGGGTCTGTTCCGGTTACTGGCAAAAGTGTGGCAGGATTCAATGTGTTACAGCGTCTGATTTCTATATGTGGCTGAAACAATGTAAGTTCGTACCCTGTAAGTCGCGCTATAGTCAAGTGTTGTGTTTGCGTTCTATTTACAAGAACCTCTACTGCGTGTGGTACTTGAACTGTCAATGGATGTCCTAACACTATGGCATCGCTTTGTCTGATTGCTAAAGCTGTTGCTGCCACTGATTTTAGGCATGCAGGTAAAGCCTGAGCTACGGGATCTAATGTACTAGAAAAATAAGCACATGGTTTGTGTGCTCCTGCTTGTTCCTGTGTGAGTACTGACAAGGCAGTACCTTCGCGTTCTGTAACAAAGAGTGTAAACTGTTTTCTGTAACATGGCGTTGCTAAAACAGGTGCTTGACATAAAGCTTTCTTTAGGCTTTCAAAAGCTTGTGTATGTTCCTGAGTCCAAGGGAGAACAGTCGATGTGGCTGCCTCCTGTGTGGTTAACTGAATGAGTGGTTTTGCTAGAAATGCATACTGAGGGATCCACTGCCTACAGTATGAAGTGAGGCCTATGAAAGCTCGTACCTCCTTTTGTGTCTTGGGTATTGACATGTTTGCTATTAACTGAATGCGGTCGGGTGTAAGCTGCCTTCCCTCCTTGGACAGCGAGTGTCCAAGATAAACAACTCGCTGGACACAGAATTGCAGCTTAGAAGGGGACATCTTGTGCCCCTTTTCGGCTAGAAATTGTAAAACTGTCAGTGATGCTTTCTCACATTCGGGTTCGCTTCTCGCGGTGATCAGTAGATCATCGACATATTGAAGCAGAGCAGTGTTAACTGGCATGTGGATACTGTCAAGTTCTCGTTTCAGTGCTTGGCTATAGATGCTGGGGCTTTCTGTAAATCCTTGAGGTGCGCGGGAGAATTTAAAGCTACGCCCATTTAAACTAAATCCGAACAAATATTGGCTTTCCGGATCTATTGGGACGCTGAAAAAGGCATTCTTGAGATCAATTACAGTAAAGAATGTTGCTTCGGAATCAATAGCTGT
Source organism: Triturus cristatus (assembly GCF_964204655.1). Lineage (NCBI taxonomy): Eukaryota > Metazoa > Chordata > Amphibia > Caudata > Salamandridae > Triturus > Triturus cristatus. Next base: position 1,226,631,038 of record NC_140590.1, on the reverse strand, counting down.
CAGTAATGACGAGATATCTGGGACCACAGGAAATTGTGGCACAATGCATTTGTTTAACTCGCGCAGATCAATAACCAATCGATATACTGGCGGGGCTGTGGGATCTGTTCGTTTAAGAATCGGAATTATCGGTGAAATACATACATTGGAGTCTGTTTCCACAACTACTCCTTGGGCAATTAGCTCGTCAATGATTTGTAGTAAAGCCACTACAGCATCTGGTGGTAACTTGTATTGTCGCATTCGTGGTAGCACCACTCCTGCCTTTAATGTGACTCGATATGGTGTAATATTCATGCAACCAACATCAGTAGGGCCTTGTGCCCATAGACGTGTAGGTAAAGTCTGCAGTCGGGGATCCATGTCTCTAGACACATAGTGACCTTTAAAATCACGTAAAAACAACCTTACACCTTCCGGAGAACAACATATTATGGCTCCTAGAGCTTTCAGGGTTTTAATTCCTAACAGATTTTCTGGGCATGATTTAGTAAGCAATAAATCTGTAGTTCGGGTCAGAGGTCCTATCGTAAGTGGAAGAGGCTGTGATACTTCATTAACAATAGGTTTTCCTGAAAAACCAAGGGAAATATTCTGAGAGCCTGAGAGGGGTGCCCCTGGAACTTCACTACGTTTTATAGTTGTTCGACTTGCCCCTGTATCGAGTAAAAAATTTCTATCTTGGCCTAATAATTCACTATGTACATAAGGTCCTTCTTGATCTACAGGAATCTCGATAAGGGGTAAGTCAACTTCCCTCTCTAGGCTAGTTCATGCGTAACGCTGATACTCAGGATATTCATACTGTGCGGTCTGATACATTTGTCGTGTTGTGGTTTGTGTGGCAGCAGCAGGCAACGGTGGTGCAGCTGGCACAAACTGTATTGGCTGTTGTGCGGCTGGCATGGCCTGGGCATGCTGCATAGCTCCTTGTTCATTCTGATCTTGTCTTAGTGGCCGTGATCTTTCTTGTGTTTTACCTATGGTGATATTATGTTTTAAAACTGGACAATCGTGTACGTAATGACCTGGCTTTTTACAATAATTGCATGTCCCTTTTACAGGTCCTGCTGAATCGGAATGTGTCATACCCTTTTTATGTCCTTCAGCTGGAACTGTCTGGGAAACTAGCATTTTCATTTTCGTGTCTTTCATGCGTCTGTGTTCATGTTCTTGTTCCTCTCTAATTCTATTGTGATGGTACTGTAACATTTGTAACATTTGTGATGGAGTGTTACCTTGCCAGGTACTCTCGAATTTTAATACTCTATTCTTTACTGGGGGCAGGGCATTTTCCACTAATTTTGTCACAAACAGATGTGGGTACGATTCGCTACTTGCTTTTATGCCACTATTTATACCAAAACATTTTTCAAATCGGGCATAGTAATCACTAGTGTCTTCATCTTGCTTCTGTTTACAGGCTGAAATTGTACCCCAATCTTCCTTTTTCGTAGTTAATAAACGTGGCAGTACCTGTACTAACAAACCTGGTAATGCTCTAGTTTTATCCCCAAGTCCTGCTCCTGCAGTTCGGGCCTTTTCTTCCGCTTCTAACACTGACCATTCTATCTTTTGGTCTCCTACCTCCCACTCTTTTTCCTTGAGTTTTTCATAAATGCCAGCAGGCATCAATACCTTTAATATTGTCATAATGTCGGGATAGGTATACTCTCCCATGAGTAACATGTCTTTAATTTCTCGGTGAAAACCCGCTGGATCTTTGTCATGACTGGGTACCACTTTCTTCATTTGTAACAATTCTATTTTTGATATGGGCGTATATACAAATACGCGCCTAAACTCGTTGTCCTCGCCTTTTATTGGGTGCACTTCTCGCAAGGGATTCTGTCTATCCATGTGATACGTGGTTCTTTCCTTGACGGGCAATGAGACATGCTCTGAGCATACAAAAAGAATATACTGCTTTCTTGATTCTAGAATTTCTTTAATTAATTTAGTACCTGGACCTCTCCATTTATTCATAAGCAATTCAGTCAATATGTCAGGTAAGGGACCAGGGTCCGAATGCTGACTCCGATATAGTATAATGAGTTGTTGAATCATATAAATCCCAGCTAACCTCTGTTCATCTGGGGTGAGATTCAAAAATGTGCGTACTACTGTATCATCACTATATTTTCCGGGACTGTCCACCCAATGGACAGCTGCCCTGGCTAAATCTTGTTCGTCCATAGAATCAAGAAAATGATAACCCCTTCGTTCTCGGAGTAGCTTGTCGGCGGTTTGGAACGAATGCTCGTTAGACCTTATATTAATTATAGGTATTTGGAAATTCCTGTTATTATCTGGACATATCGGACGTATTGAGTCAGTATGACATCTAGTCTGATTCCTATTACAAGATCTTCCTCTACCTACATAGGCTATGGTGTCCGACTGTCCTGCGGGCAGTCCTGACCCTTCTTCCTCGCTTTGTTCGAACTCGTCTGTCTCTAATCTCTCTTCGTGTAGGCGTTCTATTTCTTTACGGATCTTTCGGCACATGGCTATTATACAATTTTTTTTATCATGTCTCCCTTCTGATATATTCTGGCTCCATCTGGTAAGAGTTTGCATTGCTTCCGGGTCTACCCCCGGTCGGTCTTGATTTCTGATCACACAGTTTATGAGGAAACGTAACAGTTCCCCCTGTATCTCTACTTTCTGGTATTCCATAGCTCTGTTAATACATTCTGGATCTCGCCCTGATTGGACAAAATGATATATATTATCTAGATGCGCAGTCATTCCTGGTAACTTCCCTAAATACACTGCGGCTCGTCTGATACGCAATGATGCCAGGGTCATTTCGTCCTCTTTACCGGGCACCGGGTCATATCTACAATCTATAAGAAGTTCCTTAAGCGCACGGGTACTTACGAGTTTGGGTGTACGTGAATGCGCTGACTCTTGAAAAGTAAGTTTATTTATTCTAGGTGGCGTAGAAAAAATATTGGTGGCACCTCCCGTGGCCCCATCTGGGGTGTCGGGTGTGAAAGGATTCGTCGAACGTGACACAGCAACTATAGGTGTGGACACAGCTATAGAAGTAGCTGTAGGAGCGGATGCAGAAACAGATGTGCTTGCCGGAACTTGTGACTCGATTTGTTGCTGTAGGGATACGGGTGCTGGATCTTGGCGTTGGACCTCCCTGGTATGCGGTCTATGTGGGGCGGAATTAGCATACTCGGGAGCTGCGTCATCTAAATATGAGGAAAGAAAAACATCTTCTGCGGTTCTAGGATGCCCCTTAGGATGTACCTTGATTGGGAATAATGGGGGTGGCAAGTCTTTCGGTATCTCTGGAGTAGCCTTAGGTAATCCTTCGGCCAGAAGGGGATACATACCATTCATAAGGGCATTTCTTTGTCTGTCTACTTGTTCTGATTTCACTCGGATACCTTCCTCAATTAATAGATTTTCTCGATCTTTGTTTGAACTCTCTTTACTCTTCTCTTCCTGTCTACGTGCTTTTTCTGTACGTCTATGAGATTCTTTACGCCATAACTCGACGGCGTCTTTCTGTGACTGTCTGACTTTCCTTTTCCATAACTCTTCCTCGACTTTCATGATGCACTCTGCATCCCAGGTTCCCGCTGCGGGCCACCTCTGACTTTCTGGTAATCCCTTGGTGTAGTCTACCCATAAATCAAGAAATAATATAGCGTCTAAGCCATGTTTGTGATACATGAAGTGCCCTGGAGTATCCCTAGGAGGAATAGGGACGGCTTCTTCGAGTACCCCTTTTCTAGTAGTGATCTGTCTTAATTTCGAAAAGAGCGGCATATTGACAACTGATCTGATACTTAATCTTGAACACACTTAATACGAAAGCACAATAATGAACAACCATTCATACCACAATATGCAGGACGTTTAACACATTAAACATTAAAACATCAAACCTTTGACTGAAACAACAATGATGATCGTCTGCATAACTAATCACCAAGCTTAATTCTTGACAATAACTGGATACTTCGGGATACTTGATATACTGCTAAACAGTACAGATACACTGCTAAAACAGTGCAGACCGGATTTGTGTACCCAAACCCGTCTTGACCGGCACAACCTATGTGCACGTCAGAAATGCCTCCCCAGTAATGGTACTCACCGGGTAGCTTCGGAAACGGAAGGCCTCGGTAACTTGAACTTGAACCGGACTGGACTCGACTCGACTCGTCGGAAACTGGGCTTGACTTCGAACTGGTGGGTCTCTGTATACCTCGGATCTTGCTCTCTCAGCTAGGCTCTGGTCGGGATACTTCGCACTTCTCACCGCCTCGTCTGGGTGTTGATCGCAGTCTCAGTCGCCCCCGCTTGACCGGAGGGAGATACAGGAAATCCTGCTGGTACGCGTTATTGTCCGTCCAGCTGTGGCAGGAGACCGGGCCTGCAACTCACCGCCGGCGCGTGAGATGAGAAAGTGTCCCTATTCGGGCGCCATCATGTGGTAAATAAAATTCCTTTACCTGGACTGAATTTGATACAGAAACATTATAAAATAGCTCAGTAAAATGAGAGGCAGAATCCGTGATATTAGAGGTTCGGAATGGGCTTTATTCCAATAATCGATTATAATCGGTTGCTCCAAGTTCCATCACCACGGAGGTTCAGGAAGTGAAGTACATACTTTATTGACAAGAAGTAACTTTTATAGTACATACATTACAATGAAGCGAATGCAGTAGGCGTAACAATTGATAAGGAAAATGACGATTTGTCTGCGTAACCAAAAAATGGGTGTAATAAGGAGTAAAAAGGAACATAATTGGTTATGATGTCATATATAGGTGGATCTATAAGATAATACTTGGCCTAGATGCGCGCGCAGCAGTATGACGTGTGACTAGGGGGTGAAGGGGACTTGACATTAGCTCTACATGTGGAGACGAAAAGTCTGGGGGGTCAAGTCAACCTAATCCCAAATCATATCTAACATCCTATGTTTAAAGAACTATGTTATCCACAAAAGGAAGACTCTCGGACAGAATCTATTCTATACTGACTGTGCGTGCGTGTACAAGCGTCTAAGTGTCTACACTGAATGCGAGGGGGGGTAGGAATATTCCATGGTAACAGGGCTATGAATTACTTGCATGAGGACAGAGAAGCCGGGCCTTTTGCTTGGTAACTGGAAGAATGTTTACTTAAACTACTAGGCAGGAATGCATCGGCTGAGGGGGAAGCAGATAATTCGAAGGTGAAATACAGTTCTTGGCAGAGAATAGGCTGATGTCAGGCTTCGTGAGCCGCGCAGAGAATGAGACAAAGTTCATGGTCACAGATGCAGGCTCAGACTCGAGGTTTCAGAGGCAGAAAGCAAGAGGAGTTTGATGACAGGATCAGGGCCTACTTGCCTGGACTGTAAAAAGGCATAAGTGAACCATATAAAGCCGGTGGCCTTTCATATTTAGGAATGGAATATCCGGCCTATTCATGGCGGATCTGACAGAGGACATGTTGACGGTGGACGCACATGTATTTGCGTCTTCATAACTGGAACTGGAGGGAACATACATGTACTTGTGACATGCACATGGAACCGTTGGGGTCCAAGATAGGGGACATAACTGACCAGAAAAATCCATATTTCCACAGGGGAGTAATCTGTGTGTCTGAGACTGTGTCAGCGGTGATATTAGAAAGGTATTGTTGGTATGGTGCCCAGTAGTTTCTGGGACAGATTCTAGGAGGTAGTAATTCATTGTATAACTCAGCCTGTGAATTGCAATGCAGCATGTCAGCATGCCAATCTTTAATCAGAGGTAGCAGGATGCCCATCCAGCGCAGTGCTACATGGCGTTTAGCCAGGAGGAGCCCAATAGTGAGTAACGGCCTTACTGTCTTGATAACTGTGAGATCCCACCCCAAGAGGGCTATTTTAGAATCTGGTTCCAAATCAGCACTGATGATTGTGCCCAGCTCCTGAAATACCTTGTCCCAGAATATCTTGATCCCTGGGACACTCCCAGGCAAGGTGCCAGAATCGAGCGTTCTCCGCCCGAACCTATGACAACAGGAGTCCTCCATTAGCCCACACCTAAAGTGACGTGTAGGGGTGCAATACGCTCTGTGCAAAAATGTATAATGGATAAGTCTGACCCTACCATTGAGAGAAACTGACCGGGTACGGGAACAACTATATTGCCACTCCTTGTCACTTAGCGGGGTGCCCAGGTCCCTGTGCCATTCCGATCTGACTCTAAGGATCTCAGAACCAAGAGTAACCTGTAGGCCGGTGTAAAATTTAGTAATCAGCTTGAGGGGCTATTCAACCTTAATGAGGGTAGCAAGTGTGTCCAAAGCTTGCGGTTCCTGTAAGTCGTCGCTCCAGGAGGACGCGCCATGTGTGGCGAGCCCGGAAGAAGTGAAATAGCGCACTGCTCGCTGGATTTATCTCCGGTCGTTGCAGAGCCTCCCAGGAGGTCAGACCACCATCACAATAGAAATCCCCCATTTTTAGGTCTCGCCTGACCAAGCGCATGCGCTGGTCTGGCGAGACTTATTGAGAGGGCTCCAAAAAGTGCTACCAGGCCAGCCTAGAGCTATAGTGCATATACGCGGGCGCGCGCTTGACCACGATTACTTTCACTTTCGCGGCCGCTTTGCATAGCCAATAGGTCTCGCTTTTGGGACCTTATAAGTATTTAGTTATACAACTGTTGCATAGCTAAACACTTACAAGGTCCCAAAGGCGAGACCTATTGGCTATGCCAATGCTTGTTGTGATACCCACTGATTCTAGTGCTTGCCTAGCTCCTACGTCCTGACTTGGCGAGAACCACAAACTCCACTGGAGTGGCATTTCTGGGGAGTACAGGAAGGCCCCCGCCTGCAGATGTAATAACCTCTGCCATGGGTGTACCGTAACAGCCAGGGAGTCAAAGACCCACAGTCGCCTAGAGGGAGGGCATGTGAGCAACTGGGGCAATGAGTGCGGTTCTGCTGAATTGCATTACAGATAAAAAAAGAGTATGTCTTGTGGACCATGAATCCAGTAATGAGCGAAGGTACTGTTAGCTGAATTGTAATATTTTTCTAAATCTGGAGCACCAAGCCCGCCAAGCTCGTAAGTTAAAGTAAGGGAGTCCCACCGTATGCAGGGCTGTTTTCCTGCCCACGCAAGCCATATCAGTTGTGTTCACCAGATTTTAAATAGAGATTTAGGTATAAGAATAGGTATATTCTAAAAGAGAAAGAGGAAATGCGGTAGGATTAGTATTTTCATAATCACGATTCTTCCCATTAATGAGAGAGGGAGCTGTACCCATTTATCTGCATTGTCTACCAGTCTATGTGTGGCTTTACCATAGTTTTCCTGAATCACGATCGCTGGATCAGTGTGTAACTGTACCCCCAAGTATCGCACAGCCTCGTCGGTCCAGCGCAGCAGGAACTCCATAGTGGGTTCCGTGGTGACGGGGTGAGGGGGAATATGATAGGTTTAGTCCAGTTTACATGTAGACCAGAATGTCCACCAAACTGGACCACCTTCCTCAAAATAGGGGACAATTTTTCTTCTGGATCGCGGACATATAGCAGCATGTTATCCGCGTAGCAGAAATGTTAAGGGTGAACCCTGGGAAAGCCAACCCTCTCCGATTGTGATATTCACGAATGGCACAAGCCAAGGGCTCCACAACTATTGCATACAAAAGCAGAGAAAGGGGGCACCCCTGCCGTGTACCGCGTGTAATACAAAATGACGGTGAGACCACGTCTCCAATCCTCACCCTGGCTGTGGGTAATGCATACAGCACTGCCACCAAATGTAAAAATATATTCCCAACTCTATCTTGCGCAGTACTGCAAACATAAAGCCCCACTCAACAGGCATCGGGAAACACAGCCACGGCTTTGACTTCGGGACTCAGTCTCTGCACCACACCAAACAGAGTCCTCAGGTTGTGAGACAGGTTACTACTAGGGACAAACCCCCCCTGTTCTGGTTGTATAATACCCGGTAACAATGGGTCCACCCTATTGGCGAGGATTTTTGCATAGATGTTTGCATCCACGTTGGGCCGGGACAAGGGCCTATTGAGGAACAAGTGCTTGGTGATTTTACCGGTTTTAATAAAGTGACAATGATAGCCTCCCGCATGGAAGGCGCCATGATACCTGACTCTGCCATTTCTTTCTATAGCATTTTGAGGTGCGGCATCAGTATATCCAGAAATTCTTTATAAAAGAACATGGAAGACCATCCAGCCCTGGAGCCTTCCCTGCCGCCATCCCATACAATGCCCCTCGTATCTCATAGGTCGATAGCGGCGCAATTAAATATTCTCTATGTGCGTTCACTAACCAGGGCATTTTGATGTAGGATAAATATTCCTCTAGGACCTCGCTATCTGTAGGAATTTGTGAAGTATATAAATTCTGATAATATGCACGGAAATGGGTTACAATATCATCCGTGGTGTCAAGTAGACTCCCTCTCGTCAGACATACCTACCATTGTATCTTGGGTCTCAACAATCCTCCCAACATGGCACCCGGTTGATCCCGCTCCCCGTAAATACAAGCCGTCGCATACTTCTCCATATGTTTGATTTCCTTATAGGCGGCATCCTGAAACTTGGTCAGAGCCCGTTCTAGCTGTCCAATTTCCTTTTCTAAAAGATCCAACATTCCCCGAGCGCAGTACTCCTGCATGCTTTGAGATCATCACCCCCGTATATAGACCTTAAATGTTTCCCAGACTGTAGCAAATGATTGTACGGAGCCAATGTTAATGGAAAAGAACTCTTCTATCGACATTGCCAGTTCCTCTGTAAACACAGTGTCCATTAGAGAAAAAGGAGGAAAGCGCCACATGAATGCAGGGACTTGAGTAGCACTGTAGCTTAGTGTTAGTCGAACAGGGGAGTGGTCAGAATATGTACGTGGGAGGTGTTCGCAGATGAGTGCTCTAGTCTCTAATCCACCAGAGATTCTATATGGGTATGAGTGTCGTGGACAGAGGAGTAGTGTGTATAACCCCGCACTGAAGGAGATCTGTATCTCCAAATATCCAGGAGGCTGTCTGCTTGCATAATGTCCTGTAAGGCCACTACTGCGGCCGCTGGGCGTCTGGGAGGGCCCTGTGACATATCTAAGTGCGGGTCTAAGATACAATTGAAGACCCCCCCAAAATCTGTGGGATACCCCTCCATTGTACCAACTTGGCTGCTAGTGACATGTAAAAGTGGGGATTGTCATACTTCGGACCATACACTCCCACTAGTAGGAACTTCAGGTCGCCCTTCTTACAAAGAGCTACTGCAAACCTGCTTTGTGGGTCACTCAACATCCCGTCATCTTCACACCCGCCCTTCTATCGATCCATAACAGAACACCTCTAGCATGGGATGTGAAAGCAGAGGAAAAACAGGTCCCTTGCAATGTGCGTTGAACATCTTTGCTACGTTCTTGGGGCAGATGCGTCTCCTGCAAAATTGCGACATTCACAGAATGTCTTTTGAAGTAAGCACGTTGTCTTTTGAAGTAAGCACGTATTTTTCTGACTTTTCTGCTGTCATTTAGGCCGCGGACATTCCAAGTATTTAGTTAAAGACCCTGTGATCCTATCTCACCTGTGGCCATTCTGCAGAAGTGGTAACTGTGGTAGTTGGAGCCCCATATCTACAGTGTATACTGTGCGACAAAAACAAAACATAAAACCAATTCAATCATACATGCAACCATCAAGAACATTCCCTCCCATGCCACAAAAACCCACAACATACGCAGCTATTTGCATTCCCCCAGCCCCTCTCCCACCCCGAAAAACAAACACGAACCCCAAAGAAAAGCATACAAATAGTGTGATACACTTGGGGTTAGATGTTGCCATCAATACTGGTCCCCTTCACCACCATATTTAACGCAAATATGTTCTTATTGTATGGGCACATTCTCAACTCATAAATGCTCTTTTTGCATTGGCACTTTACTAGATTACCACTCTGCTGGTAACAGGGATCAACTTACTGCACATCTCACTCTGTAAATTAGGCTGTCTAACTGTACACGTACTTTATTTTAACTCTGAGGCTGCTACCTTAGAATGCTTTTTACTGCTGGATTTATTGTCTTAACATGTATGAACTTGACCTCTGTTTCATTGATTGAATACTTTTTTATATTGTAAAGGTTTTAAATAACCATGGACAATAAAGCATTACCTTACCTTACCTATCAGTTGAAAGGGAGCACCAAGATGATAGGTAATGAGAAAGGTGGGCAAAGGGGTCCCTGGAATGTCAAATCTTAAAATCTTAGTGTTGAGTTTATTGAGCAGGCATTCCCTTTACGTGATCAACGTAGGTTATAGGGTTCTAGTCAATCCTGACACCTTTTGGCTCTAGTTGTCACCTGCTTGCCTCTGAAGGTGTCTTTTCTACCTGTCAGGGACTGTCTCGTCCATCACCTAGGAGTATGAGTGATTTTATTTTTCTGGTGTCCCATGGAGTCTGGACGCAGGTGTGGCTGGCTCAGTAACCTCTGGGGTTGACTCCTTGGACCTGTCCCACCTCAGTGTTGTGAAAGTGAAAGCCGTCCCCATCTAGAGATGGCACAGTATATGTAGTAGATCAACACTTTGTCAATCTCATTAAGCTGTTCTCATGCCGCCCTTAGGCACTAAGACAACCAGGGGTCAGGCATTTGGAATTTGTCTTCAATTGTCAATCTCTGATGATTAAACAATCTCTAAGTTGGGTCACACAGCTTTGGTTTCCTATCATCTACTCATGTGTTAAATGTCATTTCAATCATGAGGCTCGGCTCCCTTTAATTGGGGTGTCCAGGATCGCTAGGCAGTGGCATCAGGCATAAGTACTCGCACTTCAGTAGTGGGGCACTTGGAAGGCCTTGATCACCATACCCTTCACCTATGAGACAGTCATGTGCCATACTTCATGGGCCCTTAGAACTTCACATGGGCTGGAATCCTTTATCTTGGATTCATGGGCCTTGGTTCCCTGCAATCTGTTTGTGTGCTCATTGGCACGCCAGTGGTTGGACACTGCTTCTGTGAAGTAAAGGATCCTGGGTTCCTAAGAAAATGCCATCAGCTATAACCCCTGGTCTGAAGGGGAAAAGGTTAGAAGAAACCACACCAAGGATGTCAGGTATAAGAGGAGCCATCACAGCAAGTGAAGGTGATACGCCACATTATTCTGCCTCAGGAACAGCTGTATTTCATTGCCCTGAAGTGATGGCCCATTGCCTGTCTTGAGCTTGGATGTCATTGGATGCAAACGCAGCATCTTTATTAAGCTTTGGGGATCACTGTCTGGGTTTGGTGGTGCTCAGGAAGCTCCATATAGTAGGAGAGTTGACCCACTACAACAAGCAGGTGTCTTCCAGATATCCATACTTCTGGGGCCACAGAGCAGGCACTCAGTTTTGGTCATTGTAGGAGACTGTGAGTCGAGGCACAAAATACCTTTTCAAACCTGAGCCTCCCCCATTAGGCTTACTTTAGGAAATACTCATGTTCATTTGGTTTTGTCTTGTTCATGGCCACTCCCCTGTGTCCATTGTGGGCTAATTGGACTGTTTCTGTTAGCACTAGTTCTTCCACTGCTACAAACACCTCCCACCAAATGTTTACTGTGACTTCACCCACATTTCAGTGGAGTAGAGCTTGACACCCTCCATGTGGTAGACATAGTTTACAATGCACAGGTAACCTATGCCATTACAACACAATTTTTACAACACAAAATCCATTACAATGCATGTCATTACACTGCATGCCCTTAGAACGCATTCCCCAAAGTAGCTCCCCGGCATAGTTAGAATAGTAATTTGTGTTGTAATGGATTATGCATTGTAATGGCTTGCGTTGAAAAGACACGTGTTGTTATGGATTTTGCATTGTAAAAAATGCATTGGAATGGCACGCGTTGTAAATGTGTGCGTTGTAACGTGTCCTATTCCTTCCACATGGATCTCCCCACATTCTCTTTTTATGTAGCAGTTACCTGCTGTAGACAGGGATCATTAAACATTTCCTATGTTACCCCTTCCTGGCTTGGGTCACCAGCTAGGAGGACTTCTCCAACCTCTGCATATGTTCTTCATGGACTCAGCCTTTTCCTGATCCTTTCAGATGGCAGCCAGGGGACACCTAGATAGTTAATAGTCAACCACAGAGCCAGCCTCTGTTGATAGTCCTCCATGAGCAGGTATTATTGGAGCTACAACATCCATTTCTTTATGTGAGGAGAAGAAAGTGGTGCTGACCTTTGAATTAGCTGTATCAGTGGTTTTGGGGTTTTTGATCAGTTATCAGGTGGAAGTGGTGGCCATAGATGTATATGTAGCATTTATTAGTGTTTGCAGCCTCCGTGTAGAGGAATCCTTGCCTTATCTGTCACCTCACATAGGCAGAGGGGTAGATGTTCCCTTAGAGTCTTTCTGGAAATGTACCATACATTATTCATCAAGGTTGCCCATCTCTCGTTTTGTCTAAGTAGGCCATTGTGGTTTCCCAATGCAGGCTGACCTTTGTATTCTTGAATGCCTGCAAAAGGCACCCAAGGCAGCTCTATGTTTTTCTAACGTGCTTGTGCAGTGGCTCGTACAGTGGGCAAGGTTTGGATGAAGTATTCACAGTAGTTTCGATAGCCAGAAGCCAGTGTGTTTCAGGCACATTTTGGGGACCTTATGTGGTTCCACAACCCACTTTGACCTCTGCAGCTGATATGATGTATATCAAGAATTCCAGTTCACCATGCACTCCAAAGACAGGATGTTGAAGGATTTATGGCTGTCACCTTTATTGAGTCCTCTTCAATCCTGAAGATCCCACCCGCAAACACAGACATCCCTCCTCTCTTACCTTCTTTTACTTCAATCTCATACCTAGCACTGAGATATAATCCATGGGTTCCACTCAACCTAGCAATTGGATCTACATCAACCAACTACCTTCAATAGAACATACTCCATCAACTGATCACCAGTATCCATGAACACCACCTTTATGTCTTCATGCCGCTCAGAATCTGGTTCATGGACACCTCCTACACCCTCGTAGTCTTGCTTCTGCCCATCAATGTCATAATTCACAAAGATTAGGCTGATAAAACTAGAGGACTAATCTGTCACAGTAACTAAAACTCTCTTGAATTCAAGACCACTGCTGGACACACTTGACAATTGAATACCTTCCACTACAGTCTCAGCATCATACACCCTAACTATTCTCAGGCTGACTAGTAAAGTGACCAATCTCCATTACCTCTCTTATCTTCAGCCATTGCATACTCAAACCAGGCACCTACCCTCCCAGGTACGGCCAACATAGTGCCTAATACATATTTAAACTGCTCTTCAATATTGCGGACACCATCAACACATCATCTATTTATCTAACGTAATCTCTTACCCTTCTGCAGCTCCTAATAATCGAATCACTCTAGATCACTTTAAAATTGTTAAAATGAAATATACAAACTATACATACATGCAAATATATTGCATAGTAATAGTATATAAAAGCAATGACATTCATACTCAACATCATTATATGACGGATGACACTTCTTTCAGTTATAATATCAATTAAAACGTTTGCTTGAATGACTGCAAATTCTTTAAATGATATCAGGACCTGTATTCCTTTGTGATAGGTAGGAACTGGGAGAGCTGTGAGTAGAGGTGCAGGTCGACAGAGCAGGCAGCAAGGAACAGAGGTTATACTGATCCTTGCCATGTATGAAGTAGGAAAAAGAATCAGAATCCACTCCACCACACTACCTTCCTGGGTCCGAACCACCACCAATGTGAATATTGATGCTGGACTGAACCACAGAAGACAAAAGGAGAGAGGTGCAAAAAAACAGAAACTGCAACTGGGGAGATGGACACATGTCTCTCAATAGTGCATTTGCTCCAAAGGAGCAGATATGTGGAGTGGATGATCAAAGTACAGCATCACAGCCTAATGAAAGAGGCAGAGTGGGAGGCAGCAAGGACCAGGTAAGTGTATTTACAGTATACAAATACATTCAGAACAGTAGTAGGCTTACCAGTAGTGGTGGAAATAAAAGCTGTGGCTAGTCCCTGGGCATACCAGGAACCGTTCCCAGAACAAAGAAGTGCCAGGAGTAAGTGCAGGCTGAGAAAACGTCCTGAAAGAGGAGGACATGAAGGAAGCTTGCTGGAGCATAAAAGGGAAGTGGGAAATTAGCAAGAAAGTGGTGGCTCGCCCCACTGCTTTCAGCAGTGGAAATGAAGGGAAATAAATTATAATAACTTGTTGTTATTATCCTTTTATTTGTTCCTGCTGCTGGCGTCATTGCGGGAGTGGCTGCTTTGCTCTCAGGGCAGGGAGGAGGAGTGGTGGGCACTCTGTAAGTGAGCAATGACTGATTTGCCGGTCCTCTCGGGCCAGCAAAACAGTCGTGCATAATTTGCATGTTTTCCACCCAGGCAGCAATCGACCAAGGTGGAGAACATGCCCAGGCTCCCATGCCCTGGCTGAGCACTGAACCACTGAGCTCAGACCAATCACAATGCTTCATTGCAGAGTTGTGATTGGTCAAGGGACTCTGCATGTGCTTCCTGTTCCTGGCTGGGAGAAATGCAGCAAGAAGACAGAGGAGACAAGCGAAGATGACAGAGGAGAGACGCCACGAAGAGTTAGGTGGTTTTTTCATTATTTTTTACAACCCTCTCCCACACACAACACCGCACCCGCCGCCCCACTCCTGATCCTTGCTGGCCACCACTGGTGGGATGTAAAGAACAATTACAGATAGGGGTGGGAGAGTAATGCCTTAACAACACTGAATGATGGACATTGACATAGAAAGAATTGGTTTCTCTTATTGCTACTGCTCTACAAGTCCCAGAAGTACATAGTTCTTATAGCATTTGGGCAATTTCTAAGATGCAGTTCCTAACGAGAAAAGCTTATCATGACCCATAAATGCTATGGTTCATACTTCTGTGGCCTTTTGTGAGTTTAAGGGGCTAATTTCTAGTGCCCTGTAGGGCATAGTCTCCGCTCTTTCCCCCAATGAATCTTAAACCTCTTCTTTGGGAGAAATTTACACTTTTGTAAACCATGTGAGTTGAATGCATTGTTTTTGCCCCTGGCCTTGCATTGGTAACCGAGAGGTCAGATAGTAAAAGTAAACTCTTTGATTTACTTATGTTGTTATTTTTGGTACGATATTATGGTAGCATGATATTAAAGTCCCAATATTTAAGACATTATACATGTTAATACTTCTGAGAAACAGTATTAGTGAGTAACTGAAATTAGGTATGTGCAGAAAGACTATCCTTTGGCTATACATTTGCTATCCTTTGGCTATACATTTAAAGTAACATGTAGAATAAACCCCAAAGAGTATAAATCCTTTCTCCTTACATACAGTAACCCACATACAATATAATGTAACTCATTAAAATATGAATTGCTGGGAGTCACTGCATATGTTTAGCTGGTACATCCAGTGGATTTGATGACAATGCTTGGCTGAAGAAACTGTGCTATCTAGCTAGCAGATCAATTTATGAGTTACTCTAAGTAAGCCACACATATATTCATAACAAGTTATTATGCTTTTAATTTATTTGGGGGCGTGGGAGAATTTGATGCTCTTGGATTTTCAATCGTGTCACTATATAAAAAAATTAGGATGAAGTTTGAGACAACAAATTCTGTAAGCTAATACAAGTTTTATATGTTTGCATATTTTAGTAAGTAATGGTAGTATTTAGTATTTTTAAATTATTAAATGTGTAAGCAAAAAATAAATTTACTTCTAGACATGGGTAGGTGTATCTTTAGGTCCAGCTTTACAGCTGGTGGTCGCTGACCACCTTAGTATCTTTAGGACTCACAGGCGGAAGAAATCTGGGGAGGAACTGAATTGATGTATATGAAATGTTAGTGCACAAAATCAGTATCAACCATTTCCAATGCTTTGTCTACTTGATGGTAAAAACCTCACAGACTCTAAGGGAAATATGTTTACTTGCACTGGTTTATCAACCTCCTGGGTGAAGTGGTAGCTTCCACACTGATCTTCTGAAACTTATATAGTCTAATATACGATATCAAAGTCACAACATATTTCTAGTAGACTTTACCCTCTTATTTAGAGTTAGGCCTGGTGTAACAACAGTGGAGGTATGGCAGATGCTGTAGGAAATCGGGTAGATATCAAGATGACAAGGACCACATATTGGATTGGCTATTCTTTCTCTTCAAGCTCATGTCAAAAGAGTTAATTTAATGTCAGTCAAACCGCTAATTAATAGTCAAGACTCCACCATAATATGTGTATTGACACAGTACAATAACTTAATTTATTTTCTATGAGAAGCATGATGCAAAGAAGGTGAGGTGTGGCGATGGCAGAAAGAAATAAAAAACGGTTTGCAGAGAGCTGTAAACCACGAAATTGGAAGTACGACATTCTAGAAGGATCTGGCAGAAGAACCCTACAGAGACAATTCTGAAATCCCTTAAGTAAATGAGGAGCAGGACAAGTCAATCATTCAGGAGTCAATCAATTTATCTTTATTCTGTTCTCATATGATGATAGAAAAAAACCATAAAAGCACAATTTACAACAATAATTAAAAACAATTTTTCTATCTAATTATTCATTAAATTTAAAGATTAATTTCAGTTAATAATTTCATAACGTCGTTATTAAGCACTGTAAACAAGCGGGAGTTTTTTAAGAAAACTAATATATAATTTAAAAAAGGGAATAAAAAACTTAATCACAATGCAGAATTCATAGTAAGACTTTCTTCAGAGATGCTTTCTATGCCTAATACTAGTTTTCAAAAATTGTGCTATATTTCTCGTAAAACATTCTGTCTCATGCCCCAAATTTTTAAAATAGGTTTGATCTATTTTTTTCTTTGTTCTTTATAGAATTTACAGAACAGGACCACGTGCATCGACGTTTGGGGCGAGACCTCGTCACAGGGACAATTTGATAGATTTTTGGCCCAATCATTCATTTTAGGGAAGCTGACCAAGCGATGGAATACATCTAGCCTAAGCCTTGTTAGCACATATCTGTCGTGCCCACTTAAGATAAATGTTAGATAAGGTTGGATGCCAAGGCTAGATTGCATCATTAAGTTATTTTGTACTGTTCGTTTGTTTGCCTCTGCGGCAAATCTAAGCTCCTCCATGTGGCTCATACATTGTTTTTTAAATATTTTCCTGGGGATTAAAGCTAACAATGTGGGATTTTTATCATACTTTACTAAACCCAGATCAGTCAGGAAATTTTTTACATACTTGAGCCACACAATCTTTAAAACATTCTCAAGACCTAGACTATCTTTCAAAACTTCCCGGTTAATTGATGTTTTTGGGGACGACTAGATGTGATGCCATAATAAGGCCGGTTGGACTTTTATTATGTCTGTGATGTAGGGAATTCCCAATTCTGCGTGGCACAGAAATGTTGAGGTGCCTTGTGGGACTGCCAATAAATATCTTAAAAAGGCATTCTCAACTTTCTGAATTTCATTCACATCACCATATCCCCAGACTCCTGCCCCATATTAAACCTGCGTTACAACAAACAAATGATGGACGGAATGCTGACAATGCAGACATTCTCCCCCAGTCAAGAGATCTGGGTTAAATCCATCGTTCTTTTGCCCACTCCGCCACCCCAGTTCAGACATGGCCATATGCAAATCAGTCTTGACCCTGTGCCTCATGGGAACAGTCCAGCCCGAACTGCCAAGCCATGTCTTCCCTGGAACGGAATCAAGCATCCTAGGACCGGTTTCTGGCTATCAGCCGTCATCAGCCAGGATAGCTTGACTCCAGTGGCGTAGTGAGCACGGGTCCCACGTCTGGGAATACCCATCCCACTTAGGGCGAAAAGCGTTACAACAAACAAATGATGGACGGAATGCTGACAATGCAGACATTCTCCCCCAGTCAAGAGATCTGGGTTAAATCCATCGTTCTTTTGCCCACTCCGCCACCCCAGTTCAGACATGGCCATATGCAAATCAGTCTTGACCCTGTGCCTCATGGGAACAGTCCAGCCCGAACTGCCAAGCCATGTCTTCCCTGGAACGGAATCAAGCATCCTAGGACCGGTTTCTGGCTATCAGCCGTCATCAGCCAGGATAGCTTGACTCCAGTGGCGTAGTGAGCACGGGTCCCACGTCTGGGAATACCCATCCCACTTAGGGCGAAAAGCGTTACAACAAACAAATGATGGACGGAATGCTGACAATGCAGACATTCTCCCCCAGTCAAGAGATCTGGGTTAAATCCATCGTTCTTTTGCCCACTCCGCCACCCCAGTTCAGACATGGCCATATGCAAATCAGTCTTGACCCTGTGCCTCATGGGAACAGTCCAGCCCGAACTGCCAAGCCATGTCTTCCCTGGAACGGAATCAAGCATCCTAGGACCGGTTTCTGGCTATCAGCCGTCATCAGCCAGGATAGCTTGACTCCAGTGGCGTAGTGAGCACGGGTCCCACGTCTGGGAATACCCATCCCACTTAGGGCGAAAAGCGTTACAACAAACAAATGATGGACGGAATGCTGACAATGCAGACATTCTCCCCCAGTCAAGAGATCTGGGTTAAATCCATCGTTCTTTTGCCCACTCCGCCACCCCAGTTCAGACATGGCCATATGCAAATCAGTCTTGACCCTGTGCCTCATGGGAACAGTCCAGCCCGAACTGCCAAGCCATGTCTTCCCTGGAACGGAATCAAGCATCCTAGGACCGGTTTCTGGCTATCAGCCGTCATCAGCCAGGATAGCTTGACTCCAGTGGCGTAGTGAGCACGGGTCCCACGTCTGGGAATACCCATCCCACTTAGGGCGAAAAGCGTTACAACAAACAAATGATGGACGGAATGCTGACAATGCAGACATTCTCCCCCAGTCAAGAGATCTGGGTTAAATCCATCGTTCTTTTGCCCACTCCGCCACCCCAGTTCAGACATGGCCATATGCAAATCAGTCTTGACCCTGTGCCTCATGGGAACAGTCCAGCCCGAACTGCCAAGCCATGTCTTCCCTGGAACGGAATCAAGCATCCTAGGACCGGTTTCTGGCTATCAGCCGTCATCAGCCAGGATAGCTTGACTCCAGTGGCGTAGTGAGCACGGGTCCCACGTCTGGGAATACCCATCCCACTTAGGGCGAAAAGCGTTACAACAAACAAATGATGGACGGAATGCTGACAATGCAGACATTCTCCCCCAGTCAAGAGATCTGGGTTAAATCCATCGTTCTTTTGCCCACTCCGCCACCCCAGTTCAGACATGGCCATATGCAAATCAGTCTTGACCCTGTGCCTCATGGGAACAGTCCAGCCCGAACTGCCAAGCCATGTCTTCCCTGGAACGGAATCAAGCATCCTAGGACCGGTTTCTGGCTATCAGCCGTCATCAGCCAGGATAGCTTGACTCCAGTGGCGTAGTGAGCACGGGTCCCACGTCTGGGAATACCCATCCCACTTAGGGCGAAAAGCGTTACAACAAACAAATGATGGACGGAATGCTGACAATGCAGACATTCTCCCCCAGTCAAGAGATCTGGGTTAAATCCATCGTTCTTTTGCCCACTCCGCCACCCCAGTTCAGACATGGCCATATGCAAATCAGTCTTGACCATGTCTGAACTGGGGTGGCAGAGTGGGCTAAAAAACGGTGATGGATCAAACCCAGATCTGTTGACTGGGTGTGAGTGTTTGATTAGTTCTGATGCTCGGTCCATCACCACTCCTTTTTGTACTGCTTTGTTCGCCATAAGTTGGCAGGGTATGCTCAGACGTGAGTCCCTTGCTCACTTTGTCACTGGATTCAAGCAAGCCTGGCTGAAGACGGCTGAAATGCCAGAAACCGGTCCTAGGAAGCTTGTTTCCGGTCCAGGGAAGGCATGGCTTGGCAGTTCGGGCTGGACTGTTCCCATGAGGCACAGGGTCAGACTGATTTGCATATGGCCATGTCTGAACTGGGGTGGCAGAGTGGGCAAAAAAACGGTGATGGATCAAACCCAGATCTGTTGACTGGGTGTGAGTGTTTGATTAGTTCTGATGCTCGGTCCATCACCACTCCTTTTTGTACTGCTTTGTTCGCCATAAGTTGGCAGGGTATGCTCAGACGTGAGTCCCTTGCTCACTTTGTCACTGGATTCAAGCAAGCCTGGCTGAAGACGGCTGAAATGACAGAAACCGGTCCTAGGAAGCTTGTTTCCGGTCCAGGGAAGGCATGGCTTGGCAGTTCGGGCTGGACTGTTCCCATGAGGCACAGGGTCAGACTGATTTGCATATGGCCATGTCTGAACTGGGGTGGCAGAGTGGGCTAAAAAACGGTGATGGATCAAACCCAGATCTGTTGACTGGGTGTGAGTGTTTGATTAGTTCTGATGCTCGGTCCATCACCACTCCTTTTTGTACTGCCATATTAAACCTGGGCAAAACACTACGCTACGCTCGCGTAGTTTGCGAAGTTTGTGCTACTTCGCACTACGCGAATTGCACGCAGTACAGTGCAAACATGCGTAGCGTAGTGTTGCGTAGTGCAGCGGTCATTTTTTGCTTGCTCGCGGTCCTCAACGTCAAGTTGGCGACCGCGAGCAAGCAAAATGACATCCCGGCGTGACTTTTTCCTCATTCACGATCAGCAACATCAAGTTGGCGATCGCGAGCATGGAAAATAAACCTCCCGGCGAGATTCCCAACGCGAGGAGGTCAGGTTTCTCATTGCGAGTGGTCGCGTATGCTCGCGACCGCTCGCGATGAGAAACTACCAGTTCGCGTTGAGAAAGCTGCCGCTCGAGTAAAAATCTACTCGAGCAGCAGAAAACTACAGCTCGCACTGTGCAAGATGCCGTTTTCAATGACTGCACAGTGCCGGTTGCTTGTCCGCACTGTGCAATCATTGAAAATGACATCTTGCACAGTGCGAACAGGGTACTACGCAGTTCGCGAAGTGCTATGCGTAGCTCGCGTAGTGCGAAGTGCACTTTGCGTAGCTACGCGAAGCGCTACTTCACGAACTATGCCCAGGGTTACCCCATATGTCGCTGTGCTGACACATTTAGCTTGATATATTTGTAACATCTCCGTTGGAGGCTTCTTGCCCAACCTCTGCAAGAAGTTCACCAGAGCTGTTGTTGTCCTCATAAAAAGTAACTTTCTGGCTTTTATTGCTTGACGCCATGAGCCCTTTTTATCAATTAGAATGCCTAGATAAGGGTATGTTTTAGTAGGCTCCACCTTTGTATTTTCTATATAGATATCCTTCTGTTTGCTTCCACCTGTCCCACAACTCATTATAAAAGTTTTGTTGATGTTTATTTTTAAATCTAAATGTACCATATATTTGTAATAGGTATTAAGGGCGCGTTGTAACCCTATCGATGTCCGAGCCATAATTACGGCATCGTCCGCATAGAGTAGGGCAGGTATTGGGCATTTCTGCAACAGTGGTAAGTCCCGGCACTCTTCCAACATGGCTTGTTCCAGGCCGTTTGTATAGAGTGTAAAAAGGAAGGGTGCCAGGACACAGCCCTGCCGAACCCCAATTTCTCCACTTTAAACGACCCCGTACACTCCCCATTAATACCAAACCGCACCCTAGCAGTCGCGTTTCCATAAAGTTCTCTTAAGAAGTTAATTATGGGGATATCCACACCCATTACTTCCAGAGTTCTCCATAATTTAACATGGCTTACACAGTTGAACGCGGCTGTTAGGTCAACGAAGGCCATATACAATATTCCCCCTTTCGCGTTTACGTATTTTCCCATAAGAAGGGTCAAATTAAGGCCTTGCTCAATAGTACCCAATCCTTCCCTGAATCCGAATTGGAGATTCGATAATACATTATTGTCCTCTGCCCACTGTTGGAGACGGTTGAGGACTATGCGACCTGCCACTTTACCCAATGAATCTAACAATGAGATGGGGTGATAACAGGCCGGGTTCTGTCGGTCCCCCTTCTTAAATATCGGAACCAAAATAGATTCCGGCCATGATTTGATAAGTCCAGGTGTGCAGGAAGCTTCTAACACCTCCGTTAATATTGGAGTCCATAGCTCCATGTTGTGCTTGACGAGGTCAGCTGGAACTCCGTCAGGGCCCGGATCCTTTCCCCCTTTACTACCCCTTAGTGCAAGCTCAACCTCTGCTAAGGTGACATCAAGGGCTGTAGGAAAATCTATCGAGCGGGGACAGGGACTGATGTTGACTATACCTGCTATTGCGTAGTTCTCCTCATTGTGCAAGCCAAAGATCTGAGAGAAATGTTCCACCCAGTATTTTTCATCTATTGCGCTTTCTACAGACGGTGTATCTCCTGTTGTTGAAAGAAAGGGGGATTTAACCACTCGCCAGAAGGCGATGCTGTCCTTATTCATACTGGCTTTGTGTAGCTCTTTCCAGGTCTCTTTTTTAGTTCACCTTTTCTTAATTTCACAGCCCCATTATAGGCCTTTCTGAGCTGTCTAATCTCCAGTCTATCCCTGTCCTTTTTGTGTAATGCAGATTTTAAATCGGTATATGCTTTTGTACAATTCTTGTTGAACCATCCCTTACGCTTATCATTCCTCTGTTTCAATTGAACTTTCAGTGATTCCTTAATGTCATTAGTTATCTCCACATAGCTTTTTAAGACTTTATGATGTGGAGTAGAAGAGTCTAAGCACTTCATAATGGAAGTTAGAGATTTTTTAACCACCACTTCTGTAAACTCCTGTGGTTCCATTTTGTTCCATTTTAGGGAATACCCATTTACTTTGTCAATTTCCAAATTTTTTGGCCCGTACATCCTCTTATTCTCACTTCTGCCAGTTTTATAGATAGGATAATGAGACACTCATTGGAAAATGATCACTGATAGTGTTTAGATGCATGCCAAAATTCAGCAGGCGGGAGGCATACCTGTTTGAGATTAGAATAAAATCTATAATTGTGCTTGCCCCTCTGCCATTAAAAGTCTGTGTGAATGGAATTGGTGAGGAAGACAACTCATTCGCAAAACCTATTTCCAAAACAAATAAAATCTCGTTTAGACAGTCGCCGTTGATTGTGTGGGGGAAATGCGGTAGGTCACTATTATTCTCGTCAATCAGGCCACATGTTAAATTATTATTTTTTGTACACAAGGGAAGATTAAAGTCCCCCTTCAGATGAGTAAAACGTTTGAATACAGTTATTCTGAATTTGTAGCAGGGTATTTCTAAGTTGTTTTAAGACATCCACCAAGTATTCCTTCTGTACATTGTTATAAAAATTAACCAATACATACATATCTTGCTTATTCATAGTGAGGGTTATTATTTGATAATTAGGTTCTGACTTTACAAAGGATATTTAATTTATCATCAACAAGTTTGAAATCTATACTGTCAGACCCCCCTTAGCCCTCCCAAAGATGGACGGAATAGCTGGGGTATGATAGGTCTTATATCCCTTAATATGGATTTCAGTTGCAGCCCATGTCTCTTGAAAACAGAGGTCATTACATTTCCCCACAAAATTATGCCATATATAATTGGTCAGTTTCGACCGTAGAATCGATATGTTCCAAAATAAAATTATAAGACTAGCTTAGTTGATGGTAAATACCTGTTTGATATTGACTGTAGTGGGCCTGGGTTGATGTACAACTAAACTCGTGACCGTAGTCATTCCCTGATCAGTCTCTAGACTAGGATTTACTATTGGCCCGCTACTGGACAAGTTGTCATCTGTGCTCATGGTCTGTGGTTCTAGTAGGTAATCACTTTCTGAGTGTGGTCCATACGAGCTAGATTTCGGAATAGGGTCTGCACAGTGTAATCCGAGGGGGATATATCTTACTGTGTTCTTTAACTGCATTTCCTGTGTCTGGGCCAGTCAATCTATCTCTTCCAAACTCGAGAGCATAGTGAACCGGTTCTTAATCGGTAGATTGTAAATGTAATTTTGCCTTGCCTCAATGTTTCTGGTAGTACCACCTCTCTCTCTACCCTAAAGAGTGGTTGATAGAAAAAACCCAATGGCAGTGTGTTAATCCCTCTTGTTGACACAGAGTTGTTTCCTGCAAGCCAGAAGATATTTTTCACCAACAGGGGTGTTTTAAACGTTAAAACCACGCAATCCCCTGGTAGAGTTTTTCTACTTTTGCCTACCCACTGGACCCTCCGGGCCATCTTAAACTCAATAAAGAGTTGTTCAGTGAAGCCGACCTTCATGCTTAGCCAGTGTAGTGCTTAATTTCTAAGCGTTTCCCAGGTTTCGTTTTCTGAAATGCCCAGTTTAGGTACGTTTGCTAGAATGACTGGATACGGTGTTGCTGCTGGGGGTAGGTCTAGATGTTGGCCTCTACTGAGATGGTCATTATGTGCTTCTGGATGCAATGTCCCAGGTTGCGACACTATCTGTTGATTATAGGTAGAATAATTAGGCCTGCGCTCTAAGATTTTATCTGAACTTCTACCCCTTCCACCCCTCTTCTCTGTGGTGTTAAGAGGGTGACCAGTCCTTTTAGATTGGTAAGTGTCTGAGTTGGGCATACGGGTTTTTTCAGGGGAATTACTCTCACTGGGGGTTACAGCATCTTTTCTTCGAGCAATGTGAGAGTGAGTAATTAACGAGTCAGCAATCCTACTTGTTTCCCGATTGTCATTACTCCCCTTGCTAAGATCAATGGGTGTATGTTTTTCGCTACTTCCCTTGTGTAGGTAGTTAGTCAAGGAGGCTTCTATTAAAGAAATTCTTTCTCCCATTTTATCCAGCGAAACTCGTAAATAGAGATCTAATCTTTCGTCCAAGGCTGTTAGATTTTTTAAATCGTTACCATGGAAATCGGTATTTCTATGGGTTTCTTCTTTAGATTTCCAGAAGCCTTTTCTTATCCCCGTTCTTTTTTTCCCCTGCTTAGTTTGTTTGGGATGTTAGAAGTCAGACTCTTAGTTATTTTGATATAATCTATCCCTCCTTCGTGCTCATCATTCCTTTTGTCTATAATGGTCGGATTTCTTTTCTTTTTCTGTGGAGGTTGTCAAAAAGAGTCAGAGTCACTAAGTATTATTTCATCGGATACATTTTGAATGCAACCGTTCTGAGGTAAACTGTCCTTTAGTCTTTGCCCTATAACCTCTGGTGTCTCTATGTCTCTGCCTGGTTCGGAATTAGGACAAGTTGTGCCTGCCACTATTGACTCTTCTACTGAGGATATTTGTTTGTCTAGTGCCCCCATTGCTCCTGTAAGGTAACTCAGTAAAGTTTGCTGTACATCACCCACAGGCTTTTTTAGGAGTCAAAAAGTATGCCTTCAGGAATTCTAAGAACATCACATGTGAAATCTTTAGGGCTCTTGAGGAAACCTATTGGTAACCCATCCTCTGGAGACAATGAAGCACACACTTGCAACTGACTAGGCTGTGCTCTGCCTTCATACAAAGGACTTGTTGCCACTCCGTTGTCCCTGTAGCCAGCTTGGAGTCAGAACAGGGAAGTAAGGAAATTCCAAGTACTTTAAAGGAACACTTCTAGAAACTTCTTCTACTTTAAAGAAGGCACCAGGTACACAAATACGGCCCTCAGACCCAGTCTTCAGTTTACTCTATGGACCTGTGGAAGGATTCTCAGAGGACTACCTGCTGCCATGCCTGCTGTGTTCTCCACAAGACTTCTTTGCTCTACTGCCGCTTCTGCTGTCTAGAGCCTGACTTGAACCCTTAGGTACCTGCCCTGCTGGTTGAGCCCTGCTTTAACACCTGAACCCAGAACTACCAGAGTGATTGCAAGGCTAGTTTGGTGGTGGTGCTAATGGTGCCCAGATAGCCAAACTCCAAAACTTGGGACTTATAAAATATTTGGCTAAAAACTTCTCTGAGAACCAAGGGAAGACCGGGATGAATCTGCTTGTCTATCCACCCAAGGTGCATCGCTGCTCGGCCTGACTTTGTGGTAGCCTACGCTACACTCTTCTCCTCAGCAGCAAGTTCTCTTCAGCAGTCCTTCACCAAAGGGGCATCTGTCCCCCTTGAATTTTCATCAGCTACAGCTTCCTGCCTCATCCAACTGGAGATTTTCAACTTCCAAGAAAGTGACTATGGGTCTGTTTAGAGTGTGTTGGACAAGGTTACTCCGTATCAAACATGATGGATATCCCGTCCACCGTATTATAAGTCCATTATATCCCATAGCACTTGTAATCTGGCAGAAGGGATATCCATCATGCTTGTAACCCCTCCATCAAACTCTAAATCAGGGCGAACGTAGAAAGCTTCACCTCAGCTTCATCCAGCGGCTCTGCCATGATGATGACGATCCCTCCTGGGGCACCGCCTGCAGTCTTGCCCTGCTGAACTTTACCATCTCATATGTTTTTCTTGAAACTTTCTTTAAAATCTGAGCTAAGTGCCGATGAGGCACAATCCACTTTTTTTCCCTGACATATGCTCAATTGCGGTCAACCATATTTTTTTACTTTGACCCGGCCTCAACCGACAATGTCCGCAGTTGGTGCTTTCAGCATTACGGTGCTATATTTTTATTTAAACTTTGAAGATGCATAACTCTGGTTCTCCTGATTGGATATTTGTTGTTTTGATGTTAAATAATTTACTAAAATTTACTCTATTGTTCTAGATTGGTGTGGGATTTTTCTTGTGTTGTAATTTCTCTTTGTACTGTTTGTGTGCTGCTTAAATACTTTACACATTGTCTCTGAGTTAAGCCTGAGCTTTTGAACACCTTCTCAGCCTTTGCTAGGGGGGTATTAATCTGGGTGAAGCCCGGGGTTCCCTTCGCTCTTGAACATTCCTGGCTTGACTCAGAGGGACGGTATTTCCTACTTACGGGGAGACTGGTGGGACAGGAGGTGGCGCTGGGCAATGTATACTCACTTAACCAAGATCAGATCAGTTTCCTGGAGTCTTTTTCTGCTCCATTGGCTCTCCACATGTGCGGACATCTTATTATAGGGGGCGACTTCACTTGTGTCGCAGATGTCGTGGTGGAACGCTCCCACCCCCCATTGCCGGGAACTCAGCCCTACTGTACGGCAAAGGGTTTGCACAATTGGATGTCCCACTGGGGCTCGGGGATACATGGAGACTGCAGCATGCAAGGGACGGGGAATATTATTTATTTTACCGGTGCAGCAGGTACATTCTAGGCTTGACGTCTTCCTCTGTTCCCCAGCCTTTAATAGTTCAGTCTCCCACGCTGAATATCTGGGGCGTACCCTGTCAGACCATAGCCCATTACTAATATTGTGTCAGCCAGCAGGGCAGCACCTTCCGATTCCCACTTGGAAATTACCTCTGTTGTTACTGGATGATGCCCCTTCCGGGACTCGCTGCTTACACTACTTGAAATATATTTCCCCATTAACACTAATACAGCCTCATCCCCCCAGATGGAAGGGGAGGCATTTAAAGTGGTCGTTCGGGGCCATTGTATGGGTCAGGCATGTGGGGTACACAGCGAATTGAGTTGGGAGCTCCTGGAACTGAGGGTAACATTCGCAGACTTGATAACTTACAGGGAGGGGATGAGGCGGCCCGGTGGCTCTACAGGAAGTGTGGGAATGCTATAAGAATGTGTTGGGCAGATTAAGGTGTTACCATTATAAAGACTACTTGGACAGGGTGCAGAGGGAGGAAGGGAGAGCTGGCCACCTAATGGTGAGGCTGATTAAGCCTGAGTTGGGGGGTGCGCCCATTATGCACTGGGCTTGGACTTGGGAGATGTGGTACATGACCCGGACGTAATCAATGACTCATTCCTGATGTACTATGAAAAACTATACAAGACTAAGGCCGTGGCCCCCCTGCAGGATATACAAGACTTTTTTGGGTCCCCTAACGCTCCGTACACTAGAAGATTAAGCCCTGAGGAATTGGGGAGACCTGATCACCTTGCAGGAAGTCAAGGTCGCCATTGCTGCGCTTACACAAGGTAAGACGACAGGGCCTGACGGCCTTCCGTCCAAATTCTACCAGAATTTTGCTGACATGCTAGCCCCACACCTAGTTGCGTTATTTGCAGAGGCATATGAGGGGGGGGTGAGTTGCCAAATTCCACCCAAACGGCACTTGTGGTTCTTCTCCCAAAGTCCAAGAAGCCAAGGGATGGAGTGAGGAATTACAGGCCCCTATCCATGGTTAATTTAGATTTTAAGATCCTGAGCAAGGTGCTGGCAGGAGGGCTACTCCCGCATATGAAGGACCTGATCCACCTGGATCAAAATGGGTTTATATCAGCACGCAACACCTCTCACAACCTCCGTAGACTCTATTCTGTATTGTACCATGTGAAAGCCCCAGCCCACCGACGGGTGGCAGTCCTATTGGTGGACTTGGAGAAGGCTTTTGAAACAGTGGCCTGGGAGTACCTGTTTGAGGTGATGTTGCTAATGGGTCTGGGAGAAGACTGGGGGGGATATTCTCAAGAACGTGCGATAATCATTGCCAAAATCGGTTAATGCAATTTCACATATCGCCGTCTATCGCGGGAAAATAACTCTGTGTTAACGTCGTATTCTGAACATGGCGGTAATATGCGATAGTATCCCAATAACGCGTCAAATATCCACGATAAAAGTCCCGGGACTGAGATAAAAATCAAAACCTAAATGCGAAAAAAGTGACGATGGGCCCAACCGCGATGACAAAATCAGCGATAAGCTGTGCCAGGCCTGCAATTCACACACTTCATGCGTTATAAAATCACTATAAAATCAGAAAAACACACAAACAAAAACAAAACAACTGTGAAGCGCAATTGAGGTAGCCGGAGCAGGAACAGAGGATGACCAGAACCCCACAAGCCCCCCGGAGGACCAGGTTGGGACCTCGGGGTCAGGGAAGGGCAAGGACAAGAAAAAGAGGAAGATGCGGTTCAGTTCGCAGGAAAACAGGATCCTGATAACGGAGGTGATAAAATACCATCAACAACTGTTTGTCACCTCCAATGTGTCATTGGTGACAAAAAATGGAATATGGCAGTCCATTGTAGATAAAGTGAATGCAATCGGAGTGGTGAGGAGGACAATGGAAGAGTTCAAGAGGCGCTGGAATTATGTGAAGCACAAAACCAAGCAGAAACTCGGCAACAACCAGAAGGCAGCAATGCAGACTGGAGGTGGGAGTCTAGCGCCACAGGAGAAACTGGACGAGATGGAGGAAATGGTGTCCACAGTCATCAGTGTGGAGACAGTGGCAGGAGTTGTGAAACTGGACACTGTTCGACAGGAGCTGACACAACAGCAACAGGGTGAGTAACGACCAGGGACTGGGGAGATGGGGGGAGATGGGCACAATGACACACATGCACAATTAAGCATAGCACAGTGCACACCCACAATGACTCTGGAGCATGTCCCTGATCCCCTTGGCACACTGCAGCACACCGAGAAACTGCAAGTAGGCCTCCGTCGACTATGTGCCCAGAGGGAGCCCTCTCAAAACATCACTAATCTCACACCAAGCACATGTGCTGAACCCAGCAAAGCTGCGTGTCCGTGACCCACACTGACAATGCAAGTGACACTGCATGACGATTAGCATGGCTGCAGTCCAATTATTATGACATGGTGCACGCCACAACACTGAGGTGGCTGAATGTTAACCACATCCGCAAAGGAGCAGGTCACACTCTGACACATCCACATGCACAAACAACCCCTGACGTCAACAACACATCTGCGAACAAACCATGCCCAAGAGTCCCAACTCCCAATAAGAGCCTAATTTACCCAAGTCTGCAACATCTCAGCACTGTATAAGCACAGAATTGAAAGGTAAACCGCCTGAAATGGATAAGGGCCTGCAAAATCAGAGCTGCAGGGGCGACTCTCCCACAATGCAGCACACACACATAAGAAGCAGAGTTCATCAAAACTGACATCAATGTGGTACAAACTGCAACACGTTCACAACAGAACAGAGGACACAACTGCTGTCACTTGTGTGTAGAAACTGACCAATCACATTTGGCATAGCAGGGAAATGTGAGATGGTGATGTACAAGTACAAACACACATTCGTGATGTTGCCGAAATGTCCACTGTCCCGCATCAAATAGGCAGCTCCTCCCAAACAGTCACAATGTACATTGTCATGCAGTCTGTATGTAAACATGTACAATGCGTCAATATACATGTGAACACAATATTAAACTGCATCTCCACTTCACATTGCAGAGGCAGAATCAACACCTCCTGCAGAGCAGACTCAACAACTCTTCACTGATGACGAAGAGGACCTCCCCACCTTCGACATGACACCCTCTAACAGCTAATGGACACCCTCAGCACCCTACATTGTGGAGACCTCACCACCTGCACAGACCACACAGCAGGAAGCACCAACCACCACGGGTGTCTCCTAGGACCCACACGAACAAAACAAGGCCTTCCAAGAAAGTGTGTCTGGGTGTCAGGAGAAGATAGCGGATCAGGTGCAGGTGGGATTTTACCTCATGGCAGCCAAACTAGATGCCATACACTGGTGTCTAAGTCCCATCAGGGACCACTTACAGTCCCTAACAGACACCCACAGTCTGCTCCATGCTCTCAAATGATCCATGGATGACATCACTATAGTCCTGACTCTGAGACAAGGACAACAGTCTAGTCAGAGTGGCTCCAGCGGTGGCATTCGGGAGTTGGGACACAGGCGGAGGTCCATGGAGAACATGGAGCGGGTGCAGGTGGAAAGAATGTATGCCACGGCTGCATACCAGCGTGATGTAGCTGGGATCTACCATGCCCTGCAGATCTTCATCATGGCATTGCTGCCACAAGGCCTGGTGCATATGAATGCTGCTGCTGCTTTAACAGCCACATCTCCACCCCTGATGTGTCAGTGCCACCCAGAACTGGAGACAAAACACCACCACCCACATGTGAGGTACATGAAACATCAGAGGACAAAGATGCAGGTCATTCTGCCTTACTGGTAAGAAGGAAGCAGTAACATTCATCTCTGCCATATGGCCTGTTTCTGCTTGGTTCTGCCCTTTGCATTATCACCTTCCACTGTCCCCGATGCACTCTGCGACACTCACCTTGGACCTCGCCATGGACTGCTATATTCTGTTTGGTCACCAATGACACAGCTATCAGACTGCGGACTGAACTCTTCCTCTTCCGATGTACTTGTCATTCCCTGATGGACTCTGGCAGGCCCTCCAGCGGTCAACAATGGAAAGTGGGGTTTGCATGGCCCTGTATTGCTCCAGCTAACACACTCCACTGAATGTGCATTAAACATTCAAATTCGCACAGATGTGTCATGTCTCTGATCATTCAAGTATGAAAGTATGGATGAATCTAGGGTCAGTGATTCCCCCTTACATCCAAGTTGCTCATGTTGTGGGACTTGAGTCACAGGGTGCAACATTACCGATTGCGGCCCGGGTGGCACCAACACTACAACAGAAACACACGCATTAGTCACTTGTCCAGCCCGAGATGCAACCACGCCCAGAGCCCCGGGGTAATTGTTCACACTCACACGCTGGACTGGCATACGCCAGGCCAGCCCACTCCGCTTACTCTTACAGGGGGGTACGACAATGCTAGATGTCCCAGGTCTTCCCTGTAGTGATCTGCTGATCACAGGTCTAGTTGTCAGCATGCCACAGCCTCTCCCTGAGGGCTGGTTTACACCCACACCACACCCATCCAGCAAAGGCATCACAGGACATGTGACCCTGCCAATAAAACAGGCCGGGCACACGTGCTCGAGGCCATTACCACTATCTATCTGAGTGCATCCGTGTGGTCATTATTTATGCATGAGGGCCTAGGGCCCTACCACTTCACATTCCCAACTGCCGGAGGTGACATGATGGCGTCCGCACCACGAGACTCAATCATAAAGGGCCCATGACTTGCGGTGCACAGAGTTGGTGGCAGCCGAGGCACTTTGGCAGGCACGGACCTACCGCCAGGTGACATGGACTTGCGTTGCACAGAGTTGGTGGCAGCCGAGGCACTTTGGCCAGCACGGGCCTAAAGCCTTGTGGCGATGACTTGCGGTGCACTGAGTTAGTGGCACCAGAGCTGAGTGCGTGTGCAGCCTGCGATGATGCATATGCCTCGATACGCCGTCCTGCCAATAAAGATTCAATTAGAATTTTGAGCCCAGCTGGACCGCAGTGTACGCTGAAGGCAGCAGGCTGCACAGACATGACTCAGCGGCGCGGTGCAGCAGGGTGTGCTGGGGGCCTGTGACGAGGAATCCAGCTATCGGCTGAGGAGGTTGAACCGGCATGTGGTGGGCCCTTTCAAAGACACGCCAGTGGCAGCAGGTGACATTGAGGCCTGGGTGTGCAGGGGCTGGCAGTCATCGCTGGGCGGTGGACCAGTCTGGGGACCAGGGCTGTGATGCAGCAGGCGCACAGGATCACGTAGGCACCACAGGTCACAGCGGCGCCCTTGTGGCTGGGTGGGGGGAGTGAAGTTGCATGGGTATCAAGCTGATACAAACTGTGATGCTTACAGGTATGAGAAATCCTGCATCATGAGACCATAACAGAAGTTCATGTGACCGTAACCTTCATTTTCTTTCCTACGAAAGTTACGACCACACGTACTTCTGTAACAGTCTTTTTGTGCAGGATTTGTCTTTCCTGTAAGCATTTCGGTTTGTCCAAGTGCTATGCACTGTACCAGATTAGGTTTGTGACTATACGGACGCTTGACCATTGTCACCATTTGTCCAACAGGTTCCTGGATACAGACTTCCGGAGTATGGATTTGTATTGGGGAGTTCCCGCAGCATATGCAATTACTTGAATCTACACGTTGCCCTGATGAAGTTCCCCCTTGGGTGTTGGCTGTGCTTTTCGTATTGTTTATTTGTGTATTTGTAATAAAGGACTGTTTTTGCACTACTGTTGACTACTGGACTTTATGACCGTGCGCACCCCCATTTCAGTTCTACAACCTTGGATCTGGGGCACAGAGGCGTCTGGCAACGGCTGACGTTGGGGTTGGTTGTGCATGAACACTACAAATTGGAACTGTCATGTGGTGTGGATACAGGGGCCCGCCGTTGCTATTGTGGACATGCATCCAAGACATGTGTGAGGAAGTTTGATAGGGCTGGCTGTGAGACTCTTACGACTCTGGCAGTTGTTGATTGGGAGGTACCGGGGGCCCACAGGTGCAGCACAGCCAGCAGCTTTTTCTGCGGAGGGATGTTATTTGTCTGCTGTGTTGTTACCCTCAGCCTGTAGGTAATGTGGGTCAGGATGCGGAGGATGGTTGTTCTTTTGTGCCTGTAGTGGTGTCAGGAAATTCATGGTTGCCACTGTGATGAATCAGAATCCATGCAATACATTGAAAAAGGCGAGAGTCATTGTCAAACCTTGTTTGGTTAATTTTTGGTATGATTTAGAGTAGGCAATTGCACATTACAAGATGGCCGCTGCATTAGACATAGTTATCATCGCACCTGAAAACACCTGTACAGTTTAGTGGTTAAGGGAAGTGCGCACGGTCACTACTGCGCACTTCAACTGAAGTTTGTTTTGAGTTCACACGTACCTGCCGTTTCTCCTCAGATATTGAATAGGAGAGTACGGTTTTGAACGGAGCAGTTCGTAGCTCGGGAATACGAAGATTCCCGCTTTCAGAATTTAACTGGTGAAGACGTCGTGGGAGAGTCCAGTCTCCCCTTTGTTTCCTGTGAGGGAAGTCTCCTCAGTTTTAGTCACCCGTCGTCTTCTCATCTCGTCAAGCATCCAGTATTCAAAGTTACTTCCACAAGAAGGTTTCCACTCGTTTTGCAACACTTCAAGAGAGAGTCCACGGAGTGTTGAACAGTTACCTGCAACTTCTCTTTCAAGTAAGACCCATCCAAGAGAGTAACGCTTGAAAATAAATGCCAAATGCCAGTTAGCAGAATGTTTCCTACCTGGCGCTAAGGTAGCTCTGCAATTCCCTCTACTGCGCTTACCTTTCCTTTCCTCCCTCTTTACCCTTCCTGGTACCTTTTTGCGCGTTAAAGAACAGAGGACCAAAAGCACTGGCGAAGGACTAGAACCATCAAGAATTTAAGATCACTGATCTGAAAGACACTGTTGAAAAGTGTAATCTATATTGACACCATTTGTGATAGAAGGCATATTTATGAGTAGACTCTACCATAGTAGACAGGGAGGTTCCCGAGTGTTTGACTCATATACACTTCTTTTGATTACAGGGAATTTTAATTTCCTCTATTACAGACCGAGAATCATACACCGACAACACAGCAAATATAGAAGAGTAGCTTATGCTCCTGCTATAGCTGGTAGGGAGATTGAACCCTAGAGAGCTAATAGAAATTGTGTGATAGCATAGTAGACTGTATATTTATGTCCTCTTCCCTTCTGTGTATTAGGCACCCACTCGGCAGTCAGGAACAGCCACAACAGAAGATTCCTGGTAGCAGCACGAGGGTGGTAGCTGAAGAAGGAGTGTCTCTTCTCTGTCCCATTCCCCTTTCCCCCCTATTGGTAACGTTGCTCTGTGAGAAGCGCGGCGGCACCGGTGGGCGGGCATTGGGATCTGCGTCGTTCTGCTTCTGCGAAGACTACTGGGTTCCTGACAAGTGGACAATGACTTCCTCTGGCGTTGAGTCTCAGAGGCTGGTGTGTGTTAGGAACGTCCGCTGTCCTGTTCGTTGTTGCCTCGGTAGTAGTCCGGGGTGTGGTCTGGGGGGCATGGGGGTGGTGGCGGTGGGTGTTGTGGACCTCTTGGGTCTCCGAGCTGCATGATGAGTGTCTTTATGACAAGTGTTGGTCTTCAGATGTGGCTCTGGGCTGGGCTCCCTTTCATACGGCAGGTAGTCGTCCTGCTTTACACCAGTAAGAGGCAGGTGTTAAATACCTGCTGCTAATGCGCCTTATCGCCTGTTTTTGGATCACATCGCAGGTCTGGCTGGTCGTTGAGAATATCGCGAAGTGGTGTTTTCGTGTGTTTTTGCACGGGAAAGCCGACTCTGCATATCATAAGTGTTAATTGTCGCTCTCATCCGTGGCGATGTTTTTTGCGGAAGCTATAGCTGGAAAACTGGCGATATTGGTAGTTTGCACCAGCTTGAGAATGGGGCGATAATTCTTTCGCCACTTTTGCTGTGCTAAAGTGCCGATAACTCTCCGATAAGTCCTTGAGAATATGCCCCTGGGTGCGGTGGGTGCGGCTTCTTTATGTTTCACCTGCAAGAGTTTGGATGGATAGAACTATCTCTCTGCAGTATACGATATACCGGGGGTCACGGCAGGGGTGTCCCCTGTCCCCGCTGCTGTCCGCCATGGCCATTGAACCCCAAGCTGAAAAGTTTCGCTGGGGGGGGGCAGGGATGGGAATATCCCTTGGCGGGCAGCGACAACACATTTCTTTGTGTGCAGATGATCTGCTGATATATTTGTCGGAGGTGGCTGAGGGTGCGGCTGCAGCTTTCCATGTCCTGGACAACTTCACTCGGCTCTCATGCATTAGAGGTAACTGTAGGAGAGTAGGATCTGCTTCACATGGGTACCCCCACTTTTTGCTGGTGTTTCACTGTTTTTCGACCTTAGTCTGGCTGTGGCCCTGCTAATCAGGATGACAGCCTAGCTGCTTCCTCTCTAAAATGGTTTGCATGCACATTAGGTACATATCTAATTGGATTCTGGAGTCCCTTATAAGCCCCTAGTATATGGTATGCTATGTACCTAGGGCATAGGTACCTCAGAGGCCTACCAGGGTCTGAAGCATGTATTATGCCACCCCTGGGAAGCACTCCAAAATGGCACCACAGGTCTGCTACTGCAGCCTGGGTAAGGGTGTGCTTGCACCCCTTATCGTGGTATAGGCTACCTATATCCACATATATATATACAGACACATATAAACCTATAAGTCACTCCTATGGCAGGCCTTGACAATCGTGAAGGCAGAGTGCTTGGTTTTGTGTGAGAGGGTGCCCAAGCATGAGCTGAGCCCCTCTGCAACTTTCGGAAATACTTCCTTATAGCTGTTCTGTGATACAGCCATACCATATACTCTTAAGTGCATTATAACCTCGGGGTACATGCTAACTTTGGAATGGCTGCACCAAAACATGTCGTGTTTGGTGTCAAACGCTTTGGAATACTAACCCCCCCGCCTATTCTTGTGGCGCGGGTAGCATTCCACCCTTCTAGAGGGAGAGACATGTTCACACTGGCTAAACCCGTTAGGACTTTCCTGATCCATGGCATCACAAAATGGATGCCTCTGTTACAGACATGGGTCTGGCCTCCTGCTGACCGAAACTCCGGCAGGGGAGGCCTGGACAATAGGTTTCTTGTCGAAGGGAGGTGTAACCACCTCCCCAGACAGGCAGATGTGTATTGGGGCTGGAAGGCAGCACTCTCTGTTGCGTTGAAGTCCTGCACTGGGGGCACACTTGGTGTCCCTGTGCATACTCCAGTTCAAACCGGTTGCAGGGGCTACCTGCCCCTGCTCTGGCGTGAAACTGGACAAAGGAAATGGGTGTAACCACCCCTCTTTCCAAGCCCACCCATAGGTGGGGCCTTAGAGTTAGTCCATCCGCTTAACTTACTATAGGTATAGGAATCCAGTCCCTAGGACTTTAGATTACCCTGGAAGAAACTCTGCGACATATATCCTGGACCTTCGACTTTCTATCCTGACTAGAAGACTGAAGAAATCTCCATTGGGGTCATGGAGTGACTCCCCTGCTTGGCAGGCACCAAATAAGCAACTGACCGGTCTGTATCGCTGAAGCTCCCGCCGGACGCTGAAGTCTTTGTATCACCAGAGGTAGATTTCCAGTCTTTCCCGAGGCCACCCTGAGTCCACAGCAAAGCTGAGGCACGTGGCTATCGTGGGTGACGTGGAACCGTGACCCATGGACACCGTAAACTTTTGCAGCAACACTATCTTCCTGGTCCTCCTTGAAGTTGTGCTTTGGGCTCCGAGTAGCCCCTGCCTTGAGCACCTCCTGCACCAAAGATTGTTGGCCTCCACTCTATGAGTGACCCGTGGGCCAGCTCCAACTGCGACGGCTTGAGGCTCCTTCGCAGTCACTAGCCCGTTGGCTAGCAGGTCCTCCTGGACCTCGTGACTGAAGAGTCAAGACACCCATCAACTCACCTGAAGCACCCGACATCAGTGGGCATTGGTCCATCCTGCCCTCGGTCACTGGCTAGTGACCCAGACTCTGTCCCCTCTGCTTTCAGGTTCCTTCCATCCCAGATCCAGGCTTGGATCTCCTCGGACACTTCTCCTCTTCACAGCAGCAGCAGTTCTTTGCAGGCTCCCATTGAAATCGACTATGCGACCCGACACCAAAAGACACCTATGCACCCGGTTTCCCTGGGTGAGGTAACTCGAGTACTCTGGTGCTCCTGTGGGTGCTAGCCCTAGAACTTCTTAAATCCAAAAGGGTTTGGTCCTGACTCGATTAGAAGTGTCCCTAATCCTAAAATTTCCAACCGCGACATTGCTCATAGAAGATAACTGGAACCCGCGGTTGTGTTTACACACTGCATACAGTCCCCGTGGGTCCCCTGTGTCACTACCTTGGGTGGTTCCTTGGGGTCCCAGCGATTCTACAGGCTCTAGGCTTTGTGTCTAGTTCAGTTGTGGTTCTTATACCACTTTTTTAGTATATGGTTTGGCACGCCCCTAGGGCCCAAACGTGTATTTGTGCTATTACTGATGATTGCTATCTTGTAACTTAAGTACTTCGAACTCCAGTCTCATAAAGAGACTAGAGGGGTGTATTTTATCCTAAATACATATATTTTAAATATATACCTGGTGTGGTTGTCTTTTCATTGATCATTTAAGAGATTATAGACTGGTAAAACAAGCTGCTTTACATTCCTTCAAGACTTAGCCTGAAGGCTGCTCTCCATAGCTACAACTAGGATAGCTTTCAATAAAGGTTGTCTTTAACCTATCACCATAAGGGGTTGTTTGGACTGATACAAGGTGCCCACTAGAACTAGTGGACAGCATATATCAAGCCACCTTCTCACAGTAACAAGTCCAAGACAGATCTGTTCCTGATAGCGGGACCAACGCACAAACCAGTGACGCTGCCTACCAACATTCTTTGGGCCCAGAGCACCTTTAAATATTTGGGCATCCACATTTATCACAATTTAGATGACTTACGAGATGGGAACCTGGGAGGGGCACTGCGTTCACTTAGTTCCTGCTTTATTTTCTGGTGCACATTACAGTTTCCCATTATAGCACGGATTACCCTGTCTAAAATGGTTATGCTGTCCCGGCTGTTGTAATTCTTCATAAACTTACCGGTATTGATGCTGAGTGTCTGGTTCTGCCCCTTGAACGCTCTTTTGCGAGAGCTGGTTTGGGGGGACAGGCGTCCGAGGGTGTCCCTATCAATTTTACAGCGCCCCATGCTGCAGGGTGGCCTGGGGGTTCCAAATTTCGAACACTATATGTTGGCTGCCCAGCTGCAGTGGTTAGCACAGTGGGTGGAGGGGGTAAATGAGGGAGGCACATGTCTCTCGGACCCGATGTCTAAACCCTAAGCTGGTGACGGCAAAACTGCTGCTGCCATCCACACCTACACCTTACTGCTCCCTGCTGCAACGTACAGCTTTCCAGACATGGAGAAGGTGCTGGGGGGGCGGGGGGGCTGTCAGATATACACCCATGCTGCCCCTCGTGGGGTTGCCACATGCTGACCCACGATCTATATTTATGAGCGAGCAATTGGTGCGGTGATCCGAAGCTGGACTGGACAATGTTGGAGATTGAGGGCTCCTGGGGGTGCCGCTCGCAGAGCGTGCACCCCCGGGTAGCTTCGGGCATATGGTATGGCCCTTTAGACAGGTAGGCATCTGTGATTGGCTGGAACGTTATCGGCGCGAGCTGCGCTCTCCGAACGTTCTATGTGCGACGCCTAGCTTGTGGTGAGGTAGGGCAACGAATTTTGTCGTCTCGCTGGGTCGTTAAAAAAAAAAAAAATTGTACTTTATTTTTCGGCGCAATGGATTCCGCCGCCTCCGTTAAGGAAGCGCTGCGGGTATTATATGAGGCGGGCAGGGAGGACTTGCTAATCCCTGGTGTATTGAGTGAGGCGTGGGTCGGGCTGGAGCAGCGGGGGAGGCAGGCCTCGAAGGGCGTTTCCGCCGCTGTGGCAGCCTGCATTTCAAGCGATGGTTCCCCAGAGCTGGCAGGCAGCGCTATGAGCGCGTTAAAAAACAACTCACCCCCGCCGGTTCGGCCGCCTTCCAGGTCGTCTTCTGCGCATAGAATTGCCGGTGTAACCAGGAGGGGGAGGGGCCGGGCGCGCACACGCGCACTGTCCTCACAAGTCAATGGGGGAAAGAGCCTGGTAAAAAGACGAGCCGGAGGGACAGTGAAGGGCTCGCTAGTTGCTGAAAATGTGGTAAGGGCTCCACCAAGTGGCCAAACTGAAAATAGGCCCATTTTAAAGGAGCTTAGTATTAATAAACAAGTAAAAGACATTGGTATTTTTGCTAAACACGCCAGGCAACAGGACATAATGTCAGATTTGAGCTTGCAGGATAGGGATTTATTGCCAGTTATCGCCAGTAGTCAAGGTGATACCATTATGGGAGGGCACAAATCCCAAATAGAGCAAGTTTTTTGCCCTTTGTTGCCGCCAACGTCTATTAGCAATGAGGAAGAGCCTGCCGTTGTTGTTACAAATGACATGATTCCCCCTTTCCAGTCAGATTATCACAGGGTGTCCGATACCACACGATTGGCGACCGTTCCACAGCCTGACCAACCAGGGCAATGGGTGTGGATTCCTCAAGAAATTAAGGATAAAGACAGGTTGTCGAAACTTCGCAGGGGATCCTCACTAACTGCGAGTTCAAGCGGCTCGCAGTTCTACGTGGGCAAACCTCTGCAAGACACAAGAAAGGGCAGTAGAAACGCTACGGTCAGGCTTCCAACGTCCTGCAACGTCAGAAGCAGGGAGGAGGGAGATTTTTCAGCGAAATTTCCCACGCCGCTGGACGACACAAGAGCTGCATATTTTAAGAAAGTTGTAAATTGGAGGGAGTTTGATGGGGGTATAGGCGATGGGGCACAGCCGAGCTGCAGTGGTAGGAGCGAAAACATAGGGGGAAATGGGGTGGTAGTTCCTGAACAATTTATGGATGATGACGACTCTTTGGAGGAAGGGGAAATATTGGAAGGGGACAATGTACTGGGAGTTTATCAAAATGTCCGGGGGAAAGAGGGGGGGGGGTTGTACTAAAAATTTGTCTAGATTTTATTTCTCGCAGAATAAAATAAACGAGGGCACCCAGCATGGATCATTTTCAAGGCAGCGCAAGGGAGTAAAGAACAGATCAGCGGCTGAAGAGCAGGCGCAAACTCAATCAGGTGAGGTGCATACGCTTTTACCTGCAAAACGCATAAGGGTAGATAAGGGAGTGGGTACTGATATCGAACACAGTAATTCAACCACTGTAAACAAGCGCACACAAGTCTTGGGTGAGACACATGATTTGATTAACAACTCCAAAAGTATAGTGAATGCAGATGATAAGGGAAAATCAGAGTCAGAGGAGAAAGCTGCATCGAAATTTAAACGCCTACCGTATATGGGTTTTTCTATGCCCCTGGGCGCACATCTTAATAAGTCTACTAAGGATAAGATATGGAGGGGAGATTTTATTGATGTTTTTAAACTCCTTCAAAGGGAAATTCAAGCGAAGGAGGGTTCAAAAGAGGAAGCATGGGAATTGTCAAGAAGGCCCAGGGTACCCACAAACATAGATACATGGACTTCAGCCTTTCTCATTTTCGCCAGTGTATACTGCGAAAGATTCCCGGATAGATCGGTGTCACTTTTTAAATACTTAGACACAATTCGAAAGGCAGCTTCGGAATTTGGGGGATACTCGTGGCTACACTATGACGAAGAATTTAGGGCTCGATTAGTTTTGATGCCAGAAAAACCATGGGGAGAAGTTGATAATGAGCTTTGGGTACAATGGATGTATCCCCAGCGGCCCCCTCCTTCCATGCACACAGCTAGCGGTTTAGCGGTTGCTTACCGGCCCTTTCAGAACAGACCCACTCCGGGGGGGGTGGGTAGTTGGGACAAACAACAGTCATCCATTTCCGGGGCATGCTGGAATTTTAACAAAGGGTACTGTGCAAGGAACCCCTGCAAGTATAAACATGAGTGCTCGAAATGCGGAGGTAAGCATGCAGTCTTACAGTGTTTCGGGGAACACGCAAATTGGGGATCCAGTTTTCAAAACAGAGGCAGAGGCTTCATGTTTCAGTCTGGAAACAAGGGCTTCTACGCCAATCAAAGTGGACATCCTATGTGAATGGTTACGTTTTTACCCCGATTCTCAAGAGGCGGCCTTGCTAGCATGGGGCTTTAGGGAGGGCTTCAAATTAGGTTATCAGGGTCCACGTTGTCGCCGTTTTGCTCTGAATTTAAAATCTGTTGACGCCTTTCCACAGGTAGTAAGGGAAAAACTGATGACTGAAGTCCGGGAGGGTAGGATGGCAGGGCCTTTTGACTCATGGCCCCTGGATAATCTTATTGTGTCACCTCTGGGCGTGGTTCCTAAAAAGGCCGCTGGAGAGTTCAGAATGATTCAGCATCTTTCATGGCCTTTAGGTGGCTCTATTAACGATTTTATTTCCAGGGACGATGCTATGGTACAATTTTCATCAATTGATTCAGCCTTCTAGATGATCAGGAAGTCAGGGGAGTATTCTGAGTTAGCGAAATGTGACATCAAATCGGCCTTTAGATTGCTACCTGTACATCCCTCTGATTTTTCCTTGCTGGGAATATTTTTTGAGGGAAAGTTTTTTGTTGACAAGGCCCTTCCTATGGGTTGTGCCATATCGTGCAGACTATTCGAAGCCTTTAGCTCCTTTCTTCAGTGGTGTTTTTCATTTACCACAGGACATACGGGGGTAACACATTACCTAGACGACTTTTTGTTTATAGGCACAGCCAATTCTCAGCAATGCAAGAGAGCTATACAGGATTTTGAAAGTCTGGCCCAAGTTTTAGGGGTACCTCTAGCGGAGGACAAGACAGAAGGTCCCGCTTGTTGCCTTACGTTCTTAGGCATTGAAATAGATACTACTAAAATGCAAGCCAGATTACCGCAGAAAAAGATTCAAGAAATAACTAAACTTTTGGAGCACGCTCGTTGGGCAGCGAAGCTAACTTTGTTGGAAGCCCAATGCTTATTAGGCCATCTAAATTTTGCATGCAAGGTCATTCGTGCAGGCAGATCTTTTTGCAGGCGTTTGGGTTTTTCCATGTCAGGTCTAAAGCTTCCTCACCACAGAATTAGAATAACGGCTCAGATGCGAGCAGACTTTGTGGTTTGGTCGACTTTCTGGTCAGATTTTAATGGCATAACTCTCTGGTCTCTAGATGAAGATTTTATCTGGGAAATGCAGCTTTTTTCCGATGCTTCTGGGGCTAACGGCTTCGGCCTTTTCTGGGAAGGAAAGTGGTGTGCAGAACGTTGGCCGGCCAGATGGGCTACGGAGAAGAAAAGCATAGCCTTTCTGGAATTCTTTCCTTTAATAGTGGCTCTGGCTGTGTGGGGAACGAAGTTGGCAAATAGGACAGTCGTGTTCAACGTAGACAACAGAACAGTGGTTGATTTGATCCATGGTCAAAAACCAAAAGATAAGCACCTATTGAAGTTGTTGCAGATTTTCATGTTAGGCTGTCTTAAGTTTAACATTATTTTCAAGGTGAGGCACATTGCTGGTATTTCAAATAACATCGCGGATGCCCTATCTCGATTCCGTGGCTTGGCGCCAGGAGCAGACAAGCGGAAGACTCCGATACCCAGCGAGATCTGGAATCTGGTGCTGTGAATATGTACCATCTCATCGAGTTCTCTTTAGCAAAGAGTACAAAGCTGGCTTACAGACGAGCTTGGCTGGAGTTTCTAGACTCAGGTGCTGATTTCAGAAGTTTTGATGGGGTGGGTTTAGAACAGCGACGAAGGGATGTGGTGCAGTTAATTATGCTTAACATCCATAAGGGCATTTCTTCTACCACTATAGCCGGTAAGTTAGCCGGTATTTCATTTTATGGAAAATTTTTCTGGGGCTACGAACCATCCGCAGGCGAAATGGGAAGAAGAATTCTTCAGGGCTGGGCTAAGACAAAAAAGAGAGGTTCATACAAGAGAGATCCTATATCCTTACAACTGTTACATAAAATAGTCACTGTACTACAAGAAGTTTGTTTTTCCATATTTGAATGTCATTTATTTAAATTGTGCATGGTTTGGCTCTTTTTCGGGGCTTTCAGAGTCTCCGAGTTGTTGGGAAATGTAGCGAACAACGACATAAGAAAAGAAAGCATATCTTTGATACATTCAAACATAGAGATTTTCCTTCAACATTCTAAAACAGATCAGATGGGAAAAGGTGCTAAAGTAATATTGCAGGCTGTTGGCGGCTTATTATGCCCCGTCCAAGCATGGCTAGATTTTTTGGCAGTTGGCGGGGCAACTACGAAATTTTTTTTTAGACATCAGAATGGGTCACAGCTAACTGCCTTTCAGTTATTGTCCGTTTTACGAAAGGTATTATTAAAAGTGGGCAGGGATCCAGCTAGGTTTGGTACCCATTCCTTTCGTATTGGGGCAGCATCGGAAGCAGTGAGATGGGGATTTACTATCACCGATGTTAAAAAATTGGGTCGGTGGTCATCAGATTGTTGCCTGCGTTATATTAGAAAGTTGGATCGAGACAGTTAATGTCGCGGAGTATTAATTGTCTTTTCTTTTAGGTTGGGCAACAAACTCAGCAGATCATCAACATAGAATCTGGATGGTCGGTCATTCGTTCATCAAATGGGCAGCCAAGCAAGCAGAAAAACGGCATTTTGGGAAGAATTTGGGTTTTTCTTCCGAGGAAGTGCTTTTGTCCTGGTGGGGAAAAAGTGGTATGAGATGGGGACAGTTTGTACCTTTGATGAGTGAGTTATCTGCACACAACAAGCCAGATGTGGTCATCTTGCACCTGGGGGAAAACGATTTGGTACAGTTGTCGGGATTAGGGCTTTTAATTGAGATGAAAACTGACCTTGCACTCTTTTTGAACACTTGGCCTAATACACAGTTGGTGTTAACTGCCTTAATGCCTCGCAGAATATGGAGAGGGGCGGAAAAATTTACTGCCATGGAGCGAGCAAGGAAGAAAGTCAACCGCGAAATGGAACGTTTCTGTATCCTTAATAGTATACATTGGCTTGTACATAATGAGATAACCAAAGATGACTATCAATTTTTCAGGCATGATGGTGTACATCTATCTTTCATTGGCAACGAGATTTATATTTTAAATATAAGAGAAATGATTTTGAAGTTTTTGAATGTAAAAACATGGTGTTGATTTACGCTGTTGCAGCGACAGCGTTTTTTCCTTGTTACAGTTTTCTATAGTATAAGAACTGGTTTTTTAGATTTCCGGCGTAACTCCCCCCCTTTTTTCTCCTCTCCCCTTTCCTCTCCCATCCTCCCCCCCCCCCCTTTTTCTTCTTCCTTATCAACCCAATCTTTTTACGAATGTCATAGACAATGTTTTTTCACTACTTAATAATTCACTGTTTGGCGACAGTTGTTTAGATTTTATGTTTTCTCAAGTACTTCTGGTTTTTTGAAAAATTCTATTTTAATAAATATTTCCCAGTTCTAGCGGCTGTGGTGCTCAGGAAGCTTTCAGAATGTTTTAAATATGTGGCCAA
Organism: Triturus cristatus; assembly: GCF_964204655.1. NCBI lineage: Eukaryota > Metazoa > Chordata > Amphibia > Caudata > Salamandridae > Triturus > Triturus cristatus. The sequence continues at coordinate 1,226,586,311 of NC_140590.1, read as the reverse complement.
TTTAATATACATGGAGAGAGAAAAAGGTTTTTTGGGGGGGGGACAGGAAAAACGCCTGAGTAAGGGTTTTTTCCTGGTGGCAGAGTTGGAGGAGATCAAGACAGGCAGGAAAGGTTTGGGGGCATTAGGAATAGCTTCGGGCAGAGGAAAGCAGGGAGAGAAATTGGAGGCAAGAGTTAGGCAGGAGATGGAGTTAGGGGTTTGGGGAGGAGGATTAGGCTGAACAAGGTGGGGTGGTAGTTGTACGGGGATATTGCCTAGGGGCGGGGGGTGTTAGTTCGGAATATGTTTGATTATGAACTGATGCAATTAGATATCGTATTTGCCTACCTGTCCAATAAAGCGGCCTTTTACCCCAATTTTGAGTCTGGGACATGATTTATTGCCCGATGAGGGCTCCTGGGGGTGCCGCTCGCAGAGCGTGCACCCCCGGGTAGCTTCGGGCATATGGTATGGCCCTTTAGACAGGTAGGCATCTGTGATTGGCTGGAACGTTATCGGCGCGAGCTGCGCTCTCCGAACATTCTATGTGCGACGCCTAGCTTGTGGTGAGGTAGGGCAACGAATTTTGTCCCACCCTCCCACCCATATTATACATATATATATAAAAAAAATAAATAAAAAAAAAAAAGGAGGTTGTCGCTTGGACAGGTGGCAGAGTTGGAGGAGATCAAGACAGGCAGGAAAGGTTTGGGGGCATTAGGAATAGCTTCGGGCAGAGGAAAGCAGGGAGAGAAATTGGAGGCAAGAGTTAGGCAGGAGATGGAGTTAGGGGTTTGGGGAGGAGGATTAGGCTGAACAAGGTGGGGTGGTAGTTGTACGGGGATATTGCCTAGGGGCGGGGGGTGTTAGTTCGGAATATGTTTGATTATGAACTGATGCAATTAGATATCGTATTTGCCTACCTGTCCAATAAAGCGGCCTTTTACCCCAATTTTGAGTCTGGGACATGATTTATTGCCCGATGTTATTTAGACAAAACAGTGACACTATTTGCAGAGCTGGTTGAGTGCTGCAAACTTCATCTGGGTCAGTTCCTTCAATAGGCACTGGCGCACACGTTTGCACAGCTACGGGGCAGCGGCAGAGAGGAATCTGGTTAAGTCTTTATATGCCTTCCTAGTGGACGCTTCTCTCATCCCTCTGGACGGGCTGCGGGCAATGTGGGATAATACTGGGGGACTGGCTCTCACCGACTTGGAGTGGCATAAAGTGTTGCAAAATCAAAAGAAGGTCTCCCAGAACACCTGTTTAAAATACATTCAATTTAACTATACGCACATGACTTACATGACCCCGCACCGGCTTAATGTGGCATTTAGAGGGGAAGTGTGACACTGTCCAAGGTGTGCTTATCCAAATGCTGATTTTCATCACATAACCTGGGAATGCCAATGATTGCGTCCTTTCTGGGAGACAGTGTTGGTCAAAATCAAGGAGGTATTGGGGAGGGAGCTGGCTCCCACGATACAGGTATGTCTGCTGGGCCTCTTTCTTCGACCTCCGAAGCACATAGTCGGGAACAGGTTGGTTGATCTTGCACTAGGCCTTGCTAAGCGCGGAATAGCGATGGAGTGGAAATCGGCGAGGGGGCCACAGTTCGCAGCTTGGAATAATGATGTGATTACATGGGCTGGAGCAGAGGGCAGGATAGTGAGCTGGGAGGAGGCATGGGGAATGAGAAAGCGCCCTATTGCTGAGCAATGGAGAGAGGCTGTGACCGAGTGGGAGAATCCTGGCGGTGATGGCGGGGAGGAGAATGGGCCTGATCAACATAGTTCATAACCTGATGCCATTGCACGAGGTGTCTTCCCGAGACCCTATGGAGCTGTGAGGGTGTGATACTTGAGTGGGATGCACAGAAACCTCAGATTACCACAGGCTGGTTGGCGTAAAGCAGATGGGAAGTACATGTTGGTGGGGTTTCCCCCTTCCACTCCTGGACCTGCTTGTGGGTCATGCCTGCTGCCAATTTCCTGGGACTTTACTGAGGTACTGCATATGCACTACTCCTCTGCACAAGTTACTTTTGGTTTTTTTTTATTAATTGGGGCTTCTTTTCTTTTTTGCCGTTTTTATTTTATTTCACTTTCTCCTCACAATGGCTTGAACTCTATTGGTAGTGTGATGCGAACACAAACCTAAATGTCATATCCGCAAAATGGACTAAATCTGGACGGCTACCCATCTAATAGTTGTAAACTTACTGTAATAGTGGAGCAAGTACTGGTGAATGTAACCATTGAAGGGTGATGTAAATAGCCCCTCAAACTGCTCTGATTAATGCAATGGCTGTTGGGTGGGACGACATACGATTCCTATATAAGCATTATTATACTGAAAGTAAAGAGGCTCGCTAAGCTGCCAGTGGGCTATTGTTGACACTTTTGCACTGCACGATGTGGACTTGTCTGATATTATGTCCTCCTCCAATGTTTTTTCCTTTCTATTTTATGTGTATCCTGTTTGACAATTTGTATAAAATGCCATTAAAAATATTTTTGGGGGGCGTCGCTTGGACGGCAGTGGTAATGGCTGCCTAACTTCGTTGCTCGGCATCGGGAGGAGCGATTTAGGCGCCTTTCTAGGGAAAATACAAGCAGATATTTTGAGAGGATGCCAGTTTCCTGCCTCTAACTACAAGCAGCACATGATGTGATGTGAGGACCTCACATTAAACGCTCGATTGAACAGCAAACCAGAGATGTGGTGAGCGTGTTATGCCCGACTTGAGCTCCACAAAATGGCGATGGGAACGAGATGACTGGGACGTCTATGAGAGAAACGATCAAAACGTATGAAACAGAAGTGGCACTTTACCTTGCCCGTGGATCTCCTAAGCCATGAAGGTGGGTGATGTTGGCTAAACGTCCTGCCTGACCTTGTAATGGCTTCCCTGAAGACCACATTCAGCGCAACCAACGCTGTCTCATCCCCATAGCGCCGTTAAGACAATGTGTTTCCAGTAAATCCCAGTATTACCCAGCGCATTTCTGGACGAATATTAAACTTTTCTGGCATTCACCGGTACCTCAACATCTCCTGACATGAGGGATATCATCAGGGCCTGATTCAAAAATGGTGGCCACATAATCGAGTGCCTGAGAGAAGTAGCACGTACCTACAATCTACACACCATACTGCCTGCTATCTCGGCAATAGCACCCTGATGGCTGATAGTCTTATAACCACACAACAGAACTGCCTCCTGAAGGCCTTTGAGGCCCCTTGCCCACCCATTGACCACTCACTGACAGTACCTGCTGAGGGCTGTATAAAGAAAAAAGGATACGGGCACAACAGCCATTAAAATAGTGTGCCACAGCCAAACCACTGAGGGCACCTGTACTGCTGAGGTCCCACACACTACCTACACAGCCTCTGCAATGCCTCCACTGTAACCCTCCAAGTACCATTTGCGATGGTGCGGTAAGTAGGGCACGCATCAGTCAGTTCCTGGAGGTCTGCCCACGGGTCACTAGATCTACTGGATTTACACACGCCAAAACGCTTGCGCATCACAAGCGCACTCTTAGAACCTCTGCGAGCCCTCGCACCTGCATCACTGGCAGCAAAGGAGAGAGGAAAAGTGCATCAGACCTCTATGAACGGACCATTGATTAAACTGCCCTACTGTGTGAATCTAATGTGGAATCTCATCAACAGCCCCTGAACGCAGGCTCCCTCTTCGGAACCGTGGGATATCAGTGGTATATCGGAACCCAAACCAGACCAGAGGGAACCAACCTACGACAAGCTCCTACACAGCCAGCAGTGCCAATAACACCAGATACACTACCGGTCTGTCTAATACTTGCGCCTCAGCACATTTTAATCCCTCGAATCAGTCTGACAAGTGACTACTGCAAGATGGCTGACAAAGAATCCAGAGCTTCGTTTAAAAAGTCAAAAGCAGAACCCATCATCTCGGACTCTCCAATCAAAGCCAACCCAGATCTAAATAGCACAATGGACATGATTCTAAAGAAATTAGCCGAAGTAAAATCGACGAACCAAAATACTGATGCTATGCAGCCAGAACTCACCGCCATCCGGGAGGACATAAAGTAATGAACTCCAAGATTACCGACGCAGAACAAAGAATAAGCGACTTTGAGGATGTGTCAACCCAAACAAGCAAAGAAGTAAAGCACCTCCGAGAAGTCGCAAGCGACCTCAAAAGACACGCAGGTTAGTTGGAAGACCGAAACAGAAGAGGGAACATACAAATCTTTGGTATTCCGGAGGGCTCAGAGGATGCGGCGGGATCATATGTGGCATTCTTGGAAAACTGGATACCCATGGTCACTGGAATAAAATTCCAACATGGCTTAGAAATGGACAGGGTGCATAGAATTCCAACATTCAATGCCTCAAACAATAAAGGAAATCGCCCAATAATATGTAAACCGTTCCGCTACCAACACACGGAAGCTATCCTAACCTTCACCAGGAAAAATCACCAAGTATCTTGGAAAGGCCATCAAATCAACTTTACACAAGACTACTCCAAGGAAACCGTAGACACAAGAAAGGGATTCCTTATGCTGAGAGGCAAACTGAGAGACAAGAACATCCAATTCTCATTTGCAGGCCCATCCAAATTCAAGATCTTTGAAAGCGGCAAATCATACTTTTTTACTAACCCCAAAGACCTAATGAAGCATCTAGAAGCAGCCCCAACACAGGAAATGGACCTATCCACAGGGATCTCAAACAAACGGAAGCCTTGATATCCTTTGTCTGTATGAGACCGTTCCATCTCTCTCCTCAATATCTTTCTACTTGTACTTAAATGCAGTACCTAGATGCAGAATACTACTAATCTGACGTAGTCTCAGTTGCAGAGTTATATAACAGGTTTTACACAAGGTTACATGTAAAGTTAAATGTTACAACACAATCTCTTGGGTAACAGTCACTTGAATTAGGTGGACAGTAGCGTAGTCCATTATCGTGATATCACATGCTATATCACAGGTATTTTTGTTGGATAACAAGATAGTAAAATAGATAATTTGACTATATTTAGCATGTGCGGTTGTACTACGCAGGTGGTTCAAACTTAGTCATATGCTCCATTACTACACAGGTACGGACTTGGCGCCTTTTCAATCTAATTTCTTAGAGGAAACTAGACCAAGCTGACAACCCCAGTTCAACACCTAGCTCAATATCCTTCTAGGTGTCGGTAGACGGATCTGCCGTCGCAGCTCCTGTTTCTAATTTTTTCAGGGGGAGGGAGCAGAGAGGGGTGGAGGGAGGAGGGACAGAGGATTACAATATTTGTGGTTGTTCTCTTTTTGTTGTATATTAGTTTTACATATTTTTTAAGTTATTTTGCTTCAGCAGATTTGCTCTACTCCCGATACGTGTTTAGTGACAGTGCCATTATGAATAATAAACTAAAATAGTCTTACCAGTTAAACCTCAACAGTATCCTAAGGAACCATTATGCAGGCTTTGAGGGTGGTTCTATACATCCACTCACTAGACTACTCAGACTGATTGTTTCATTTAACGATAATGAGTTTGTCTGATGTTGCAAGCTACATTTATTGCAGAAGACCTGAATATTGTCTCCCTGAATGTGAAGGGACTTAACCATCCTGTTAAACGTAGGAAAATATTTGATTACTTGGCAAAAACCAAAGGGGACATTATACTCCTTCAGGAAATGAAACTATCAGAGGAAGGTACAGGTTTCATTAAACACAACTGGATATCCCATATCTCTTGCTCGTCTGCAGACCACAAGAAAAGAGGTGTTATTACCCTTATAGCCAGAAAATCCAACATTACCAGTGTCTCACACACACATGATAACGAAGGGAGGATGTTAATAACACACTTGAAAAAAGAAGATGACTCAATACATGTCCTCAACGTATATGGCCCTAACTCCGATGAGCCTGAATTCTGGGATAGGGTCTCAACTACAAGAGGGAGCTTTCTCCAAGAGGACCTCATCATATTAGGCGGTGACTTTAATCTACCTTTAGACCCCCTTGTTGACCATCAGTCAAAATGTAGATACCAGCCCACACGTTCACATGAAGTGCTCCATAAACTTTGCTCAAAATTCAATCTGAAGGATTCATGGCACCTTCAACACCCGGACACGAGGGACTATACATTCTACTAAGCCCCACACAATTCCTACACGAGGATTGACTACATTTTAATTTCCGGTGCATTTACACACCTCATAGACCAAACATATATAGCCCCTAAACTAGTTTCAGACCATTCCTGCAATAACACCAAACTAGCAGGTACCCATTCCATAATCCCTCCGAAAAGATGGCGGTTTAATGACGAGGTTCTCTCTAACCCAGCAGACAAAGAAGCGATTGTTAAAGCAATTCAGGACTACATCAAACACAACGATCTGCCAGACACAGACATCTTCACATTGTGGGACACACTAAAGGCGACTATCAGGGGAATACTCATTGGTATCAAGGCGAAAATAAATAAAAACCTAAATTTAGAACTAGATGCACTTGAAAAAGATATTAAACTCCTAGAGTCCTCACATGCCGAGGCGATTGATAACAAAGATATCTTAGATCAACTGTTTAAGAAAAAATATCAATACGACAAAATAGTAAGCAAGAGAGCGGGAGTGTGGATCAACAAATTCAAGGCATTCAAACTTTGTGAGGGAAACAGAGAGGGCAAGTTACTAGCCTCTTACCTCAAACATAAACAGTTCACTGTCTCCTCGATAAAGGGTTCCTATAATAATATCCAAACTAAACAAAAAGAGATCCTGCGAGTCTTTTAATCCTTTTATGAGAATCTGTATAAAAGTAATGTCATTAAATTCAGAAGAATGCACCAGATATTTAGAATCGCTGAACCTACCGAGATTATCAGAAACAGATACTGCAACGCTAGGGAAACCCATCTCTGACAAAGAACTAACTAACTCCATTAAATCCCTTAAAAGTAATGAAGCCTCTGGCCCAAACGTCTTCTCCACTTCCTTTTATAAGGCAATCGATGGTTCCCTTCAACCTATTTTATTAAAAGTATTCAGTGCCAGAGAGGGACGTACTGCGAAATCAATGAGGGAAGCCAACATTATAGTCATACCGAAGGAAGAAAAAGACCCGCTCTTGCCAAAAAATTACAGGCCAATCTCATTGATCAACATAGACTGCAAATTATACGCTAAAATACTAGACACGAGGCTGAACGAGGTGCTCCCTAAACTAATTAGCAATTCCCAGGTTGGCTTCCTCAAATATTGAATATCTAATAACAATACACGGCTGCTATGCCACATACTTGAGCAAGCAAAGTTAAAACCTGACCCAACCATAGCCATCACCCTGGACGCAGAAAAAGCGTTCGACAGGGTATCATGGTCATTTGTGAGACACTGCATGGAGTTCTTCAATCTAGGTAATGCATATATTAACATGGTAATGGCTATGTACACAGACCCTACAGCCCGTATAGCGATCAACGGAGCCCTATCAGATGCCTTCACAATGGAGCAAAGAACAAGACAGGGTTGCCCTCTCTCCCCCGCCCTGTTTCTCCTGGCACTGGAGCCACTAATACAAGATATTAAGTGTAACAAACACATTAATGGAGTAAAATTTGGTGAGTCTAGGGTAAAATTAGCCGCATATGCGATGATATCCTCATAGTCAAGAAGGATCCATGCTCTTCCATTCAGGCCCTAATGAGTACAATAGAAATGTACTCATCCCACTCAGGGTACAAGTTAAACCGAGACAAATCCGAAGTTAAACCCTTGAACATCCACTACACCCGAGAGGTATTAAGTGACTCAGACCTGACATGGCAACCGGGATTTATCAAATATTTCAGAATGGAATTCGATAGCGATATTTTAGAGTCACTACAACAGAATTAATCTAGCACCCTCTGGAAAATAAAAGGCCTCCTCGAAGCATGGTCCCCAATGTTCATTACGTGGTGGTGCAGAATTGAGTCCATCAAGATGATGATCACGCCATTAGTAAACTACCTAATCACCATGCTCCCCTTAATATTATCTGAGGATTTCCACCGGAAGTTAGACACCCTAATATCAAACTTCTTATGGTAAGGTAAAAGAGCTATAATAGGCCTGAAAAAACTCAAATTGGATAAAACTATGGGGGGGGGGGGTCAACATAGCGGACTTCAAACTTTATCGAACAGCATTCCTAGCTAAACAAGGATCGTATTGGCTTGTGCCTCCAGAGGAGTACACCCCAGTCTGGCTTAGAATTGAAAAAATACTACTCAATAACCTTGCCCCAGCAGCCCTCCTCACCTCAAATTTTACCAAAGTCACATGTTCGAAACCCATTTTTAAAAACACAAAGTCTGCACTATTAAAAGGGGATAAAAAACTGGTAACCAGCATCCGCCGATCCAATCTCGAATCCCTTTGGGATAACCATAATATTGTATATAAAGGGAATTCTTTACATTTTAAGTCCTGGATCGATAGGGGTATTTGTTTCCCATACCAATTGTTCGACACAGCATACCCATTAAATTTTAAAGAAATACAGACTAAACACAAATTGGAACCCTTGGAGTTTTACAACTTCTTAAAAATAAAGACAGCAATAACAAAAGCCAAGATACAGTCCTTACCTCCCTCCCTACCACAATACATCGCAAGGATTAATAGGGTAGGACACCAGGTCTCTTGTATCTACAAACTAATCCGGCCCAAACAAACTGCCCTCAATAAGAATCTCATATCATTTTGGGAATCACACTCCTCTTCCCTATTAACAGAAGACGACCGGTCCAAAACATGGTGCTTTGTCTCGAGGGACAACATTTCTCCAGCCCTTTCACAGACAAAATTTTGGCTCCTAAATAAAGCTTACTGGACACCAGCCCGATTACACACACACACACACACTAGATTCGGGATGACCCTAATTGCTGGAATCTCATGGAAGAGAAAGGTGACCTAGCCCATATTTTACTATTTTGCAAATGAGTAAAACCGTTTTGGAACAGTGTTTTCAATTTTATCTCTGAATTATTCTCATGCACCCTCAAAAGAGAACTATCTACACTGACATTTGGTTTCCTCAAGGTAGACTCGCTAAACGACAAGGACAGGGCACTCTTACTCTTAACAGCAGCGGTCAAGATCGTACTGCTTAACTGGAAAGACACGCGAAAGGCATCCTACAAGGGCTGGTTAAACTGGATCTCAAACCTAAGGGGCGCTGACAACACTGCTCTACAGAACTCACTGTGGAAGCCTCCCATCAGACACATGTGAAACAGCCTTGACTTGTACTTTAATTCACATAAACCGCCATAAAGGGATGTCACTTTACACTATAGCCCAATAGAAGCATACCTGTAATTGCATTTCTGATGTCACGGTATTCTTATCTTTCTCCTTTTCAGGACATTTGCTGTAGTTGCTGTATTATGTACTTTTGTATCTTTGTACTGTATTTTACTTATTTTACTTCCTTTATCTTACTTTATTGCACAACAAAGGCGAACCTATGGTGGCTCCTGTAGCCCTACAATTAAGATTTCATAGCGTACAACTTGTAATACGATCTACAATGTATATATTGTCATTTTGCCACCTGGAAGTGTATTACGTCCTCACTGTATGTTTCATATATGTGTATTGATTTCTAGAAACAACCAATAAAAACTTTTGAAAACAAAAAATATTTGTTTTTAACAAGCCTGAGATTTTGAAAAAAGCTACCAAGGGGTTAGGTACAGGTTAATTTATTGAACTTTGTAGTTCACCCTGATAGGGACTGTGAATGTTGTTCATCCCCATTCAACAAACAATCCAAATTCTCACTTTGGGGTTCAGTGGTGTGGATCAGGATTTGTGTTTGTGCAGTGTGATACAGGGATTTGTTTTAGACAAAAATCCATGTAGAGTTGGTCTCCTTTAAGTACTCTTTACCTTTTCCATTGGCTCTTTACTCTAATTCCTGCCTCACTTTTGTGTGCACTTGTTACTCATGTGTGCCAAGATGGAGATTGATATTGATGGCATTGAAAGCTTCAACATGGCTGAGCAGAGAAAATTGTGCAGGCAGAAGGGACTGAAACCACCTAAAGGTGTTCCAAAGTTTGAGTGTCAGATAGCACTTAGAGCCTGAGAGGAGGTCTGCAGAAAACAAGCTGCAGCACAGGAGGATGATGATGAGGTGGATGTACTGGATTTGGAGGCGAAGGAAAAAGATGCTGAGGAGAGCAACTTGACAACAGTTTCAGAGTAGAAGAGAGAGGACCTTCTTTTTCCCTTGGGTTCAGAACCAGAGGAGAGTGGGAGACCCACAGGAGTGAGGTCCCCAACTGGGCCCAGCACAGGAGGTAGTGTGTGTTTCCCCAGTGCCTCCTAAGGACATCTGAGACAGGAGAGCTGAATGAGAGTGACAGCTGCATTTGGCTCCGCTGGAAATGGCAGCAAAAGCAGTGAGGGTGGAAGTGGGTAGAGCCCGAGCCCAGAAGGAGAAATAACGAGCTCTGAATGGAAAGGAACTGTTGCGGGCTCATGAACTAAGGCTGAAGGAGCTGCACATAAAGCTAAAACAAGTAGCAGAATCCAGCAGAAATGCTGGCATCATTCCCCCATGGTCCACTGGAGGGCTGAGGGTCAATCTACCCCAAGCCTGGAGCCCATTTACATGGTGGGAGATGACATAGGCAAACAGTTTTATGCATATGAGGTAGCTCCGCGGGTACAAAAGTGCCCAGAGTAGTACTGGGGTAGCTTATGGAGGCATATGCCTACAGTGGGGAAGGGGACACACCTCACATTTAAGGTATGTGACCGGACAAGGTATGCCCCCATGAAAGCCATTCTTGTTGCTAAATTTTGTCTGATCCTTGAGAGGTACCATCTGATGTTCAAGGACTGTCACAAACTCCAATACCAGTCTTGGATAGATTTCGTGGACTACTTTTTCAAAGCACTGAATGTTTGGGTGAAGGGTAGTAAGGTAGACACTTATGAGCTGTTAAATTTAGTTGCAAGAGAGCACAGGTTCATCGTTGGTTTCCAGAGCTACACCAACACCTAATTGATCACAAGCTCACTGACTCCAGGGAGCTTGCAAGGGAGGTAGATCTCTGGATTAGTACTAGGAGTAATCCTAAGGGGTGTGATTCAAGATCCCTCCAGCAAAGTGACAGGGCGGTATTAGGTGACCTAGACAGGTCCAAGAATAGTGTGGTAGAAAAAGGTTCCCATACCCCTTCCACTGAGAGGAAGATAGTTCTGGTGCGACATGGCCCAGAGTGCCACATTTCCAACATCGGTGCTTTGATTGCCCCCAGTTGGGGCACAAGTAAGGGGACCTGGTCTGCACTAAGAACACACCCATTGCTGGGAGCTCTTCAGGATGCATCCCAATTTCTCACATTGCCAGTGTCCAAGGGGAAAGTAAGGATTCACCAATACCGGTGGACCTTTACTGATAGTGGTGGCGTACACCAGGCTTTGTAATTTGTACCATTGGTCTAAGCCTTTATGAGATACACCGAGAGAGTCAAACTGACAAACAATGTATAATGATAATCAATCCACTTCATTAGACACATCTCAGCAGCACCGCTTCTGGTAATCAGCTGCTACAGTTCTGCACTTCTCAACAAAACATTTAACTGCCAACGATCCACATTCAAACTTAAAAACAAATACATCACAGACAACGAACAGACATATCACAACAGTCCGTTATCACCTGATCAAGGGGTATAGTCACAAGTACGTGTGCTAAACATCACCAAAAAATGCCAATGCAAGTTTCCACATCACAGCCTATCACAGGAAAATAACCCCATGTCAACGTGGAACTCACAACACGGCGGTACCATGCGTTAGTCTGCCAAAAATGCGGCCAATGTCCGTGATACAACCACCGCGATAGAGATAAAAACACAAACCTCAACTCGTAAAAAGACGTGATGTGCCCAAACGCGATAAGAAAACAGCAACAACCAGCGAGAGGCCAGCAATACCCACGCATGATGCAGGAAAAAGCACAAGAGCAGCAACATCAGAAAATGCCACTAAAAAATGACATCTACTGCGGAGTACCACGGATGCACCCTGACAGACTGCAGAGGACAACATGAACTCCACAATCACCACGGAGGAACACCCAGGAATACAGGGCCTGTGGAAGGGCAATGAGAAGAGGAAGATGGGGTACAGTGGCCAGGAAAACCCGATCAGCACCACGGATGAGCCAGAACACCACCACCAACTGTACGTCACCTCCAACGTGTCATTGGCAACAAAGAGGCAAAGATGACACACCACCCCGGACATAAGTATAAGTGCCCCTCGACATTGACAACATGCTGGTAAAAATAGCAATACATCCACAACAGAACACAGGACACAACTGGTGCCTCAAATGTGCACAACATGGCAAATCACATCTGGCAGGAAACTGTGACATGACAATGTACAAGTACAACCTGTTACCTGCAAATATGGTTTATTCACACATGCTGTGCTTTTGGACATTTTGTACTGCCCCATGATTGCCAGGGACGGCCACAATGTGATGTGCTCATGAGAAGAAATTGTCAATGATGGTGTTCCTAAGGCCATTCCTGCCGCAGCTGCAGTGGGATGTGGGCCACCTGCCCCATCGTCACCACCATCATCATCATCGTCCGGTACTTCTGGAGCCATGGGGCATTGGTGCGTACACAGATGTTGTGCAACACACAACATGCAGCGATCATCTTGCACACAATGTCCGGGCTGTACAGGAGCTTTCCACCTGTGCCGTCTAGGCACCAGAAATGTGCCCTCAACACGCCAAATGTGCATTCAAAGATGCCCCTGGTGCATATGTTTGCCGCATTGTACTGCCTCAGGGCGGGTGTGTTCGGGTTTCGGAGGGGTGTCATCATCCAAGGGCAGAGTGCATATCCTTGATTACCTGTGACAGTGCAGGGAGAAAAGAGTCAATACTTGGTTCGGCAGGATGTGATGGCAGGCCCACCAATCCAGTGACACATGTGCTGGCTGTGTGTGGGGTGAGTGTAAGCCAGCCCTCAGGGAGTAGCTGGTGCTGGCAACAACTCCAACAGTCATCAGGCACTCAGAAATGCAATGTAAAAATAACAAGGGGGATGACTTGAGTTGCACAGGGTTAGAGGCCCTGGATGCACAGCAGCCGACACAGGCCACCGCCACGGGACGCTGACCTGCGGGTGACTGGGGTAGGGTCATGAGGGCAGAGCAGGGTCTCGTATGTGTCATAGGTGCCTTCCACTGAGTGTCTCAGGGAGAATGAGAGGTCTACCCCCAGGGCATGATGCAGAGGGCACATGCCAGCTGTGTCCTGCAACATGGCGGATGTGAATGCCACCGACTCATACCAGACACCAAGTCCATATAACTGCCCATTGCTGATGACAACCCCCTGGCCACAGGCTCAGACACCAATGATGTTCCACCGGAGGCTGAAGGTCACTCACGGCGCACAGGGTTAGTGGCACAACGTGTCGCCGGCTTGCGTTGAACAGGGTTAGTTGCACCACGTGTCGCCGGCTTGCATTGAACAGGGTTAGTGGCACCACGTGTCGCAGGCCTGCAATATGGAATTATGCCTCACTGATCGAAGGGAGTCTGGTGCTGTGGCCGCTGCCATGACTTGGGGTCACTGCCATTCAGGATTCAGGACACAGTTCCACATGTGGGACCTACTAGGCCGAAGGGGACGCCGGTGGAGTATGTCAATGAGAAAGGAGTAATTTGGGCATGCGTCGGGGGGGCAGTGATGGTCTGCAGAGGCTGCAGAGGTCGTGGGACTGGTGCTTGGAGCTTGCACCGGCACGTGGTGGGCCCTCTTTGACACACAACGGTGTCGGCAGGTAAGCAGTGTGGCCTTGGAGCGCTAGGGCGGGTAGGCCTGGTCTGGGTATCAGTGTCCTGGGGTGCAGTAGGCACACAGGGTCGCAGGCCCCACTGCCCACGGCATCAGCCTCGTGGCGGACTGCGAAGTGCCGCCCTATAAGTGAAGTTGGCCTTTCCGGGAGAGAACCACGCTTTGTGCCATGGGGTTTTTGTCCACACCCCTTTGCAGCCCTGGGGTACTCAGGGCCAACCCACTAAGCTCACACACACAGGGAGGGATGCAGCGAGCCACATTTCTGCTATCTGACCCACAGCCTGGGGTGACATGTTTGCGTCCACTGTTCATTACTCTCCAGTCACTAGCAGTTGTGGTCTGCATGGACATATCTGTCGTTTGCATTCCCATGTCTGTCCTGCACATCCACGCATCTCTTGTCGTTATGTACATTCCCATTCTCGGGTCACTTGCATCGTTCACAAATGGCTGCATTCCGCATCTTCACACGTTCAGCTGTTGTGTGGCTGTGGGGCCATGATATAGCTGTATTGTGTGCAGGGGTAGCCCATGATCACCATGGGGTAGTGTTGTCATCTCTGGTAGGTGGTCATGTTGATTGACATGTTGTATGTGGTTTGGTCACGTGTGCATTCCCACATTTGTGTATTGTGTGATGGTGGCTTTGAGGTGTGTGGTGTGTTGATCTGGCACTTACCAACGAGCAATCCAGTTCCATATGTGCCATCCTGGAAGCGCTGGTTGATGATGGACTGTTGGAAGATGTAGGAATCGTGCACACTGCCGGGGTAGTTTGCGACGACATTGGTGAACATTCCCCGGTGGTCCACTATTGCCTGCACATTGATGGAATGTGTGTGCTTTCGGTTGCGGTAGTGGTGTGCAGTATCCGCAGGGGGCATGAGTGGGACATGTGTACAATCTATTGCCCCCAACAATGCTGGGAAACTAGCTATGGCATAGAAGCCTTGCTTGGTCTCCTGCTGTTCCTGCGCAGTGTGGGGGAAGTGAACGTACTGGGGTATGAAGCTGATGATGGCATCCAGGACAGGTGTGATGAACTTTGATAGGGCTGGCTGAGAGACCCCTTCGACTCTGGCAGTTGTTGGTTGGAAGGTACCAGGGGACAACAGGTGCAGCACAGCCAGCATAATATGTCTTGTTATTTAGCATATCATTACTTTGCAGCTTTTTACTACACAGTTTATACTTAGCAATTACTGTTACTACGCAAGTTTTTAGTTCACATACCTTTACATTGCAAGTGTTAATGTATGCAAACTAAAAACTTGCCTAGTAATAAAAACAGACATTTACCCCAACACTACACTAAATACTAAATACGAATACACTACCCTACACATTACAAACTCTAAAATACTACCCAAGCCCCCAAACGCAACACTACCCTACACTACATAACACCACAACACTACCCTAAACCCTAAAATTTTGCTCCCTGCACAACCCTCCCCCGGCCCTCAGTCCTGTCCCTACACCCAAACACTACGATGCAGGACACCCCAACACTACCCTAAACCCTAAAACACTACCTTACACTACACTAACACCACACCACAACACTACCCTAAACCCTAAAACACTACCCCCAGCACGACCCTGCCCCTACCCCCAGTCCGTTCCCTACACCCAAACACTACCCTTCACGACCCCTGACACTACCCTAAACCCAAATATACTACTCTACACTACACAAACACAACTACACTACCCTAAAACCTAAAACACTACCCTCAGCACGACCCTGCCCCTACCCTCAGTCAGTTCCCTACACCCAAACACTACCCTTCACGACCCCTGACACTACCCTAAAACCAAATACACTACTCTACACTACACAAACACCACATCACAACCCTAAAACCTAAAACACTACCCCCAGCACGACCCTGCCCCTACACCCAGTCCTGTCCCTACTCCCAAACACTACCCTTCACAACCCCCGACACAACCCTAAACACAACTACACTACCCTAAAACCCCCCCAAAAAAACCTGCACGACCCTCCCCCTAGGACAACGCCCTCGGCTTACCTCTCCTGATGTCCTCCTTGTAGGAGAGGAAACCTATGCATGATTCCGTGGCGCCCATGGCCCCCTCACTTCATTACGAATGGTGCTGCGCTCCCTATCCCTTTTCAGCCGCTCCATGTCACCTCCCCCTGCCGCTTCCCCCTGGGAGGAGTAAGTTGTCTGCATTCATTCTTACACTACTTAATTGCCTCCGAACTCTCCGATGCAAATCCAAGGCAGGTGCGACAACTGACATTTACACAAATATACAACAGCAAGCTGGGGAAATTTGCCCCTTTCCTGTTTGTGCTCCAAATCATCTCCAGCTCCGCTTTGTCATCATGCACCTTCCTGTGTGCGCTCATCCAGTCAGCATCGCATCCTGGTAGGAGTTCTGCCTCATCCGCCTTAGAGCCATTGTTGACCCATTACAGCGCATGCGTAATTACAACTCATACGATGTAACAACTTGCGTAGTAAAGGCTAAGCATTGTTACATGGCATGCGTTGTAACACTTGCAAAGTAATGGTATGCGGGGCAAAGCCTCCGTACTAATGGGTAATTACCCAGCCAGCAGCTTTGTCTGCATATGGATGTTGGTTCTCTGCTGTGTTGGGACCGTCAACCTGTGGGCGATGTGGGTCATGATGCGGATGATGGTTGACCTTTTGAGCCTGTAGTGGGCAATGACTTCCTCGGGCGTTAGGTCTGTGAGAGTGGTGCGTTTTTGGTAGGTCTGCTGTCTTACTCTGCGCTGCCTCTGTGGTGGTCCGGGGGGGGCGGGTCCGGGTCCTGGGGGTGGTGGCAGTCCTGGGGGTGGTGGCTGTGGGTGTTGTGGCCCTGTTGGGGCTCTGAGCTGCATGATGAGTAGCTCCATGACGTAGTTTGTTCTTCGGGCGTGGCTGTGTGCGGGGCTCCGTTGCCTACTGCAGGTAGTCATCCGGCTTTACACCTGCAGGAGGCAGGTGTTAAATACCTGCTGCTACCGCGGCTTATCGCTTGGTTTTGACTCGCATCGCGGATCTGGCAGTTCGTTGTGAAAGTGGTGTTGTGGTTTTTTTATGTGTTTTTGCACGGGAACGCCTACTCTCCATCTCATTAGGGTTAGTTGGTGGTGTCCACCATGGAGATACATTTTGGGGCAGTTTTCGTGGAAATACTGGCATTGTCTGCAGTTTGCACCAGCTTGTGAATGGCGAGTTAAATCTATCTCCAGCTAATTTGGAGATAAGTCCTTGTGAATATCCCCCCAAGTGTGCATTGCAAGCAGAGGTTACTCTCTCCTACACATTGTCAATATTCAGTGATGAAAAAGAAGTAGGACTTTTCAATTTTTAAAACCAATAATTAGGTTTACTATGATGTCCTCACAGGATATTACATCACATGCTACTGGACACAGATCAGAGAACCTTTTGACTTCTTATCCAGAGAGCATCATGAGAAATAAATGATTTGGCAATGGCCAGTTTCAACTCCACTAAGAAATTACTTGAATGCAAGTCCACCTTTACGAAGCAGTAATGTCAATAAGAAATGTTAGTATTTTTTAGCACAATTTGAAATTTACAGCACCAATTCTGAGGCACTCATTTCAGAAAACTACAACTCATTCAGAGACTGGTTTGTATTTCTGGGGTTCAAACCACACCGTCCCCAAAAGTAAAAGAATGACTTAGCAGGCTGTAGGTCTGCCCACAGTCTACTTAATTATATAGGGCTGGCAAGACTCCTTCTGAGAAACTAGTTTGCCCACAGAATGTTTTCCAGGTGTGTTCATGACCCTACCTCTCCAGGCCTCTTTAAAATCATGGTCATGAACCTTGGAGAACGACATTGGGGCCCCAGGCCAAAGTGAAAGGGCAAGAATGCATTGTATTAATGCAATATGGTGCATTCCTGTCCTTTCTCTCTGCACCTGCGCCGTTTCGTCAGCCTAGCTCCAACATAGGCACCTTCCTACATTGCATGTAGAATTGTTTTTGTGTAGGAAGGGGTACTTCCCTTCATAGAAACAATCCTAACAGGTGTTTTCCTCTTTTCATGTGTGCTGCAGACTCACACATGGAAAGAGGAAAAACGATGAGAAATAAACATGTTTTTTCTTGTTACAGTTCACCTTGGGAGGCGTATGGATTTGGTGCTTCCCCAGGTTTACACGATTTTGTGAATCTGGGACAGCGTCAAACTTCATGGGTGTTGTGTGGAAACACCCACCACAGCACTCATGGAATGCCTCTTGAACTCAGAGTAAGGTGACACAGAGATTTGCCCTGTGCCACCTTACTCAAGATTTATGAGGCCACTCAGAGCCAAGCAGAGTGGATTTGCATGGCTTCATAAATCTAATTCAGAGCCCTGCTTCACACATGTACCACTTTACACAGCGGCGTAGCTGGGGGGGGGGGGGGGGGGCAGGCGGTGGGGGCAGTCCACCCCAGGCGGCACTATTTTGGGGGCGGACAAAGGCATTCAGTTAAGGCTCGGCTTGCTTTCGTGGACGTTCGGGGACGGGCAGAGAAGGAATAGGACTCGGGCAATGTCCTCTTCTTTTTTGTGCTGGCAGCTGTCCCCCCCTCTAATCCTATTATTCCCTCTCTTTCTGTCTTGCTCCTCACTTACTGAAAAACGTAACTTGAAGAAACGGTTCACAACCTCTCTTTCCTTCTTTCATTTAATTGCTTCCCTGTGAAATGGATCCAAAAAAGAAAGACACTCTTGCGGGAAATGCCCTTTTACTGACATTATTCTATTCCAAAGTGCAGCGGGATGGAGAGCAATAGAAGGTTTTAAATATGAAAAATAAATACATAACTAAATAAAGCAAGACAGAGTGGTTGCAAAGTGGCCAGATTGGTTTTATTCACATCCAAATACATCAGCCTCACTTTACAGAGTTTGCCAGTGAAGCGCTACTTTTGTTTTCTAGTCTTTCTTTGAACAGCATTGTTGTCCCCAGGTGGGAAAGTGTACCATTCCTGGAGGGACTGCAATACCTGGTTAATGGGTGGATTGGAAAACAAAATGTGTACCATGTCTCTGTGTTTATGGATGTGGTCTTTTTAAACCATACTGCTTACGTTTTGTAAGGATATAAGCAATGGACATAGAAACGGTTCCCTTTAGGGCCCTGTAGTCATGTCCTTAACTTTTTAGGTAAAACCACTCGCTGATTTCTGAATAGTGAGTGAGAGATCATTAAGGTAACCATGTTGTTTCTGCTTACATTTCACATGCTTTACTTAATCTTGCATTCCCTATAAGTGTTTGCTTTTACTTTTTTTGTTAGGCAGCATATTACTCTTATCAAGTGCATAATTTGAATTGAGCCACATCCAAGTGTTTATAGCGGGCACAATTAGGTTGTCGCTGAAGGCAGGGCGAGTTTCTCTCAGTGGGGCAGTATGGTATTCAGTGGGGGAAATGATGTGGCACTATGGCCAGAGCTGTTGAATTTAAAACTCGGTCAGCCTTCATGACCAGTCCACCAGACCACTCTACTGACGGAGCATATTCCCATGCTAGATCTTAGAAGGCCCCACAAGACCTTAGAAGGCTTGATGTCTTAGCACAGGCAAGTGTACCCTAGTGGTGTCAATTGTGAGTTAACCTTGAAGGCCTGTCCACCACAATCCATACCGAAGTTCATCTCCAGTCTTGCAGGCAGGCCTACGAAGCAGCACACCCTAGAGCAACAGTGATCCAGTCACTGTGACTCTGCCACTGAAGTCCCATGAACCTTGAGCAGGTTAGGGTGGTGCGAACGGTGTGACCGCACTGGGTATCTAATTCGGGTGAGTGCATAGTGTTTGCAAGTATATTATGGTTTCAAAAAAACTTGCTGCCTCCTTCCTGGCCTCCAGCAATTTTCAGAAACAATAAAAATGTCATGATAACTTCGGTGATTAATGTTCTTCCTAGAGAGAGATCCAAGTTTTGTCTAGTGGAAGGGTTGACTCCTGGAAAGGTAGCACAGAGGGTTAATGTGCCTGCTGCAAAGAACATGTACCATGCAGATCACAAAGTGCACTGCTTTAATGGGGGGACCATGATGAATGGTCATTTAATGTCAGCTGTAGATGATGGATCCCTGAACAGCGTCATGTATGTGCATGTTTGTATTGTGCTGAAGGGATTACCAGGTAATTGTTCACGCAGCTCTCTGATGGATGTCACATGTGGTTTTTCTGAGTCCCCAGATAGATCATGCAGTCTGTGTGTTCTCTTTTGCACTGCCAGTCACCGGTATATTGAACTGTGTAGCCTTGTACCGTGTCATGTATGTGCATGTATCTTGCATGATCGACGTAACTATTAGCGGCGATACTACGTGTCTCTCGGTCCTCTTTCAAGTGCTTGCCGTCCTTTTTCCCCAGCAAGGCCCCCCCTTACCCGGGGCAGCAATCTGAGGGATAGCCCCGGGCGCCACAAGCTCTAGCTATGCCTCTGACTTTACGTGGCGCTAAAGTGACGCAAAGCTCTCATAAATAACCCCCTGGGTTTTCAGCGGTTGCCAATGAACCTGAAAAACAGCAACGCATTTCCTTGGTTTCAAAGTTGAATTATTGACCTATAGGTAAATTGTGACCTTAATATCAGCTACCAAAATACTGTCCAGTTAAATATAGATTTACTATTATTAATTCTGCTGTAGCAATATTTTGGGAGTTTACATTATTGTTATATTATACGGGTTGATGCTTCAAATCCAATGTTGTGATGCAATACCATACACTTCAACCAATAACTCAACTTCCGGTTTCATTTATCTGACCATGCACCGGTACGTGACACACAATCACCTTTGGCACTTGTCATCATTTGTATTGTTTGAAGTGCCCAGCACAATCTTCAAAGCCAAACCATACAAGATACCTAGGATACGGCACAGAGCGGCAATTCGTCTTTCAGGTTCAACTCCTCCGTTTGACGTAGTGGCTTCTACCAGTATTGTAGGTTGATGCTGTGACTACGGTTGCCACCTTTCTCAAAGAAAATTACAGGCCCTTTTTTGCACGTTTTGAGGTTCTCCAAAGACCTGGGCATTTAAAATCGTCTGTATTCTTTTTAACATGATTTTTCTGTCTTTGTTCACTTTCAGTACCTGTCTGGGGCCATTAACGTAGCCCTAGAGAACATTTTAAAGGGTTTTATTCTTATATTTACTGCTTGAAGTATCAATTGATAAGGGAAAAAACGCAGGCATTCAGTAGTTGTCTTGAATTTTGTACCTGTTGGGACGTTAAAATACTCGTCAAGCTTGTAATAAAACACGGACTAGTGACAACCCTAGCTGTAACATCCTGAACCACAGAAATTACACACTACTGCACATCTATTAGTTCGTTTACATACATTATTGTCACATGGCCTGCAGTACACACCGGTCACTTCTTCCTACGAGCTGTCTAGTCCTTGAAGGTTTCAAGGTTGCTTGCACTACGAACAGTCTCTCACGCCCCACCCAGCTCTGGCAGGCCATGGGCCCTTTGAACGGCTGGCTGAGTAAATATTCGTTATTTTAAATGCAGTGCTGCCTTGGTTTCACGACTGCCCCCTTCTCCACCATCAGATGTAAAGGGAGACACCTCGCTGCAGGGACCGAGCCTCGTGACGCAGAATAAAATATGGCACACTACCCTGGGGGGGTCTGCCCTTCACGCAGGGGTTAACATATGATGGAAAAAAGACTCAATGCCTAAACCCTTAATCATTGCTCTCGAACCATCACGGCGTAATCCAAGGTGAGCGCGGTTGGGTTTGTTTAGGTGTAGCATTCTTCTGCTCCTCTCTGCCGCTAAACAGGTTTATAAAAACAACTCTGCAAGTCACATTAGATGGAATGGAAAACATGAGTGGTCAGCTCTCACTGGCTCAGCCTCGCCTGCACTAGTACATTTGTTTTCAGCGGTCTTAGGCCCTGCCAGGTGTCTGTACCTGTCTCTAGCCACAGCCAGTTCCTATTGTTTACATAGTTGGGCAGCTGTCATCAAAATATCATGCACAGCTTCCTTCTAGGAAAGAGCTGTTTCCACGTCATACTTCTGTGGCCTCTCATCTCTACAGCAACCATTTCTTGGGGCACTGTCTACCGGCTCGCTGCACATCTTCCTGCTCAGCGTCGAGGGTTTAAACAGCTGATCAGACCAATTGTTGTACCTGAGGCAGACGGGACCATAGGAAAGAGGAGATGGCAGTACCAGCCTCGCTGATTGCGGTCCTCTGCACAGGTAAGTCTGTGCCCACCTTCACTTGCGCACATGTTAAGATTTTGCTTATCCTTTGCCTAGGCACAGGTAAGAGTTGTAGCTCCTTCTTCACCTAGGCACAGGTAGGCACAGTTAAGAGCTTGTGGCTCCTTCTATGCACAGGTAGGAGTTTGTAGCTCTTTTATCTAGGCACAGGTAAGAGTTTGTGGCTCCTTCTATGCACAGGTAGGAGTTTGTAGCTCCTTTATCTAGGCACAGGTAAGAGTTTGTGGCTCCTTCATCCAGGCACAGGTAAGAGTTTGTAAGAGTTTTAGCTTCTTTACCAAAGCACAGGTCTTAACTGTTTGCAATTCCTTCACCTAGGCACAGGTAAGAGTTTGTAGTTCCTTCACCTAGGCACACGTAAAAGTTTATAACACAAGTAAGGGTTTGGAAGAGTTTGTAGCTCCTTTAGCTGGGCACAGGTAAGAGTTTGTAAGAGCATTAGCTTCTTCACCAAAACACAGGTAAGTGTATGTCCTTCACCTAGGCACAAGTAAGAGTTTGTATCTCCTTCACCTAGGCATAGGTAAGAGTTTGTAACACAAGTAAGGGTTTGAAACAGTTTATAGCTCCTTTAGCTGGGCACAGGTAAGAGTTTGTAGGTCCTTCACCTAAGCGCAGGTAAGAGTTTGTAACACAAGTAAGGGTTTGGTAGAGCTTGCAACTCCTTTGGGTAGACACAGGTAAGAGTTTGTAGCTCCCTCACCAAGGCACAGGTAAGAGTTTGTAGCTCCTTCACCTAGGCACGGGTAACAGTTTGCAGCTCCTTCGCCAAGCCACATTTTAAGTTTGTAAAAGTTTTAGCTTCTTCTCCTAAGCACAGGTAAGAGTTTGTAGCTCCTTCGCCGAGGCACAGGTGAGGGTTTGTAAGAGTTTGTAGTTCCTTTACCCAGGCGAAACTTTGTAGGAGTTTGTAGCTCCTTCACCTAGGCACAGAGAAGGGTTTTTATGAGTTTGTTGCTCCGTCGCCAAGGTGCAGGCAAGAGTTTGTAGCTCCTTCACCCAGGCACAGGTAAAAGTTTGTAGCTCCTTCAACGAGACACAGGTTTGAGCTCTTTTTAACTGCGCTCACAAACACTTTTTGTTCATATTCCTCTGGGCACAGCCTGGTTATACAAGCTAAATGAGGCACAATACAGTGGCAGGCTGGGGAACAACTTTTGCTTTTATGGCAAGATAGACTGAAAAATCCCCCCAAAGCAGCCCTAAGCCCTGCTGAAATGGTAAACCACACAAATGCCCTGGAGACGAATGGGCAGCTTGTTTGAAGTGCCTACTCTGTTCTATGTGTGGTGAACATTACCTTTTTCCTGAGAGAATGTTATTTCGCATCCCAGCCCTGAGGCCCTGTGTTTGCTTTGAATGCCAAGAGGCCCTACATGAGAGATATTGCTCTGACATACATTACATTACAAGGATATTGTAAGTGACAGAGGAGATCCACAACCTTCTTGAAACAAGTGGACACAGGCTGAGCGCCTTTAGAAGGTAGTGGAATGCGAGGGATTTGGAATTTCTTTTTAATTTACATCTGGGAATACTTTATTCCTTATACTATATGGACACATCAGTAACATTTCCTCAACAACCTTAAATCTGTGTCCCTTTTCTGTTTCACCTAAAATAGATGGTATAGTTGCAGATATGTAGAATAAGAGCTGTCTATGTAATGCAGCATTAAACTACCCAATATACAGCTAGGAATTTCTGACTAATACGTAACTAGTCTCATGTTGGTCACTTTCAAAGACAGATATAGTTCAGACTGTATAGTAATAGAGAGACTCCTGCTTTTTTGTAATAATCTCCAGCCATGACAAAATATTAAATTACTGACATTTTTCTGCAAATAAGCGCTCCTTTCGAGGAAACATGGTTCTGAAAGAAAGAGCCTGCCTTTGATTGTATAAAGAGAAGGATAAGTAGGCTGCATAACCTGTTTTTCACAATTCTACAGGGTGTGGCTGCAGGCATTGTGATCTCCCAACTTAACTATAATAAGTTATTACAGTAGAGCATCATTTTGTTTTATTACAGGTGAATAGACTGAAGTAAGACAATTAGAGACAGGTTTTTACATATATATTGCAGGCATCTATGCATTATAAAGCCATTCTACAAGGGTAGCCTCACTTTAAAGTTGACTTTGTCGAGCAAATCAAAGCATTTCTCAAAGATGTTTAACAACCACAAATGAGTTTGCAAATTTGCTGCACAGTTCAGCTTGCGTCAAGATCTTTTTTAAAACCCCTTGATGTAGACTTCCGGATCAGGCAATGACACATTCCGCTGCTCATTGCTATTGGGGGTGGGTTATTTATTTTCTTTGATTTCTCTAATCTTCTCGTTGATTTGCTACTTTCCATGCTTCATATTTTTAAAAACATATCAAGGTCAATTTAAATCAATCGATGCCTTTGATTACGACCATTTTTGTGCATCTAAGAAAGCACGTTTTGGTTCCTGTTTTGTTACCTGCTTGGGCATTGAAATATGGTATAGCAGGAGTGGGTTTTGCTGTGAGATTTGTGTATTAAACCAATGAATCTTGTGGAGTTCTGTACAGTGTCACTGTAGTGTCATGGCGCTATACAGAGTCAATAATGCATTGCAGGCTTGTTGTAAGAATGAGTTTTTTGAGTTGAAAATATTTTATTGAAAACTATAAAGCACAACAAATATACTATAAATATACAAGGTAAGATATTAAAACGCTAATAATAGAACTAAGACTTCAAATATTGAAACAGAAGGGAAAGAAAATGGACGAGCGACAAGAGGCATCAATAAAGAGCATGTTGCACTTACTACGGGGCAAATCAACTACAACCGGCGATAATTATCTCTAAGCTCACTTAGCGCTAGGATAATTATCGCCGGCTAGCGTGAATTTTTATCGCTGAGATAGCGTGCTATTAGCAACGCTTATCTCAATAGCGATAAAAATACTCACGCTAACAGGCTAACGTGAGATTATCGCTGGAAACCCAGCGATAATCTCACGTTACCTTGTTGATAGGGACAGGCAAACTTAGCCATGATATCCTCCTTCCATAGGATATCATGGCTAAGTCAGAAAAATACCAGACGTAAAAAAGCAGCGTTAACCGCGGTTAGCGCTGCTTTTTTTGTCTCTAACAGGGTTAGCGACATTCTTGATAATAGGAGAAATGTCGCTTAGCGACATTTCTCCTATTATTTTACTCTGGAACGCCCCCTTTGCATCTCATTAGAGATGCAAGGGGAAGCATAGAGTAAAAGGGTGCTAGCATGCAAATTTGCATGTTAGCACCCTGTTGTTGATAGGGCGCTAGTTTTATCTCTGCTTTTTTGGCTTTTAAAGCCAAAAAAGCAGGGATAAAGCCCTTGTTGATATGCCCCAAAGTTCCTAGAGCATAATGTCCATTCCTACCTTAGTAAAATTCAGCCGTTCCTTCCAAGTGTCAAATGGCGGACAACTGATGTAGGACAGATCAGTAAGGCGAGAAATGATGTATTCATGCACACAGAAATTTGCCAAAATGCAACACAATTGTGGTGTTTCATGGTGTAAATCAGTAACAAAGTTCCATCGCCTGATAAATCAAACATATAGCCTAGCAGCAACAGGAGCCATATAGTGCAAGGAAATCATGTGATGCGTCCCAAAAGAAGGAATTATCACCACTATACGCTTTTTCAGCTCACCCACAGCTAAAGTGCTCAAACAGCATGATCCGTAACGGAAAATAACCCCTGGTTTATCTTTTGTGGGGTAAAAGCGAAAACGAGGAGATTATACAATAACAAAATTTTTTCATAAAAGATGTCTAATTAATTCGTTTCAACATATATCTCCTGAACGTTATGCAGGTGTGGGTATATACAAGTAACGTCTGAATTCCTTCCTTGCTTCACATTACCCCCTGGTCCCTTATGTCCTCGTCCCATTCTTAAACAAGTGGAGATAACTATCTCCCGACAGAAAAAAAGAGCAGAGGAATGCTGGACTCTAACCCCGCCCCTCCCACCGGGAGTACATAAGGAGTACTTACCCAGTTTTCCGCCTGTTCTTTTTTTCTGTCTGTCGACAGAAGGTTGCAGCGGTTGCTGGTGCTGCTCCTGCTGGGCTTGAGTGGCTTGCCTCCCTTGGTGCTCCCCATCCAGCTTCCTGGCTGTTCGGTCGGGGTGTCTGCTGTCCTGCCTCCTGACCTGCCTCCTGGCCTGCCGGGCTTGCTGGGAGGCTGGTTTCTTTGTGGCAGTGGACTCTTGGATGCCGGCTGGCCCTTTGCAGCTGGTGGGCCGGCCTCCGGATCTCTTCCGGGTCATGGGGAGCGTCTTCCTGGGTCCTGGCTGGGAGGACGACGCGCTGCGGTTGACTCCTGGCTGTCTACCCGGCCCTGGCGTGGTTCCTGTGGTGAGCCTTGGGCTGATGTGTGGGGGGTCTTGTTCGGGTCTCACAGCCTCCCGGTCCCCCTCCCGGGTAAGTCTTGTGCAGCGGTCTATTTTGTTACCCTTCTTTGCATTCCCAATGCAGGCTGGGTGTGCCTTGTACGGGTCTCGTAGCCTCCTGGTCTCCCTCCTGAGTAAGTCTCGCGTAGCGGTCTATTGTGTTACTCGTCTTTGCAGTCCCAATGCAGGCTACAGCTGCTGATGCCGGAGAGCCGGGTTGAGCCTCGGCGTCCCCTCTGCATTCTGCACTTGTTTTTTTTCTCGTGCCCTCTGCATCTGGGTATGTCCTGGACAGGCTGGCCGTGTTCGCTCGGTTTGGGGATCATTCGCCTGCTGTTCTGCTAGTCGCCGGTTCGGTCCTGGGTTTCGGCACCGTTTGGTCTTCTAGTTGGCTGCTTGGTGTCGCCTCGGGTTTGACTTGTTCTTTTTTCCCCCTTGCATCTCACTCCATGTGGCCTGGAAACGGTGCTTGTAATGGTAAAATTGGAGTATGGGTACTCTGATCCAGGGTGCCTGCTTGTTTCTGAGAAGTGCCGGTGCTGTTCTGTTGTACACATTATGTCATTTTTGAAATGTAGGTATTGCCCCTCTCCAAATGAGGATGTGCCGGTACTCGTTACCAGACTGTACCGGACCCTTCATTTCACTGCCTGGAGATGCAGTTTGTGTCGTGGGGGTTCAGTGACAGACTGTCCTGTGCTTTTTGTGTGCCTGCGATGCGCTACGGGGTGCTGGCTCTGATGGAGGCGCCAGCTTCTCCTATCACTGGCCCACTTGCTGATTCGCTGCTGTTTTGGGGATGTCTCTTTGGGGGGCACCTGCTGGTGGGCTGCCCTTCTGGTTCTCGCGACGGCGGTTGCATGCATTGTCTGGTGCTGCGGGAGGCTTGTCTCCGCGGCCTCCTGCTTGCGCAGCACGCTCTTCTCTGCCTTCCACGCATTGGGGCTCTGCCACTGGGGAGCCTGGGGGTGTCGGGTGTTTGTCCCAGGGCTTCTGGCGTGTGTCTTTGTCCTCTTCATCTGGGCTGCCACTGCTCTCTTCTGCTCTTGGTCATTGTGGTGGTTAAGGCCTGCTTGGTGCCTGGTTGTGTGTCCTCCTGGGGCTGCATGTTGCTGTGGGCTTTGCGGGAGCCTCTTTTGGCGTGTGGCGATAATCCTGTGTCGTGTTCTGTGCAATTCGCTGTTCGCTGGCTTCTGTGGGTTCTTTGCCGTGGCCCTTGTGTTCCCGTGCTGCCTTCTCTGCCACACCTTAGGTGCATTCCACTTGCTTTGGGCCTTGGCTTTGTGGGCAGTGGTGTTTGGGTAGTGGAGGGGGTCGTACTGGGGGTGGTGTTTTAGGGTTTAGGGCAGTGCAGTGGTGTTCGGGCAGTGTAGGGGGTCGTGCTTGGTGTGGTGTATTAGGGTTTAGGGCAGTGCAGAGGTGTTCGGGCAGTGTAGGGGGTCGTGCTGGGGCGGTGGTTTAGGGCAGTGCAGTGGTGTTCGGGCAGTGTAGGGGGTCGTGCTGGGGGTGGTGTTTCAGGGTTTAGTGCAGTGCAGTGGTGTTCGAGCAGTCTAGGGGGTCGTGGTGGGGGTGGTGTTTCAGGGTTTAGGGCAGTGGTATTCGGGCAGTATAGGGGGTCATGCTGGGGTGGTTTTTGATGGTTTAGGGCAGTGGTGTCCGGGCAGTGTAGGGGGTTGTGCAGGGGTGGTGTTTGATGGTTTAGGGCAGTGGTGTTTGGACAGTGTAGGGGGTCTTGCTGAGGGTGATGTTTCAGGGTTTAGGGCAGGGCAGTGGTGTTCGACCAGTGTATGGGGTCATGATGGGGGTGGTGTTTCAGGGTTTAGGGCAGTGCAGCGGTGTTCGGGTAGTGTAGGGGGTTGTGCGGGGCTGGTGTTTCAGAGTTTTGGGGAGTGCAGTGGTGTTCGGGCAGTGTAGCGGGTAGTGCTGGGGCTAGTGTTTCAGGGTTTGGGCAGTGCAGTGGTGTTCGGGCAGTGTAGGGGGACTTGCTGGTGGTGGTGTTTCAGGGTTTAGGGCAGAGAAGTGGTGTTCGGCCAGAGTAGGGGGTCTTGCTGTGGGTGGTGTTTCAGGGTTTAGGGCAGAGCAGAGGTGTTTGGGCAATGTAGGGGATCGTGCTGGGGTTGGTGTTTCAGGGTTTAGAGCAGTGCAGTGGTGTTCGGGCAGAGTAGGGTGTCATGCTGGGGGTTTTGTTTAAAGGTTTAGGGCAGTGGTGTTTGGGCAGTGTATGGGGTCTTGCTGGGGGTGGTGTATCGGGGAATAGGGCAATGGTCTTCGGGCAATGTAGGGGGTCGTGCTGGTACTGGTGTTTCAGGGCTTAGGGCAGTGCAGTGGTGTTCGGGCAGTGTAGGTGGTCGTGCTGGGGCTGGTGTTTCAGGGTTTAGGGCAGTGCAGTGGTGTTCGGGCAGTGCAGGGAGTTGTGCTGGGGCAGGTGTTTCAGGGTTTAGGGCAGTGCTGTGGTGTTCGGGCAGAGTAGGGGGTCGTGCTGGGGGTGTTGTTTCAAG
This sequence comes from Triturus cristatus, assembly GCF_964204655.1. Taxonomy (NCBI): domain Eukaryota; kingdom Metazoa; phylum Chordata; class Amphibia; order Caudata; family Salamandridae; genus Triturus; species Triturus cristatus. The sequence goes on along the minus strand of NC_140590.1, from coordinate 1,226,557,223 downwards.
GTTTAGGGCAGTGGTGTTCGGGCAGTGTAGGGGGACTTCCTGGAAGTGGTGTTTCGGGGATTAGGGCAGTGGTCTTCGGGCAGTGTAGGGGGTCGTGCTGGGGCTGATGTTTAGGGTTTAGGTCAGTGCAGTGGTGTTTGGGCAGTGGAGGTGATCGTGCTGGGGCTGGTGTTTCAGGGTTTAGGGCAGCACAGTGGTGTTTGGGCAGTGTAGGGGGTTGTGCTGGTTCTGGTGTTTCAGGGTTTAGGGTAATGCAGTGGTGTTCAGGCAGTGTAAGGGGTCGTGCTGGCTGGTGTTTCAGTGTTTAGGGCAGTGCAGTGGTGTTCGGGCAGTGTAGGGGGTTGTATTGGGGCTGGTGTTTCACGGATTTGGGCAGAGCAGTGGTGTTCGGGCAGTGTAGGGGGCTGTGCTAGTGGAGATGTTTCAGGGTTTAGGGCAGTGCAGTGGTGTTCGGGCAATGTAGTGGGTCTTGCTGGGCGTGGTGTTTCAAGGTTTAGGGCAGTGTTGATTTGGCAGTCGAGGGGGTCTTGCTGGAGGTGATGTTTCATGGGTTAGGGCAGTGCAGTGTTCTTTGGGCAGTGTAGGGGGTTGTGCTGGGGGGGTGGTGTTTCAGGGTTTGGGGGAGTGTGCGGGGTGGTGTTTCAGGGTTTAGGGCAGTGCAGTGGTGTTCGGCAGTTTAGGGGGTTGTGCAGGGTGTGGTGTTTCAGGGTTTAGGGCAGTGCATCGGTGTTTGGGCAGTGTAGGGGGTCGCGCTGGGGGGTGATGTTTCAGGGTTTAGAATAGTGCAGGGGTGTTCTGGCAGTGTAGGGGGTCGTGCTGGGGGTGGGGTTTCAGGGTTTAGGGCAGTGTGCGGGGGTGGTTTTTCAGGGTTTAGGGCAGTGCAGTGGTGTTCGTGCAGTGTAGGGGGTCGTGCTGGGGGGTGGTGTTTCAGGGTTTAGGGCAGTGCAGTGGTGATCGGGAAGTGTAAGGGGTCGTGCTGGGGGTGGTGTTTCAGGGTTTGGGGCAGTATGTGGGGTGGTGTTTCAGGGTTTAGGGCAGTACAGTGGTGTTTGGGCAGTGTAGGGGGTCATGCAGGAGGGTGGTGTTTCAGGGTTTAGGGCAGTGCAGTGGTTTTCGGGAAGTATAGGGGGTCATGCAGGGGGTGGTGTTTCAGGGTTTTGAGCAGCACAGTGGTGTTTGGGCAGTGTAGGGGGTCGTGCATGGGGTGGTGTTTGAGGGATTAGGGCAGTGGTGTTCGGGCAATGTAGGGGGTCGTGCAAGGGTTGGTGTTTCAGGGTTTAGGGCAGTGCAGTGGTGTTCGGGCAGTGTAGGGGGTCGTGGAGGCGTGGTGTTTCAGGGTTTAGTGCAGTGCAGTGGTGTTCGGGCAGTGTAGGGGGTCATGCTGCGGGTGGTGTGTCAGGGTTTATGGCAGTGCAGTGGTGTTTGGGCAGTGTAGTTGGTTGTGCAGGTGCTGGTGTTTCAGGGTTTAGGGCAGTGCAGTTGTGTTCAGGTAGTCTAGGGGGTCGTGCTGGGGCTGGTGTTTCAGGGTTTAGGGCAGTGCAGTGGTGTTTCGGCTGTGCAGGGGGTCGTGCAGGGGCTTATGTTTCAGGGTTTAGGGCAGTGCAGTGAGGTTTTGGGCAGTGTAGGGGGTCGTGCTGGGGGTGAAGTTTCAGGGTATAGGGCAGTGCAGTGGGTTTCAGGCAGCTTAGGGTTCGTGCTGGGGCTGGTGTTTCAGGGTTTAGGGCAGTGGTATTCGTGCAGTGTAGGGGGTCATGCTGGGGCTGGTGTTTTGGGGTTTCGGGCAGTCTAGTGGTGTTCAGGCAGTGTAGGTGGTTGTGCTGGGGCTGGTGTTTCAGGGTTCAGGGCAGTGCAGTGGTGTTCGGGCAGTGTATGGGTCGTGCTGGGGCTGGTGTTACAGGGTTTAGGGCAGTGCAGTGGTGTTTGGACAGTGTAGGAGGTCATGCTGGGGCTGGTGTTTCAGGGTTTAGGACAGTGCAGTGGTGTTCGGGCAGTGTAGGTGGTCGTTCTGGGGCTGGTGTTTCAGGGTTTAGGGCAGTGCAGTGGTGTTCGGGCATTGTAGGGGGTCCTGCTGGATTGCTATTTTAGGGTTTAGGGCAGAGCAGTGGTGTTCGGGCAGTGTAGGGGGGTCGTGCTGGGGCTGGTGTTTCAGGGTTTAGGGCCGTGCCGTGGTTATCGGGCAGTGTTGGGGGTCTTGCTGGGGGTGGTGTTTCAGGGTTTAGGGCAGTGGTGTTCGGGCAGTGTAGGGGGTCTTGCTGGGGATGGTGTTTCAGGGTTTAGGGCAGTGCAGTGGTGTTCGGGCAGTGTAGGGGGTCTTGCTGGGGGTTGTGTTTCAGGTTTTAAGGCAGTGGTATTCGTGCAGTGTAGGGGGTCATGCTGGGGCTGGTGTTTTGGGGTTTAGGGCAGTCTAGTGGTGTTCAGGCAGTGTAGGTGGTTGTGCTGGGGCTGGTGTTTCAGGGTTCAGGGCAGTGCAGTGGTGTTCGGGCAGTGTAGGGGTCGTGCTGGGGCTGGTGTTACAGGGTTTAGGGCAGTGCAGTGGTGTTTGGACAGTGTAGGAGGTCATGCTGGGGCTGGTGTTTCAGGGTTTAGGACAGTGCAGTGGTGTTCGGGCAGTGTAGGTGGTCGTTCTGGGGCTGGTGTTTCAGGGTTTAGGGCAGTGCAGTGGTGTTTGGGCAGAGTAGGGTGTTGTGCTGGGGGTTTTGTTTCAAGATTTAGGGCAGTGGTGTTCAGGCAGTGTATGGGGTCTTGCTGTGGGTGGTGTTTCTGGGATTAGGGCAGCGGTCTTCGGGCAATGTAGGGGGTCGTGCTGGTACTGTGTTTCAGGGATTAGGACAGTGCAGTGGTGTTCGGGCAGTGTAGGTGGTCATGCTGGGGCTGGTGTTTCAGGGTTTAGGGCAGTGCAGTGGTGTTCGGGCAGTGCAGGGGGTTGTGCTGGGGCTGGTGTTTCAGGGTTTAGGGCAATGCAGTGGTGTTCGGGCAGAGTAGGGGGTCGTGCTGGGGGTGTTTTTTCAAGGTTTAGGGCAGAGGTGTTCGGGCAGTGTAGGGGGTCTTGCTGGAAGTGGTGTTTCGGGGATTAGGGCAGTGGTATTCGGGCAGTGTAGGGGGTCGTGCTGGGGCTGGTGTTTCAGGGTTTAGGGCAGTGCAGTTGTGTTTGGGCAGTGTAGGTGGTCGTGCTGGGGCTGGTTGTTGGACTTGGCCTTTCTGGCAGGCTCACCCCTAAACTTTTTGCGAGTATATTAGCTTTTTCCCTATGGGGTACTGGTGGTTTTAGGCCTCTAGGCGCTTTCACACTGTGTCCCAGTGGAAAGTGCAGGCGCTCTGTGTATGGTTTAGTGAGACTGACCTGCCCTCCCATAGGAATGAATGGGGAATGTGTGTGTCCCTGGTACTTCCTGATGCGTGGGGAGTGCAGTGCCGAGTTTGGTATGTGCGAGCTCGTGAGAGGGAATGCTGCGCGATGATGTGTGCGGTGTCAATGTACCTAGTGTGGAAGTGCCACTTCTAGAAGTTGGCATTTCTGTGTGCAGTGTGAGATGAGTGCCTTGTCTGGCGATTGGCTGGCTGAGGTCATGTGATGGGCTAGGGAATCCCCAGAGTCAGGATGAGTCACCCAGTGGTGAATGGGGAGGTCAGCAGCCAGATGGGTGGGAGGAGTACACCTGGGACCTGAATAGGGCTGGGCTTTCCCCACACAATGCTGGCTCCGCCCACTGTGGTGCGACTGATGACCCTGGCCTGTTCTGTGAATAGGGAGAGGGGCTGAGCAAAACAAAGTGCTCAGGAACCAGTTGCATCTGGTTCGCCCCTTCCCTGCACCTTGAAACAAAGGAAACCTGTGTATAAAAAGGGGCTGTGACCCCATGTATGTGGTTCTATTGATCCTAACTTGAGGGGGACCTGCTGCTGCTGGACGCCATGAGAGACCGCGACTAGGGATTGCCTCCCTGCTGGAGGGCCCTGTGAGCTGGCCCCTGGGCCCAGTCTTTGCCCCCCTGAATCTAAAGCCTTTTTCTGGACCTTGCCTGAACCTAGCGCCTGGAAGAGCGCTTTATTTTGCCTTCTTGTGAGAGAAACGCTTTATTTGTGGCAGTGGCTGTGGAGGACGGTGGGTGCCTGCTGCACGAAGCTGCACCGTGTGGGATTCCCCCGATTTGTGCCCCTTTTGAGTGGGAGCCCACCCCGCATTGCGGTGCTCTTGCGGGTGCCTACTCCGCTTATTTTATTAATTGCCTTTGAAACGAAGGTGGGAGCCCACCCCATGCTTCGGTGTGAGAAGAGGAGAGGACCTCCCGCCGGGCCGCTGTCGGCATGACCCGGAAGACAGGCGTCGTAATCTGGCCAATCAGGAGCTGCACGGGGCAGCCAGTCCCAGCGTGGCCCCAGGAGAAGACCCAGGCGGGAGCCCACCCCGCTCTGGGACGTGCACATCCGGCTCCCTCCAGGCTGTCCCGAAGGAGAGCCCCGCAGCCACCGAGGAGCCAGGCGGGAGCCTACCCCGCTCTTACAGACGCCCCAACCGCCGCCGGTGAGGAGAGGAGGCAGCGAGGCAGCGCGACGCTGCTGCCCGGCCTCCGTGGAAGCCGGCGCCCGGGAGAAGGACCTTGCGGAGACAATGTGGGAGTCCCAGGTAAGCGGGACTCCACGTGGTTGTGGTCTCTGCCCCCTGTTCCCCACAGCGGCACCGCTGTTGCGGGCCGCTCCAACGGGGGCACCACTGAAGTGAGCGCCCCTTCGCCCCAGGAGGGTCTTTATTATCCTAGAGCGCTAGTGCGGTCCAACGAAGGGGCCATCATTATTGTTAAAGGGTCCCCCGAGTGGGACTCCAACGGTTGGGGGCACTGTTTGTTAAAGAGCCAGAAAAGGCTCCCACGCCGGGCATTATTTGTTTTAGAGTGCTAGTGCGCTCCAACGTGACACAGTTATTCCCAGAGTCTAGGTGGCTCCAGCCCTGCGCAGTGTTTGTTGTCGAGCCCATGAGGCTCCAACGTGACTGGGGCATATTTCTTTTGCCGATTTAGAGCCCACGAGGCTCCCACGCTGTTCTGGGCATTCCAGAGCCCGGAGAGGGCTCAAGAGCCACACCGGTGCCAGGTTCCGTCAGAGCTGCCCATCACTTAGTGGGCAGCTGCAACGTTTAGGTGGTGCCCTGCGCCCTGCACCTTTTGCGCTTTGCCTTGGCTGCGTTGGCAGCCCAGCCCTGACATTTGGACAAAGGGCGTTTGAGCCCCTGAGAAGCCAGGTTGGCCCGGGGACAGTTTCCCTGTGTTGTGCCCTCACCTAGGGTAAATGGTGACTTTTACATGTGTACTTTTGCGCCTGCGCACTGCCTTTATGCTATTTTCATTCCTAAACTGTGTTTATGCATAGGAGATTATTTTGCTAGTAGAAATTATGCTAGTGAGTTCATGGCCCCCTGCGTGATGTATACCTAAGGTGTTTAGGGATTGCGTAGGGTACACTTACCTTTTACCAGTGGTTACTGGTTGTGCGCTACATTTATTATTTGTTCTACCTTTCTAAATTTACAATTGGTGATTTGTGCTAAAGCTGACAGTGGTCCATGTGGCCCTGTCTTGTGTAAATAGTCCCCTGTAAATTCTGCCCAGTGCCAGTTGGCACAGTGTAATTGGTGTGAATATTATCTAATGTGTTTGGTATAATACAAAGGCTATTTTTATATATTACCTTGTGTGGAGTTTCTTTTGTGGGGGGCCTTGGGTGTTGTTGCTGCGTGCGCGCGCAAACGCTTTACACATTGCCTCCGGGATAAGCCTGACTGCTCGTGCCAAGCTACCAAGGGGGTGAGCAGGGGTTATCATTGGCATGTAACTCCCCAGCCCTGACTAGAGTGGTGGTTTCTGCCTGGCTTTGGCGCAAGCCTCAGTCAACCAGAAATTCAATTTCTAACACTGGTGTTTCAGGGTTTAGGGCAGCGCAGTGGTGTTTGGGCAGTGTAGGGGGTTGTGGTGGGGCTGGTGTTTCAGGGTTTAGGATAATGCAGTGGTGTTCAGGCAGTGCAGGGGGTCATGCTGGCTGGTGTTTCAGTGTTTAGGGCAGTGCAGTGGTGTTCGGGTAGTGTAGGGGGTTGTATTGGGGCTGGTGTTTCAGGGTTTAGGACAGTGCAGTGGTGTTCAGTCAGTGTAGGGGGTCATGCTGGGGCTGGTGTTTCAGGGTTTTTAGGCAGCGCAGTGGTGTTTGGGCAGTGTAGGGGGTTGTCCTAGTGTAGGTGTTTCAGGGTTTAGGACAGTGCAGTGGTGTTCGGGCAATGTGGTGGGTCTTGCTGGGCGTGGTATTTCAGGGTTTAGGGCAATGTTGATTTGGTAGTCTAGGGGGTCTTGCTGGAGGTGATGTTTCATGGGTTAGGGCAGTGCAGTGTTCTTTGGGCAGTGTAGGGGGAAGTGCTGGGGGTAGTGTTTCAGGGTTTAGGGCAGTGCAGTGGTGTTCGGGCAGTGTAGGGGGTCGTGCTGGGGGGTGGTGTTTCAGGGTTTAGGGCAGTGCAGTGGTGTTCGGAAAGTGTAGGGGGTTGTGCTGGGAGGTGGTGTTTCAGGGTTTGGGGCAGTGTGCGGGGTGGTGTTTCAGGGATTAGGGCAGTGCAGTGGTGTTCGGCAGTTTAGGGGATTGTGCAGGGGGTGGTGTTTCAGGGTTTAGGGCAGTGCATCGGTGTTTGGGCAGTGTAGGGGGTCAGGCTGGGGGGTGATGTTTCAGGGTTTAGAACAGTGCAGGGGTGTTCGGGCAGTGTAGGGGGTCGTGTTGGGGGTGGGATTTCAGGGTTTAGGGCAGTGTGCGGGGGTGGTTTTTCAGGGTTTAGGGCAGTGCAGTGGTGTTCGTGCAGTGTAGGGGGTCGTGCTGAGGGTGGTGTTTCAGGGTTTAAGGGCAGTGCAGTGGTGATCGGGAAGTGTAAGGGGTCATGCTGGGGGTGATGTTTCAGGGTTTAAGGCAGTGTGCAGGGTGGTGTTTCAGGGTTTAGGGCACTGCAGTGGTGTTCGGGAAGTATAGGGGGTCATGCAGGGGGTGGTGTTTCAGGGTTTTGAGCAGTGCAGTGGTGTTTGGGCAGTGTAGGGGGTCGTGCATGGGGTGGTGTTTGAGGGTTGAGGGCAGTGGTGTTCGGGCAGTGTAGGGGGTCGTGCAAGGGTTGGTGTTTCAGGGTTTAGGGCAGTGCAGTGGTGTTCGGGCAGTGTAGGGGGTCGTGGAGGGGGTGGTGTTTCAGGGTTTAGGGCAGTGCAGTGGTGTTCGGGCAGTGTAGGGGGTCATGCTGCGGGTGGTGTTTCAGGGTTTATGGCAGTGCAGTGGTGTTCGGGCATTGTAGTTGGTTGTGCAGGTGCTGGTGTTTCAGGGTTTAGGGCAGTGCAAGGAGGTTTCGGGCAGTGTTGGGGGTCAAGCTAGGGATGAAGTTTCAGGGTATAGAGCAGTGCAGTGGGGTTCAGGCAGTTTAGGGTTCATGCTGGGGCTGGTGTTTCAGGGATTAGGGCAGTGCAGTGGGGTTCGGAGAGTGTAGGGGGTCAGTCTGGGGCTGGTGTTTCAGGGTTAATGGCAGTGCAGTGGTGTTCGGGCATTGTAGGGGGTCCTGCTGGATTGCTATTTTAGGGTTTAGGGCAGAGCAGTGGTGTTCGGGCAGTGTAGGGGGTCATGCTGGGGCTTGTGTTTCAGGGTTTAGGGCCATGCAGTCGTGATCGGGCAGTGTCGAGGGATGTGTGGGGTGGTGTTTCAGGGCTTAGGGCAGAGCAGTGGTGTTCGGGCACTGTAGGGGGTCTTGCTGGGAGTGGTGTTTTAGGGTTTAGGGCACTGCAGTGGTGTTCGGGCAGTGTAGAAGGTCATGTAGGGGGTGGTCTTTGAGGGTTTACGGCAGTGCATTGGTGTTCAGGCAGTGTAGGGGGTCATGCAGGGGGCGGTCTTTCAGGGCTTAGGGCAGAGCAGTGGTGTTCGGGCAGTGTAGGGGGTCTTGCTGAGGTGGTGTTTCAGGGTTTAGGGCACTGCAGTGGTGTTCGGGCAGTGTAGGGGGTCGTGCAGGGGGTGGTCTTTCAGGTTTTAGGGCAGTGCATTGGTGTTCGGGCAGTGTAGGGGATCGTGCAGGGGTTGGTGTTTTAGGGTTTAGGGCAATGCAGTGGTTTTCGGGCAGTGTTGGGGGTCTTGCTGGGGGTGGTGTTTCAGGGTTTAGGGCAGTGGTGTTCGGGCAGTGTAGGGGGTCTTGCTGGGGATGGTGTTTCAGGGTTTAGGGCAGTGCAGTGGTGTTCGGGCAGTTTGGGGGATCGTGCTGGGGGTGGTTTTTCAGGGTTTAGGGCAGTGCAGTGGTGTTTGGGCAGTGAAGGGGGTCATGCTGGTGGTGAAGTTTCAGGGTTTAGGGCAGAGCAGTGATGTTCGGACAGTGTAGAGGGTTGTGCATGGGGTGGTGTTTCAGGGTTTAGGGCAGTGCAGTGGTGTTTGGGCAGAGTAGGGGGTTGTGCTGGGGGTGTTGTTTCAAGATTTTGGGCAGTGGTGTTCGGGCAGTGTAGGGGGTCTTGCTGGGGGTGGTGTTTCAGGTTTTAGGGCAGTGGTATTCGTGCAGTGTAGGGGGTCATGCTGGGGCTGGTGTTTCAGGGTTTAGGGTAGTCTAGTGGGGTTCAGGCAGTGTAGGTGGTTGTGCTGGGGCTAGTGTTTCAGGGTTCAGGGCAGTGCAGTGGTGTTCGGGCAGTGTAGGGGTCGTGCTGGGGCTGGTGTTACAGGGTTTAGGGCAGTGAAGTGGTGTTTGGACAGTGTGGGAGGTCATGCTGGGGCTGGTGTTTCAGGGTTTAGGACTGTGCAGTGGTGTTCGGGCAGTGTAGGTGGTCGTTCTGGGGCTGGTGTTTCAGGGTTTAGGGCAGTGCAGTGGTGTTCGGGCAGTGTAGGGGGTCGTGCTGGGGCTGGTGTTTCAGGGTTTTAGGGCAGTGCAGTGGTGTTCGGGCAGTATAGGGGGTTGTACTGGAGATGGTGTTTTAGGGTTTAGGACAGTGTAGTGGTGTTCGGGCTGTGTAGGGGGTCATGCTGTGGCCGGTGTTTCAGCGTTTTGGGCAGAGCAGTGCCGTTCGGGCAGTGTAGGGGGTCTTGCTGGGCATAGTGTTTCAGGGTTTAGGGCAGTGGTGTTCGGGCAGTGTAGGGGGTTGTTAGAATCCGGATTCTCTGGTTAGCACAGGTCGGTACTTGTGTCAAGCATGGAACCTTTCCTCCAGTCAGGGTAATGGGTTGCACTCTAACAATAACCCCTGCGAGCAGACAAGGCGTTATCTCAGGCGTAATGGTTAAGCATTTGTGACCACATACAATAATTCAATGACACCCCCACAAATGGACTCCACACTGGGTTATCAAAAATATACGGTTTTATGTAATCAGACTTATCACAAGACGTAATAACGTTTTAGACGGGCCCACAATAATTTGCAAAAGAGTTCTTGGCTTAGCGTAGGTTTACAAGTTCTGTGCACTTTGTTCCTGGCCGTACACTTCGTACGCGGTAAACTGCTGGGAACGGGTCTCACACGCACTGCAGGCGCTCCAAGAAGGAGCGTACAACCTACGGTGAGATCTGGCACAATACCTGTATCTTTGTTGATTTCGTCACGAAGGCTGCGCAGGCATCGAGTGCGATGTGCGATGCGGTGTCTTCCTGGCGTTGCGTACTACGGTACGTTGGACCTTGGGTGTAGAGGCTCAGGGGGATGGTGCGTTCGTACAGCACTTTCCAGCTTGTTGCGGCGTTCGCGCCGTACCGTGCGCTGGTAACCTTGAATTCGAGCTGCAGGATGCGGACACTCGTACGCTCCACACAGGGCAGACGTACGCGACCACAACACACGCCGCAGCCTTCCCAAATGCAGGGGAAAGGAGCGTATGCAGGCAGTACGGTTCGCAGGGGGATACAAGCGATTGCGAGTCACAGTCCTTCCGTTACGGTGCAAGCTACAGCTCGTAGGGGCCAGATAGTCGCGTTGCTCAGGCCGGACGATACCTTCCTTTGCGGTACGAGCTACGCCTCGTAGAGGGGCCTCAGTCACTTTGCTCGGCCGGACAGCGGGTGCAAGCTTCAGGGGGGTACGCTTCGATTGGGAATAGCACACAGCAGTTCTCTTCAAGATTACTTGGAAAATGATCCATTTTCCCACGCTCTCTCACGGCGGTGAAGTCCACTGGTCCTGGGACTTCGTTCAAGGGGCAAGCTCACTCACAAGCCCTTGGAGATCTTTAGCACAAGTAAAATAAAAGTTTATTTGGTCTTTTCTTCCTCTTCTTCAGCAGCAAGGCAACCCCTGCAGGCCAATCCCCCAAGTCAGTAACAGTACTCCTCCATGCAGCTTTCCCGGTTCCTCCTCGTTGGACAGAGGTTTCTTCTTGGCAGGACAGGATCTGATTTCTTAGGAGCAGGGCTCCTACATTTATACTACAATTCTTTTGTTCTCCCAGGCCAGGGGGGCCCTTGCCTAGTTTAGTCCAGTTCCGGAGCACTTTGTTGACGCGATGCAGGCTTCTTCTTTCAAGGTGCAGGGCAGAGTCATCAGACGCTCCACAGGGGGTGGAGCCGGCATTGTGGTGGCGGAGCACAGCCCTATTCAGAGTCCAGGTGTACTCCTCCCACCCATCTACAGGTCAATCTTTCTATTCACCACCAGGCTACCTAGCCCTCTGGGATTCCCCAGCCCTGTCACTCACACAAGCCAGACAGCAGATACACATCAGCGCAGAGACGGGCTGACATGGTTAGGCCAGCAAATGCCAACTTTCTAAAAGTGGCATTTGCAAATGCTGAATATTAAAATAAACCTTGCTACAAGATGTACCTTATTATTCTGAGTTCAGGCATACTAAACTCGATCTTCTACCATGTTCCCTGGGCCCTTGTAGGATCATAGGATGTAATAATCTTAACAGCCCATTCTGGCCTATGAGAACAGAGTAGCCTTGCAATAGTGAAAAACGAAAATGGCTGTAATTCACTATTAGGACAGGCCACACACATCAGGGCTTGTCCTACCTTATGCTTACAACGCACCCTGCCCTTGGGCCTACCATAAGGGTGACTAACATGAAGTTAAGGGAAGGTTTAGGGACTGGCAAGTGGGTGCACTTGCCCGGTCAGCGTGTCAGTACCAGACTGCACGCAGGTTCTGCAATGGCAGACCTAGACACATTTTACCAGGCCGCTTCTGTGGGTGGCACAATCAGTGCTGCGAGCCCACCAGCGTCATTTGCATTTACACGCCCTGGCACTTCTGTTGCACTTTACTGGCGTCTGATAGTAAACCAAATAAGCCAATAATGGATTCCAACCAACATATACATTTTACATATGGAGCACTTGCACTGTGGCACTGGTTGGCAGTGGCACAGTGCTCTGAGCGGCCAACACCATAAAAACACATGAGGCACAGCGACAAAAAGTGGAAGGGAGACTCACGCCAAGGTGCCAGGTCTAATACGTGTCCCCTACAGCTGAAAAGTGGGGAGAACTACCCTACCCCAGCTAGTTCCTCATCACTAAGGCGGAAAAATCTGGACAGACCGTCAGCATTGGCGTGATCTGTACCAGGGCGATGTTCCACCGTGAAATCCATACCCTGTAGGGAAATGGACTACCTGAACAGCTTTGGATTCTCACCCCTCATATGCATCACCCATCTGAGGGGCCTGTGGTCTGTCTGAACCCGGAAGTGAGACCCAAACAGGTATGGTCTTAGCTTCTTCAGTGCCCAGACCACAGCAAATGCCTCACGCTCTATAGCACTCCATCTCTGTTCCTGTGGAAGTAACCTCCTGCTAAGGAAGGCTACAGGTTGTTCTAGGCCCTCTTCATTAATCTGTGAAAGTACAGCCCCCACACCATGCTCTGAAGCATCTGTCTGAACGATAAACTCTTTGGAGAAGTTGGTAGCCAAGAGCACGGGCGCCGTACACATAGCAGCTTTCAGGGCCTCAAGAGCTTTCTGACAGGTGTCAGTCCAAATCACTTTCCTGGGCTGCTTCCTAGAAGTCAGAGCTGTCAAGGGGGCAACGATGTTGCCATACCCCTTGACAAACCTCCTGTAGTACCCGGTGAGACCTAGGAAGGCTCTCACCTCTGTCTGGGTTTTGGGCGACTCCCAATTCAGGATGGTTTCTATCTTGGGTTGAAGGGGCGCCACCTGGCCGCTCCCAACCTGGTGCCCCAAGTACACCATGGAACCCTGTCTGATCTGACACTTACTCGCCTTTATCATGAGGCCTGCCTTGCGCAGCGCCATCAACACTTCCCAGAGGTGGCGCAGGTGTTCTTCCCAAGTGGAGCTGAACACTGCGATGTCATCCAGGTAGGCAGCACTGAACGAATCCAGTCCAGCCAACACCTGGTTGACCAACCTCTGGAAGGTGGCAGGGGCATTTTTCATTCCAAAGGCCATGACCCGGAACTGGTCGTGCCCATCTGGGGTGGAAAATGCTGCCCTCTCTTTGGCCCCATCGGTCAAGGCGATCTGCCAGTACCCAGACGTTAAATCAAACGTGCTGAGGTACTTGGCAGCCCCTAGCCGATCTATGAGCTCATCAGCTCTGGGAATGGGGTGTGCGTCAGTCCTGGTGACTGAATTGAGTCCTCTGTAGTCCACACAGACCCGGAGTTCAGGTGTGGCTCCCGGCGCTGCAGCCTTTGGGAACAAGACCACTGGGCTGGCCCAAGGACTGCTGGAGGACTCAATTACCCCGAGTGCAAACATCTTGGAGACCTCCTCCTTGATGCATGCCCTCACCCTGTCAGTCACCCTGTAGGTCTTGTGCCTCACGGGTGTACTATCCCCAGTGTCCACATCATGGACGCACCAATCAGTGACACCGGGAACCAGGGAAAACAGATCAGAAATTTGCCCCAGCAATTGGCGACAATCATTCTGTTGCTCAGGGGTCAGGGCGGAAGAGAGGATGACACCATCCACTGACCCATCTTGCTCCTGGGCTGACAAGAGGTCCGGAAGAGGCTCGGTCTCCTCTTCCATCCCAGCATCTGTTGCCAAGAGCATGCCCACTTGGGACCTCTCCAAGTGGGGCTTGAGGCGGTTGACATGGAGGACCCTTAAGGGGTTCCTAGGAGACTTCAAGTCCACCACGTAGGTAACAGGACTGTTGCGCTCCACAACCTCAAAGGGACCGGTCCACTTATCCTGGAGTGCACACGGCTCCACGGGGGCCAAGACCCACACCTTCTGTCCAGGCTGAAGCTCTGCCAGAGTGGCATTCTGGTCGTACCACCACTTCATCTCCTCCTGGCTGGCTTCCAGATTTGCCTCAGCAAGTTGCCTGAATCGCCTAGTCTGATTCCTGAAGGCCAGCATGTAACTATATACATTCTGGGGAGGTTTCCTGGGAGATTGCCCCCAGCCTTCCTTGACCAGACTTAGAGGTCCTCTCACTGGGTGGCCGTACAGTAGCTCAAAGGAACTGAACCCTAGAGACTTCTGTGGCACCTCACGGTAAGCAAAGAGAAGGCATGGTAAGAAGACATCCCACTTACGCCTAATGGGTCCTTCTAGGCCCATTATCATGCCTTTGAGGGTACGGTTGAATCTCTCAACCAACCCGTTTCCTTGGGGGTGGCAAGGTGTAGTGAACTTGTAGGTTACACCACACTCTTGCCAAAGGGATTTCATGTATTTGGACATGAAATTGGTACCCCGGTCAGACACCACCTCTAGAGGGAATCCCACTCTGGAGAAAATTCCCATCAGTGCACGTCCCACCACGGGGGCCATCACTGTCCTCAGAGGGATGGCTTCCGGGTACCGGGTGGCATGGTCCACCAGGACCAGGATGAACCGGTTGCCCCTGGCTGTCCTGGGGTCCAGTGGCCCCACAATGTCAATCCCCACTCGCTGGAATGGGGTACCGACCACAGGGAATGGCTGGAGAGGAGCCTTCTGCTTCCTCCCACTCTTTCCACTTGCCTGGCAAGTCTGGCATGTCCTTCATTGAGCGTCTGAGCTCCTGTGCATTTGAGGCCAATAAACGTGGGTGACAAGCCTTTCAAAGGTCTTGTCCTGCCCCAAATGCCCTGCCAATGGCACATCGTGAGCCAGCCCCAGTAGGAAGGCTCTGAAGTCCTGGGGTACCACCAGCGCACGGGCTGACCGAGGCTCAGAAATCTTAGGCTCTGTATATAGGAGGTCGTTCTCCCAGTAAATGAAATGTGACCCAGACTGATCACCTGCGGCCTGGTCTGCAGCCTGCTGCCGCATACCCATGAGAGAAGGGCATTCTTTCTGCGCCTTACAAAAGTCCTCCCTGGAGGGACCTCCTTCCTGCTGCCAATGGGTCAGCTCAGGCAGGTTTCCCAGTTCAGCTATCTGTTCCCCTGTAGGCTCCAGGGGATCCCCCTCAAGGTCTGCTTCCTCCTGGACCGTGGGAACTTCAGGGGCCGGTTTCCCGCGCACCGTGCTCCTTCTCTCTAAGGCCGGTCCCTGGGCCTCCCTCTCAGGCTCCAGGACTTCTTGATCACCTCTACTGGCTGCCATGGACCGTGTGGTGACACACGCCCAATCCGGCATACCCAACATCTCCAGGTGAGCACTCCGCTCCACCTTAGCCCAAGGTGAGCTCTCCAAATTGTTCCCTAACAGACAGTCTACAGGCATGGCGGGCCTCACAGCTACCTGAAGAGTACCAGAGACCCCCCCCTCTCAAAGGGAACCTGAGCCACCTTGCAGTGACTCTCTGTGTTGTCAGCGGCAGCAACTGGATAGAATGCTCCTGGGACAACCTGCTCTTGAGACACCAGGTGACACTTGACAGCTGTCACACTGGCTCCTGTATCTCTCAGAGCTTCCACTCTACGGCCATTTATGGTCACCCACTGCCTGTATTTCTTAGTGTTCTCAGGCAGCTGGGTTTGGGGGACCACTTCACAGTCTCCTAATGAGACAATGGACATCTCTGTGGGACCCCACCCACCTTGGACACCCATCTCCTCCCCCAAGGCTACACTAGCCACCTGCTGGAGTGGAGCACCAGTGGGTGCTGGTTTACCATAGGAAGGACACTTTACATCAGAGGCAAAATGCCCTATGTTACCACACCTGTAACATTTGATGGGCCCCCTCTGAACAGGAGGAACTGTCGATGCCCGGTCGGTTTCTGGGGTGGGGGAGGCTGAGAACCTTTCCCTTGGTTCCCTTGGGGATTACTTTGGGGCCTTTTTGGGAACTCCCTCTGCTTACCCCTGTCCCCCCCACTCTTCTGCTGGGGACCCTGCCTACTGGCGGAATCTCCAAAGTGACCCTTGTGGACCCTGGCACTGACCCAGCGGTCCGCCTCCTCAGCAAGCTTTCTAGGGTTAGTCAGCCTACTATCAATCAGGTGTTGGTGTAGCTCAGGAAAACAATTACTGGACAAGTGCTCCGATGCCATTAAATCAAGAAGCCCTTGAAAATCATCAACCTTGCTACCCTTCACCCAACCATCCAGTGCTCTGCAAAAATAAGTTACATACTCCACATACGTACTGTTAGGAATCTTTGTGCAACCCCTGAACCTTTGTCTATACAACTCAGGGGTCAACCCATACCTAGTCATCAACGCTGCCTTCATATGGGGATAAGAATTATAAACATCTGAAGGTAAGTCTAGCAGTGTGTCCCGCCCCTCACTAAGGAACCGTCCCCACAACCCCGCTCCCCAATCTTTCTCAGGGACCCGGTGGGAAGACATGGCTACCTCATAGGCCTTGAACCACTGCCCTATGTCATCATTCTTAAAAAATTCCTTAACCACATCCTTGGGTATGTACACCCTTGATTCTGCCTGCACTGACGGTGTGCTGCCACCAGAGGGAGTAGACTCTAAACTTTTAGCTTTTAGATCTAATTCCCTCAACTTCATATTATGCTCCACTTGGATTCTTCTCTCTTCCAGAGCCAGCTTTTTGCTTTCTAGCTCCAGTTGCCCATTCAATTTCAGTTTTGCCATTTCCAGTTCATGCATCCTGGTTTCTTTCCTGTCTGCCAACTCCTCTGGCGACATGCCTCTGCCAAAACTGTGGACGCTTCCTGCTGCTTCAATTATATCTGCCTCTTCATGCGATCTTGACTCCCTCCAGGCTCTCAGCGCCTTGAGCAGATCTGCCTTGAGCTTACATCCAACAATGGGGACTTTGAACTTTTTACAGAAGCCCTTCAGCTGGGCCTTGGTGTAGCTCTCTAGTCTCTCCTCTTCCCATTCAAAATCTTAAATTTCAGAGACGACAGATTCTGCTCTCTCCATAATGACTGAATCAGGCATGATTTCTTCCAACAATGGCGATTTCCAGCCAAACGGAAATTAAAAAGTATGTGGCTATGTTATTGGTCTGAACTCACTATGTGGCGTTTCAAAAAATCACTGTACATAAATCACAAATGCAAATTCAGAATCCCACCGCTGCCACCAATGTTAGAATCCGGATTCTCTGGTTGGCACAGGTAGGTACTTGTGTCAAGCAGGGAACCTTTCCTCCAGTCAGGGTAAGGGGTTACACTCTAACAATAACCCCTGCTCACCCTCTAGGTGCTTGGTGCGAGCAGACAAGGCGTTAGCTCAGTCGTAATGGTTAAGCATTTGTGACCGCATACAATAATTCAATGACACCCCCACAAATGGAGTCCACACTGGGTTATCAAAAATATACGGTTTTAAATAATCAGACTTATCACAAGACTCAATAACGTTTTAGACGGGCCCACAATACTTTGCAAAAGAGTTCTTGGCTTAGCGTAGGTTGACAAGTTATGTGCGCTTTGTTCCTGGCCGTACACTTCGTACGCAGTAAACTGCTGGGAACGGGTCTCACACGCACTGCAGGCACTCCAAGAAGGAGCGTACACCCCACGGTGAGATCTGGCACAGTACCTGTATCTTTGTTGAGTTTGTCACAAAGGCTCTGCGGGCATCCAGTGCGATGTGTGATGTGGTGTCTTCCTGTTGTTGCGTACTACGGTATGTTGGACCTTGGGTGTGCAGGCTCAGGGGGTGCATACGTACGGCACTTTCCAGCCTTTTGCAGCGTTCGTGCCGTACCGTACGATGGTAACCTTGAATTTGAGCTGCAGGATGCGAACACTCGTACGCTCCACACAGGGGAGACGTAGGCCCCTGAAAAATGACACGAGCGCCAAGCCCACCAGAGGGATATAATGTGCATTGATGGACTGCAGGTCCCAGGAAGCATTGGGAAAGCAGCACACCTGAGGCTAATCACAAGCAACTAATGATTTAACATGGGACAGTGCAGACGCACGCAAATGTGGCAGTTTGTGTTCTGGCCTCTGAGGAAGAGGCTTGAGTCCTTGAAACGCGTCAGGCCAGGGGGGCACCATTACGGAGTGTGAATCAGCCTGTTATGAATTAAAAGTGATGTCACTGACCTGTGGAGGAGTGTGGCCTCATCTCTGGGGAAATTTGTGGAAACATTCATCACGGCGCTTCCAGGCCGTGGAGGCGACACACCACCCGGGAGTCAAGTTGGGTCTGAACAAGGAACTTTTCTTTGTGATCGGCGAAGCAGGTTTCTAATTTTAACAGACTGCGTCTCACTCGGGGGCTTAATAGAGAGCTGTGAATTGGCCCCTGAAAAATGACACGAGCGCCAAGCCCACCAGAGGGATATAATGTGCATTGATGGACTGCAGGTCCCAGGAAGCATTGGGAAAGCAGCACACCTGAGGCTAATCACAAGCAACTAATGATTTAACATGGGACAGTGCAGACGCACGCAAATGTGGCAGTTTGTGTTCTGGCCTCTGGGGAAGAGGATTAAGTCCTTGAAACGTGTCAGGCCAGGGGGGCACCATTACGGAGTGTGAATCAGCCTGTTATGAATTAAAAGTGATGTCACTGACCTGTGGAGGAGTGCGGCCTCATCTCTGGGGAAATTTGTGGAAACATATATATATATATATATATATATATATATATATATATATATATATATATATATATATATACATATTCACTGAAAAAAACCATAGCTTTTAGGGAAAGTTATAGTTGGAGATTTCACTCGTACAAAACCTTAGAAATGCCACTGTTATAGTTAGTTCAGCTAACTATAACTCGCGCCTCCGCAATGCACTGCTGATGACATCACATATTACATCAATCATGACATGGTCAGTGACATCACTGATGACATCTCAAATGACATCACCGATGACATCACTGATGACATCATCCAGTGACTGTGTGTTCCTGTAAAGTTTAAATATGTTTACTATATATAGGGAAAGGCGTATTGAAGAATGAGTGGGTGTATAAGTATCTGAATGGATGATTTAATAGGTGCGTGACTGACTCTATAAGTGAGTGATTAAACTTATCTTACTGAATGCATGGGTTAGTGAGGAAACTGTGTGAATGTCTGTATCCACCTTTCTGTTGGTGTGTAAGCGGCTGCATGGGTTTGCGAATAGCTACATGAGTGTCTATATGGGTTATTGATTGGTTGTCTGAGTATCTGTATGGGTGCCTGAGTGTTTGTGTGGGTGGGGTGTGGGTGACTCTATACATAGATGTGTGAGTGGGTGATTCACTGGGTGCATGGTTTCAAGAGTGCATCTGTGATGGACTGTATGGGTGGGTGAGTGTGTGTATGGGTGTGTTAGTGAGTGAATGTATATCTCAGTTTCATATGTGTGAGTAACTACATATGTGAAAGGCAGTATATATATGTGTTGGAGTACATACATTTCTATAAATGAGAGTGTGTGAATGTGAGCGTGACTGTATGGATGAGTCTGTGCTTGTATCAGTGATTTTATAAGAGCGTAAGTATGTGCTAGTATTTGTATGAGTAAGTGAGCTGGTGTGTGTATAACTGTATAGGTGGTTAAATTGCAGTGTTATTAATTATTTGCATGACTGACTAGGTGTGTGAGTACCTCTATGGATGAGTGGCGGTGTGTGAGTTTCTATATAGGTGTATGAGTGCATATGATAGTCCTGTACTGAGTGACCATAATTATGAGTGACTGTGCGGGTGAGTGAGTAGATGTGTGTTTAAACCTAAGAATCAATGAGTGGGAATGTAGTTTTGGTGTTGGAGTGTCTATGGTTTTGAAAATGGCAGTCTGTAATTTAGAGTGGGTGTATCAAAGGTTATATTAGGGTGTGAGAAGATGCATCAATTTATCACATGGATGATGTCATCAGTGATGTCATTTGAGATGTCATCAGTGATGTCACTGACCATGTCATGAGTGATGTAATATGTGACGTCATCAGCAGCGCATTGCGGGGGCACGAGTTATAGTTAGCTGAACTAACTATAACGGGGGGATTTCTATGGTTTTGTACGAGTGAAATGTCCAACTAACTTTAACTTTCCCTAAAACCTATGGTTTTGTTCAGTGAATTTCTAAGGTTTATTAAATGCTAATTTCTAACTACAATGTGCCTGAAACCTATGTTTTTTCAGTGAATTTCTAATGTTTTTTAAATGCTAGTTTCTAACTATGCCTACAGAGGTAGGACATGTTAAGAAAGAAGAAAAAACACACAGAAATAAGCAAAACAAAAGCAGAAAGAAGCAACAGAAGTCCTCAAAGACGAAGAAAATTGCAGGAAGAAGCAAGACATGTGCAACAGAGGAGCAGAAACAGGCCTTGTTACAAAATCATCCGGTGCACACAACTTTTTCAGACGGGTACTGGTGTTAACTGACTCTGACTAGCCAGGCCTAGAGCCAGTGGTATGCTAAATGACACTTATAATACAGTGAAAACACCTACATGCACTAGGGAACACTATGCATGGGGTACCCATGTGATTAGCATGACCTCCTCTGTAAGCCCCTAGTATATAATAGGGCAGGGGGATTAAAACTACCTCTTAAAACGCGTCACGGGATGCGTTTGCACACTGGTGAAGGAAGGGGGGAGCCTGAGGTGACGTGTACAAACACGCCCTGTGGATTGAAGGGGAATTATTTCCCCAACTTAAAACGTGCCACAGGGCGTGTTTGCACACGTCACCTCAGGCCCCGTCCCCTCCCTTCACCACTGTGTAAACACGCCTTGTGGCCGTTTTAAGTTGGGAGATTAAGTCCCCTTGAATCCTGAGGGTCCCTAGGGTCCAACTAGCCCACTAGGTACCTCCAGTAAGCGCCACAGAGCTGCGTTGCTTAGAGGTGTAAAAAGGGGCCCGTCCTAGACCACCTCTCTGCAATGCAGAACAGTGGCACTTACTGGAAGCACCTGGAGGGCTAGGTGGCCCCCAGGAGCCCTCAGGATTAAAGGGGAATTATTTCCCCAACTTAAAACGCGCCACAGGGCGAGTTTGCAAACGTCACCTCAGGCCCCCTGCCCTTCCTTCACCACTGTTTAAACACGCCCTGTGGCTGTTTTAAGTTGGGAGATTAGGTCCCCTTGAATCCTGAGGGTCCCTAGGTTCCAACTAGCCCACTAGGCACCTCCAATAAGCGCCACAGAGCTGCGTTGCAGAGAGGTATAAAAAGGGGCACGGCCTGGACCACCTCTCGGCAACGCAGAACAGAGGCGCTTACTGGAAGCACCTGGTGGGCTAGTTGGCCCCCTGGGGCCCTCAGGACTGAAGGGGAATTATTTCCACTGTGTAAACACGCCCTGTGGCCATTTTAAGTTGGGAGATTAAAACCCCTTGAATCCTGAGGGTCCCTAGGGTCCAACTAGCCCACTAGGTACCTCCAGTAAGCGACATAGAGCTGTGTTGCTGAGAGATGTAAAAAGGGGCGTGGCCTCTGAATACCTCTCTGCAACACAGCTCCCTGGTGCATACTGGAGGTACCTGGTGGGCTAGTTGGCCCCCAGGGACCCTCAGAATTGAAGGGGAATTAATTCCCCAACTTACAACTCGCCAGGGAGCACATTTGCACAGTGGTGAAGGAAGGGCGCGGGGCCTAAGGTGATATGTGTGCAAACATGCTTTGTGGCATGTTATAAGTTGGGGAATTAATTACTCTTCAATCCTGAGGGTCCCTGGGGGCCAACTAGCCCACCAGGTACCTTGTGTCAGCACCAGGGAGCTGCGTTGCAGAGAGGTGTTCATAGGCCACGCCCATTTTTACAACACTCTGCAACGTAGCTCTGTGGCGCTTATTGGAGGTACCTGGTGGGCTATTTGGCCCCCAGGGGACCTCAGGATTGAAGAGGAATTAATTCCCCAACTTAAAATGCGCCACAGGGCGTGTTTGCAAACATGTCACCTCAGGCCCCGCCCCTCCCTTCACCACTGTGCATACGCACCCCGTAGCAAACAGCAGTGTCCCGGGGGTGGGCACCCCGGGACACTGCAGGGGGTGGCGGTCCCCAGAGCCATCACAGGGCTCCAGGAGGCGGGCCACATGGCCCCCCTCCCAACATGTGCAAAGCCCCGGGGAGGTGGTGGTCCCCAGGGCCCGGGGGTCCGTAACGGACCCCCAAATCTTCCTAATTAGAGCCCCGGAGAGGTGGCGGTCCCTGGGGTGTGTGGGGGGTTCGAGCCCCCTCACAGGTAGTTAATTTTTTTTAAACAAGCCAGGGGGTGGCGGGCCCCGGGGCTGCCAGGAGGCCATGTGCTCCCCGCCAATATTTTATAAAAGACCCAGAGGTGGCTGTCCCCGGGGCTTGGGGGGGCCTTTGACCCCCCCATCCAATTACTATTGAAGCTCCGGGGGTGGCGGTTCCCGGGGCTGTGGGGGGCTGTGAGCCCCCCGCAAATCATTTTGAAAAGCCCAAGGGAGTGGCGGTCCTCGGGACTGGGGGGACACTTTGGGCCCCCATCATAATGTAAACATTGCCCCCGGGACTTGGCCTACCCCGGGGCTAATTAAAAAAGAGCGCAGGAGTCCGCGCTTCATTTTTTTCATTTTTGCGTCCGGATCCGCAGATACTCCTCGTATCCCGTGTTTAAAAAAATAATAATCTTTTTTGGGACCTGGGTGCTTGTGGGACCCCCTGAGCAGGCCTAGGGGGTCAGGGGGTTTCTACCCTGCCCCCTTTTTGTGTTTTGCACTAGATGGCTGCCAACACTTCCTGGTTTGAAGTGTTGACAGTCAATTAGCATAAAGCTCATGATCGGGAGGGTGTGCAGATCCTCTGTACCGCTAGATATCACTATCTCTATTTCTTTATATCTCAAAAACTGCTGAACGGATTTACACCATTTTTAAAAAGGTCGCTTTCTTAGCCAAGCAGTACCTTTTTGCCATATTTGGTGTAATTTCGTTCAGCAGTTTTTCCTATCACTGTGTCTAAATTTTTCTATCGGAAATTGATTTTTTGACCTCTATTTGTTTAATCTCTCTGGAACTACCGAACGGATTTACACCATTTAAAAAAAAAGGGCACTTTTTGAACCAAGGTCTACCTTTTTGCAAAATTTGGCATAATTCCGTTCAGCAGTTTGGGCTGTAGCCGTGTCTAAAATTTCTTATGGGAAATAACATGGGGAAAATGCATTTTGGGACCCCCCTTTATTCTCACCCCCGCTTGACGAATCACCCCAAAGCCCTGGGGACATGGTGGTCCCCAGGGCCCGGAGGTCCGTAACGGACCCCCAAATCTTCTTAATTAGAGCCCCGGAAAGGTGGCGGTCCCCGGGGCGTGTGGGGGGTTCGAGCCCCCCCACACAGGTAGTCAATTTTTTTTAAACAAGCCAGGGGGTGGCGGTCCCCGGGGCTGCCGGGGGGCCATGTGCCCACGCCAATATTTAATAAAAGCCCCAGGGGTGGCTGTCCCCGGGGCTTGGGGGGGCCTTTGACCCCCCATCCATTTACTATTGAAGCTCCGGGGGGTGGTGGTTCCCGGGGCTGTGGGGGGCTGTGAGCCCCCCCCACAAATCATTTTGTAAAGCCCCAGGGAGTGGCAGTCCTCAGGACTGGGGGGACCCTTTGGGCCCCCTATCATAATGTAAATGTTGCCCCCGGGACTTGGCCCACCCGGGGGCTAATTCAAAACGGAGCGCAGGAGTCCGCGCTTCATTTTTTTTCATTTTTGCGTCCGGATCCGCAGACACTCCACGTATCCCGTGTTTAAAAAAATAATAATCTTTTTTCGGCCCTGGGGGTCCTTGTGGGACCCCCTGAGCAGGCCTAGGGGGTCAGGGGGTTTCTACCCTGTTGTGTTTTGCACAAGATGGCTGCCAACACTTCCTGGTTTGAAGTGTTGACAGTCAATTAGCATGAAGCTCGTGATCGGGAGGGTGCGCAGATCCTCCGTGCCTCTAGATATCACTATCTTTATTTCTTAATATCTCAAAAACTGCTGAACGGATTTACACCATTTTTAAAAAGGTCGCTTTCTGAGCCAAGCAGTACCTTTTTGCCAAATGTGGTGTAATTCCGTTCAGCAGTTTTTCCTATCACTGTGTCTAAATTTTCCTATCGGAAATTGATTTTTTGACCTCTATTTTTTTAATCTCTCTAGAACTACTGAATGGATTTACACCATTTAAAAAAAAGGGCTCTTTCTGAACCAAGGTCTACCTTTTTGCAAAATTTGGCATAATTCCGTTCAGCAGTTCGGGCTGTAGCCATGTCTAAAATTTCCTATGGGAAATAACATGGGGTAAATGCATTTTGGGACCCCCTTTATTCTCACCCCCGCTTGACGAATCACCCCCAAACTTTCAGGATAGGAGCTGACCAGAACCAGCCATTAGTTTTGAAAATTTTGCGAGGATTCGTCAACCGGCGCCAAAGTTATTGGGAATAGAATGTTACGATTTTCCTATGGATAATAGGTTCTAATTGTAACTACCTACTGGCGACCACCAGTAGGTAATATATATGTATATATATATCCACAATACTTCACCACCATAATCCCCTGGTAGGACGAAGCCAGACCCAGGTATCAGTGCATTTAAGATTTTATTTTCAAATGCCCTGCACCACCGCCATTATGCGTTTCAGCCTCGCAGAGGCCTTGATCACATGATACGCCAATGGAGAGTTTTTTTTACTATTTAAAGTGCTAGTGCTTAACACACGTGATAACACACCCACAAGTAATCATAGACAAAAACAACCTATTGTTATTAGTTCAGGCTGTTGCGATGCAATATATGCCGATGTGCATTACAGTACAATGATTAATATCATGGTGCAAATAAGGCAAACTCAATAAATATTTATAAATAAACATCTAGAGCACAACTATAGCATAAATAAAATTCGATATAGATGCTAAAAAACAGAGCTATAAATTCATATATTAAAAACCAATGTGAATGACCCAAAGATTTAGCAGCAAAGTTGCACTTCTAAACTTTACAGTCAAAGGTTAAAAATTGGTCACCTTATGAAGCTCTATTGCACATAACTAAAATCAAGCTTGAATACTGATTCATATTGGTTACAGCAAAATGGTCATGACAAAATTATTCCATTGCAAAAATATACATAAACGTCCTGCCAAAGTGGGCCATGTGATTTGCCTGTGGAAAAAAGTGCATAGTGCTAGTGCATAAACTACCAATGCTTACACTGGTCCAAATCACAGCCGTGATTGGATGTGCAGTACGAAAAAAGGAAATCTTAAAAGAATACTATGTTAAAAACATATTGGGAGGTGGCAGTGTAATTGTTCTAGAAGATGTGGTGCGAGTGGAATTAAGTGTTTTATAGGTAGGTGAAAAAATACTCACTCGAATTCAACCCCTGGGGTGTCTTACTGTCCAACTCTAAAATGTACCTAGTTTCCATTTGTCTTAGCAGTTGTTCACAATTGCCACCCCTTCTCAATGGCAGGACCATATCAATGACAAAGTACTTCAGATGTGACAAATTGTTGTCATGTTTCTCTCTGAAGTGCCTTGCCACTGGATATGCGGCGTCATTGTTAGTGATGGTTCTGATGTGCTGGAGCACTCACTTGTGCACCTGCAGTTTCGTGCTCCCTACGTACTGCAGGCCACATAAGCACTCCAGCACATACACCGCATATTCAGTCTTGCAATTGAAAGATTTTGTGATTTTGACTGGTTTGGGCTGAAAAGGCGTATGGTATGTAGATGTACTTTTACCGTATTTGCATTCCTTGCAGGTTGCACATTTCAAGAAACCCGTCCTACTGTTAAGCCATGTTTCAGTTGGTCTGATTTCAGGGCTGCTTATGACAAGAGAGTTGCTCATAGAGCGGGCCTTTCTGAAGTTGATACTGGGGGATTTGGCCAGTTGGCTCCCCAGAACAGGATCGTTGCATACTAAGGGCCAGCTTTTATTAATGATCCTGCGCAAGATTTTATGCTGCTTACTAAACATCAGTATGAGGCACGTAGGTTGATCCTGACTATCTCTCATAGCTCCTCTATTGGTGAGTGCAGCAGACCTCTGTATTTTGTTTGATGTGGTCATAGCAGTGTTGAGTATATCTTCAGAATCACTCCTCTCCAGGAATCTCTTTCTACACTCAAATTGTGCTTGTATGCATTCCCTGTCAGAGCTGCATATCCTGCGAATCCGCAGCATCTCCCCAAAGGGGATGCTTTTGATTAAATGTGGCGGAGGATGGCTATGTGCATGTAGGACTGTGATGCCTGCCGTGGGTTTCCTGTGGAGTCTTGTTTCCAGTCTGTTGTTCCTTACAAAGACTTCCACATCCATGTAGAAAATACTCTCCTTACTCATTTGGGCAGTAAACTGAAGGTTAAGATTGTTAATGTTAAGTTGTTCAATAAAGTGCTGTGCAGACTGCCCTGTGCCCTTCCAGATTAAAAACAGGTTGTCTATGTACCTATACCAGCATAAGACATGTGTGTTCAAGGTGTCACCATGGCTTACCATCAGGACCTGCTCCTCCCAGAGTCCAATGTGTAGACAAGCGTAACTCGGAGAGAAGCAGGCCTCCATGGCAACACCCCTGACCTGTTGAAAGACCTGATTTTGGAAGAGAAAATAGTTGTGCTCCAGGCAAATTGAAATCAATGTCAAAAGCATTTTGTTATGCAAATACCTGTTCATGGGGCGTGTGTTTAAAAAGTATTCAGCAGCCTTTAAGCTATCCTTATGATGGATACTCATGTATAATGAAGCTAGATCTAGAGAGATGAGCACACAACCAGGTTCTCATTTCACATGTTTGATTTTACGTAAAAAGTCCCCAGTATACTGTGTATATGAGGCCAATTTCTTAACATGATCTTGAAGAAAAAAGTCAACAAATTTGGATGCATTTTCCATGATGCTACCTTGGGCAGAGATAATGGGCCTGCCCGGGGGTTTGCATGTGTCCTTATGAATTTTGGGAATGAAGTAAATTACAGGAATGATGGGATGTTCTATTTTAAAAAAATGTAAATTCTTCCATGGTCAGCAAACCTGCTGATTTCCATGCCATCAACTTTGAATAAAAGTCATTCCAGGACACTTTTACTGCTTGCATGTCTCTACGTCTGTAGCAGTCTATGTCATTTAAATGGAAGGGGCCTCTTCCATGTAGAGCTTGCGTGGCCATAAAACTACATTGCCCCCTTTATCCAATTGACGGATGATAATATTGTCATCCGCTTGTAATCTATTCATCAATTGGAAATACACATTAACTTGTTTTGTGTATTTTCTTGGGGCACGTGTAGTGGAACAATAAGGTATTTTCAGTTCCGATGTTACGTTGTCATGAAATAAGTCCACATTGTCACATAGCATAATGGGACAGAAAGTAGATTTGGCTTTGAATTTAGTCTGAACCCCACCTCCTGGATGTAAAGGTTGCATGCCTGTAGCAGTGGCAGCTTCGTTGTTTTCATCCTGAAGTTGTTTCATTACCATTAGGAGATCTACATCCCCTGCCGTAAGTGCATCTTCATTTTTCTGCTCATTCAGGACATTCACTGGTCTTCCTTGATTTTGTTTGCCCTGAATCAGATGATGTTTACGCAGTTTTAACTTGCGAACAAATTTGAAAATGTCAATCTGGGTTTGGGCATACTTAAAATCGCTAGGTGGGCTTAAAGAGAGTCCCAAAGCCAGCACCTTTCTGTCATCCTCGCTGAGCACGCATTCAGTTAGGTTTATTACTGACTGTGGGTCTGACCCTTTGATGTTTGTCATTGCTTGCAATTCCATTTTTTGTTTGTTTGTTTTCTGTTGTTTTTGCCGTTGGCACCGCTGTTTGCGCTTGGCCCGTCTTTTTTGATTACATCCTTGCTGGTGTTTGCATTTTGGCCACGAGGTCATAATGTTCTTATTCTGTCCTGCCTTACACAATCCAGTTCCTGGGCAAAACTTGGCTTTGGAAACCCCAATCTTTTTGCTACTGCCAGTTGTTCATTATCGGATTCACTATCTATAGCAGAACTTATATCAGAAGCAGAAGTGGATGCTGGTTTATTACCACTGGCGCTCGGTTGTTCAGGTTTAGGAGCACCTGGTACATTTGCTACTTTCACCGCATCATATTTTTTCGCAAAGGTGAACACACATCCCTGCTCGTAGTCCACCTTGTCTCTTCGGAATTTAAAGGATTGCGTTTTTTTATTTATTCCTCATCCTTCTGTAAGCGAAATATCATATCATCTCTATGTTTTTGAGTCACAGGCAAATTCCCAGCTTTTCTATCTTTACATTCATTTGATCAATTTTTACCTGGAGGGCTGCTCTGTCACTTTAGCATATTTTACAAGTAACACCACCAGTTTGGAAGATGATTCTAAATTGCAGTCCACCCACTCAGCCAACATGCAGGGGTCTGGGTTTTCATAGCTTGGAGCCAATAATATGAGAAGCCCTTTGGGGATTCTTCCCACTTCCAGGTAATGACTTAAGGACTTGCACTCCCACCATTTATCCTGTTAGGTTTAAATCAACTTTTCCAGTTTTTTAAATAGGTCTTTAACACTGTGGTTAACCGGTAGCGCTGCATGATTCTGCGCACTCGTAATTGTCTCCCCGCTGGGAGAATTATCAAACAGTTCATCCGCTGCTGCCCCCCGACTCCTTAGCGCATCAGCGGACATACTGTGCTTGTGTGAGCAAAATTCAAAACTCGGACAAGGAGCCAAGGAGAGTGCCCGTGCCCAGCTCACTCACACTTCTTCACCAGCCACTTGGCAGGCCCTTACCTAAGAAGAGTCACTCTTTCCGCTCGAGTCCTCCGACACGGGCTTCGTTAGGTACTCCGCAGCAAAGGCTATATATATGTTGCCTAGTTATAGTTAGGACCTTGCTTCATTTCAAAAAGCATTATATTTTTGCCAATATCTTAGGCTCCAGTTGCCGAATCTTTTTGAAATTTTCAAAACTAAAGGGGCGCGCCAGTCAGCTTCTGTCTTGGAAGTTTCAGGGTGATTTGTCAAGCGGGAGCCGAGAAAAAAGGGGGTCCCAAAATGAGTTTTCTCCATGTTAATTTCCATAGGAAACTTATGTCGCACCTTCAGTACTAACTGCTTAACGGAATTACACCAAATTTGGCAGAGCGGGAGCTCTCTGTCTAGAATGCACTTTTTGCGATAAATGGTGTAAATCTGTTCAGTAGTACCTGAGAAATTCAGAAATAAAAAAATATCAATATCTGGTGACTGCTGTGGATCCACGATCCCTCCCGATCATGAGCTTCCTGGTTTGGTGTTTTTGACAGCCATCTTGTGATTCAGTTGAACTGAGTCACAAGAAAAAATGTTTAAAAAAGATAAGGGGAAAGGGTAGAAACCCCCTAACCCCCTAGGCCTGCTCAGGGGGTACCACGGGGGATTAACAGCCCTGGGGACCGCCACCTCCCAGGGGGACATTGCAGTTTGCTATGGCATGGTGGGAGGACGGCTCCCGTCATGCCATGGCAAACATCTGCTTTTCTTCATGGAAGCGAGAGCAAGAAAACTGCTCTCGCTTCTATGAAGCAAAGCAGAAATGCTTTTGGGCAAAGGGAGCTGCATGTTAGCAGCTCACTTTGTCCAAAAGCAATGCCAGGTCCTGGAGCTGGTTGGTAATGCAAAGGCAATAGGGCTCCCCCGTGGTCCTGATGTGAGGCCAGGCCCTGAGGGATGTGGTCAACAGGGCCAAAAGTGGCCCAGGTAAAGAGGGCCACGTGGCCCCCTCCCATAAAATATAGATATATTTTTAAAGACGCAAAGCCCCGTGGGATGGGGTCCCGGGGCTAAAAATGGCCTCAGGAGTGGGTCTGCGCGCCCCTCCTCCTTTAAATCTAGATATTGTTTTTTAAAAAAATAGACGTGGCCATGCCCTAGGGGGTGGGGTCCATGGGGCCGACATCGGCCTCGGGAGTGGAGCAGTGGAGCCCCTTTCCCGTTTTTTTTTTTTTTAAATGGCTCCGGCCCTGGGGTTGGGGTCCCTAGGGCCCAAAAAGTATTAAGGGAAGGGGACCACAGAGCCCCCTTCCAAAAAGAACACTGAAAAGACAAGCCAGCATCTCCTGGAGGCCCCGCTCCCTCCCTGTACCACTCTGCAAACGCGCCTCCTCTCATGTTCTGGGTTGGGGGATTAAGTCCCCTTGAATCATAAGGGTCCTTAGTGGCCAACTATCCCACCAGGTGCCTCCAGTCAGCCCCACACAGTGGGATTAATGAGAGGTGATCCAAGGCCATGCCTCCTTTTACCCCACTCTGCAAACACACCTCTTGGTGCACTGCTGGTGGGGCGATGAGGTCCTCTTGTGTCCTGAGGACCTCAAGACTAAAGTGGCCTTCATCCCCCAAGCTGCAGTGCACCAGGAGGCACATTTGCAGAGTGGTGTAAAAAGCGGGTGTGGCCTCTGACCACTCTCAGCAATCCACCTGTGTGGGGCGTGCTAGAGATAACAGGAGGGCGAGTTGGCCTCCAAGGGCCCTTAGGAGGCAAGGGGACTTCATCCCCCAACAATGAGTGTGCCAGGAGGCGCATTTGCAGAGTGGTGGAGAAAGCAGATGTGGCCTGTGTCCACCTCACAGCAATCCCACTATCTGGGGCTTTCTTGAGTTATCAGGTAGGCTAGTTGGCCCCTAAGTACCCCTAGCAGTGAAGGGGACTTTAATCCCCATCCAAGAGCATGCCAGAGAGCTTGTTTGCAGAGTGGTGGGCAAAGGGGGCATGGCCTGCTATGAAAACTTGCCAATCCAGCTGGGTGGGACATACTGATGGTAATAGGAGGGGTAGTTGACCCCCAAAGTTGTCCATGGGGGCAAACTACCCCTCATGTTACCTCTAGTAAGTCCCACACAGTGGGATTGCTAAGAGGTCTTCGGAGGCCATGTCCCCCTTTCTCCACCACTCTACAAATGCAAATCTTGGCAAACTACTTGTTGGGGATAAAGTCCACTGTCCTCCAGAGGGACTTTGGGGGCCAAGAATCCCTCCTGGTACCTCCTGTAAGTCCTACGCAGCGGAATTCCTGAGCGCTGGTCGGAGGCCAAGCCCCCTTTCCCCACCACTCTGAAAATGCGACTACTAGTTGTAATAGGTCTCGGATCTGCGAGAGTTAGAGCTATTGGCATCGTAAATGTAATAGTGTTTTACTAATGTTGGAGTTGAGTGGATGTATGTTGTGTGTAGTGAAAATATGTGGTATGTTGTGCAGTGAAATTATGTGGATATAAAGTATGTGGTATTTAGTGTATAGGAATTATGTAGAGTGGGATTATGTGTTATGGAGACTAATTATGTGATATGGTAGTCTGTTGTGGAGTGGTAACCTCAGGTTTAGTCTTCCTCCTTTCTATAGAAGTTAAAGTGTAAACCCAATGAGACAAAAGAAAGAAGAAACCACTGAGGAGCACATTTGGACCTAGTCAGAGGTTTGAGCAGGGCTACTGGAATTATGCAACTGTTTAACTGCACCGACTTTCGCACAATTATACATTTTCCGCATTTTCCACATAATCCATCATCTGCTGCAACATCTGCAGATTTGAACAAAAAACCTTGATTCTAGCTCAAACATTACCAAAAATGCAGCAACAAGTGTTACGGTGTGGTAGAAGGCCCTTTGCAAACATAGAATGGTCACTTGTGACTTATTGCTAAATGTGGGTGTGAAATTGGTACTAATGGTGTGCAAACCACTCTTTCTTCTTTCCGTGCCTCTCTTACCTCTTTCTTCATTTCTCATGCTTCTTTCTGCACATTTTTCCCTTTTTTTATGAACTTCTCTTGCCTCTTTCTGCACATCTCTTCCGCTTTCTGCACCTCCCTTCTTTCTGCACCTCTCTTGCTTCTTTCTGGACCTCTCTTGCTTTTTTCTTCTGCACCTCCCTTTCCTCTTTCTGCACCACGCTTACTTCTTTCTGCACTTCTCTTGCTTCTTTCTGCAACTCTCTTGCCTCTTTTTGCATCCCTCTTTCTGCACCACTGTTGCCTGTTTCTGTACCTCTCTTGCCTCTTTCTGCACTTATCTTGCCACTTTCTGCACTTCTCTTCCCTCTTTCTGCTTTCTGTTGCTCTCTCTGCACACCTCTTGGCTGTTTCTGCATTTCACTCGGCTCTTTCTGCACCTTTCTTCCTTCTTTCTGCACTCCTCTTGCCTCTTTCTACACCCCTCTTGCTTCTTTCTGCACCTCTATTGGTTCTTTCTGCACCTCTCTTGCAAATTTCTGCACCTATCTTGCCTCGTTCTGCAGCCCTCTTACCTCTTTCTGTAATTCTCTTGCCACTGTCTACTCCCCTGTTCCCTCTTTCTGCACCTCTTTTGCCTGTTTCTGCAACTCTGTTGCCTCTTTTTGCTGTTCTCCTGCCTCCCTCTGCACACCTATTGCTTCTTTCTGTACTTCTCTTGCTTCTTTCAGTATCTATCTTGCTTCTCTCTGCACTCTTCTTGCCTCTTTCTGCACCCCTTTTCCTCTTTATGTACCTCTCTTGCCTGTTTCTGCACCCCTCTTGCATCTTTCTGCACCCCTGTTGCTTCATTCTGTACTTCCCTTGCTTCTTTCTGTACCTCTCTTGCTTCTTTCTGCACCCTTCTTGTCTCTTTCTGCACCCTTTTCTTTATTCTGCACTTCTCTTGCTTCTTTCTGCACCTCTCTTGCTTCTTTCTGCATCCCTCTTGCCTCTTTATGCTTCTTTCTGCCCTCTTGGTGTACCTCTCCTGTCTCTTTCTGTACCTCCCTTGCCTTTTTCTGAATCCCTCTTGCCACTTTCTGCACCCCTCTTGTCTCTTTCTGCACCCCTGTTACTTCATTCTGCACTTCTATTGATTCTCTCTGCACCTCTCTTACTTTGTTCTGCACCCCCTCTTGCCTCTATTTGCTCCCTTCTTCCCTCTTTGTGCACTTCTATTGCCTCTTTCTACACCACTCTTGCCTCTTTCTGCACCTCTGTTGGTTCTTTTGCACTGCTCTTGCTTCTTCCTGCACCTCTCTTGCAAATTTCATTCTGCACCCTTCTTCCCTCTTTCTGCAGCTCTCTTGCCTCTGTCTGCACCCCTGTTCCCTCGTTCTGCACCTCTGTTGCCTCTTTTTGAAGTTCTCTTGCCTCCTGCTGTATGCCTGTTGCTTCTTTCTGTACTTTTCTTGCTTCTTTCTGCACCCCTCTAGCCTCTTCCTGCACCCCTATTGCTTCTTGCTGCACTTCTCTTGCTTCTTTTTGTACCTCTCTTGCTTCCTAATGCACTCCTCTTGCTGAACCCCTTTTCCTTCTTTCTGCACCTCTCTTGCTTATTTCTGTACCCCTGTTGCCTCTTTCTGCACCTCTCTTCCTTCTTTCTACACTCCTCCTACCTCTTTCTGCACCCTTCTTCCCATGTCCTGCACGTCAAGCAATGTTGCAACGCTGTCCTGCAACAAAACTACAGGGCAGGAATGCGCACCATCAATAACATAGTGCACATTCCTGGGCCTCAGTCATGAAAAATGTTGCAGCGATGCGACAAGACAGCGTTGCAACACTTTTCACTACGCCCTTCTTGCGACACCACAGATGTGCAGTATTCACTGGACAGAGCTCCATGCTGCAAGTAATGACAGATACATCTGGAACCCTGACGTATCTGTCTGCGCTAATGTCACGCATTGCTGCAGTTGTGCCACAAGCATGACTCAACTCCAGCAGTGCATTGGGCCAGCCTATACCTGTGGGCCTGCGTCATCCTTATGCCTGCCATTAGGCAGGCATAAGGTACTGACGCAGCACTGTCCCACAATTGTCGCAGTTAAATCAGAGGGATTTCACTGTGCCAATCCTTTGAGGCCTTGTCGCGTGGGAACGCACACCCTGGGTCCATCACACCTGATGCAGGTATGATGTGGTCCAGAGCTTCACAATGTCACACATATGCCTACCTGTGTCACTTTGCAAATGCGGCGCAACGTGGTGCTAGTTTTGCCTGGTCTGTTCTTGAGCAGTGCAAGGGTGTCGGCGCAGTTTTAGATCCATCGGTGGTGGTTGCGTGCTGTGATGTCATTGTAAGCGTTGAGGGAGTGGTGGTGCCGAGGAAGTTGACGAGATGTTCTTCAGAGGCCTTGATCCAGCTGCCAGGGGGGCGATGATGATGGTGGTGTACGGTAGGCATAGTGAAGACGTGATTTTTACAATGATGGTTGATCCAGGAAAGTCCAGTGGTGTGGCTGTAGTTGAAGTTCCCGGTGGCAGAGGAGATGTGCTCGACAGTGTGTTCTGCAATGTGGCTTTCTGCAGTGACTAGCTGCTTGAGTCTGATGTTGGGGAGGTTCCCCAGGAGGGGCTGGTGTTCTGGTCAATGGGGTTGTCCAGGTGGAACTTGAGCTTGCAGAGTAGGATGTCATTGGTGGATGGGAGAGCCTGGTGTGCAATGAGGTCTACAATGGTATCAGAGAATGCGTGTCCATGGCCTCTGCAGATGAGGGTGCTGCAGAGGATGGGGTGGGGGTTGGTCCGGATCTGGAAGTTGAGGTGTTCCATGGTCACCATTGGGTCATTAGAGTGCATGGTCAGTCAGACTGTGCTTGTGCTGGTGATGTTATTGCCTCCCACTGGATGGTCGGGGTGGTCCTTGTGGGTGATTTAGTAGCCCTTAGTGATGGCGATGTCCAGTCCGGAGCAGATGTTGGTCATGGCAGGCAATGTAGCCTCCAGGGTTGATGGTGAGGAGGGTTGTGGCGCCATGGTGGTGGGGTGTCCGAGAGGAAGGGTCCTCGGTGTTGACCGATGTCCAGGAGCCGACGGAAGCAGACTAGTTTGTCTATGGCTTTCCTTTGGCACGGGAGACGTCCATTACAACACAGGCATTCGATCGCAATGCCTTCACAATGCAACTCCAACAACGCTGGTTCCTTTACATCACATTCCATTACAACACATTGTGAGGTCAGTAATGGGGTATTTTTAAGTTTTAAGGTAGGTATGGGTTTCGGGTTTCAGAGATGAAATACGGGGTGTCTTATGGGGTAAAATTTGAAAATTGGGGTGTGTTTTGGGGTCAACCATTACATTTGGGGTGAGCATTTGGGTCAAATATGATTTTTAGGGTGAGTTTTGGGGGCTCAAAGATGACTTTTAGGGTTGAGGGTTTGCTTGGAGTGCACGGGTTAGTTTTAGGGATGCACTCACTGAAGTGGCAATGGTAATGTGTACATCTCCACAATCTAACACCGTCCCTACAGTTACAATATGCCTAGTATTAGTATCCATTGTAATGGAATGCGACATAATGGTATGCGTCATAACTCCATATAAACCTTTGGCACACCAGTGGTACACCCGCTGCGCATGGCCACACAGCGGCCGCCATTGAGAAGTGCTGCAGGGGGACTGGACAGCTGGGAGGTGGGAAACGCCGGAGAGAACACTGGATGGTGCTTGGACGTGGGGGGCAGTGTGTGAGTGGGTGTTGTAAATATTTAAATGAGAGAAATCTTACCTGTAGGCCAGGTCCCATGTCTTCTTTGTTCCTGCTCATGTGACTCTGCTTCCAGGAACAGGAAGTAGGCAGCCAGGCTCCCTCCCCTAAGCCAATCAACACTGCAATGCGGCATTGGGATTGGTCATTGGCACCAGGATGAGCCGCTCAGCCAGGAGCTGGAGGGATGGGCATGTTCTCCATGCAGGCTGTAATGCAGCCTGCATTGTGAACAGGACAGTGCACATGACTGCTTTGGGCTGCCTGAGCGGGCCGACCAAATAGTCACGGTGCACTTGAGTGGGCATGCCACTCTGCCCTTGCCCTTCTCCATGAGTGGAGCAGCCCTACCCACCCTCCCGCCAGTAATGGAAACATGGCATGATCACATCAGGAAGTTGGCTTCATGTGATAATTGTTCCTCATGCACTGCTTGAAAGCGGATGAGCTGCCACTGAGAGTGCGTCATCTACACATGCTAGGCCTGGGCGACTCGCCCCCGGGCCTCCTCCACTATGCATTCCACCTTCTCCTTACCTGGACATTGACACCATGGCGCAACCTGCTGCACTCTCTCCAAATCTGAGATATGTAGGTGAAGTTCCGCAAGCTGCGCCTATATGTCTCTAGTGAACATCATAAACTTTGAAGATATGGTAAATCCACCCTACCCATAATTCATTGCATGAAAACAGTACCACAGTACATTCAATATATACAATTATTAGCTTTGAAATGTGACAAAAGAATTATTTTATTATTTTAGGATTAGGATGTACTCTATGTGGAGCTGACGATGTGAGATTTATGGATGGTCTAATATAGATTTGTAGGTCGAATACCGCAAGCTGCACCTAGAGGTCCCTAGTGAGCATCAAACCTTTGGTCACAAATGGTACTCCCCTAATGCATAGTACCATGAGTAAATTCAAGAAAGCTATTTCCAAAAATACAATTCATAGCTTTGAAATGTGACAAAACAATTATTATTATAATTCTGTT
This sequence comes from Triturus cristatus, assembly GCF_964204655.1. NCBI lineage: Eukaryota > Metazoa > Chordata > Amphibia > Caudata > Salamandridae > Triturus > Triturus cristatus. Next base: position 1,226,521,533 of record NC_140590.1, on the reverse strand, counting down.
TAAGTTGTACTTCATGTGGAGCTGATGAATGCAAATTTATGGAAGGTCTAATATAAATGTGAAATGTGTAGGTGCAGTACCACAAGCTGCGACTAGATGTCCCTAGTGAGCATCACAAACTTTAAAGATTTGATAAATCCAAATCCACCCTATCCATAATGCATTACATGAAAGACAGTACCACAGTACATTCAATATCTGCAATAATAAGCTTTGAAATGTGACAAAACAAGTACTTCATTAATTTCAGATTAGGCTGTAGTCTATATGGAGCTGATGTAAGGAATTTCATAAAAGGTCTAATATATATGTGTAGGTGCAGTACTGCAACCTGTACCTACAGGTCCCTAGTGAGCATTAAACTTTTTATTGCGTATGGTATTCCTCTAATGCATTGCATGCAAGGCAGTACCTCGAGTATATTCAAATAGCTATATCCATATATAAAAAAATTAACTATGAAAAGAGCCAAAAGAATTGGTATATTATTTATGATTAAGTTGTACTCTATGTAGAGCTGATGAATGGAAATTTACAGAAGTTTTAATATAAATGTGAGATGTGCAGATGCAGTAACACAAATTGTGCCTAGATGTCCCTAGTGAGCATCATAAACTTTGAATATATGGTCAATCTGACGACATGGTCAATCCACCCTGCTCCTAATGCATTGCATGCAAGACAGTACCACAAGTACATTCAAATAGCTATGTCCATATATACAATCATCAGCTATGAAATGTGACAAAACAATTATTATATTAATTCTGATTAAGTTGTACCCTACGAAATTTACAAAAGGTCTGATATAAATGTGAGCTGTGTAGGTGTAGTACCGCAAGCTGTGCCTAAATATTCCTAATGAGTATCATAAACTTTGAAGATATGGTCAATCCACCCTACCCATAATGCATTGCATGTAAAACACTGCCACAGTACATTCAATATATACAATTATTAGCTTTGAAATGCGACAAAGGAATTATTATATTAATTCTGTATTAGGTTGTACTCTATGTGGAGCTGATGTAGGGAAATTTATGGAAGGTCTAACATAGATGTGTAGGTGCAATAAAGCAAGCTGCGCTAAGAGGTCCCTAGTGAGCATCAAACTTTTGGTCACATACGCTAGTCCCCTAATGCATTGCATGCAAGAGAGTACCACAAGTACATTTAAATAGCTATGTGCAAATATACAATTAATAGATTTGAAATTTGATAAAACAATTATTATATTAATTTTGATTAAGTTGTTCTCTATGTGGAGAAGTTGAATGGAAATTTATAGAAGGTATAATATATAAATGTGAGAAGTGTAGGTGCAGTTCCGCAAGGTGCACCTAGATGTCTTTAGTGAACATCATAAACTTTAAAGATATGGTAAATCCACCCTACCCATAATGCATTGCATGAAAGACAGTACCACAGTACATTCAATTTTTGCAATAAGTAGCTTTGAAATGTGACAAAATAATTATTTAATTAATTTCAGATTAGGTTGTACTCTATACGGAGCTGATAAAGGGAATTTCATAAAAGTTCTAATATAGATGTGTAGGTGCAGTACTGCAACCTGTGCCTATAGGTCCCTAGTGAGCATTAAACGCTTGCTCACGTATGGTACTCATCTAATGCATTGCATGCAAGACAGTATCACGAGTATATTCAAATAGCTATGTCCATATATAAATTATTAACTATGAAAAGTGACAAAACAATTGTTATATTAATTCTGATTAAGGTGTACTCTATGTGGAACTGATGAATGGAAATTCACAGATGGTCTAATATAAATGTAAGATGTGTTTTTATTGTTATTTTTATTGTTATTCATACTTGTAAAGTGTACTGTAACCCTACGGGCATCCTGGTTCTGAGATACATGTACACTGCCACCATATGTGCTACAGAAGAGTCAATCCATGTTTGAAATGCTTATACTCTAGGGAAGAGCTAAGTTTTTATTTTTTTACGAAACAGCAAGAGGTCCTGCACCTGTCTCAGTTCAGTGGGAAGACCATTCTATAACCGTGCAGCTGCGATACTGAAGGCTCTTCCCCCCCATTTTGCTCTTTTGATCTTCGGTATTTTTACTAGATTAGCGGAAGAGTAGCGAAGAGTACGGGTAGCAGCATACCAACCAAGGGGCATATCAACAAGCGGCAGCAATAATTATCGCTGGCCGCTCTTAGCGTGAGGAATTTTATCGCCGGCTATCGCAGATAATTATCACCATGCTAGTGCTGTATTAACAACACCTAGCACAATGGCAATAATTATTCCAGTGATAGTGATGTTTTCCATGGAACATCGCTGGTTTTCCAGCGATGTTCCATGGAAAACGGCAATATCCTTGGTGATAATCCTTGGTGATAGGGCCTGTGGTCTTAGCCACACAATCCACCCCCCATGTTAGGTATGCCTTAGCCAGGAATTTAACAGATGTTAAATTCCTGCGTTAAGGCATACTTAACGTGAGTTTAAATATCGCTAACCCTCGTTGCTAATATGAGGAAGCTGGGTTAGCGATATTTACCCAAGGGAGTCTGGTCAGGCATGCCTCCTTTGCATCTCATTAGCGATGCGATGGGACGCGTGCTGACAAGGGGCGCAAATGCAAGGATACACACGCTAGCGTGTCCTTGTTGATAATGCGATAATACGGGCTCTAAAGCGACGATAATATTATCGCCGCACCTTGTTAATATGCCCCCAAATTTGCTCTGCAGCTGTTTAGGCCCAAGCCCATGCAACACCTTAAAAACAATACAGAGTGATTTAAATTGTAGCCTTTGTAATACAGGAAGCCAGTGCAGTTCCGCCAAGGCCCGAGATGCTGATGACCGTCATGGTCTCAGTAGAGCAAGCTTTGCTGCCACCATCTGAATTCTCTGGAGTCTCCCAATCAGATACTTAGGAGACTCCAGTAGCAAAGCATTGCAATAATCCAGACGGCTCAGAATAACACTCCTTACCACTAAAGCTCTGGCCTGGATTGGTAACATCGGCAGAATCTTCCGAAGTACTCGAATGAATGAAAAACTACTCCCCACAATCTTGTTAACTTGAGTCTATAGGTTCAGCTTGTCATTGAAGCTGACTCCTAGGTTTCGTACCGTCTCAGCGGGTACCAAAGGTGCATCCGTGGGGATAGGCCAGAAGCCAATTGGAAGTGCGGAAGGCACATTTCCTTCCGCACACTGTAGGATCTCCGCTTTATTGCTATTAAATTGCAAGGAGTTATTTCTCAGCCATTGTACCGTTTCTTGCATACAGGCATGAAAATTTCCTAAAGAGACAGCATGATCCCCTTCCAATTACACAATAAGCTGAGTGTCATCAGCATAATTCACAAAACTAACATTATGTGACTTGATAATAGCCATCAATGGATTCGTATAAGCATTGAATAATATTGGGCGGATCGCGGACCCCTGGGATACACCATGCCCAATGTCAACAACATCTGATTGATAGGGGGGGAGAGCCACTGCCTGCCGTCTGTTAGCCAGGTAGGATTGAAACCAACTCAGGGCCAGATCCACCACACCCATTCCCCCCAGCCTTGTGTAGATGTGTAGATGCAGTAACACAAGCTGTGCCTAGATGCCCCTAGTGAGCATCATAAACTTTGAAGATATGGTCAATCCACCCTACCCATAATGCATTGCATGCAAGACAGTACCACAAGTACATTCAAATAGCTATGCCCATATATACAATTATCAGCTATGAAATGTGACAAAACAATTATTATATTAATTCTGCTTAAGTTGTACTCTATTTGGAGCTGATGAATCAAAATTTACAGAAGATCTGATATAAATGTGAGATGTGTAGGTGCAGTACTGCAAGCTGTGCATAGATATTCCTAATGAGCATCATAAACTTTGAAGATATGGTCAATCCACTCTATCCATAAGGCATTGCATATAAGACAGTACATTCAAAACAAAAAATTGTTAGCTTTCAAATATGACAAAGGAATTATTATAATAATTCTGGATTAGGTTGTACTCTACGTGGAGCTGATGAAGGGAAATTTATGGAAAGTTGAACATAGATGTGTAGGTGCAGTACTGCAAGCTGCGCCAAGAGGTCACTAGTGAGCATCAAACTTTTGGTCACATATGCTACTCCCCTAATGCATTGCATGCAAGACAGTACCACAGGTACATTCAAATAGCTATGTCCATATGTACAATTATTAACTATGAAATGTGACAAAACAATCATTATATTAATTCTGCTTAAGTTGTACTCTATGTGGAGCTGATGAAATGAAATTTTTAGGAGGTCCAATATAAATGTGATATATGCAAGTGCAGTACCGCAAGCTGCCTCTAGATCTGCCTAGTGAGCATCATAAACTTTGAAGATATGGTAAATCCACCCTACTACTACTACATTTCTTGTGGAATTTTCATTTTGTGCAAAAAAACTGGAAAACCATAGGACATTTAATAAAGGGGATCACAGGTCAAGACAATATAAACTATGAACCAATTCTTTATGGTTTTCCAACATGTACCAAAAGCAAACAAAATATGCTGTGGAAAATATTATCGTGTGTGAAAGAAAGCCTATGGGTCACAAGAAATCTTGGAGTCTGCCAACATAAAAGTTTTGCTACAAAAGACTGTATAAATATTGCTCTTGATAAAGTAATGCTTTTTTATTATGTGGATATTAAAAAACGTGGAAAACAAGAAGCAGAAACAATATGGAAACAAAAGAATTGGGCAGAATGCGTAACCTAAATCTAGGAATACACTTTAGCATAAAGGTGTATTTCCATTATGAAAAACATATCTAGATGGAAAATTGATAGGTTTATGCCTGCGTGCATTACCTAGTCAAGGTCATGTATACCACCCTGAATGGGATTGGTTATTTTATATCTGTAACACCCAAATGTTCTGAATAAAGTATATTTAAAAAAAATAATAATAATCCACCCTACCCATAATGAATTGGATGAAAGACAGTACCACAGTACATTTCAGCTTTGAAACGTGTCAAAAGAATTATATTAATTCCGGATTATGTTGTACTCTGTGGAGCTGACGAAGAGAAATGTATAGGTCTAACATAGATGTGTGGGCGCAGCACCGCAAGCTGCCCCTAGAGGTCCCTAGTGAGCATCAAACTTTTGGTCAAATTTGATCCTCCCTTAATGCATTGCATGCAAGACAGTACCACAAGTACATTCAAATAGCTATATCCATATATACAATGAATAGCTATGAAATGTGACAAAACAATTATAGATTAATTCTGATTAAGTTGTAAACTATGTTAAGCTGATGAAGGAACATTTATAGAAGGTCTTATATAAATATGAGATGTGTAGGTGTGGTACCGCAAGCTGCGCCTAGATGGCCCTAGTGAGCATCATAAACTTTGAAGATATGCCCTCATGACCCTGCCCCATTCTCCCTTAGGTCAGCGTCCCGTGGCGGTGGGCCCGTGTCGGCTGCTGTGCATCCGGGGCCACTGTCCCTGTGCGACTCGAGTCATCCCCCTTGTGATTCTGACATTGCATGTCTGAGTGCATGATGTCTGTTGGACTTGTTGCCAGCACCAGCTACTCCCTGAGGACTGGCTTACACTCACCCTACACACAGCCAGCACAGGTGTCACTGAATCGGTGGGCCTGCCATCACATCCTGCCGAAGCAAGTATTGACTCTTTTCTCCCTGCACTGACACTGGTGATCAAGGATATGCCCTCCTCCCTTGGATGATGACACCCCTCCGGGACCCGAACACACCCGCCCAGAGGCAGTACAATGCAGCCCACATACGCACCACGGGCATCGTTGAATGCACATTTGGCGTGTTGAAGTCACGTTTCAGGTGCCTGGACTGCACAGGTGAGAAACTCCTGTACAGCCCGGACGTCGTGTGCAAGATGATCGTTGCATGTTGTGTGTTGCACAACATCTGTGTTCGCACCAGGGCCCCATGGATCCCAGTTCCAGAGGTACCGGACTATGATGATGGTGATGGGGCTGGTGGCCCACATTCCAATGCAGCTGTGGCAGGAATTGCCCGTAGGAACTACATCATTGACATAATAGATTATGACCATAGTGGAAGAATGTTGTAAAATAGATGGTGATGAAAAAAAGTAACAATAATTTGGCAAAAAAAGTTCATGACAAGACACAATGTCCAGTGTATGAATGTGTATACCTAGCTGTGGCATGGGAAAAGAAACGTCAACCATTGGGTTACTATGGGCATATCGTTTGCGTATAACCCGAAAAGGTAAGCGTGGTAACTGACACTTGTATATTCTATGATTTCAGATACAATTTGAATTTACCTAAGCTTTGAACCATTCATACCAAGGTATGGCACCAGAATATCATGGCCTTAATACTATTTGACAAAAATATAGGGGCATATTCTCAAGGAGCTATCGCCAAGTTACCGGCACGTTAGCTCAGCCAAAGTCACGCTAAATATACCGCCCCATTCACAAGCTGGTGCTAACAGCTGATACCACCAGTTTTTCGGCGATAGCATCCTCAAAAAACATCGCCACAGATGACACCGGCAACTATTGCTAATGAGATGCAGAGTAGGTGTGCCAGAGCAAAAAGCCATGACAACACCACTCCACAACATTCACAACGACCAGCCAGATCGGCGATAAGAACAAAAAACATGCGATAAGGCACGTTAGCTGCAGGAAATTAACAGCTGCTCTGACCTGGTGCAAAGCCGGACAACAACCGTCAGGATAGAGGGAGCCCAGCCCAGAGTCACACCTGAAGAACAACAGATGCCATGGAGCTACTCATCATGCAGCTCGGAGCCCCAAGAGGGCCACGTCACCCACCACCACCAACCCTAGGGCCACCACCCCCACCTGGACCGCCACCGCCCCCCCCACCCGGACCACCACCGAGGCAGCGCTGACAAAGACAGCGGACCTTCAGGAAGCGCACCATCCTCACAGACTTTACTCCAGAGCATGTCATTGCCCACTACAGTCTCAAAAGGACAACCATCCTCCGCATCCTGAACATCATTGCCCACAGGCTGACAGTACAAATACAGCGGACAACCAACATCCCACCTCAGACAAAGCTGCTGGCTGTGCTGCACCTGTTGGCCTCTGGGACATTCCAACCAACAACCACCAGAGTCGGAGGAGTCTCACAGCCAGCCCTATCAAAGTTCATCATGCCTGTCCTGGATGCCATCCTCAGCTTCAGACCTCAGTACCTTCACTTCCCCAACACTTCGCAGGAACAGCTGGAGACAAATCAAGGCTTCTACACCATAGCCGGATTCCTGGCCGTGTTGGGGGCAATTGACTGCACACATGTTCCACTTGTGCCCCCTGTGGATACTGCACACCACTACTGCAACAGAAAGCACAAACATTCCATCAATGTGCAGGCAATAGTGGACCACCGGGGACTCTTCACCAATGTCATCGCCAACTACCCAGGCAGTGTGCACGATTCTTTCATCTTCCGACAGTCCATCATCAACCAGCACTTCCAGGGTGGCACATATGGAACGGGACTGCTCGTTGGTAAGTACCAAATCAACACACCACACATACCACAACCACCAACGCACAAAGCACAACTGTGGGGATGCACACGTGACCAAGCCACATTCGACATGTCAGACTACACGACCACCTACTAGACACGACTACACCACTCCATGGTCATCCTGGGCTACCCCTGCAACCAATACAGACATTACATGGCACCACAGCCACACAATAGCTTGACGTGTGGAGATGTGGAATGCAGCAGTGACTCATGTGAGGCACTGCTCTGCCCTCATGACCCTGCCCCATTCTCCCTCAGGTCAGCGTCCCGTGGCGGTGGGCCCGTGTCGGCTGCTGTGTATCCGGGGCCACTGGCCCTGTGCGACTCGAGTCATCCCCACTTGTGATTCTGACATTGCATGTCTGAGTGCATGATGTCTGTTGGAGTTGTTGCCAGCACCAGCTACTCCCTGAGGACTGGCTTACACTCACCCTACACACAGCCAGCATAGGTGTCACTGAATCGGTGGGCCTGCCATCACATCCTGCCAAACCAAGTATTGACTCTTTTCTCCCTGCACTGTCACAGGTGATCAAGGATATGCACTCTGCCCTTGGATGATGACACCCCGCCGGGACCCGAACACTCCCGCCCAGAGGCAGTTCAATGCAGCCCACATACTCACCGGGGCATCGTTGAATGCACATTTGGCGTGTTGAAGTCACGTTTCAGGTGCCTGGACTGCACAGGTGGGAAACTCCTGTACAGCCCGGACGTCGTGTGCAAGACGATCGTTCCATGTTGTGTGTTGCACAACATCTGTGTTCGCACCAGGGCCCCATGGATCCCAGTTCCAGAGGTACTGGACGATGATGATGGTGATGGGGCAGGTGGCCCACATCCCAATGCAGCTGCGGCAGGAATTGCCCGTAGGAACTACATCATTGACACCTATTTCTCATGAGCACGTCACATTGTATCCATCCGTGGCAATCATGGGACAGTAGAAGATATCCAATTGCACTGCATGTGTGAATAAAATATATTTGCAGGTTACAGGTTGGAATTGTGCATTGTCATGTTACGTATCCCTGGGGTTACAGATGTGATTTGCCTGGTTGTGCACATTTGCCGATCCAGTAGTGTCCTGTGTTCAGTTGTGGAGGGGTTGCTGTTTGTACCGGGATGTTGCCAATGTCGAGGTGCACTTCTGCTTATGTGCATATGCTGCACGGTGGGTGTGTCGCTCCTGCAGATCTGATTTGTCTGCTACTGGTCTCTTTCATGCAGTGTGCCTGTCGGTTTTGTCCTTCCATGGTGCTTGGATGTAGTGGTGTGCATGTTGTCCTCTGCAGTTGGCCAGGGTGCATCCCTGGTACTCCGCTGTTGCTGTATTTTGTTCAGTGCCATTTTCCGTGTGCTGTTCTTGTGCTTGTTCCCGCATTGCGCATGAGTTTGCTGCCCTCGTGGTGCTTATCTCTGCTTTCCTCATCGTGGAAGGGCTAATCGCAGGTTTTCTGGTGTTGTGGTTTGTGTTTTTATCTCCATCGGGGTGGTTGTATCGCGCACAGTCTCCGCGTTTTCGGCAGACTATCGTATGGCACCACCATGTTATGAATTCCACGTTGACACAGGGTTATTTTCCCGCGATGGGCTGCGATATTGAAAGTTGCGTTACTCTACTCTCGCGGTAGTTATCACACATTCTTGTGAATATACCCCCTTGTCTTTTACTGCTTTACATAGTTATGTTTGAGGATAATTCATGACTAAAAAACTTTTCATCAGGAGTCACCAACTCCAACCGCAGGCACTGCTTTTTGACAGTATGTCCCAATAGAATGAGCTGTAATGGTGGGCTGCAACCACCTGTGAAAGCAAATATTACATGATGACATGTTCAGTTTAATATCTTCCATTAAGACTGGTCATTAACCTCAGTGAATTAGATCACATGTTGGAAAGTCTAATGTATGTTTTAAGATTATACATTTAAATAGAAACAGAAAATATACATTTTCTTTGTTGCACCATTTCATGAAGATGCTAAAACTGTACGTTCATTGATAATCTCACCATGCTTTCACTTAGACTACCAGGCCCATTGTGCAGGCTAACAGCATCAAAAGCGTAAAGACTATGTGAAAGGCCCTTATACTAGCTGGCACTGCAGTCATTCCAATCCCCCGGTTCCACAATTATTAATATCCCTCACTACCATTGAGAATGAAGCATAGTTGAACTAAAACTTACAAAAATAAACAATCTAATTCATTACTGTTGTTTGTAATCCTTCCAGGGACTGATTCGTAGGGGCATAGCTTGGTCAGTAAGATTGGGAGTGGGGAGAAAATTGAAGTTCTAATTTCCCAACTATCATGCAGGTCTCTCATGGTAAAATACACTGGGGCTTATTTATGAGCCCTTGCGTCACTTTTGCGCTGCCGGTGTGTCACTTTTTGTGATGCACCAGCGGAGAAAAAAATGTGCCTTCTTGCACCATATTTACAAAGTGACGCATCTAGGTAGATGCGTCACATTGTTAACCCCTGCACCACATTCTACCTGTGCCAGGTATAATGTATGCAGGGGGGCCTTCCCCCGCAAAATGCCTCATAGAAGTGACGCAGTGAAATCTATAGGATTTCACTGCGCCACTTCTAGGACGCAAATGCATCAATATCTTAAGTCTGCCTCATGGCAGGCGTCAGACTGACGTAGGCACATTTAACATGGGACTTGCCCATGTGTAATGACCCATTGCTGGGGTTGCGTCACTTTTGTGACACACTCCAGCAATGCGTAATTTTTGCGCCTACAGATACGCCAGAAATACTGACGTATCTGTAACTGCGACATGATGTGTCATACTGTACGCATCATTGGGGTCGCAAGGAGGGCGCAATGAAAAGTGATGCATGGCTGTTTTCTCACAGCAATGCGCCACTTTTCATAAATAATGGCCTTTATTTAAGAAGTAGAGCATGAGAGGGCTTAAAGGGCAGTGGGAAGGGATAGGAGTGCAGATTGTTAAGAGGGCTTATAAGACACTATGCTGCAAAATAAGAAACAGTTTTAAGAGTTTAAAAACAGAGAGGAGAGAATGTGTGTCTATGTTTTTGTCTGTGTGTGCATGTAAAAATCCTAGGTGACATCATCAGCCACTTCAACATACCAGACTGAAAGCACCTGTACCCAACTATATACTAGAGAATACATATATTAGGGGTATGTAACATCACAAACACCCTCTCCTGCAGCTATGCCCCTACTGGATCAACAGTTTTGGGCCGGACAAACTTGACACCTCCTCAACTCCAGAAACAGGTTTTGTACAGTGGTGCAATGAAACTGTCCCCCCACCATCACTTGGATTGACAATAAAATACAGCCATGAATTGAGGTGAAATGGGCCCCTCATACTTCTGGGCCCTGGTGCCACTGCACCAGCTACACTATTGATAGCTACATACCTGGTTCAGCCTAATTTCACAGGGCTGTGAAGGACACCAGCTTCCAATTTTCTTCATCCAACATTTTCCATCAACTTGATCAACTTGACTTTGTCTTAAGCCACTGATGGTGTCGCAGAGTGTTTTGACTTTGTCCACTTTCTTTATTTTCCAGGGTTCCTTGGAATGGCCTCTGCACAAGGTGAGATGCTTAATATACATATTTTCGAAGATCCTTTTACCCATTGTTTCATTGCTTGATTGTTGATACATGGCCACCAAGCCTTGTATCAGGAGCGCTGTGCAGGCCAAAGCTTCGACCCGGCACTAGTTGATAAAATGATAACAATAAATGTGGAAGATTGTAAGTATTTGTTGGAAAATGTACACATTATCATTGTGTTAAGGATTTCACCAAGTGACCTTGCATACACATGACTATAGGTAAGTTGAGTAAGGCTTTGGAACTTCAGGGTGACTTGCAATGCCTTTGGTGGACTTATTTGTTTGCTTATAATGTATGGCCCCTTCAAAACCCCTCTATCCTCTTTTAAACTTTTGAGTAATGTAAAATACAAGTGGAAAAATAAATCCACCAATTTTGAGCATGTCATTTGTCCTATACATATGTTTGCAGCATTTTTGCATACATTGCATAAATTGCTTTCTAAATTCGAATATGTAATAGTACGCAAATATGTTAGTGTTACAATATTAGGTCATGTTGCATTTGTTATAAATCCCACCATTGAACTCGCATAGTGCAATAAATGAATAAATTATCATCAATGTCAAAATTTTACTCAATTTTTGAAAATCAAAGAAGCGAAATGAATCACTACAGTCATAGACGGAATATATTGTCAGACTTGAATATTTAAATTTACAAAATAGTGGAGCTTCAGCGACTTGAAATGGTTTAGAAACGATTACATAATATTATATTTTTTAAGAGCTTAAATTTCAAATCCAAGACTGTTGTTCTAAAACATCTAAAATTATGTATTTATGTAATTAAAATCCGATGTTAGCCTCCGTTGCAGCACTGACATGAAGAATCATGTCAATCATGCCTGCAAATTACAACTCCACCCTGGCTCTGCTCTCTTCGTGGAAAGATTTTTTCACTGGAAAGTCTAGGTGATGTGTGTGTGTAAAATATTTCATTCTGACCTCCCCTGGTCACACCGGAAAGTATCTGTACGTGTGAGTTTGCAACAAAAAAATCCATTTATGTCAGCTCATTGGATTACGGTACCTGCTGCAGAGGGCTGCATTAGCCTGAAAGTCACATACAAAATTACCCGCAGGGATGGCTTATTTCTTTTATTAATTAATTGGCAGACAACAAAGCGACTTTTGCTAAGCAAGGCATGCAGTATTCAGTCTAGTGGGGAAGCATCGTGGAACCTCCGCCCATCTTTTTCATTGGCTTAGGTGCAAAATGCTGCCTTCCGATTGGTTTTAGGCTTGTTAGTCCCTCCTCCTGACAGCCATGTCCTCATTGTATCGTTCCATGGTTACTGGCCCCTTTACCCCGAACACTATTTTCTCCACTCTGTCCTCCCCTCCCACAGTCTGTGACTTCTCGTCCCCCCTCACCCCCCCCACTCCTGTTTGTGCCTTCTTTCCCGCCCGCACTACCGTTTTCAATGCAATGGGTCTCGCATAAATGTGAGTCCTATTGCATTGCAAATGCTTGTTTCTGAAAGGACTTTCTCCTTCCTACCTGATGTGTGCCTGTTTTGTTCCGTGCACTTCCCTTCCACCCCCACCCAGCTTGTTTGATAATTACGAACATACATTATCAGCGGAGTGCCTGTTTCACAAGAGCCGCACTGATATTGCTTTCATTGTCTTTTCCCAGCGCCTCCACCCATCTCTGCTCTCCCTCCCCTCCCTTGCAATCACTCACCAGGCTCCGGCTTTCTTTCTTTAAATTGATCACTGTGAGGAAATACTTTTCCAACATTAATGATCGTCCTTCTGTGTGAGTGGTGACAAAGGGTCGACACTTATGGTACACTTCCTGTCTTATCTTGGAATTAATTCCAGTGTTTATTTTGCTAGTCGGTGTTCTGGTTGAGAAATTGCGAAAACTCCTGAGGGTTTTCTCTATTAGGCATTGGTAGACCCGAACTATGCTACGCGAATTGCACGTAGCACAGTGCAAAAATGCGTAGCGTAGCGTAGTTCGCATTTTTTGCTCGCTCGTGGTCCTCAACGTCAAGTTGGGGACCGCGAGCGAGCAAAATGACATCCCGGCGAGACTTTTTCCTCGTTCGCGATCAGCAACATTAAGTTGGCAATCGCGAGCGTGGAAAATAAACCTCCCGGTGAAATTCTCAATGCCGGGAGGTCAGCTTTCTCATTGCGAGTGGTCGCGTATGCACGTGACCGCTCGCGATGAGAAACTACCTGTCCGCTTTGAGAAAGCTGCCGCTCGAGTAAAAATCTACTCGAGGGGCAGAACACGACATCTCGCACTGTGCGAGATGCCGTTTTCAATGATTGCACAGTGGGGACAAGCATCCGGCACTGTGCAATCATCCCGAACAGCGCACTATGGAGTTCGCCTAGAGCTACGTGTATCTTGCGTAGTGCGAAGTGCACTTCGCGTAGCTACACGTAGCGCCACTTTGCAAACTACGCCCAGGGTTACTTTAGAAGCACGTCAAAGATGGAATCTGTTAGATCAGCTTCCAAATACATCTCCACCCGACCTTCCGTTTAAGTAAACAGTGGGGCAAACAAAGAAGTTATTATGGACGTAGTAATTATCACAATTACAGTAATATTTTTTTGTCTGAAATTACCTCGTTTCTGTCTGCATAAATTAAAGTTCAGGTTTAAATAGGAACCGTGTTGCAGCATCTGGGTCTATTTTCACATGGCTGCTGCATAACGCGTGGGGTAGGGGGCACGAGGCTGGCTCGAAATAACAGAATGAGTTAAGGCTGTTGAGTTTGTTTGGTGTTTGCAGGCACTATGAGTTCTGTTGTCTGCCTTGTCAATAATTGCATACCAGGCTGTTGTGTCTGGAATGAAGTGTCAACAGCTTTCTAGAGTCAGTGCAAGGGGTTTCAAAGTTACAAATGAATGATATTCATGAAAATGTATTTATTGATATTCATATAATTGATTGTTATTTTGCAACGCCCTTTCACCTAGCAAAAATGCAGTGTTCATGGCTATTGATGCGATCTGGCACCCTCTTTTTGTAATAAAGCCATAAGGCAGCTGCTGCAGCCCTAATGTAGTGAAACACGGGTGTATATTATTTATTTATTTATTAAGAGGCTTATATAACACAGACATGATCCAATAGACAACAGAGTACTTCACACCGGAAGGGTAGTACTAGTTGTAAAAGACAGCTAACTATAAAATATAAAGCAGTATTAATATAGTAACAAGCATTTGCAATGCAATAGATCTCGTATTTGCAATAGTTTGAGCTATTGGCATTGTAAATGACAATGTCTTTTATTTGTGTGTTTGAATACCTGCAAGCGGTGCATAAACACGCACTTTGTACTTCTAGTCCTAGCTTATGAGAAGCGAGGCTGGCAGTAAAAGAGGCGCAGTTACTGCCAGCTGTGCTTCTCATAAGCAACAACTATAAATACAAAGTGCATGCTTACGCACCGCTTGCGGGTTTTCAGATCATAAGTAAAAGGCATTGTCATTTACAATGCCATTAGCTCAAACTACCGCAAATGCGAGACCTATTGCATTGCAAATGCTTGTTTTTTATAGCAGTTGCCTACCCCTTGGGGGTGAAGCAATGCATTACATCCTTTGTAGATATAATGCTGTGAGGGTACCAGTCCCAGTTAGCACTGGGCAAAAAATCTAGACTAATTCAGAATTCACCAGCTAATTGTAGTTGATTTCTGCCCGCAAAGAGGAATGTGGCAAAGCAGAATGACGGAGATTTTAACAAAATCATATTTAAAAATGATCACTCGGCTGAGAGCCTCGACAGCGCAAGGACCCATGTAGAACACAAAATTCTGCTTCTGACTGAATGCAAACAGAGACTAAGGAAAACCACAGAGTGATGGATGTAATGCTAGAATTCATTTCAGACACTGGGACTTATCCCAACCCATCATTATTTTGCACACCATGGCACCTCTGAGGAGAACCAGACGTATGCCAATCAGCCTTGGTCTTGCTCCAAGGGGAACAAATAGTTCAGACTGAAATGAAAGGCCAAGTCCCCTCAAAAGTTTGACATATTTAAGCCTTGTCAGTAGGTGCAGCTTGGTTCCTGTGGCACAGTGAGTAGGTGATCAACATCTGTGCATTCCAATTCCACTTAGGGTGTCGTACTGAGAAAAATGTTAAATTACTTGTGTTACCCCTCTGAGGGGGCATGGTTGGCAAAAACAATGCACTAGATTGGGGCTTACAGTAATTAGCAGTGGCTTACTATTATTCAGGCAATCTACCCACCAGGTTTTTGTTTCCCCATAAGAAGTCAATAGACAGCAGGTGGATGGGCAAGGCTGTTGTCCAATAATTATGTTGTTTTCCTATTAATAAATGCAGGGCATTCTGGGTAACAATCAGTGGACTCCCCCTGCCAAAAGTATAGGGGATCTGGGGGCAAGACCCTGATCTGCTACTTTCAAAGAGGGAAAACGTTTATTTTCTTGGGGGATGAGTGGAGTCTGGCCTTATACCAAGAGGGGTCTGCTCCCCCACACCTTTTACCTGGACTCTAGTAGGTATTCCACTTCCCTTTGGGGCAGGTATATTCAGACCCTCTGTCATTTTCCATTGTTCCAACACCCTGCTTCAGTGTCTGTATTTGCTGCTGAAGTGGGCAGTTTTACTTGTGCCATCTCTGCAGCAGTGCTTGAGAGTGTTTGGAATCTGTACCATGGCAAAGCTGCTGTGAACCATGCCAAAGAGCTGACAGCTAAAATTGTGCAAATGCTAAAACATCACCAAACACTTAACATTCAACCAGAGAACCTATCGTCCCATGGACCTCAGAGCTAGGGGTGTGTATTTGTTGGAACAGAAAAGTCTTATGCATGATAAGAGACCTATACGCCTGCCCTGAGTGCCCAAATGTATTGTTGGCTATATGCCCAATGCTGATTTTTTTGTCATAGGCAAACACGGATCATGCTTGTGCGCCATGACATGGAGCTGTCTCACAGATTGCTGACTTGTTCGACCGAGAGGGGTGCCCTAAGTGCTACCATCATAGTGGTGGAGTCCAGCACTTTCACCAGCAGTTAAGCAGCACAAGCATGGTGGTGGCAGCATACCCCACAGTGATCAGTAGTAGTAAACAGGACCTTTTTACCCTATGTCACTGGAGTGATGTCTACAGGCTCGCTCATCTTATTAAGGTTCAGCTTTTGTGTGTTTAACTCACCACTGACCTACATCAGTGAGAAAGCCCACACCTGCCTGGTGAAGACATGAGGAGAAGAGGAATCCCCCAGACAGATGTGTGGATTGGTGTATTCATAAGAGCCTGGGTGGGGACACAGAACAGACTACCTTTACATTTCATAGACTTCTCTTTGATTCATTGATAGATCTCAAGAAAGGGTCCTGGACACAGCTCAGTAAGGGAGATTGGCCTGAAAGAGAATCACAAAGAGTAGGGTTGGGGGTCTGGGATTAGCCCTTTGATGAACATATCACTGTGGCTGACATCCAGATGTAAACTCTGGTCACTCCCATGAGGTACATTGTGGACAGTAAGATTCAGAGTCGTGCCTGTTGTGGCATAACTTTTTCATGAAGAAAGATAAAAAGGAGAAGTGTCCACTTCAATAGAAGTAGACCCCCAACATAAAACTTTGAAGAGCTAGACCCTAAATCACATTTGATGCTTGAAAAAGGACTATAAGAAAGTGAGGTTGAGTACCCCAAACTGTGTCATCTGCTATGCAGCCAGATGGACTACATGAAAAGGGGAAGATATACAAGACTTCTGCCATTCACTAGGACTGAGGGCCAAAGCCAGATAATCTCCCTGCTGGGTGAGGGGAGATCAACCAGGGAAACCAAGATTACTTCCCTGGAGCCTCGAGCACTATTCCCTGCCTGCTTGCCAAAACCAGTATGCCCTGGGAGAAAAAGGAGAGCTTTGGAGGGAGCGAGGTCCTGTAGAGAGCCCTACTGAGAGGACTCCTCTGAGTAAGGTGTGAGGAGAGCGGCTGTACACTGATCGGGTCATTTCCCGTGTGCACGAACAGGCCAACGAACCCCATATGCCAGTAGAAGTACGCTGTGACGTCAGCTATGTGATGTGCACCATTCAGGAAGCATCAATCACACACCAGTGCGCCACAGTGACCACGTATGTCAGAAGAGGCCACCTGTAAATTTAATAGGGCCGGAGCATTAGACTTTTGCCCACTGTGTTTGGGGCAATCGCACCAAAGAGTTTGTGCCCAATAGTAAGCAATGCGGCAATCCCGTATGTCAGAGGGGCTCTTGTTATAGCTGCGGCTAAATGTTTGGCCCGTGGTCTGGATGAGATTATTACTGCTGTGACATCCAGCCACCACTGGCAAGGACAAAGCTGTCTCATACTAGCCCTAGCAGTGTGGATCTATGTTGTTTCCTTTAGTCATCATCAATTTCTTTATTCGATATTTAAAAAATATCATAAAAGTACAAAAATGCATTAAAAAGAAAACATCATTCGATACATTTCAAATACAATGGGTACACAAAGTTCATTTATCGGCAATTCATTCAGAGTTGACCCCTAGTATTCCTAAGTCTTATTGCGACTTTAATAAAGTTTATAGTGCAAGCCAATGTTAATGGGTTCTCAGACCTTTGTAAGTATAAAAGAGCAACCTTAGCGTGTCTAAACTTCATTTGTTTAAAAATCCTTATTAAAAATCTGCGTCTGGGTACCGAGTAAAAAGGGCATAATAAAACAAAGTGAAGGGTATCCTGCGGAGACCTATTGTCGCAGCCGCAGGTACCCTTCTGTTCAACTGTAAGAGTAAAACCAGGTGGATCGGCCAACAGGTGATGTAAAAGGTTGAACCTAAAACGGGTAATTAAAAACCTGTCCTGAGCGTTATACATAAGGGCGAGATACGGTTCCATTCCTTCTACTGTCTTTACCATACTATGGGCATGAACTGTGGGCTTGCATTCTTCAAGAGCCGCTCTACCTACACTCTCTTTTCCATAAAAGATTCTTTTAACTCTGAGTTTGTCCTCGGGGATTATTGTTGTTGGATTATAAAAAAGGTCCCTGCAACCCAGTCCCTCCAGAGCAGTCCTTACATAATTCAACCACGGAATGCACATTCCCTTGTCTCTGTCCAAGCAATCTCTAATTATTTGTCTGCTCAGACCTGCCTCTGTATTGGTCCAGATTCTTAGCCAGGCCGTAAGGGGTCTAATCTTAATCAGGTCTTCCATGTATGCCCTTCCCAGTTCGGCATGGCTGGTATAAGCCGATATACTTTGGGGGGTTTGGAGGATCTTTCTCAGAAATGTGTTCTCCTCAATCTGTATTTGCTGGGTACATACAAAACCGCAAACTTCTGCCCCATACATTACTTTGGGGCAACAGATTGAGCCATATAAATACATTACCTGTTCTGGGGACCACCTACCCAGCCTGCGCCCGTAACTCATTATGGCCCCTGTGGATGCCACTAGTTTTGAGCAATTAAAAGTTTAAAATTTAAAAGCCCATCAATAAGTATTCCCAGATAGGAAAATGTCTTAACCTTTTCCATGTTGTGTGTGCCTATTTTATATAAAAACTTTTTACAAGGTTTAGACCCAGCCAACAATACAAAGGACTTAGTTAGATTGGCAGATAAATCTAAATTGGCCATAAAACTAACGAACCCATCTAACAAACTATAGAGGCCTTTAGGTGTACGGGCTAAAAGTACCGCGTCATCAGCGTACAACAACACGGGAACCGGTCGGGAACCTACTCTAGGGGTGTCAACATTCAATTTACACAAAGCCTGTTCTAGCTCATTTATATACAGTGAGAAAAGGAACGGGGCCAGAATGCATCTCTGTCTCACCCCGCTCGTGCAAGGGAAAGGTGCCGTAGTATCACCCTCCAAATTAAAACGCACCTTAGCAGAGGTGTTCCAGTGGAGTGCTCTTAAAATATCCACTAGGCCCTGATCTACCCCTAATCTGATCATCAGGTCCCATAACATTTCCCTGTTAACATGATCAAAAGCGGCTGAGAGATCCATGAACCCCAAATATACAGCCTGATCACTTGCAACTGTATATTTAGCCACTAGTAGGTAGAGGTTCAGGCATTGATCTGTAGTTGATTTTCCACTCCTGAACCCATATTGCAGATCCGTGAATATTTGGTGTTCTGCGGCCCAATCTAATAGGCGATTTAAAACTACACGTCCCAAAACTTTAGCTGTCACATCGATTAGAGATATGGGTCGATAACACTGAGGATCATCCTTTTTCCCTTTTTTAAAAATTGGGACTATTGTGGCCTCCGACCAGGATCGTGGCATACCTGTTGCAATTGCTGTGTTTATTACCCTTGTGAGGATTGGGGCCCAGAGGTCAACCCTACTTAAATAGAGATCAGGGGGGATTCCGTCCGGGCCTGGGGCTTTATTTTGTGTCAGCCCTTTAATGCCCACTACCATTTCCTCCAATGTAAATTCAATTTTAGACACCCATGGGCAAGGTCTCCCATCACCCCTAATGTGTCCATCTGAATGATTATACAGTGATTCGAAATGTTTAGACCATTAGTCTGGAAGGATGGATGTGCCGATTACTGGAGCAGTGGTATCCTGGAAACAAGGTTTATTAATTATTTTCCAGAATGCACTTGGGTCTCTTCTATCTGCTGCATCACGTAAATCTTCCCATGTCTGTGATTGTAATGCCAATTTCCTTTGTTTAATTACTTTTTTATATGCGGTCCTGCACTGTGCAATGCGCCTCTTGTCTTTTGGGACTGTTTTGAAACATTCTTTTAGATCTTTGTGGGCCCGAGAACAATTTTTATCAAACCATCTTGGGGAAGATTTTGCTCCCGATAGTCACCCTTCAAAGTGCAGACTGGCTTCTCTAATTACGCTTCATATTGTTCCCACAATAGATTGTTTAAATCCCCGGTAAAGTTTGATTGGGCTAGTTTCCCCCAATGTCTTATCTTATTTTCATTATTTCAATGTCCATGGGATTTTATGTATTTTAAATTAGTTGCTCTCTGTCTTACTCATTAGTCAGCCTTTGGTTACCAGAGTGAATAGTGTATCTTTCTGTCTCCTCTGACGGCCTGTGGCTTAGTAAACACAGTATGAGCTGTATACTAAAATACCCACTACATGCTGATATTGAGTTTGGGGCACGAGCCCAAACGTTGCCTACTTAAGTCTGAGTCCTACCACCTCTCACAAAAATAAGATTAGATATTTTCAACCATTTAAACATGAAGCCATTAGTTACAGGTTCCTCTTTTTAATGTTTTTCATTGTTGCAGTTGTTAAAATACACCAAGGGAAAAACTATACACAGGCACATATGGCACACAATGTCCCACCCACCAGGTGTGATACGATGACACGTAGGGGCTTCATCACAGGACGATCACACCAACTAGATTTATACTATCTTGCGTTGTATGACTACTCTACCACTACTTATTATAAATTACTAGCTTGGAATATTCATTGATGCACGTAGAGAGCAAGCATATTATATTTACTCTAATGTTAAACGTCAGAAAGCGCACATCATTTTCCTCTAGGAGATACAATCACCTTTGCAGAGACCATCAAGCTACAGAAACGATGGCGAGGCCAAGTGTATTCCAATAGCACCCTGGCTCAGGCCAGGGGGGCCATTGGTGTGGGTGCAAGCAGGATCCCCTTCCAACCACTCGCAACAATCCTGGATATGGGTGGTAGAGATGCAGTGGTAGAGGGTCAGTTGGTGGGCAAAAGTGTGCCATTAGGTAGCATCTGTGCACCAAATGTTGACTAGATTGGATTCCTGACCAAACTAATCGGTTTACCTAGCACAGTGAACGTAAAGTATAATGGGGCAGCCCAGTGTCCCTCAGAACCTGGGTACATATAATAATTATTACAATGGGTTCTGTCGGGTCCAACAGCTGCCTAGTGTTTGAAGGAGAACTAATCACTATTAAACATTAGAAGCTCAAACAATAACACAGATCTGTCGGGACACCCCAAACAAGACAACAAGGTAGTAATGTTTTAGACTTTATATATAATCAAAAAATCTGAACTCTCAGCTAGAGAACCTAGCAGGGAATGATCACTCAAATGTTGGTGGAAAACAATGAGAAAAAAGAAGGAAAAATGTCCTTTCTTGAGTCCCCTCACTCACCAGGGTTTCCCCACGGTGACATGCTTCATCATAGGGGCCATCTCAACCCGCTGTGGGTTGAGGCGTGCTACGACTTGCGGAAATACGTAGGAGCACTTTCGTGAGACTATGTATGGTGTGGTGTTATGTATGGAGTGGAGTGAGTTTTAAAAAATATCTAACTAGTGGGCTAAATGACTTTTATTCTTGTTTTCCACCAACATTTGAGTGATCATTCCCTGCTAGTTTCTCTAACTGAGAGTTCAGATTTTTTGATTACATATGATACAGGAGGGCGGACCTAGCTTCTTTTCCCTCTACCTCCCCCCTTTCTTTTGATCTTAGACTTTATATATCCATTAAATGTTGCATGAAATATAAGGCTGTTGTACAGTGTCTTCAAGGACAAAAATAAAAACAAATTGAAACAACTTATATGCGGTTGTGCAACATATATATATGTATATATATATATATATATATATATACATATATATATATATATATATATATATACATTACCTACTGGCGGTCGCCAGTAGGTAGTTATAGTTAGGACCCTCTTACCATAGGAAATCCGCAACATTCTATTTTGAATAACTTTGGCACCGGTCGACGAATCCTCGCAAATTTTTCAAAATAGGTGGGGCGCTACGCTCCGCTCCTACCCTGAAAGTCTCGGGGAGATTCGTCAAGTGAGGGCTGAGATAAAAGGGGGGTCCCAAAACACGTTTTTTCCATGCATTTTTCCATAGGACCTTTAGACACAGCTACAGCCCGAACGGCTGAACAGAATTACTTGAAATTTGGCAGAGAGGTAGTCCTCAGGTCAAGGAAGTGCCTTTTGTAGGTTTGGTGTAAATCTGTTCAATAGATGCTTACCGTGCGCTTACCGTACGCGTATGGTGGCGTGCGCGAGCGCGATTCTGATTGGCTGTTAGATCTTAGTAAACATTCGAATCGGTCGAAACCAGGAAGCGGCGGCCGCCATTTTGTGTATTTCACTCAGAAAAAAAAGGGTGATAACTTGAAAAGGGGGCAAGGAAGAGAGTTACAGACCCCCTAACATTTGTAAGGGGGTCAAAGAAGGACAGAAAAGTACAAAAAAAACATTTATTGATTTTTAAAAAAAATCGCGGGGTACGCGTACGGTAAGCTCACCGTACGCGTACGGTAAAAAAAAAAAAAAAAAAGAAATGAAATGCAGATTTAAGTGTTTAGATATTAGGGGGCTCTAAAAAGAGCCGTTGTGTTTATTAAGTGTTTTTTTAGTGGTACCTACAAGTAAGTACCGATGCAGAGTCTATGGTTCAAGAGGAAGACTCTGTTCCCTTCATCAGTGAAGTGTACACCATCTCCTCTATAAATGTCTTGCATGTTGTAACGCAAGTTGTTGTGGTAAATGGAACCCATACCATAGTCACGGAGGAAAGCAGAAACAGATTTGTTGACGTGCTTTCTTGCTTTGTCAATCTGTGGACAAAAATGATTGGACCAGTTCCATTTTTGCCTTTGGCATATGTTAGAAAACACAAAGGCAGTTTTAGGGAAAAGTGAAAACAGTTGTGCAAAGGTCTCCTTCATAAGCATTTCCAGACCTACCCCAGTCAAAGTGCCTAGGTCATTGCCACCACAGTGCACTATTATGAGGTCAGGGTGTTGGATTTGCATGAAGGATTTCACCAATGGCATCAATTGGTGCCACTTTAACCCTCTCTGACCAATCCATTTAATGTCTACATTTGGCAAAGCAAGGTCTCTCACCATATCTGTTTTCTCTGCATACTTTTCACTCCAGAAGACATAGCTGTGCCCTACAATCCACACTGTGAACATCTTCAAAGGAGAACTGGATGCACTCAGGAGGTGTAATTCAGTAGAATGGTAAAAAGAAATGAAAGACAGTTTGGAAATGGAGGCATACATATTTTTTTTATAAAAAAAATAACTGATTGGCTGTTTCATACCATTCTAGAATAAAAACTAGGCTGTATGTGTAAATTTATAGAAGCATGTTTTGTATTGGTACAGAAAAATGTGTTTCCAAAGAACAGTACTATGGATTTGCTGTTAGGTTTGAAAAGTCAAGCACTCCTGCTCTTTGGAAATGAAACATTGTGTGGCAAACTTCTGACCTAACTCCACACAGCAGTGTTCCATGAGCTGTTGCTATGGTAGCAGGCAGAAGTCAAGTTGGGGGAAGGGTACTAGGCAGAAGTCAAGTTGGGGGAAGGGTACTTTTGGAAAAGGGTTGGGTTTCAACCAATAGAAATGTGTGATTACATTTGAAAAAAAGGGGGAAGCACTGAGATTTGAAATTAACATGTATATGTGTGGAAAAAGAGAGGGAAAGTTTGCCATTATCTGGTTCTGCTGAGAGGAGAGAGGTGTACAGAACAGAGATCCTGGCTCTGATAATCTGCTGTTTGAGTGCCACATTTCTTTCACAACTAACTAATTTTAAAGGTGAGTTTAGAGTTTGAGAGGGGATGTATATGGTAAATTAAGAAATTAATAATAGAATTGGAATTCCTTTTGTTGAAGTTGTGTTTATTATTTTCTGTTTTGGGAGAAATTTAAATGTGAGGAACATGTAAAATAATATGGACTATGTTTTCACGATAAATTAAGGTGTACTGGTAAAAATAAGGAATACTTTAAGGGTTTGAGGTTGCACTCAGTAATGCAAATACATTCAGCATCAGTAAGGCTGGTTGCCCTTGCTGGAGTGTAGTGAGTCACCCAGGTTACACATGTTGCTGGTCTCAGAAAGCTGTTTGGTATTGCTCTGGTGATTTTACATTTGCATTAGATGGAAAGGGGGAGGTATTTTTTTATGCAGAAGCAGACTCTTAGCACACAGCCAGCTGCTTATCCTGTGGAATCATGGATAGTATTCACAACCGAGTGGGGTTTGAGGTTTCAGTTAGTAATGCAAATACATTCAGCATCACTAAGGCTGGTTGCCCTTGCTGGAGTGTAGTCAGTCACCCAGGTTACACATGGTGCTGGTCTCAAAAAGCAGTTTGGACATGTGCTGTTTTCAGAATCTGAAAAGTGGATTCAAAATGTGTCCGTCTGTAAAAGTGTTTATCACTTGCCAAAAAAAAGAGTAGTAAGTGTGCTTTCAAATTGGCAAAGAAATTTCGTTTTGTGACTAATATGAAAACATGACTCTGTGTGCAAATAGGAATTACAGGCAGAGATTTATTGCGTATTGCTCTGGTGATTTTACATTTGCATTAGATGTAAAGGGGGAGCCATTTTTTTGTATGCAGAAGCAGACTCTTAGCACACAGCCAGCTGCTTATCCTGTGGAATCATGCATAGTATTCACAACCGAGTGGGGTTTGAGGTTTCAGTCAGTAATGCAAATACATTCAGCATCACTAAGGCTGGTTGCCCTTGCTGGAGTGTAGTCAGTCACCCAGGTTACACATGGTGCTGGTCTCAAAAAGCAGTTTGGACATGTGCTTTTATCAGAATCTGAAAAGTGGATTCATAATGTGTCAGTCTGTAAAAGTGTTTATCACTTGCCAAAAATAAGAGTAGTAAGTGTGCTTTCAAATTGGCAAAGAAATTTCGTTTTGTGACTAATGTGAAAACATGACTCTGTGTGTAAATAGGAATTACAGGCAGAGATTTATTGCGTATTGCTCTGGTGATTTTACATTTGTATTAGATGGAAAGGGGGAGGTATTTTTTTATGCAGAAGCAGACTCTTAGTACACAGCCAGCTGCTTATCCTGTGGAATCATGCATAGTATTCACAACCGAGTGGGGTTTGAGGTTTCAGTCAGTAATGCAAATACATTCAGCATCACTAAGGCTGGTTGCCCTTGCTGGAGTGTAGTCAGTCACCCAGGTTACACATGGTGCTGGTCTGAAAAAGCAGTTTGGACATGTGCTTTTATCAGAATCTGAAAAGTGGATTCATAATGTGTCAGTCTGTAAAAGTACTTATCACTTGCCCAAAAAAAGAGTAGTAAGTGTGCTTTCAAATTGGCAGAGAAATTTCGTTTTGTGACTAATATGAACACATGACTCTGTGTGCAAATAGGAATTACAGGCAGAGATTTATTGCGTATTGCTCTGGTGATTTTACATTTGCATTAGATGTAAAGGGGGAGCCATTTTTTTGTGCAGAAGCAGACTCTTAGCACACAGCCAGCTGCTTATCCTGTGGAATCATGCATAGTAATGACACCCGAGTGGGGTTTGAGGTTTCAGTCAGTAATGCAAATACATTCAGCATCAGTAAGGCTGGTTGCCCTTGCTGGAGTGTAGTCAGTCACCCAGGTTACACATGTTGCTGGTCTCAGAAAGGTGTTTGGTATTGCTCTGGTGATTTTACATTTGCATTAGATGGAAAGGGGGAGCTATTTTTTTATGCAGAAGCAGACTCTTAGTACACAGCCAGCTGCTTATCCTGTGGAATCATGCATAGTATTCACAACCGAGTGGGGTTTGAGGTTTCAGTCAGTAATGCAAATACATTCAGCATCACTAAGGCTGGTTGCCCTTGCTGGAGTGTAGTCAGTCACCCAGGTTACACATGGTGCTGGTCTGAAAAAGCAGTTTGGACATGTGCTTTTATCAGAATCTGAAAAGTGGATTCATAATGTGTCAGTCTGTAAAAGTACTTATCACTTGCCCAAAAAAAGAGTAGTAAGTGTGCTTTCAAATTGGCAGAGAAATTTCGTTTTGTGACTAATATGAACACATGACTCTGTGTGCAAATAGGAATTACAGGCAGAGATTTATTGCGTATTGCTCTGGTGATTTTACATTTGCATTAGATGTAAAGGGGGAGCCATTTTTTTGTGCAGAAGCAGACTCTTAGCACACAGCCAGCTGCTTATCCTGTGGAATCATGCATAGTAATGACACCCGAGTGGGGTTTGAGGTTTCAGTCAGTAATGCAAATACATTCAGCATCAGTAAGGCTGGTTGCCCTTGCTGGAGTGTAGTCAGTCACCCAGGTTACACATGTTGCTGGTCTCAGAAAGGTGTTTGGTATTGCTCTGGTGATTTTACATTTGCATTAGATGGAAAGGGGGAGCTATTTTTTTATGCAGAAGCAGACTCTTAGCACACACCCAGCTGCTTATCCTGTGGAATCATGCACAGTATTCACAACCGAGTGGGGTTTGAGGTTGCACTTAGTAATGCAAATATATTCAGCATCACTAACGCTGGTTGCCCTTGCTGGAGTGTAGTCAGTCACCCAGGTTACACATGTTGCTGGTCAGAGAAAGCTGTTTGGTATTGCTCTGGTGATTTTACATTTGCATTAGATGGAAAGGGGGTGTTATTTTTTTATGCAGAAGCAGACTCTTAGCACACAACCAGCTGCTTATCCTGTGGAATCATGCACAGTATTCACAACCGAGTGGGGTTTGAGGTTGCAGTCAGTAATGCAAATACATTCTGCATCACTAAGGCTGGTTGCCCTTGCTGGAGTGTAGTCAGTCACCCAGGTTACACATGTTGCTGGTCTGAAAATGTTGTTTGGACATGTGCTTTTTTAAGAATCTAAAAAGTGGATTCATAATGTGTCAGACTGTAAAAGTACTTATCACTTGCCAAAAAAAAGAGTAGTAAGTGTGCTTTCAAATTGGCAAAGAAATTGCGAATTCTGACTAATATGTAAACATGACTCTGTGTGCAAAGAGGAATTACAGGCAGAGATTTATTGCGTATTGCTCTGGTGATTTTACATTTGCATTAGATGGAAAGGGGGACCTATTTTTTTTGTGCAGAAGCAAACTCTTAGCACACACCAGCTGTTTATCCTGTGGAAACATGCACAGTATTCACAACCGAGTGGGGTTTGAGGTTTCAATCAGTAATGCAAATACATTCAGCATCACTAAGGCTGGTTGCCCTTGCTGGAGTGTAGTCAGTCACCCAGGTTACACATGTTGCTGGTCTGAAAAAGCTGTTTGGACATGTGCTGTTTTCAGAATCTGAAAAGTGGATTCAAAATGTGTCAGACTGTAAAAGTACTTATCACTTGCCAAAAAAGTAGTAGAAAGTATGCTTTGCAATTGGCAAAGAAATTTCGTTTTCTGCCTAATTTCAAAGCATGACTCTGTGTGCACACAGGAATTGTTTTTAGATATTTAATTTGTGAAGGTGTTATTGTGATTTTCATTTATAGGAAAGGGGTTTATAGTATTTTAAGATTTGAAAAGATCATAAAAAAATGTAGTAATATATTTAAATAAAATAAAGGAATTTTTTTTTAGTTTTTTTCAGGTATTGCTGAAGAGCAGTGAACAAAATTTAAGATGCCTACAAAATCCAGACTAAAGAAAGACCACAAAAAAAACCTATATTTGAAGACAACTGGAGGACCTAAGTTAGTTGGAGATGCTCATGTTGGGAAAAAGAGAAAATCTTCTGGTAAGCAGGCAAAAGATTTTTTAAAGAACATCTTCAAAAAAAGGAAAAATGTACAAAATGTCTGTACTGGAAAGAATGTTTTCAATAGAAAAGAACAGGAAAAAATTGAGAATTTAGTTAATGCAAATATGCCTTCTGCAACAATAAAGATTAACTTAAACAGAAAAACAGCGTTTAAAGAGATACCTAGAAAAATGTTTCAGAGAAGAGTTATGTCCAATTTGATAAAGGATGTGAAGAAATATAAGAAAAAGGCAAAATATTACAAGAGAAAAAAAGAAATTGAAGCCATTGCAGCAAAGGCATTAGAATTAAAAAGGAAACTATTCATTTTAATTTTGAATAGGATGCGTACATTAGATAAAATGGTTAATGTACTGAAATCACAAAGCAAAAGGAAAAGAGTAGTGAACAGAACAAACTTTTGTAAAGTGTTTTTAGGAGAATGGATGCATAGTTCAAGTAGTGAACCTTTTTTTAATGAAGAGAGTTATTTTCAAAGTAATAGTTTGCTGCATGCATTTGACACCAGAGGTCGTGCTTATGAAGTGAAAAATGGTTGCATAATGGAGAAGGTGATAATGGTTCCAAGAGATGAGGTACAAGTGATGGCGGATGAGGCTATGGGGAGACGTCCTAAAGCCCCAGTGTACACTTGGAATTGTAGTAGTATTTGCACTGTGCGTCAGGAATCTATTGATAAATTTCGTGAGTTTCTAAGAGAATATAGTAAAAAAAGTGTAAAACAGAAGATTAAGGTGCTTCAAAGTCTAGATCCATGTAGAGTGAGAGAGAATACTGGTTTGCAGGGTCATTCTCTGGCTTGTCTATCTAGAAAAGTGTGTAATAGTGTTTTCCATCATTTTAGGATGCTGGCTGTTCATCATACTGAAATGAGAAAGTTTGTGAGATGGTTGTATTTTGCTAAAGGTCCAGCAATAAAGTTAGATGAATTGAATAGGGCTCTGTTCCGTGGATCGGTATCAGATGTAGAGAAGGTTGTTGATGAAATTCAGTTTTGTTACTTTGGTCCTGAACAAGACAGTGCAGAAAAGGACACAGTAAATGAGGAAGAAGTGGAAGATAATGTAGAACCCTCTGTAAGTAAAACATTTAATGATCACATAACAAAATTTGCAATAATCTCTAATGAAAGACCAAATATAACTTGTATTTGTTGCCGCAGAACTCATTATAGAAAACAAACTAGGAATGTTGATCTCTACAGAAAGAGTGAAAATGAAGATAATTATAAGTGGAAGGATTTTGCCACATATATATTTCTTGAAAATGGTTTTGAATTGGGTGAAGATCAGCGTATTTGTAAATACTGTTACAACAAGTTAGAGGAAAATAGAATGCCAACCAGAGCTGTACATAATAATTTAGAATTGGATGTTATTCCTGCCGAACTTTCTGAATTAAATACAAATGAGTCTATACTTATTCAATGTGTTCATCCGTTCCAGACCATAGTACGTATGGAGCCCAAAACTGGTAAATTACCTCCTTCAGATTTACTGAGAGGTTTAAAAGGTAGAGTGGTGTATTTGCCCTTGGATTTGAAAAAAAATATGGAAACTATTGATGCAGATACTTTGGAAACTGAACCATTAGTTATTCTGGTTAATGGTGTACCTACAAAGAATAAGAAGATTTGGCAGGAGCTGGTAGATGTACGGAAAGTACAAAGAGCAAATTTGTATTTGAAAAGGAATAACAAATGGTATGAATCAATTTATATAGAAGAAGAAGAAGAAGATTTACAAGAAGACACAGAAACACCAACTGGACAAATTGAAAAAGTGGACAAGTCAAAGGAAGAAGAAATTTATGAACATTTTAGCATACATCCTCTTCATTCAAAAGAAGTTATGGGAGACAATATTGATCTGTTTCAGATGAAGAAAGCAATAGGAACTCCCGTGAGTGTATGGGAGGAGAGCTTGGAAGCTCGATGTTTTCCCCAGCTGTTTCCTAAAGGAAAAGGAGGACGATACGATGAACGTCCAGAACAGATTCCAGCTTCTGAGTATCGGACTACAAGACTATATGCAGAAGATCCCAGATTTCGACAAAGTATTCCTTATTTGTTCCATCTTTTATTTGAAAGCGACTTGTCTGCACTATCTTATGCAGTAAATCACATTTTAAAAAGTGGAGTACATTTACAAAATGTGTCTGCTAAGGATTTTATGGAGAAAGTGCAGCACCGAGATGATCATTTGGAAACACAACTGATCAATCTGATGGCTTGTCAGCGTGGGACAAATGAATATTGGTACCGACGCCATGGTGAATTAAAATGCATGTTACGAAATTTAGGAACACCAACATGGTTCCTTACCCTAAGCTGTGCTGAGTACGCTTGGGATGATTTACTGGATTTTCTACGAGAGGCAAATTCAAACATTAAAAACATCGAATACAAGACAGCAGGAGAACTGTGCTCATTGGATCCGGTTAATGTTTACAGATATTTCAATCATAGATTTGAGGCTATGATGTCCTTCATCTGCAATAAAAAAAATCCACCTCTAGGAGAAGTAGTGGATTTCTTTTGGAGAAAAGAGTACCAGGCAAGAGGTGCTCCTCATATTCATATGCTGTTGTGGATCAAGGATGCCCCAAAGTTTGGAACAGATACTGATGAAGCAGTGTTATCTTACATTGAAGAATATGCAACATGTGCTATACCAAAAAGCACAGAAGAGAAAAAGTTAAAGGAGCAAGTTTTACGTTTCCAAAGTCATCGGTGTGGAAAATACTGTCGACGGAAATACAAGAGCAAAGATAAATACTACACTAAATGTCGATTTGGATTTCCTAGACCTGTTCTTTCAAATGGAAGAGTAAACAGTTTTATGTCATCTGTGAGCCATACTATCACAAGAAAATCACCTAAGAATACCTACAACCTAAAAAGAAAAGAAGAATCAAAAAATATAAATGACTACAACCCAGTCATTTTATCCATGTGGAATGCTAACATGGATATACAGTATGTAGCTGACAATTCCATTGCTGTTGCTCGATATGTAACGTCTTACATTACTAAATCTGAAAAAAGTGAATTGAAAGAAATGTGGGAAGAGATTTCTCATGAGAAGACTGTCAGTAAGAAGCTGTACAGTTTCAGTTTAAAGATGTTATCGCATCGAGAAATTGGATCCTACGAATGTTCAGATAGGTTATCTTCTGCAAGTCTCTACTCGAAATCAAGAAGAATAATTTGGGCAAGTTTAGGCCTTGCAGCAATGAGAAATCGGGTACTGAAATCTGTTGGAGAAATTGAATATTTGGCCGAGAATGACCCAGAAAGTACAGATATTTTGAAATCAAACATGTTGGACACATATTATCCCAAGAGAAGTCATCATCTGGAGAACATGTGTCTCTATGAAGTGCTGCAGAACTACATTTATTCACGGAAAGCCGCAGAAGACATCAACAATGGAAAATATAAAGTCATTGGTGAGGAAGGGTGTTTGGTGAAGCAAACAAAAGGAAGTTTGATAAATCACAGGAAGCTGAGTTGCGACACTACTGACAAAAAGGAATTTTACTACTTGGCTCTTTTACAGCTGTTTAAACCATGGCGTACAGAGGATGAACTACTGGGAGAATTTCAAAGCTATGAAGATTCATTTAATGCTTGCAAAGACAGCATACAATGCAGTACATTCACAACTTATCTGCAAATGTTAAATGAAGAAATTGAACAGGAAACTACAATTGCAGCAGAAGTAGCTAGAGACAGTTCTCAAGACAGCCAAAGTTCAGGAACACTCAGTCAAGATCCCCTAGGACAACCAATCGTTGAAAATGAAGCATCAATAGCCATGAATGAAGTGGAAACGGCTATGGATCAAGCTCAAGAAGAATTTATAGACTTACAAAATTTGGAAAGACAACTGAATGAAGAGCAGCAACAAATTTATGAAGAGATCAGAAACAAAATTGATCACGGATTTCTACATGAAAAAAAAGAGTGCTCATGCACATCATTTCATCCAATCAGGATGTATGTAAGCGGACAAGCTGGAACTGGAAAAAGTTTCCTAATAAAAGTCATCAGAAGCTACCTACAGAAAAAAACGGATTCTACTTTGTCTTGTGTGGTTACTGCTCCAACTGGGTTAGCAGCATATAACATAAAAGGAATCACCTTACATCGTTTGCTAATGTTACCAGTGGAGCATGAGAACAAAATACAATACAACAAGCTAACTGGAGAAGCATGCTTGGAAGTTTCAAGAGTATTGAAGAAGATGCAAGTTCTCATTATTGATGAGGTGAGCATGGTATCAAACTTAATGCTTGCCTTTGTGCATTTAAGAATGCAGCAAATTCTAAGGACAGACTATGACGTGTTATTTGGTGGAAAACATGTCATAGTTTTTGGGGATCTTCTACAACTTACTCCAGTTAAAGGACAACCAGTGTTTAATACTGTGACACATGAAGACACAAAGAAGTCATTGGGAAGCATCGGTAATGCAAATATTTGGTCCTTCTTTGAGTACAAGGAACTTACTACTAATATGAGGCAAGCAAACGATGAAGAATATGGAAGTATTCTGAAAGATATCAGGATTGGACTACTCACAGAAGTTGGCAAAAAAGCATTACAGAGTCGGCTGCTACATAATTTATTTCCAAAGGAAGAAATAGTTGCAGAGAAGATATACAAGAACATTGCAGAAAAGAAAAGTGTCATCTGCTTAATGCCAACTCTACGTGAATGCTCAATATTCAATGAGGAGCTTTTAAAATTGGAAAAGGAAGATATCAGGAAATTGGAAGCAGTGGAGAAAATTGAGGATGGAAGAATTACTATCACATTAACAGGCACACTGAAAAATAAATTGGATTCACTAGAGAAGAACATTTCCAAAACAGCTGGATTAGAAAAAAATCTATATGTTTGCATGAACTGTAGAGTATTTTTAAGGAGAAATTTGGATGTTGAAAAAGGTTTAGTTAATGGAGCTATGGGAAGAGTTGTGGGTTTTATTAATTATCAGAAAAAAGATGGAATTGAACGTTTAAAAATAAAATTTGATCAGATAGAAGAAGTTAAAGATATTTGTCGTTGTTCAGTTCGTTTCATGGTTGTGAAAGACTTATATGTACGTAGGAAGCAGTTTCCGTTTTCTCTAGCATATGCTGTAACTATTCACAAGTCTCAAGGATTGATTGTAGATTGTGCTTTTGTGAACATTGGTTCAACTGTGTTCAAAGAAGGTATGGCTTATGTAGCTTTGTCACGAGTGAAAACATTATCTGGTTTATTCATGATAGACTTTGATGACTCAAAAGTTAGTGCTGATACAAATTGTGTAAAGGAGTATAATAGATTAAGAAGAACCTATGCTCCTCATTTAGGTCAGTATCCTGTGTTGGAGAAACGTGTAGTTTCTCGTAAAAGGAGAAATGAGAATATCTGTAATGAAGATGTAGAGAGGAGGAAAAAAAGAGGAGTGATGTAATTGCAAGCAAAAAGAAAAAGGAAAATGAAGAAGAGGTTGTAGGATGTCATTTTGAAAATAGCTCTGGTGTCAACTGCTACGCTAATGTAGTGCTGAATGTTGCATTTTATCTGGAAAGTGTGCAAGAGCAGATAATAGTAAATCAGAGAAAAAGATTCTGTTCTGAGTTGAGTCTCCTTTTTCAAAAGCTGAGTAATGATAAAACTCAAATAGAAAGTGCTACTGAAATTAGAAAACTTTTAGATGTATGTTCAGGACGAACACAGTTTTCTCAAAATGTACAGCAAGACGCACAGGAATTCTTGATATTTTTTCTTCAGGTACTGGAAGAAGAAGGGGTTCCCATTGAAAATATGTTTGGTGTCTCTTATAAATGGGAACATAGTTGTGAAAACTGTTACAATACATGTGGCTCTAATGTTGATTCTGAAAGGTTTATTTATTTAACATTGCCAGAAAGTAAAACAGTCACTTTTGCTAAATTAGTTAAAGATGCTAATCATAGCATGGAATGCGGTGAGTGTCAATCTGAAATGTTTTCAACGTTAATTTTAAAGGAATACGGACAGTATGTAATTTTAATGATGCAACGATGTAAAGCTGATGGTTCAAAATTGGATACTTTAATAAAGAAGTTTACAGGACAGCAATTATCAATTTCAGGAAAAACTTTTGTAACAGTTGCAATAATTTTCCATGAAGGACCTACTGTTACTTCTGGACATTACACAGTTTATCTTAAATGTGAAAAAGGCTGGACACTGTGTAATGATTCCCAATTGATTTTCAAGCAATGTTTGCCTTTTGATTTAGCAAATTCCTATCTAATCTTCCTGAAACCTAAATTTTAGAGAGACTTGGCAAGATCTGTACAAAACAATTTTACCATTTTATTGGATTACCATTGGAATTTTCCAAAAAAATGATTTTACAAATTATCATTTGGCCTAATGGAAAGGTAACCAATTGTAATGTGGACTTTTTAAATTTTTAATGAAACTTTGGAAAACCAAAAATTTAGACAAAATCGGTAACATCTGCACAATTTAAATTTTGGAATGTTATTGGATTGCCATTGGAAATTTATTCAAAAAAGATTTTTAAAATTACTATTTGGCCATGAGGAAAGGTAAACAATTGTATTGTGGACTTATTTAATTATTAATTAATCTTTCGGAAACCAAAATGTTACAGAGAATCGGTGAGATCTGTACAATTTAAACTTTAGAATTTTATTGGATTAACATTGGAAATTTAATCAAAAAAGAATTTTAAAATTACTATTTGGCCTAAAGGAAATGGAACCAGATGTATTGTGGAGTTATTTGAGATATATTTTTGTGATTATACTTCTGAAACAAAAATGTCAGATGGTATTTTAAAGAAATAAGTATTGATATTAGATGATATTTTTTAAGAATATTATGCATTTCTATAATGTTATGTTTAAGTAAAAAGAGATTCTGGGCTTTTTTAAAACAATCTTTGAGATTGTTATTTTTTTTTGCCCGCTGTTAAATGATGAATGCAATTGCTTTCACAATTTATAGTGAAATGCAATATATTCTGAAAACAGCAAAAAAAAGGCAAAACATTTTTTGGGAAAATATGTAAATATGTGTACTGTATTATAAAATGTTTTATTAAATATTAATACTTTTTTCTTTTTTTTCAGATTGAGATAGAAAATTTTCGAAAACTTGAACTATTTTTAAAGCAATTAAAATTAAATTTAAATTAATAAATAATTTTTTGAGTGGGTATGGTAAGTCAAAAATTTCATGGTCCCTTTTTTCCACTTCTCCACAATCACATTTTCAGTTTTTCATTGTAGTCTCTCAAGACCTTGTAATGTGATAATTGATTTTTAGTTTAAAAAAAAAAAAAACATTACGCGTACCGTACGCGTACGGTAAAAACAAATAAAAAAAAGTTTAAAAAAATATATAAAAAAAAGTTGAAAGGTAAGGTTGGCTCTTAAAAGAGCCGTTGTGTTCATGCAGGGACAGAGGAAAGAAAGAATGGGAATATTAGTTGTTACGACAAATGTGCTGATCTATTAAATTGTTCACTAGGGCAACACTGGTCTCCCTATGACAAATTAGATCATGACAAGTGGCGCACCGAACTAAAACCCTCGCAAACCGATGGTTGATTTCCAGAGGACGAGAAAAAGGAGATGCTCCCCCCACAGATGAAGGGCTCAGCTGACCTGCCGAAGATGGACTCGGCCCTGCAGATGATGGACCAGGCTGAGCTGCTGTGGATGTGCTTGGTTGACTTACTGAAGGGTTACCTTCAGTATGTCGAGCAAATGTCCTACCGTGTACATCTTGAAGGTGTCTCAACATGGTGTGATTCCCGAAGGAATACTTCTTGTTGGGATTCCCTCTTGAAAGTACACGGCCACAAAGCTTACAAGTCACTAAGGGTGCATTTACCTTTTTCTTGCCCTCTGGAAAAGAAAAATACTCCCATATGAAAGAGCTCTTTTGTTTCCTCCTTCTCTGCCTCAAGGTAGTGCTGCTAGCCTCACTCTCAGAAGAGTTCTGCTGTTCTGCCATCGTATCACAAAGACAACTCAGCTCCTTCTCCTAAGGGATCACAAGCAGAAATGAGGGGAATGGGTGTGGTGTAGGAGAGTTCTAGAACTGAAAGTAGTTTCAACCAATCAAAAGTTGTGTTTCATGATCACATGACCCACCGTGCGCGTACGTTACGCTTACGGAGCGCTTACGGTAAAAGTACGCATGCGCGTAAAAAAGACACGCGCACGCGCGCATGCGCAAAACAGGCCCGCCCCTTCACTTCCGCGTAACATGCGCGTGCAGCATGCGCGTTACGCGCTGCACGCGCGTGACGTACGTCTACGCAAATTGCGTAAATGAACGCAAACAGCGTAGAAATCTAACGTTATGAAAGCAAGACGTGCGCTTACCGTACGCGCACGTTAAAAAAATAATTTAAAAAAAAAAAAAGGGGAAAAAAACCCCACTATGTTATACTAATAAATCTTACCTGTTTAGTTTAAAAAAATGGTAAAAAAAAAATATATATTGTAGAATTTTTAAAATTTAACCATAGTCTTTAAAAAAGGATAGAAAATTAAAATAAAAATATCTTAAAAAAATAAAAAAATAAAAATAAGAATTAGCATTTAAAAAACCTTGCAAATTCACTGAAAAAACCATGGGTTTCACACACGTTATAGTTAGGAATTAGCATTTAAAAAACCTTGCAAATTCAATGAAAAAACCAAAGGTTTCACACATGTTATAGTTAGCTGGACATTTCACTCGTAAAAAACCAATGAAATTCCCCCGTTATAGTTAGTTCAGCTAACTATAACTCGCGCGCCCGCAATGCACTACTGATGACGTCACATATTACATCACTCATGACATGGTCACTGACATCACTCATGACATCACTGATGACATCTCAAATGACATCACTGATGACATCACTGATGACATCATCCAGTGAATGTGTGTTTTTCTGAAAATTAA
Source organism: Triturus cristatus (assembly GCF_964204655.1). Lineage (NCBI taxonomy): Eukaryota > Metazoa > Chordata > Amphibia > Caudata > Salamandridae > Triturus > Triturus cristatus. The sequence continues at coordinate 1,226,484,803 of NC_140590.1, read as the reverse complement.
ATGTGTTTTATATATGTATATCTCAAGGTCAATGGAAGAATAAATGGGTATATAAGTGTCTAAATGGATGCTTTGTTTTTGAAAAATGTATTGTGTAACTGACTGATTAAGTGTATCATAGTGAATACATGGCTTACTGAGTAATGTTTAAATATGAAAATATCTGTATCAGTCTCTCACTTTGTGTATAAGTGGCTGCATGGGTTGGTGAGTAGCTTCATGGGTGTCTATATAGGTTATTAGTTGTTTTTTTGAGTATCAGTCTGAGTGTCTGTATGGTTCGGTGGGGGGTATTATGTAGTGCATAGGTGCATGAATGAGTGATTCACTCTTTGTATGTGTTGAAGACAGCATGTGTGCAGGACTGTATGGGTGGATGAGTGTGTGTATGGGTGTGTTAGTGAGTGAATGACTGTCTCAATAGTGTCTTTATGAGTAACTACATATCTATTAAACTAGTATATGTGACTATTGGTGTATATAAGTGAGTATATGTGAGAGTGAGAGATTGAAAGAGTTCCTGTATGAATAAGTATGTGTTTCTATAAGTGATTGTTTATAAGACTAAGTATGTGTAAGTTTCCGTAGAAGTAAGTGTGGTGGTGTGTGTATAACTGTATAAGCTAATAAATGTATGTTTGTTTCTTTATTAGCATGAGTGAGTATGTGTGAGTAACTCTATGGATGAGTGGCATTGTGTAACAGGATGTATAGGTGTATGAGTACATATGATGAGTGAGTGCATGTATGAGTGACTGTATAGGACTGTTGGTGAATGAGTGGATGTGTATGTGGTTCTTAGAATTACTTAAGAGGTTCTTGCAACTGGTATTGGTATGTCCATTGTTTTGAAAATGTTAGTCTCTATTTTTGAATGTGTGTATCAAAGGTTATATTAGGGGAAGAGGAGGTCTGCCACTCTATCACAAGGATGATGTCATCAGTGATGTCATCAGTGATTTCATTTGAGATGTCATCAGTGATGTCATGAGTGATGTCAGTGACCATGTCATGAGTGATGTAATATGTGACGTCATCAGTAGTGCATTGCGGGCGCGCGAGTTATAGTTAGCTGAACTAACTATAACGGGGGAATTTCATTGTTTTTTTACGAGTGAAATGTCCAGCTAACTATAACATGTGTGAAACCTTTGGTTTTTTCATTGAATTTGCAAGGTTTTTTAAATGCTAATTCCTAACTATAACGTGTGTGAAACCCATGGTTTTTTCAGTGAATATATATATACATACACACACACACACACCCATGTAACTGGTACACAATTAAAAAATAACAACAAAAACTTACTGGAACTGGCCATCCAATTGTTACATATATGGTTCACACTAAACACTGTTTTATTCTTCACACTAATTGCAAGAGTGTAGTGACTCTGGTTGTGATATCATTAAGCATCAATGTTTTGACCAAGGATGTATGTGTTAATGGTAAAACATCACAGGGGTCTTCTTCAAGACTGTGAACTGTTCTGTCAACAGCCAAGCGAAATTATAGCAAGTAATTAAGGGCTTTTCTTGTTTCCTGATGAATCATGTAGGATGATGCGGCGTACAACCATGTCCTGCGAGCGAATTACTCAAAATTCTTTAGTGTTCCAGACTGTTAACACTGTTGATAGGGTCCTTCTGTAGTCCTTGGTGGATTCATCGATTTCTATTTAGGCAATATCCTTTGTCAAATTTGGGTACGGTCCTGGCTTGTGTTGCCGAGAGACCTTGTCAAATGAGGGCAGCTAATGCAGCGAAGACACAGCACCGGGAATGAGGACGTCATTGACAGAGCCATTAGTAACGTACCAGTCTACAGATCGCCCCCCCAACCACACTGTAAGAGCAGCAGAGGTGAAAAATAAAAAGGTAATAAAATAACTTATGACCATTTCTTTTCACTGCTGCTTTTAGCCCGATTTGCAGCAGGGAAGGAGTGGTGCCCACTCCATTTCACTTAGGCTGGCTGTCTAGCGATGGCCAGCTTGACATGTGCACTTTAAACCTCTCCAACACAGCTGTCTTAGACAGCTGGGTGGATAAAAGGCAAAGGCCCCCAATGCCTAAAAGAGTGTTAATCCAGCCCGCTCCAACCAATCCAGGTGTTTCCCTCCTGTTGCTTAGCATTAGAGCAGCGTCTGGAGTGGTAGAGGGTAGTCAGCTGAGGCTCTATGACTCGCGCTGAGATTTCTGAAGAGAACACTAAGGACGCGTGTGCAAGTAAAAGTGTTTCTGTTTTATTATTACTTTTTTTTACCAACTGACAGACACTGTGAGAAACTCGCTATGCTTTCAGCCTCAAATTTAGAGCTCACATTCACACCCATTTATAAAACAAACACAGTTGACTTGCCATGATTGAAAACTTTGGCATCAAGCCTTAAGGTTATTGTTGGTTTATCATAGTTCATGTCACAGGGTTAAAACATTCACTTTGCACTGGTGCCCCTCAACTTCCAAATGTCATTGCCTGCCAGTGGGACTGTCCACAACACAACTGTGCATTATTCTTGTCCAGTTCTGTGATTTTATTTTAAATTAAAAGCATCTTGAAAAATGTGTTTTGATACTTTAGAAACATTTTTGAGGTGTTTTAGTCAATAGCCCTTGGATCTTTACCTTTCATGAAACGTTTGTTTTTTAGGTCGAATGACCTTTTGTATCTGGTTTGTGGCGCTCAACTCTGCCCATTGCTTGTGTTGCTTTTCATTTGTTGCTTTTCATTTGTCTATGACAATGTCCTTTAAAAATCCTTGCTTGCTAGTGGTCTGTCCTGCCTCTTTGACCCTCCTTTTTTTCTTCCGTTCCTCCAACGGAGCAGGGACTAGTTACGTTATCATTATGCAATGGTTCTTTATCCTTGAGGGACTCTTTTTTTCTTGGTTTCCTGCTCCGTTACTGTTTACCTGTGTTCAGCTTCGGCGCCATAGCTGCACATATTTTAATATTGCATTCTTCCCTCCCACCTCCTCTTAATGCCAGAGTTGTGTTAGTACTGTCTCCTGCGCCTTTGCTTGTATGTTTTTAGCCTTTTTTTGCAATTTTTGATGTTGATCGTCAGTTGGGCTTCGTTTGGTAAGATATTCATTTGGGTTTGGTCTTCGTTTCATATGTATCAATGAAATTTGGACAACATTTATATTACAGCTTCCCTATCTATCAGCATGGAATGCTTTAGCCAGACTTTAGTACCAGAGCATGCTTTAACCCTCTACACTCCAGAACAGAGCCATCCAGAGCAGATGGCAACCGACGCCAACACACGGTCCCTTGCCGGATCATAGACTGTGTCAGTAAGACTGCAATTTATTCTAAACAGCCTCAAATGCTTGCTGCCTCCTCCTTCTTCCTACTTGTTAACTTTACTGGCCAAGCAGGAGAACGCTTTAACTCTCTACACCCCAGCACAGAGCCATACAGAGCAGACAGCAACTGACGCCAACACACAGTCCCATGTTTTAATTCTTTTAGTCTCTCTGTACTTTAAAAAAATATCTTTGTGAGGGACAGGTCAAATGTCAGTAGGCATTGGCTTCAGTGCTCCATTCCTGCCCTCCAGGATCGGATGTTCATGACACTTTTCAAAGCTTCACTGTTAATTTGCAGAGCATTCTCTCTCCACTCACCTGTAAATTGTTTGCTGTGGAGACTCGCTGCAGCCACTGGTTTACTTTATTGACTGCCAGAGTAAGCTTTAACCCTGGATAATGACAATGAGATCCTGCTAAGTGTACGGTAACCCAAAAATATCTACCCTGACTGGTCTGTAACATATGGGATTTTCCCATATACAGAATTTCCAAAGAGCGAGAGACCCAAGTTAAGCAGGCTGGCCAGGAAGTCCCAGGATTTCCTCTTGATCTCTTTCTTGTGATGCCGAGATGCGTGTAGTCCAACAGCAGATAAGCCTATGGTGTTTTATGCAAGCAGGCTGCTGGACTGCGACAACCTTCTGCTCTGAACCAAAGAACACTGTAGCACACCGCACCAGACTGTTGATCTGGTACCATCAAATATATTCAATCCACGTCGAGTTGATAATGATTGATTTTTATTACAAATTCATAAAAAAACAGTAATTTCCAATTCACAGCCAGCCGACGCGCGTTTCGCCCAATGGGCTTCCTCAAGGCTCCAACACGAGAAAGTTATACATCTATTGGTTCTCAAAAGGTTCCAAATCCTGGTCAATTACTTGTGGTAATTCTTCTCAGTTCTGGAAATTAAGTTCCATCTGTAATCCAGTCAGTAATGTGCGAACGGACCGACTGTGCTAGTGTACCTGTGCTTACCTGTGCTCCTCTGAGGCTTGTGGGGCTGTTGCGCTCTTTGCTGCTCGTTCTTTCTCCCTCCCGCCGCCACTGGACATCGCGGCCGCTGTGTGGGGGGAGATAAAGACTACACCACCCAAGATCCCTTGCCTTAATACCCCGGATGCGGAAGCGACGGATTTCGCACCCACAGGCGCTACAAAAGTAACCCTACCCCCGGCAAAGTGGGGGTTCCTGGCACGAACGGACCGACTGTGCTATTGTCCCAGTGCTTACCTGTGCTCCTCTGAGGCTTGTGGGGCTGTTGCGCTCTTTGCTGCTCATTCTTTCTCCCTCCCGCCGCCGCTGGACATCGCGGCCGCTGTGTGGGGGGAGATAAAGACTACACCACCCAAGATCCCTTGCCTTAATACCCCGGAAGCGGAAGCGACGGATTTCGCGCCCGCAGGCGCTACAAAAGTAACCCCACCCCCCGCGTTGCGGGACCGCGCGCGGGCAGCGCCGGGCTAAGCCTGGGCAAAGGGCGGGCCTTCTGTGGCCGTCTAGGGCCGGAAGAGGCCGGGCTAGGCCTGCTCTCTGTGAACTGCGTAAAGACAAGGTACTGTGCTTAGTGGTGTTTGTTAGGTGTAACCATGGTGAAAAAGAAGTCCACTGGAGCCAAACCAAATGGGGTGGTAGGGGCAACCCTGGACTCATATTTAGTCAGAGATGCTAGTGTCCTGACTGAAGAAATAGAAAGAACTGAAAGGCGCTTGTCGATGGGGATAGGGAATAAGACAACAGCCCTCATCCACGAGACCCTTGATACCCCAGACTTACAAACACAGCAACAATCACCAGGCATTTCCAGGGATCTAGTAGATCAGCTAGAACTCATGACTTCCCCCCCAAACACTATTGAGCATCGTGTGTCCACCTCCCCAATTCATATTCAAGAGCCCCTGGTTGTAGAGGTCTCTCCCTCCCCCCCGGTTTCAATCCAGACAAGACGCACAAGAGCTGGGGGCCCGGCTCTCGCTGTACGATCTAAGAAACAGACTTTGGGACGAATTACTAAATCAGGCTCGGGCCCCCAGCCTCAGGTGGAGGTTTTATCTAACAAACTCTGGGCAGCAATAAAGAATAAATTGGATGTTATATTGGCCCCCATTACTGACAGATTGATATCTATCGAAGATAGATTTTCTATATTGGAAGCGAAGCTTAGCGCCATGACAACAATTGTGCAACCTTCTACCCTGGTGTTGTCGGAAACAAGAATCCCCGACCAACCTCAGAGCTCTGTGCCTGTGTTAATGAAGGAAGCTCCCTCTAATGGTGTTTATTTGCCCCTCCCAGCGGCGGCAGGCTTTTCCACTCACACTTTGATTCCAACATCAACTTTGCTTACCCAAAATTGCCAAATTGCTAATGATCATAATAATGAACTTCCCCCTATCGAGCCTACTCCTACTATGAATGTAAAAAAAACCTTCCCAGGGAAAGGGCTTCCGTTTGTCAGAGAGGCCATTCCTTTGGTTCTTGTTCTTGCCAATGTCCCCCATCTAAGACCGGGTCAAGCAGAGTCAACAACTGCGCTGATGGATAAAGCATTACATTGGCTTAGTAGGAACATGAACATTGGAGGAGTGGGTGGCCGACAACAACTGGCAAGAGAAATTATAATGGCCAGACGTGTTCCATGGCTAGGAAATAACGAGAAAAAATTTGGGGGAGATTGTGTTGCCATTAATTTTGCTACTATGTATGTATTACCTAATGTTCTTGCCAACCTATTGCCACCTCAGAAAAGGGACTCTGGTATAACCCCACTTACATTGGAATTTTTTATCGGTAATCCCAGATCCCTAAGACGAAACGTGACGCAAAAATCATCTAATGGCCTAAATATAGTTACTGGTAGGAGGGCACTTTCAAGTTTTTCTAGTGATCTTAGGCTAGAAAATAGATTTATCGCCTTGACCGATCTGGAGGAATGTGATTGACATAGGGGGAGTGATAACTACCCTGTTCGAACACACCCCCAAGAAAACATGCTGATCGGTGACAGAACTCTAGATGAAACAATTGCCTGTACTAATGCCCGAGTCCTTACGTATACCTCCACGAGTAACCATCAATTATTGGCATCTGTTTGTAATAGGCCAATTGAACAAATGATCCCCTTTGGCAACATAATAAATAATCCTATGGCAATAGTAAGGGGAAAGCCCTTACAAAATACTTCTAATAGTGGTAGCAAAATACAAAATATCCTTGATATCATGGAACATCGCAGGTATTGTCCAGAAAATGTTGTCTCCTGACTGGGGCAACTTTATAGACAAATACGACATTTGTCTATTTCAGGAGTCTTGGGCTGTTGATCCTGTTTTTAGGGCTGGATACCTTAACTTTTACATCCCTGCAAAAAAAAACCCTAAAGGGCGTCCTGTAGGTGGCCTTGTGGCCAGGGTTCGGCAAAACCTAGGCTGTTGTGTAGTATTGTTAAAATCCTCTGATAAAGATATTTTAGTGTTGAAACTCAGTAGGGCTAATGAGAGTACCCTTGCTATTTTTAACGTGTATGCTAGGGGTCAGAGGGGAGGACAAAGTTCAGAGACTATAACATCTCTGGACTTACAATTAGAAAATCTTCCCGTTCATATTATTCCTATTGTAGCAGGGGATTTTAACACTACATTTGAACCATTGGGCAACGAGGTGTAGGAGTTATCAACAGAACAGGACCTTAGATGGGGAATCCCAAGGCTTGATTTATCCCCTGTTAAAAGATGGTCAAAAGTTGCAATCCAACTTAAGGCGTTGTGTCTTGAAAGAGGCCTCAGGGCTGCAAATGAGCGTACCAGATCAGATTCGAAAGGAGTAACTACCTTTGATAATGGGCGCTCTACTAGCCGTATCGACTATATATTGATTGATCTTAGGATATGGCATAGACTTGATGACATGAAGGTAACATGGCGGCTTGAAAGTGATCACAATCCCCTATGTATTGATTTCTGGGCCACGATTAGGGAGGGAGACGTGACCCAAGCTGAGGGAACTATATCCTCGGATTTAGTGATCGCAAATGACAAACGCCATGTAAAATGGAATAAAATAGTTGAACATCCTGAAAAGTTGGAAGCCCTTAAAGTTGAAGTAGTTAAGAGCACCGACTTTCTTATGTCAAGAGTCTCTAGTGTAGAATTCCCACAAATTCTGATAGAAGCCCATACTAGTCTATTTGATAACTTGAAAACATACTTCTTAAAGGATGTGAAGCCAGGGAGACAGGTTTCAAAAACTAACGACGCTAGATGGTTTAATACTTCATGTAGAGTGGCTCGCCAGAAACTGAGTGAAGCTTTAAGATCAAGAGACCACTTGGGGGTAAGAGGTGCAAGGGACCATTATAGGGATGTGCAAAAAAAGGCTGGGACCAAGCATGGTGGCAGGATCTGAGAAGTGCCTGCGCAGCAAAGGATTCGAGAATTTTCTGGAGCATTGTCAACTGGGACAGGGGTGGGCGTCCGGAGCCCCCCCAGAATAATGTTCCTCAGGCACAATGGGTTGAATTTTTTAGACCCCGTACGCTGGTAGCGCAACTGGGGAGGATCTACCATCATATTTTTTTAAATTTTATTCTGGCACAGTGTTTTTTATCAAGGATGTTGAGGTAGCACTTGATTGTGTGGCAAGGGGAAGAGCTCCAGGTATGGAGTGAATTCCGGCCGATGTATTTCTCAGTGATAAGCCAACCTGGTGTCAGTACATAGCCCTTCTTGCTAATGCAGTGGCTAATGGAGCTCCAGTGCCCCCATCTTGGAAAGGTGCTGAGATAATTCCCGTTTTTAAGAAAGGAGACAAATCCCTCCCCAGTAACTACAGGCCCATAAGTCTTATTGATTCAATACAAAAGGTTATGGGTCGTTTAGTGTTAGGAAAAGTACAGACCTGGGAAGAGGATACTAACATTCTGTCCCCATTTCAAGCGGGATTTCGTTCCTGTACCAGCACCACAGACCACATTTTTCGTTTTTTAACTATTTACTGGAGGAATGTGGTCCTGAATGGGGGGTCACTTTACGCTGTCTTCGTAGATCTCAAATTAGCGTTTGATCTGGTCCCTCGGAGGAAATTGTGGGGTGTGCTTGGTGACCTGGGGATGGCTCCGGAATTGATAACACTTCTCGCTCGCTTACATGAGGGCAATTTTGCAAAAGTTAGATGGGGGCGCAGGGGGAGGTTACCGACTCCTTCCCTGTTGGGCGTGGTGTCCGACAGGGGTGTGTGTTGGCTCCTACCCTGTTCTCTTTGTACATCAACGGGGTAGTTGAGTACCTTTTGATGACCCCCACTGATGCTCCCCTACTGGCTGGCAATCATGTCCCTGTCCTCATGTTTGCGGACGATACTTTGCTCATCTCCAGGACACCGAGCGGCCTCCAGAAGGCCATTAATGCATTTGGAGAATTTTGTTCTTTAAGAGGGCTAGAAATAAACACTTCAAAAACCAAGTTCATGGCTTTTAATCAGCACAAATCTTTTAGAGGCAGTATATTATTAAATAATGTGCCCCTAGAACAGGTGAGTGCGTTTACGTACCCTGGTATCTCCCTCCAGAAGGACTTGGGTTGGAATCACCACTTGGATCTTACAGCCCTAAAACTACACCAGCACATAGGGTGTTTGACCAAGAAATATAAGTCCTCTTTTACAAAACCAGTCACTCCTGCCCTAGAAATTTATAACGCTAAAGCGGTGAGCTCGGCCCTTTATGGAGCTGAGCTCTGGGGATTTAACGATATAAAACAGCTAGTAAGATTAGAAAACAAATTTTTACGTAACCTTGCTAGCGTCCCACAAAGCACTCCTACGATCCCGCTTCACCTAGACCTAGGGAGGAAAAATATAGCGGACCTAGCAAAGTTAAGGCCACTCCTTTATTGGAGACGTCTCTGGGTCACTCCGGAACTTGCGCAATATGCCCTGGGTTTTAAGGATGTGATCTTACGGGACCGCTTCCATAGAGTAGGTTGGCTAAAAGAGATCAGGTCCCTACTCATTAAACTGGATCTAGAGACACTTTGGGACAACCCTGAGACGGCAGTCTTCCCATCAAAGGTGCAACTAAAACAGAAATACTGGGAAATGGTTTATGCATCTGTAGTTCACTCCAGTATTTCAACTAACCTAACAGGTCGCTTTCTGGATTCTAAATCGTGGCCAGTGTGTGAGGCCTACTGGGATTTGATCGAGAGGCCCTTTGACCGAAAACTTTATTTTCAGTTCAGGATAGGTAGTCTACCCATCAAGACCTTTACCTGTAAATGGGCTTCTAGAACTGATGACAAATGCCACTGCTGTATGGCAATGGCTGAGACCATTCCCCATGTATTTTTTGTTTGTCCGTTATATGCGGCCCCACGGCGGAGATGGCTGAGGCCGATTTGTATTTTGTTGGGTGCCCGGAGATGTGCTGTTTTTTTTTTTTTTTTTTTGAAAACCTTTATTAACCGCAGTTGCATCAATTGACAATGTAAGTCCTTCGCCAAGGCATCGATTCAGCAATACTAGAATACACACGTTCAGATGGTGAGACACAGCTATTTAGCCGACAACCCGGAGGTCCGGCGGCGGTAATCAGTTGAACATATGCAGAGGAATCAGGTATGTACATTGCGTATAAGTGGGTCGATGGTGCTTTTCTGTATTTCGTCGTGTCTCATCTGAAGCGCATTGCCTGCAAGAGAGGAGGGCGCTGTATGCCAGCCCGCAGTGCAGCGCCGTCAATTAGCCCCTAGGCTCATAGGAGGAATTGCGCTAGGCGCCGGGTGTTCCACCAAATGCCCTGGTCTCCGGGCAACGGAGCCCCGGTGGCTTGCTCTTGGCGTAAGCTGGAGCGCGACGAGGAGGTTGCAGTATAGCTCGCAAGGACGCTCATAGCAACTGTTGCTGTGGTGGAACACGGGTTCAGCCAGGGAGCGTAACCAGTCGCCGAACTGCTCCCCGTGTGTGCAACATGAACGTAGGGGTCAGGGCCAGGGTCGAAAACTCGGGTGGGGACTAGAGTAAGAGGGGTGGGGGGGGAGGTGGAGATCGTTCTGCAGCAGTGTAAGAGGAGACAGGAGCTGTCCAGCGGGGCATAGCCGGGCCGTGTGGGAGGCGCGCCGAGTAGCAGGTCGTGAGGGGGGGGAAGAAGAAGGGGGGGGGGGGGCAGAGGGCCATCGGAGGGGGGGCCAAGAGTTCGCCGCGCTTGTGTCCGCAGTCTGAGATTGTCCTCTCATGTGAGGGAGGTTTTTCTCCACGCCCAGTAAGGGGCATCTGAGCGGGGCGGAATGGTCATATCTTCCCGGGTGTGCCCATGTCCCAGTAGTGCGCGCGCCCTCTCAAGCAGCAGCGGCAGCAAACCCCGCGCGCGCGCCATAGACACACTGTAGGTGATGTCTAGCAGCAATCCCCTGCAGCACAATATGCGAGATGCGCCAGGGGAACAAGCAAGCAGAGGGGGGCGGGAGCTATCCCCGCCATGGTCTCAGGGATGTCGCTATCCAGCCAGTAGTGCATCGATGCCCTCCCAAGGTTCAGGTTATCCCTCGGGTCCGGCAGGCTGCCTGAAAGGTGGTAAGGAGGTCATCCCAAATTTGGGCAATGGGGAACTTCCGGAGCCCCGCAGTTTCCTCACGTAGGAGCACTGCACTCTCCGCCTGCGCCCAGTTTACGAAGGAGGCCCTCCAGTGTCTGATGTGCGGGGGGGCCGTCGCCTTCCAATGCTTGGTGAGTAGGCGTTTGGCCGTTACAAGCCCCATGTCCCAGAAGCGCGCCTGCACCTTATTTGCTTTTGTGTGCTTGTATAGGCCTAAGATGCATGCCTCCCACGTGCGTGGTAGCCGTCCATCAGCACCGTGCTCTATCAGTGACAGCACGTCGTTCCAGTATGTCTGCACACCAGTGCAATGCCAGAGCATATGTAAAAGGTCCGCTCCCGGTAACGAGCACCGTTGGCAGATAGCGTCCGTCCGCGAGAAATATCTATTTATCTTCTCGGGAGTGAGATACGCACGCTGCAGTATGTAATATTGTATGAGTTTGAAGCGGGGGTTGCGTGGAACGTTGGTCGGGCTGGCCAGTATCATCGCCCATTCTTTGTCTGTCCAGTCTCTGCCCCTGTCTGTCGCCCAGCGCTCCCTCAGCACCAAAGTGGACGGTCGCGAATGCGTCAATATTTATTTTTATTTATTTATTTAAGCGATTTCTAAAGCGCCTGGTGACCCAAGGGCATCCCCGCGCTATGTAGCTTGAATCCTGTTGAGAGGGGAGGATTCAAGCTACATAGCGCCTGCGCCAGCCAGTGTATGACATGCGCGCCATTTCCCATAATGTGCAAATATTGGATGAAGGTATGCGCCGGCGGCTCCACCGCCATGTCACCCCAGGAAGCCGTGAGTGTCTGCATGAGGGAGGCATGCAGGAGGAACTGCCCTGCCGGGAGCGCCGTGCCCTCAGCCAGGGCGGCGAACGTCAGCAAGTCGCCATCTTCATACAGGTCACTCAGCGTGTCTACTCCTGCCTGTTCCCATCCTGCCAAGTGGGCCTCTGGTAGCGGTCCCGTCGGGCCAGGCATGCCCAATAGCGGTAACTCTGGGGCGTACGGTGTGGTCGCGCATGTGAGGCGAAGGCACCGCTGGAAACACCTGCGTGCCACTGCCAGGTAGACCTGGGAGGGGCAGGGCGTACGAGTCAGTGGGTGGAACAGCGTGTGGACTTGCGTCCGCGTCCAGGCAGCCGCATGCGAGGCAGTGTCCTCTAGCTGCTTGCCACTCAGCCACCCCGCCACCCATTGCATCTGCGCCGCTAGATAATATAACTCCATATTGGGGACCGCCAAGCCCCCGGAGTCCGTGGGCATGTACAATTTGGCCAACGCTACACGCGGTCTCCCCTTGTTCCAGATGAGGTTGCGCAGCAGTGCCTCCAGGTCGCGGAATAGTTTGGCGGGTACATACAAGGGCAGGTTTGCAAAATAGTACAATAGGCGGGGCAGCACTATCATTTTGGTCAGTGCCACCCGGCTAGGCACGTTGAGGGGCAGGGTGTTCCAGTAGCCAACCTGCGCACGTACAGATGTGATCGCTCTGAGGAGATTCCCGTCCAAAACGTCTGCCGGGGTTCTGTAGATTCTAATCCCCAGGTAGCGGAAAGTGGTGGAGTGCCACTGCAGTCTGTCCCCTCCCAGTCGGACGTCGCACTCAGGCGTCTCCGGGCCAAAGGGGTAGGCTCCCGACTTGGCCCAGTTAACCCTCAGGCCCGATACTGTCTCGAAGATGCGGAATACGTCAGCGAGGGAGGCAGGGATGGCGGTTATGTCCCTGACGTACAGCAGCAGGTCATCTGCGTATAGAGATACCGCGTGCAAGCCATCCGCCAATGGGATTCCCCATTCTAGTCCGTGTGCCCTAAGCGTCGCAGCCAGGGGTTCCATTGCCAGCACGAACAGCAGCGGCGACAGCGGGCAGCCCTGGCGGGTGCCTCTGTGGACCCGGATGGCGTCCGAGAGGATGCGGCCCGTGCGGACCCGGACGGTCGGTCCGCTGTAAAGCAGGGCGCCAGAGATGTGCTGTTGCGCTGAGAATCCTAGGGTCTGATTGTAGTCCTAGTATAGCTATAGCAGTTGCCAAATTCCTGGGCTGGTCCTGGATCATACGCACTCGCACTTTAAATAAAACTATTGCTGCTACCTAATCCTAAGATGTACTTTTTAAATATGATCTGTTTCACCGTGCTGTCTCTCCTCTTTTAACTGTTCTTAAGGTTTTCTAGATACATGACAGTATATGGAATTTAATTATCTTGTATCTTGTAATTGTAAGGTATTATGTGTTATCTATTTATTAAGTTGTGTGATATGTGTTGTATTTATGTGCTTTTATGACAAACTGTCGAAATAAAGCTTTTTGAATTGAATTGCATATAAAAATGAAGGAAATTGTTTATTTTAATTGAAGTATGCACATCTATTAAGGGACCATGATACGTCCAATCAGTAGTGCAAAGTAACGCCCGTGTATCGTCCGGGTTTCCAAAAGTTCTTCTCTGATAAGACTGACTCTAGATGATTGTAACCCGCCTTCAGTATACTAAAGCCCAGAGTACTTTTTGATTTTTTTGCAATGTCCGACACATTTGTAAATTAAATCATATGGTAAAACACATTTACCCATTTGTGCATTTCTAAGTACTTTGCAATGAAACACAGAGCATGTATTACAGCCATTGACTTGATTCTGAAATTGTAAAATCTGTAGAGAGGGCTCAGGTGTTCTGCCTTAAAAATGCTGACCGTGTGCCCTCTAAGCCCCGCCGTTTTACACTTACGGGCCCCACCAAACATGCTGTACATGTCTGACACACTGCCACTAAATGCCTCGGTCGGGGACGCAGGCTTACACTCGCAACACCGTTATGGGACTCTGAGCAACTGGGTAGTTTGTGTAGGAGTAAAGGGTTTGACAAGTGGGATCTTATAGGTATTTCCCGTACAGGTGATCTGTGGGAAAAGTCAGACATTAAATCATTTGCCACACTGCAACAGCAATTCAAATTAGCCGACTCAGAACTCTTCCGCTACACACAGGTTAGGCACGTTCTTTGCACTCATCTGAAACTTGGGGCCACACCACCTGAATCCTCCCTGCTTGAAGATAGAGTCTTAGACGGTCATATCCCTGACAGCACCATTTCATTGATCTATAAAAAGCTGGTCAACAACATGCCAGATCCTCTTCAAGCCCTTCGAGAGAAATGGTCTGCAGACGGCATAGAAATGGATGATGAAGAGTGGCAGGAGGCTGTCTCCTCGTCCAGAGTAGTGGCCATACCAGATCGTCTCCGACTCGTCCAGCTAAAACTCCTCCACAGGTTGTATGTGATGGGGCCCCAACTGGTGCGGATGGGGAGGGCAGACAGGGGGGATTGTAGACGAGGATGTGGCCAGTTGGGTACTTTTATGCACATACTTTGGGAATGTGAACTGATCCACCCCTATTGGTGTACCATTCACGATATTATTAACACTGTCTTATCCGTACGTCTCCGTATGGAAGCCCGCAGGTGCTTTTTAAATATCTGGGAGCCACCAGATTTGAATGTCTGCTTGACGGAATGGGTCACTCTGGGGCTCATACTCGCCAAGAGAAACATTGCCCAGCGGTGGGGAGCGCCACTCCCTCCGACGGTGAGGGTCTGGGAGAAAGACTTGAATTGGGCAATGTTTTGTGAAAAAACAGTGTTTGTAGCCCTTGTCTGGGGCTTGTGGAATTCCTATTGTGGAGATGTATGTCAACCACCCCTTGTCATCGGCAACGAAGATCCCCCCTCACCCTAGACCTTCCAGAGTATATTTTGTACTATGTAAATTGCCTATTGTTCCCGTGAAACCTACTCTATTACTTCGTCCATAATGTGATTGAAATTCTGATGTTTGTTTATTAATAAAAAATATATATATATATATTTTTTTTTAAATGCTGACCAGGCTTGAACTTCCACTAGAGTCCATTGTTTTAGAGTTACTGCATGAATATTTTGAAAGGTTGTATTTAAAATTGAAATGCTTTCACTGAAAAATGAGAGTCAGACCTGGGCCTTGCCAATGAGCATTAATTGCTTGCTGTGTTTAGGTAACTAGCTGAAGCCGGCCTCTGGTGCAATTGCACATGGGCAAAAACAAAACCTTAGCCTAAGTGCTGTCCCTCCACAGTTCATACTCTTCAAATCCCCTTTTTAGGTCTCGTTTACAGACAGCTTTAGCTGTTTTTGTCAAAACTTACAAGATTAATACCAGTTGAGTCGGCTTTGGGTCAGGAAATTTCTTATAATTGGGTTTTCTTTTTGTTTTAATTGGGTCTGGTTCTGCTTTGGCTATGTTTACTTGTTTGCAACGCTTGGGCTCTGTTAGCTGTTTCATCCACAGTTTGCACACCACCTTCTCAAATCCAGTATCAGTGCCTTGGTCCCGCCTAATTTATAAATTTGCCTCCATTGTTCTTATTTATGTACTTAAAGTATACACATATGGACTCATGGTAGCGCTCTATAAAGCATTTAAGAAATCTGTTCGGCAAAGCCAAACAAGTATAAAAGTACAGTGGCCTCTTAGATTGAGACACCACAAAGATAAGTCCAAGACAGGAAGTGGTCAAGGAATGGTAGGGTTATGCACACAACATTTGGGCAGGAGTCTGAGTGGCCAGCTTGTCTAGGTACCATTGTAGCTCTTCTATGAGCTACTTAAATGTCTGGCTTAAAACTAGAATGTGTAGGCACCCCATGGTTTCTTATTGCAATGCTATAAATAAAAACAGGGCAAGAGAACAGGTCACATGTTTAAATCGGAGCAATTGACAAGCTCAAACTGTTTGTCATATAGAGTAGTGCTTTGGCACTGCAGCTTGAACACCAGAAGATCACATGACCACTTTTATTATGAGCAAAGTGGAGTGCAACCAGTTTTCTGGGTCGTCACATTTCCTGAGTGGTTCAGGTACTGTCTCCACCTACCAGGGCCAGACTGGCTGTAGTGGGCACCAGGCATTTCCCCAGTGGGCTGCCAGGGTGGGGGCCGTTTTTGGACCCCTGGGGGGCGATTTTGTTTCGGGCGGCTTTGCAGCATGGCTGCAATATTGGCACCCTATAACAAAAGCGGCAGCGGTGAGACGAGAGTGGTGCTTTCCACAGCCAAGCTGTTTGCCAGGGCCGGGTTTGGTTCCATGCTATCTACCTCGTGCAAAATGTTTTTGCCTAGTTAGAGAAAGTAGGAAACTTCTTCAAGAGAAGTTTACTGTAAAATTGTTCTTATTAAAAATTATCAACATTGGGTGTTGATCATTAGTTTGCACCCTGTAGCTCTGAACTCTGCTTCCTTCTACATGCGTTTAACTGATTTGAGGTTATGTATACGTACTGTAGTTCAATGTTTTACAGTTTTGTTTAACTGCAAAGGAGCATTAACTCAGTCGTGGGTAACGTGATAATGTCCACGTAGCACTTTCATCATCTCATATAATAGTGCGCTGTGCGCATTGCACTGAGATGGTCACTTACTTTAACAACTTCCCCTAAACCAAATTGAGGATGAAACACAATGCTTGTACCTAATGTAGCAATTTAAAAACAAAATCATAATAATAAGTGTTCTTCATAACTGTCTGCATTTAACGGTAACCGTAGAAAAACATTTAGGGGCAGATTTACAAGCCCCCTGCGTCACCACTACGTCACTGTTTGTGATGTACTGGTGGCGCAGGGGGCTCCACCATATTTACAAGAAGAGGAAAAGCCACCCTGCGTGACTTTTCCTCTCCTCGTAAATATGGCCCCTTCACACGCTGCACTGTGCGTTGAAGGGGCGTTCTATGGGTGTTGCTGTGGATGTTCCCACGCAACACCCATGGAACAAGACACATCTCCAGATTTATGAGAAATCGTAAATCTGGAGATGCGTGTGAATGCTATGCCACACTAGAGGTGGCGTAGCGAGGTGCAACGAGGAGAAATGTTTTCATTTCTCCTCGTTTTTTTCCTCTTTCAATGCGTGCTGCATTCTACAGCATGCATTGAAAGAGGAAAAAGCCTCTTGTGATTGTTTTTGTGCAGGAAGGTGTCCCTTCCTGCACAAAAACAATCTCCCCACGACGCAGGCATCCTTGCACCATGGTGCAAGGGTGCCTGCGCCAGCGCATGGCTGCAGTTTGTGCGCCAGCGCAGGGGAAGCACAGAGATGCTACATATTCTTGTAAATATGTCACATCTCTGTGCTGTCCAAACTAACGCTGCGCGCTGCAGCAAAATGACTTGCTGCACCGTGCTGCGTTACTTTGTTGAAAATCTGCCCCTTCGTGTTGTTTGTCGGCTTTGCTGGTTTTGTAGGTCTCATTTGCTCTGAACCAACTTAATTGTATAGGCCTTATGTTGTATGACAGAGAGATATGGAAGATATTGACTTCTTTATAGGTGGTGTCTTATTTTAGGTATGGGTTGTATTGTGCAAATGCATGTTTGTTTTGTAGGTGAATGTTTTATAAGTAATTACATTCTTTGTTTTGCTGTAAAGAAACCACTGCACAACACAAAATACCATTCCACATAATTACACTCCATAACACACAATACCTCTGCACATTATTCCACTCCTTAACACACAATACCACGGCACACAATTTCAGTACACTAAATACCACATAATTACTATCCACATAATTCCACAGCACAGCATGTCAATTAATTCCAGTGCACAAATCCACTTCACACCACAATATTCCATGCAACACAATACTAACAAAAGCCAATCCAACCCACTTAATTCCACTACTCACCACACACATACACTTCACAACACATAGGTAAAATACATTGCCATTTACAATAGCTTTAACTCAAACAAATGCAAGACTTATTGCATTTGCAAAGCTTGTTTGATTTAAAAACAAAATATATTTTAGCACAGGAAGTGCTTGCCATGGCAGATTGTACAGTTATTTGCATTGTAATTTCAAGTTTTGTGTCCTCAACTCAGTGGTTGACTGCCACCATTCTCAGATTCATAAAATGGATGAAATAGCCGAGCTGGGTTTTCAGGACCGGCACATATACCCACCTACATAAAGATGCATATCACATGAATGAAATAGAAAATTTGATTGACTGCACCTTTTACCAGATGGAAGAATATAATATTTGTTTAGTTATTTTAAATGGCGCTGCAGTTTAGGATCAGTGTTATAAGACAAAGAAAATAAAACCTCCATTAAAATGGATGTTTCAGGGCATCCACCAAAAATCATATTTATTCATTGTAAGACAACATATTTCTGTCAGGTCACCATTTCTGTATTTTAATTGTCATTTGAATGAACTTTATTCTGTTTTTTTGTTTTCATAGGGTGGTGCTGGGTACTCATATTGTTTATTTGTCAATGATGAAAAATGTGATAACAGCAGATTCATCCATGCTATGATTTCATACGTGCCTCTACTCAGTTTAAACACTGCACTTCTCTGCTCATTGGCTGAAAAGATTAGGTTTACAGGGCTGAGAAGCGGTGTTCATTGAATAAAAAAATAACTGAGTCTTATGTAGTTTGCAAACATCATTACAAGGACTAGAGAAATACTTTTAAAGTTGTAAGGCCTAGCGGCACTTAGATACAGCCCACAGACCCTGATGGGAATGGCTAAAGCCCTTTCATCCCCCAGGGATAGAAGAAGTAACATCAAACACCATTTGTCCTTTAAATTCTCACACACACACGTTTCACACCCACACACACATACACACACCAAACTCTTTCTCACGTCAACTCACTCTCACCTGCAAGAATGCACACAACATACAGCTTTTTTTTACTTACCTCTGTTGCCTGGGAGGGTCGTATTCCAGCTAGTTTTACTTAATTTTTTGTAACACTAATATTGAATAATATATTGTTATTCACCATTAGTGTCACAAAAAAAATGAATAAACACAAGGGGATTGGAACCCCCTTTTTTTCATCCTTGGCCAACAGGCAGCTGTGCACGATCTCACTTGTTTAGAAAAACATTTATGACTGTTTTAAAAACATCCATGATTGTTTTAAAAACATATCAATTCTAGAAAAAACCCTGGCGTGACCACTTTAATATAAAAGACCCTCACTCCCCCCTACAAATTAGAGGGGAATTTCTTCCAAGCTGAGACGGTGTCCTGCATGCTGAATCTTTGACACGCAGCGATCTGACATCCCTTGCAGGGTATCATCCTCTATGTAGAGACGGGGTCCTTCATTCCAAACCAGCAGGTGAGGGGGCTGGTTCATTCCTAGGGGTTTCTTGGCTACAGATACATATACATGCTAAACATACAGATCTAGGCTAGGTACATTTAGGCAAGTTACTTAGGGAGTGCATTTTTAGGAATATGCAAGTGCTACTGTTTTTATCTGAACTGTTTATGTTCATCTTATTAAAAGTACAGTAGAAATGTATCTATTGTTTGCTATATTGGTACTACCAATCTCTTTTGTATGCTTCTGTCGCCTGATTGTCGCTGCACATATGTTTTACACAAGGCTGGCGCTGGACCAATAAATACTTATTGAAACGTCCTAATCACCATCCTTTGTATTTTCTGAGAGAAAGCAATCACGAGTGTCTGAGCGAAATGTACTATACTGTTTTACATGATCCCTGAGGAATCAGGGTTGTCATGTTCAGTGGTTGCCACAAACTACCTGCACCACTGTAAGATACAGGGGGGTGATAGTGGCACTGCAGAGCTAGCTGGTCTAATGGCTGACATATCCTGTGGGAGTGTCCAGAAGCGGATGGGATACCAGGCCCTCAGTTTAGGTAATCCAAAATGCGCAGGTCCTGAGGGACTTCTAGGAACTACACGACAACAAATAGGAGAATTTGGGCAAAACAGACATCTTAATCAAGTTAATCCACCCGTATAGAGTAAGAGGGAGATTATGCAATTTCTTTAAGAACTTGTCAACCTCTTTAAAGACTTTCTCTAAATTCACTTTAGGGAGTTCTTCTAAGTCTTGCAGTATTGTTCCACCTAGATATCTTACTTCCTTTGATAACCTAACGTCATGAAGATCTTGATCCCATCCATAACTTCTGTTTTGCTGAAGTTGATCTCGTATCCAGACAACTTCCCAAACGTGTACGCCTCTGCCATTAATTTCGGGAGAGCCTGATTGATATCTGAGATAAACAAAATCAGGTTACCGGCATAGAGAGCCAGCTTCCTAGAGAATCAACCGACAGAGAAGGGGATTATTTTCTTATTCTGCCTTAAGCTTAGTGCTAGGCGCTCGACATATAAGTAAAAAAGAATGGATGATAGTGGGCGTCCTTGCCTGGTCCTCCTTCCTAATCTGTACGGGAGCCATGAGGCTGCCATTAACTAGTATTGGCGCTCGAGGCACCCGTATTTTTATCTGAGAACCTTCTGAAATGTTTTGCCAAAAACAAACGCTTTCAATGTCCCTATCAGGTATTTCCAGTTCACCCGATCAAGGGGCTTGGCCGCGTCAAGGGTTATTATCGATAAGGGGACTCCCTGCATTGAGGTAAGGTCTATTGAGCCTATCAGGGTATGTGTGAGATCCTTCATTTGTCTTCCTGGAAGAAAACCCTTCTGGTCTTAATTAATTAAGGACCCAGCTATTTTACTTAAACATGCTGTTAATATACTTGTAAAGATTTTATAGTCGCAGTTCAGCAAAGATATTGGTCGATATGACTGGCACTGCATAGGATCCTTGCCTAGTTTTTAAAATAAGGAAAAAGACAGCCTCATTCCAAGACTCCAGTAATGGTGAGTCACCCCTCAGCATATCATTGAATAGCTCTAACCAGATCAGGATTATCACTTCAGCCAACAATGTATAGATTTCATTCAGAATCGTATCCGACCCAGCTGCTTTCCCCTTTTTAAGTTGTTTAACTGCAGTCAGAATTTCTTCCCTGTTATTTCCTGGTTCAAATATTGTTGGTCTTCAATGCTCAGTTTTGGTAATTGTTTTTCTGTGAGCCAGTGGTCGAACACAGCTTTCTCCACCTCGAGATCTTCTAGATATAAATCCAGAAAGAATTTAGTGAATGCTTTCTCTATCCCTTCCATATCCTCCACTGCCTTATCCCCATCTTCCAACTTGATTTTCCTAATATGGGTTAGAAAATATGGCAAGAGTTAGTAGATGTCACCAAAGTTCAAAAGGATATGTTATATCTCATTGCAGACAATATTTATTATAAAAGTGTATACCTGGAAGAACAAGAAATATCTATAGAAGATGATAGAGAAATTTCAGCTGGACAAATCGAAGGACAACTCCAGGAATGAAGAAATTTATGAACATTATAGTATACATCCTATACATTAAAAGAAGTGATTGGAAAAACTATTGAATTATTGCAAATGAAGAAAGCGAAGGGAACTCCCATGAGTGTTTGGGAAAGAAATTTAGTAGCTCGTTGTTTTCCACAGCTCTTCCCCACTGGAAAAGGTGGAAGATATGATGAACGACTAGTACATATTCCAGCTTCATAATACAGTTCAACAAAATTGTATTCAGAAGATCCAAGATTTCAACAGTGTGTTCCATATTTATTTTATCTTCTGTTTGAAAGTGACTTGTCTGGACTTTCATATTCAGTGAACCACATATTAAAAACAGGTGTTTATCTTACAACATCTTTCTGCACAGGAATTTTTGGACAAAGTTCAACAAAGAGACGATCATTTAGAATCTCAGTTAATTAATTTTATGGCATGTCAACGTGGTACCAATGAGTATCGGTATCGTCATCATGGAGAACTTAAATGTATGTTAAGGAACTTAGGAACCCCTGCGTGGTTTGTTACGCTTAGCTGTGCTGAATACGTGTGGGATGATTTACTTGAATTTCTAAGAGAAGCAAATTCAAATATTAAAAACATTGAATTGAAATGAAGACAGCTGAAGAACTGTGTTCCTTGGATCCTATAAATGCGTGCAGATATTTTAATCATAGGTTTCAAGCTCTGATGTCTTTTATCTGAAATAAAAAATAATCCACCTCTTGGAGAAGTTATTGATTTCTTTTGGAGAAAGGAGTACCAAGCCAAATGTGTTCCTCATATGCACATGCTATTATGGATCAAGAATGCGCCTAAATTTGGAACCAATTCTTATGAAACGGTTTTGTTTTTCATTGAAGAATATGTTACCTGTGGCATTCAGAAAACAGGAAGAGAACGTAGCTTAAGACACAAGTTTTACTGTTTCAAAGTCATCTATGTGGGAAATATTGTTGATGGACGTACAAGTCAAAGGGAACACTTTATATGAAATGTCGTTTTGGATTCCCACATCCAGGAATTTCAAAATGTAGAGTCAACAGTTTCATGTCAGCAGTAAGACATACTATAACTTAGAAATCTCTGAAGAATACTTATGACATAAAAAGAAGTGAATATTCAAATTACATTAATGACTACAATCCAGTGATTTTGACAATGTGGAATGCAAGTATGGATATCCAATATGTTGCATATCATTTGATTGCTGTTGCTCGCTATGTTACATCATTTATAACTAAATCTGAAAAGACAGAGTTGAAAGAAATGTGGGAAGAAATTTCACAAGAGAAGACTCTTAGTCACAAATTGTACAGCTTTAGTTTGAAGAACCTTTTCCAGCGAGAGATTGGGATCTACGAATGTTCGGATTGGTTGAACTCTGCAAGTTTATATCCAAAGTCAAGAGGAATCATTTGGGTAAGTCTAGGTCTTGCTGCAACACAAAATCGAGTATTGAAATCTGTACAAGAAATAGAATACTTAGCTTTGAATGAGCTGGAAACTACAGATATTGTTAAAATATGTTGGATAGGTACTATCCCAAAAGGAGTCCACATCTGGAAAACATATGTCTATATGAAGTACTGCAACATTACAGCTTTAAGAGAAATGTTACAGAAAATATAAATGACAAAAAATATGCAGTTATTGGATGTGATGGATGTTTGGTAAAACATGCCAAAGGAAATCTTATTAATCACAGGAAACTCAGTTGTGATTTTTCTACTTAGTACTTATGCAACTGTTAAAGCCTTGGCGTAGTGAAATGGAATTACTTGGAGATTTTTACTGCTATGAAGATTCTGTTAATGCATGTAAAGATAGCATTGAATGCACAGTTTTCCCACAATATTTACAAATGTTGAATGAAGAGATTGAACAAGAAACTAGTATTGCAGCTGAAATCGCTAGAGTTAGTTCTCAAGATAGTCAAAGTCCTGCTCCACTTAGTGAAGATCTACTAGGACAACCAATTCTTGAAAATAAAGCAGCAATTGCTATGAATGAAGTAGAAATGGCAATGTAACAAGCACAATAGGATATTTTTGATTTGGGAAACTTGGAAGAACAATTAAATATTGAACAGAATTAAATATATCAGCAAGTTACACAACAGACACAGCATGGTTTACTGCCTGAAAAAAAAGAATGCCAATATACATCATTTAAACATATTTGAATGTATATCAGTGGACAAGCTGGAACAGGAAAAAGTTTCTTAATTAAAGTTTTGACCAGTTATCTACATAAAACCACTCAATCACATTTAACTTGTGTTGTAACCGCTCCAACTGGGTTAGCAGCACATAACATTAAAGGGATTACAATACATCGGTTACTCATGCTACCAGTTCAACATGAAAATAAGTTGGAATATCACATGCTATCTGGAGAAGCTTGTTATGAAGTTTCAAGAGTACTAAAGAAAATGAAAACTTCTGATTATTGATGAGGTGAGCATTGTCTCAAACTTAATGCTTGCCTTTGTACATTTAAGAATGCAGCAGATTTTTAAAACAGATTATGATGTTTTATTTTGAGGAAAACATGTAATTGTATTTGGCGATCTATTACAACTTACTCCTGTGAAAGGACAACCAGTTTTTAAAACACTTGTCCATGAAGATACTAAGAAATCTTTGGGAAGTATTGGAAATGTGGACATTTGATCTCTTTTTGAAAATAAAGAACTTATTAGGAATATGCGACAAGCAAGTGATGAACATTATGGGAACATTCTTCAAGATATTAAAATTGGTGCTTTACAAAGTCGACTACTAACAAACTTGTTTCCAAATGAAAATATTGCACCTGAAAAAATGTACAAAAAAATTGAAGAAAATAAATCTGTCTAATGCCAACACTGCAAGAGTTTTCTACATTCAATCAAGAACTTTTGAAACTGGAGAAACAACCAATAGTGAAAATGGAAGCAATTGATAAAATGGAACATAAAGGAGTTACTATTCTTCTCTCAGAGAAATTACAGTCAAAATTGGATGCTTTGGAAAAGTCGGTGTCTAAGACTGCAGGTTCAAAAAAGACTTTACATATGTGTAAACTGTCGGGTAATATTACGTCGTAATTTTGATGTTGAGAAAGGTTTAGTGAATGGAGCAATGGGAAAAGTTGTTGATTATGTGAATTTTCAGAACAAAAATGGAATTACATTTTTGATGAATAAATTTGGTTAGATTGAAGAGGTAAAACAGATTGGACGTTGTGCTTTTTGTTTTTTGCTTGTAAAAGATGTATATGTTCATAGAAAACAGTTTCCCCTTTTTTTTTAGCATATGCAGTGACCATTCATAAATCTCAAGGTTTAAGTGTAGACAGTGCTTTGGTAAATATTGGAAGTACAGTGTTTAAAGAGGGCATGGCATATTTTGCATTGTCTTGACTAAGAACATTATCTGGATTGTATTTGATTGATTTTGATGAGAAAAAGGTTAGTGCAGATGCAAATTGTGTAAGAGAGTATACTCGGTTAAGAAGACTGTATACTCCTAACTTAGGGGAATATCCCATATATGAAAATCATGTAGTATGTCCAAAATGAAAATATGACAAACATTCTAGTGAGGTTGGAAAAAAGAAAACAATTCAAGAGAATGACGAGGCTACAAAGAAAAGAAAAATGGACACTGTTGATAGTCTTGTAGGATACCAGTTAGAAAATAGTTTGGGGATCAACTGCTATGCACATGTAATTGTGAACTGTGTGTTTTATCTAGAAGATCTTCATCATGAAATTAAGGAAATTCAAGAAAAAAGATTCTGCTCTTTATTACATTATATTTTAGAAAAGTTGGAACTGATGGAAATAAATCTATAGTGTTTCTGACATACAACATCTTTTGGATATATGTTTTGGTTCTTCATAATTTATACTTAATGTATAACAAGATGCAAAAGGATTTCTTATGTTTATGCTTGCAGTATTGGAAGATGAAGGAATAGAAATAGAAAATTTGTTTGGAGTAAGTTACAGATGGGATCATAAATGTGAACACTGTTCATTTTGTTCTAACACTCAAATAGACACTGAACAAATCATATATTTGACAATACCAGATTGCAAATCAGTGTCTTTTAAGAAATTAGTAAAAACAGCCAATCAAGATGTGAAATGTTCTCATTGTAAATCAGAAATGTTGTCAACATTATTCATGTAAAGATTTGGACAATGCCATTTTAATGCAACAACGTTGTAGAGCAGATGGAAGAAAATTGGAAACCAAAATTAAAAATGTTGTGGCAAGTTCACTATCAATTTCAGGAAGAACGTTTAAAGCAGTGGCTATTATTTTTAATGATTGACCTACTACAACATCTGCATACTATACTGTTTATTTAACCCCTTCAGCGCGGCGCGGATTACCGCGCCGTGCTGAAGGTTCCGTGTGCGGGCGGGACCGTAACGGAGCGGTTCCGTCATGCGCACAGCGCGACCGACGCGCATGACGGAACCGCTCCGTCACACGCATCGAAGGGGTTAAAGTGCAATTAAGGATGGACACATTGCAATGATGCCCATTTGGAATTCAAATGTCAATTGCCTTACGAATTACCAAATTCTTATCTGATATTTTTGATGTCAAAGTTTTGAAAACATCATTCGGCCTATTGGGAAGATGTGAATACAACTCAATAAGTTTATTTTGGATATTTTGAATGCAAATAGATTTAAAAACATTATTCGGCCTATTGGAAAAATGTGAAGAAATACTGTTTGGATTATAGTTTGTGTTAATTCTTATTGCGTTTGCAAAATTGTCCTTGAAATGAGTAGTTTTTATATTTGATCTTCGTATCATACGCAATATAAATGAGAGTGTATATTTAAGAAAAGGTATTTCAGAGAAGAATATCATTTAATGCAGTTGAAGAATATAATTTAGAAACTGCCGATAGGTATACAGATAGTTGAACTTGTTGTAAATATTTTCAACACAGATTTGGTTTTTTTGCAATCTAACTGATTGTATTTTTTTCCCGCTGTTATATGATGATCAACATTGAAATCACTGTGTATGGTGAAATTCAATAGAATCTGAAAACAGCAAAAGAGGGAAGCTGAATATATTATGAAATTCTAAAATTATGTTGTGTTCCTATCTTTTTCAGATAGTAATCCTAAAGTTTGAAAATATTTTAAATTTAGTTTAAAACGAAACAACTGTAAACTAGTTTCAATGAGTTTGATATCTACTTCAATAAAGAAGGTAAGATGAAATAATATAATAAGAATAATATTATGAATTAATGTTTACAGTCACTTTTGTTGCAGTCATTCCTTTTTACAAACTCTGCCAACTCACTCCTCCAATCACCACAGCACTACCCACGCACTCCTTCAATCACTGAAGCATAACCTATGTACTTACAAAATCAGCCAGGCATTAGCAATCCACACCTTTAATCACGCTGGCAGTACCCATACACTCCTGTAATCACTCAGACATTATTCCTACAGGCTTACAATCACCCATACATTACCTCTGCACTCATGAAATCACCCAGTCATTACCCATGCACTTACATAATCATCCAAGCAATACCCATGCACTCATCCAATCACCCACGCTTCACTCATCCACTCATGCAATAAGCCAAGCACTACCCACGCACTGCTCCAATCACCCATGCACTACCCATGCACTCCTCTAATCCCCCCAACACTAATCATTCACTCCTTCAATTACCCAGCCATTAGCCATGCACTCCTCCAATTATCATGTCACTATGCATGGACTTATAAAATCACCATGCACTATCGTTGCACTCCTCCAATAACCCAGGCACTACTCATCCACTCATGCAATAACCCGGGGACTAACCATGCACTGCTCCAACATGAATGCACTACCCATGCACTCTTCTAATCACCCAGACACTACACATGCACTCATGCAATCATCCAGGCATTACCCATAAACTAATGCAATCAGTCAGGCATTACCCATACACTCTTCCAATCACCCAGACATTACCTATGTACTTACAAAATCACCCATTAAATACCCAGGCACTTACAAAATCACCCAGGTACTACCTGTGCACTCCTCTTATCACGCAGGCACTACTCATCCACTCATGCAATTACCCAGACAATAACCATGCACTGCTCCAATCACCCATTCACTCTTCTAATCACCCAGACACTACTGATTCACTCCTTCAATTACCCAGCCAGTATCCATGCACTCCTCCAATCACCCAGTCACTACCGATGCCCTTATGAAATCACCATGCACTATCCTTGCACTCCTTCAATCACCCAGGCACAAATAATTCACTCATGCAATAACCCAGACAATACTCAAGCACTGCTCCAATCACCCATGCACTACCCATGCACTCTTCTAATCACCCAGACACTACTCATTCACTCCTTAAATTATCCAGCCAGTATCCATGCACTCCTCTAATTACCCAGTCACTACCCATGCACTTATGAAGTCACCATGCACTATCCTTGCACTCCTACAATCACCCAGGCACAACTAATCCACTCATGCAATTACTCAGGCACTAACCATGCACTGCTTTAATCACCATTGCACTACCCTTGCACTCCTCCAATCACCGAGACACTACACATGCACTCATGCAATCATCCAGGCATTACTGATAAACTCATGCAATCACTCAGGTATTACCCATACACTCTTCCTATTACCCATACATTAATTCTGCACTCATGTAATCACCCAGGCATTACCTACACTTAAAAAATCACCCATTCAATACCCATGCACTTACAAAATCACCCAGGCACTACCCATGCACTCCTCCAATCACCCAGGAACTACTCATCCACTCATGCAATCATCCAGGCATTACCCATAAACTAATGCAATCAGTCAGGCATTACCCATGCACTCTTCCAATAACCTATACATTACCTCTGCATTCATGCACTCACCCAGGCATTAACCAAGCACTTACAAAATCACCAAAGAAATACCCATGCACTTACACAATCACCCGGGCACTATCAATGTATTCATCCAATCACCCACGCACTACTCATCCACTCATGTAATAACCCAGGCACAACCCATGCACTGCTCCAATCACACATGCACTACCCATGCACTCCTCTAATCACCCAGACACTACTCGTTCACTCCTATAATTACCCAGCCAGTAGCCATGCACTCCTCCAATCACCCAGTCACTACCCATGCACTTATAAAATCACCATGCACTATTGTTGCACTCTTCCAATCACCCAGGCAACATTAATCCACTCAAGCAATAACCTAGGCACTAACCATGCACTGCTCCAATCACCCATGCACTACCCATGCACTCTTCTAATCACCCAAACACTACACATGCACTCATGTAATCATTCAGTCATTACCCATAAACTAATGCAATCAGTCAGGCATTACCATACACTCTTCCAATCACCCATTCATTACCTATGCACTTACAAAATCACCTATTCAATACCCACGCACTTACAAAATCACCCATGCACTACCCATGCACTCCTCTAATCACCCAGATACTACTCATTCACTCCTTCGATTACCCAGCCAGTAGCCATGTACTCCTTCAATCACCCAGTCACTACCCATGCACTTATAAAATCACCATGTACTATCCTTGCACTCCTCCAATCACCCAGGCACTACCCATGCACTCATGCAATCACCAAGGCATTACCCATGTACCTACAAAATCACCCAAATAATACCCATGCTCTTACAAAATCACCCAGGCATTACAAATGCACTCCTCCAATCACTCATCCACTGATACAATAACCCAGGCACTACCCAAGCACTTATAAAATCTCCACACACTACCGTTGCACTCCTACAATCACCTAGGCACCACTTACGCACTCATGCATTCACCCAGGCATTACCCATATACTAATGCAATCAGTCAGGCATTACCCATGCACTCTTCCAATCACCCATACATTACCTCTGCACTCATGCAATCACCCAGGCATTAACCAAGCACTTACCAAATCACCTAAGCAATACCCATGCACTTAGAATATCACCCAGGCATTACCAATGCACTCATCCAATTACCCATGCACTACTCAGCCACTCATGCAATAACCCAGGCACTACTCATGCGCTGCTCCAATCACCTATGCACTATCCTTGTAGTCTTCCAGTCATAGTCATAGTCATATTTCGCTTTATTCAGTGTCATGACAAAAAACATCTGTAAAAGCAGTTACACAAATTTAAACATCTCTCCATACATTTCATTTCAAAGATTAAGAGCATTGACGAATCCATTTAAAACCGCCACTTCAAATTTTAAAAAAATCTGCCTGTAATATATTCCATGTGTTAAATATGCAAATATGGTCCATGATCTTTATGTGTGCAAATATACACAGTTTATCAGTCCTCCAATCATCCAGGCACTACCCATGCACCCATGTATTCACCCCGATATTATCTATGCACTTCATCATACTACACATACAAATTTGTCTTTTTTTAACCAAGTAGGCGGTTCTAAGAAGAACCATGTTTTTCTTCCTTTTGTTTTATATATTTTTTTTGTTTTTCTAACTCTTTGTTGAATTTTTGGGGTTTTAAAAATAAAAGAACAAACAACAGAATAAAGTGACAAAACTGTTGTCTAAATTTTTGCAATTTAAAAATCATTGCAAAAAAAATATTAAGGGTGGTGGGTTCTTGCAGCAATGGCGTTGATGGACTGTTATAACAGAGAACTTTCTTGCATTTCAGTCAACTTTGCTCCAGACCAGCAAATTCTGGCCTGATATCAGGTCCTCTACTTGAAGATGTAGAACCAGTTAGAGTTCTAGGTCCTGGTTGTTGGTCAACTTGCTGGGCTTGTTCTTCCAGCTCTCGTCTTCGTTGCTCACGAGGATGTATTGTTTGAAGGTGCTTCAGCATAGAGGAAGTACCACGCGAGTATTTTTTCTCAGAGCCCCGAGATACTAGATGTTTGCAGATACTGCAGGTCACCTTTCTCGTATTGACCTTCTTTTCTCCTTCCGCAAAAGTGAAGAAGGCCCACACGACACTCTCCTTTCTTCTTCTTGTTGGTTCCTACAACTCATCTTCTTTACCATGGATGTCAACAGGTGCATTAGAAGATGCAATTTTTGTTGTTTTTCACACAAAAAACACCAAAAAGAGAGCAAGAGCAGTAAACACAAAAGATGTATCTCCTGACAATGTTCTTGAAGAAATGAGAAATTTGGGTGGGGTTCTGTAACTTCTATATTCAAAAGCTTCTTAACCAATGACATTCTTTCTTCTAAAGTCACATGGATTCTAGTGCTCCCATCGCAAGTCTGTAAAAATATATTTAACAATAATGTATCTTGTTTCCAGTTACAAATATATATATTTTTTATAAATAAATTAAGTAATCTCTTGCTATAATATAAATATTAAACTTATATACATATAGATTTAAAACTTAAAAATTTGAGATGGATTGGCCACCTCTGGAACTACGTACGTAACGTTATGTAGGGTCGATATTCACGCAGCTGTCACTTAATGAGCGCACATCCTACACAACTTTACAAATATACCGGCTTGGATTCACACACGTACCAAGACAGGTACACAATCGGTATGTGAATCCACTTTTTTTATAAAAAAAATTAAAAATGTATATCAGTCACAAGGTCTTTATTTCGATTTACATCATAAAAGACATGCTATACATATAAAACACAATCCATAATAAAGTATCCTAGTCTAGTCCATAAAATCCATAAATAAATACATACTAAAAACAAAATAAAAAGTTATTAAAAAAAATAAGAACACATTTCATAATATAATGAACAATAATAATGAACAATATGCTAAACCACCTGCAGCATTATGTGTACTACTGAATTATAGACTCAAATTCCGGGTCCGAATTGACCAAGCCCAACTAACAAATTTAGATACCCCAATGACAATATACTTAGTGGTGTCAGATTTTAGGATTCGACTGGCAACCTGTGCTGATCTTGTTCCCAGTGAACGGCATACAGGCTTTAGCCATACACATCTAGGTTGAATGTACATTGGACAACAAAAAAGGAAGTGATCAGCAGTTTCTACCTCCTCCACACAAAAGGGACATTTATCACTGCCACATAGATTCCATGAACTCGTTACCCCACGAAGAGGGAGGGAGCCAACTCTTAACTGATGATACAATTTGCGATCAGATGGCTTTGTTATGATGTCCCAATATTCATCATACATGGGAACATCCTTGATGACAAGGAATAATACTGTCATGGGGCCACCCAGAGCAGCTGCTAATCTCTTTTCCTTAATCTTACACCAATAGATTTCTTTAAAAAGCTTCTTTGAGGGGAAAACAGTAGTAACAGGATCAACCCATAAGGACCCTAACCCCAAATCAATCAGGGAAGCTTTTACTGCTGATAACCAAGGAATCCCCGACGAACCCCGTAGCCCTTTTACTTCCAAGAGGGCCTTGGCATACATAGACAGTTCTGGTGTCGTCCACAGGCGCCGCCAAAATACAAGTGGTCTATACCGTGCCATGTCCTCCACCGGGTTACAGCCTAGGTCATACAATAGGGGAATACGAGGAGTTGATTGCGGTAACCCTATTGCTGACCTAAGGAATTTGTTCTGGGCAACCTTAAGTTTGGACAAATCACTAAAGCCCCATAACTCCGCCCCATACATAATGGCTGGAAGAATTTTGGAACCATAGATTTTAATCAGTGGAGCCAATGGTTTTGTTAGCGAGTTTCTATGTTCCTTCAACAGGGCTCCGCCAAGTTGGGCGTGCTTAAGGGTAAGGACATCTATCTGGGGTTTCCAACTCAAATTTTCACTAAATGTGACT
Organism: Triturus cristatus; assembly: GCF_964204655.1. Classification (NCBI taxonomy): domain Eukaryota; kingdom Metazoa; phylum Chordata; class Amphibia; order Caudata; family Salamandridae; genus Triturus; species Triturus cristatus. The sequence continues at coordinate 1,226,452,793 of NC_140590.1, read as the reverse complement.
CCCAAATAAGTAAAAACAGCTGTCTGGTCAAGGATAACCCCACCCATTTTAACCCTTGATTTAACTGATCTTGGACCACGAAGGACCATAAATTTGGTCTTCCCTACGTTAACTTCCAGCTCATGGTCGCGGCAGAAAAGCTCAAAGCGAGACAGAGCAAGCTGTAACCCCTGTCTCGTCTTAGAAATTAAGAGCGTATCGTCCGCGAACATTAGCAAGGGGACTTTCTTGCCAGCAAGGGAAGGTGCATCAGTGGGGAAGTTAGTAAAGTAGTTCATAACCCCGTTAATAAACAGGGAAAACAGGGTGGGAGCCAAAACACACCCTTGTCTAACCCCTTTAGAAACCTCAAACCTATCCGTCACCTCCCCGGGTTTACCCCATCGATCTTTAGCATACGTATGTTCATGCAATTTAATAAGAAGAGCCACCAGCTCTTTGGGCATGCCCATCCCCAATAAAACACCCCACAACTTAATCCTTGGAACAAGATCAAATGCGGACCTTAGGTCCACAAATGCCGCAAAAAGCATGCCACCACCAAGGATAACCTCTTTCCAATACAGGAGCATAACCCTGAACGCTTGGTCTAGGGTTCCAATATGCGACCGAAAACCCACCTGGAGTGGTGTTAATATATCAAAATCGGCCATCCAGCCCTGTATCCTACCCAAAAGTAGGCGGGCAACAATCTTTTGTAACGCATCTATAAGGCTAATTGGATGATAATTGGCCGGGGCAGATCGATCGCCTTTCTTATAGATTGGCAATATCTCTGCCCCTAACCAAGAATCAGGAACTGAAGCTCCATTAGCAAGAGCATTGGCTAGCATGGTCAAATATGGGACCCATAGGTCTTGCTCATGTTTAAATAGGTCTGCGGTGATACAATTGGGCCCCGGTGCTTTGCCACTCGGGATGGCCTTTAAAATAGACTTCACCTCACAGGGGACAAAACCCAGGGGTTCCTCACACATGAGAGACGGTGTCGCAGCTGTAGTCCTACTCTTAAGTTTGAACTAGTTTTCAAAATACAAAACCCACTGCTGTGGCTCCACGTGGGTGGTAGATACCATATCTTGTGGGTGGTTACCCCACTTAAGGAGATACCAAAATTCAGTCATATTCCGCCCATCGCACGCCTGTAGTAACCCCTTCCAGCGAACCTCATCCCAATTCCTTTTAGCTGATAATTGGGCACGTTTATAAATAGCCCTACAGCTACGAATAACATCTGGTAATCTAGATTTAATGGCAACAAGCAAGACTCTTTGAGCCTGTCTACAACCATTGTCATACCAGGATCGGGATCTCAACTCTTTGTTTTTGGAGTTATGGGGAAAACTCTTAACAAAGAAGGATTTAAGCTCCGAGAATAACCCAATATGAATACCGGGAAATTTTCCATTAATCTCAACCTGGGACTCAGAACAATTGAGTTTGTCTAATGTATTAATAAGCAAAATCCTAATCATGGACATAAAACCCTCATTAATAACTATTATAGGCCAGCGTGCCCTTCTTTCATCATTAGTTAAGAATACTTTTGCCTGAACAGTCGGGGCATCATCCATAACAATATCAATAAAACTGTTATCAAGCATGGACAAAACTAGGGGGTTATGGTCACTTTCTGGTCTACATACAACCACCATATCATCAATCATCGACCACAACTCCACATTAACCAGTATATAATCAATACGGGACCCAGATCTTCCATTGTCAAAGGTCACTACCCCAGATCTATCAGACTTCGATCTACCATTAACAGCCCGCGTACCCTTTTCGAGACACAAGCCCTTAATACACAAAGCCGCTTGGGTCCATTTTTGAAAGGGTATCAGCTCCAACTGAGGTATGCCCCACATAGAGTCTTCAGCATCTGTAAGCTTCCCACCATCCACTCCAAGAGGCTCAAAACAGGTGTTGAAGTCCCCAACAACAACCCTGTTAACTTTTTTAGTTATGGTTCCTGTATATTTATATTGTAGAAAATTACCTTGTCATGAAAGATGTAATATGTGATGTCATCAGCAGTGCATTGTGGGTGCGCGAGTTATAGTTATTAGCTCAACTAACTATAACAGCCACATTTTTCTGGATTTGCACAAGTGAAATGTCCAACTAACTATAACGTCCCTGAAACCTGTGTTTTTTTCAGTGAATTTCTATGGTTTTTTTAATGCTAATTTCTAACTATAACGTCCCTAAAACCTATGGTCTTTTTTAGTGGGAAAAAAATAAATATATATATATACATATATATCTATACACACACACACACACACACATTTCCACGGTAATACATTTAAAATATAAAAAATTATGTAAAATAATTATTTTAATTAATTATGTTACACTATATACTTATATATATATATATATATATATATATATATATATATATATATATATATATATATATATATATATATATATATATATATATATATATATATATATATATATATATATATATATATATATATATACAGTATATAGATATATGTATACTTGTGTAGTTCAGAGAGTGATTTAAATGAATGTCAGACTGAAACCCTCTAGCGTTTCCTGAAACGGGGTTATAACATCAAGGAGTTGAAATTAGCCTTGAATAAGGCAAATTGCAACAGTAGGGAAATTTGCCTCCAGGGTAGTACTGTAAACATAACCCCCGATACGGATGTTCTAACTCAGGACACAGGCCCCCCAGATGAAGTTTGACTAATAACCACCTATAGTCGTCAAGAGAAACAGATCAGGAAAATGATTTACACCAACTGGCCCATAGTTCTGTCAGACATGACTTTGTGCCAGAACCTGCCCAAACTTCCTTCTCTTACATTCAGGTGTGCACTCTCTATGCGGGACGCTCTTGTTAAAAGCAGTCCTGCAGTTAGCTCTTCAGCAACGTGGTTATCATCCAGGACAGGTTTCTTCAAATGCACTTCCCGTCGAGCGTGTAAATTCTGGGTCAATACAACAGAATCCACCACAGCTTTTGACCCCAATCCTGTTAAGATCCAGGGCCAATATACCTGCAGGACTGACTATGCAGTCTACATCCCGGAATGTACCTGCCAATTGAAATATGTTGGGAGCACTAATCTCCAAGTGTACAACAGGATACTCCAGAACTTAAGAGCTGTGGTTAATTCAGACCCAAACTACCCAGTTGCCCGACATTTGAAACTTGTCCACAACAATAATCTGAATGACCTGAGGTATTTTGTGATCGGGTCAGTGACCAAATCAATCCGTGGCAGAAACAGGGAGAAACAACTTCGCCAGCTTGAGTCCCATGTTCATCCTACAATTAGATAGGCTGCCTAATGGATTGAACACGGGGGAGGACCTGCATACCTTCTTATAGGTTGGTAATTTACGGGACTTGTGCGTTCCAGACTGATTTTAACCTTTTCAAATCCCGTTCATTTCATGTACTGTTTCTGTTTTGATATACTTTGTATTCACGTATAAATGTATATTTTGTGTCTTGCACTCAGTCATATGTTTATAGTGCACTTGCACTTGACATATCTATGAATTGGGCGTACCGTTGGCCTCACAACTTTCAATTTACATCTTCGCACATTCTTGTTGTTTGCACAATTTTGCACTTGCACTTTACTTTAAGCACTTTTTATAGGGAGTGTGCAATAGAGGTACAACAGTAGTTGACAAACTTTGTGGCAATATAATATGAGTAATATTATTAGATATAACTGTTTTTAATTTAGAGAATGAGGCGCATTTTATCACTATGGTCGGATTTTTAATACTTTTGTATTTATGGACTTGTTATCTTGTGGTTTACAGTTCTACTCTAATTTTTAAACTCATGAATTCACACATGTGGTTACTTTTAAATCATTGTATTTATCATATGTAAGTCAAAGATTGTTTTGCCGTCAAGTCTTTTATACATTTCTATTGCCTAGAGGTGTGGTTGAGAATTATCTACTGAGGATGTGGTCACTATTTAAGGGTTGTAATTGGTCCAGCGCATCATGTGATCAAGACCGTGGAAACGCGGTCAAAATACGTCATGCTGGGCACTTGCTTTTTATCGAATGGATGCTTTTGATTTTTTTACTTTCTGCAAATACAGCACTGCAATTTCACAAACCTATAGTATATAGATATATGTACTTGTGTGTTTACAGAGGTATTTATTTATGTATAATATTAAATATTAGTGGAGTTTATTTGCTTTACAATATATTAAATGTACATTAAAATATTTAACATTTACTTCTTTAAACTCAATTTATAATAAGAAAATAAATATTTTTGTATACTTTTGGATAATATTATTGTCAATTACATTTTTCCAAATATTTTGGTACTTACTATTATAAGTATAGGAGCACGATATTGCGGTAAACAATATTTTTGACACAATATTTTTGTCAATGATATTTGTTTTCACAATATTGTTTCAGTGATCCAAGCTCCCATGTGTCTAGCTTTCTACTGTTAACATTATGCAAAATACAGTCCCAGATGTCCTCGTTTTATAATGTTCTCTTGCCCCTTTCTTTTACCGCTCTTCAAATATTGGTTAGCCAGACAGAACATCTAAGCTGCAATGCCTTACTAAAATCTCACCGTTGGTGCTTATTTGTTGTAGACTTTGTAAAATGCTCTATGGTGGTTCGATGAGTTGTTAGCGCACAACTTATTATTCACAGAATACCTGTCGATTTATGCTGCCATAGGACTCTACCATACACTGTGTTCTGGCTAATAATAAAATTTCTCATCACATAAGTGTTTTATTTACTGCAATAAATTCACAGCCTATAACGTAGGTAATATCCAACGGTATATGTAGTGCATGGAGAAGGGGAGAATTATAGTTAATGGAGAGTGGCAAGTGAGGTGACAAGACTGTGCACAGAAGTGCCCGAGTTATTTATTTGAAAGGTGGTGCATAAGTATAAATGAGTGACTTAAAGTAATATGGAAGTGGTCCGTAAATGATAATTTCAACAGTGAAGTCTAAGTAATGAATTTGTTATGGTTATGCAGTGTAAGATGTATTTGGGAAAAATACATTAAAAATAAGTGTGTAAGTGGTTCATAAATATTAAAATGAAGAGATAACTATCACTGTAGAATTTCTATTGTTTGTGGAGCTTAATTTGAGTTTGTATACCAAACCTAAAGAAAGTTTCCCCAACTATAACTGAGGTCTAACCTTTGTTTATCTGTGAATTCCAATGTTTCTTACAATGTTAGTAACAATTTCATAATATTCGTCCACTTTAATGGAGTAGAGTGAGTTGGGTGTGGTATAAAATCGCAGTGACTAGTGTTGTAAAGTTTGCTCTGGTAAGGTATATTGTGGTATAGTGAAGTGGAGTAAAGTTGAATGAGATATACTGGAGTACTGCATAGTGGAATGCCATACAGCGGAGTGGCAAAGAGAAGAGAAGCATACAGTGGATTAACGTGTAGGGAATTTGTATATAATAGAGTGATGTTTATCAGAGTGGCATAGAGTGTAGTTGTGTATTGTGCACTGGTATGCAGTAGGATGCATGAATTGAGTGTGGTAAAGTGGATTGACGTCCTGTAAATATTGTACAGCGCATTTGCATATCTTGCAGTGGTGTAGAGTGTAGTGCTATACATTGGAGTGTTGTATAGTTCAGAGGCCTATATTGGAATATCATGTACTGAAATAGCGTACAGTACAGAGGAGTGGCGTAAACTGAAATAAAGTACACTGAAGTACTATAGAGTGGAGTGGGTCAAAGTTTAGTGGTGTACAGTGGGCTTACGTAAAGCAGAGTGTGGTACAGTGTAATGTTGTAAAGTCAAATAGCGTGCAATAGAGTGGCGAATATGGGAGTGCCGTATAGAGCAGTGATGCAGAGCGGTATACTGTAAACTACTGTGGGGTGGGGTAGAGTGTAATACAGTACAGTGCAATACTGTATAGTGGATTAGCATGAACTACAGTGAGATAGAGTGAAGAACTGAAGAATTTAGTAGTGTGTTATGTAATAACATTGAGTTTAGTGGCGTTAACTATTTGGATTTAGAGTGGAGTACTATATAGTGGAGTACCATACAGTACAGTGCCGCCCAACTCAAGCTGGTTAATTATACAAGCAAAAGGAACAAATGATGGACGGAATGCTGAACAATGCAAACATTCATCCCAGTCATAAAGATCTTGGTTTAATCCATCGTTCTTTTGCTCAACACCCCACCCCAGTTTGGACCCAGCCATATGCAAATCAGTCTTGACCCTGCCCTTCATGGAAACAGTCCAGCACGAGCTGCCAAGCCAGGTCCTCCCTGGACCAGAAACAAGTATCTTGGGACCAGTTTAGGGGCCTCACCACATATCTGCCAGGCTAGCTTGAATTTAGTGGTGTAGTGAGCACGGGACCCACGTCTGGGCATACCCTTCCCACTTAGGGCAACAAAAGCAAAAGAAACAAATGATGGATCGATTGATGAGCAATCCAAACATTCACCCCCAGTCACAAAGATCTGGCTTTAATCCATTGCTCTTTTGCTCACTATGCCACCCTGGTTTGTCCCCAGGTTAATTATGCAAGTGTATAGTGTAGTCGTTTACCATGAAGTGTGTTCTAGTAGAGTGGTGCAGAATGTACTCTTGTAAAGTGAAAATGCATCCAGTAAATTGTGGTACAGTGCAGTGGCATATACTGCATTCCAGTACAATGGAATGACGTAGAGCATAGTAACAGAGACTGGAATAGTATACACTGTAGATCAGAATCCATGTTATCATTGAGTAACAAAAAAAAATCTATCAAATGGTCTAAACTCAACTCCAATCCAGATACTCTGGCACAAATCTATTGAGTATTTAATCAACATCTAGGCCCCTATGTCAAAGAGCCCCAGAGAGAAAATGTCTTTCCAGAATTGCACCTTGGTCTTTTTAATACCCTGAAAAACGATTGCACAACTGTCACAAGACCTAGGCACATCCAGCTAACTAATATTTTCTAATGGTATAATGGCAATTGCTGTAGAGCTAAGACAGAACTTAATTCAGATTTAATACAGGTTAAAACGCAACTAATTAGAACATCACGTTATAGAGAGTTTGTTACAACCACCAAGCAGAAATCAATAGATGCCAACTGGGTTGAGCTAGTGGCAGCAACAAAGCTAAGAGATTTTAAATCATTTTGGCATATTTTAGCTCATGGCCACTCAAGAAGTTCATCTCATTTGAACCTCCATATTCTTGCTCAAATGTGGATTGATCCCTTCTCCACACTATGTAGAACCCATTAATTTGACTCTGAGAGACATCACTTTATAAATGGTAACTTATCAGTGTCTACACTAGCATGTTATCCGGCCATAAGGCCGGAAGATAAGCCCCCATTTTTTTCCAATTTTGACAAGTGTATGCTTGAAACTTGGAAATACTCTTGGTCCGGATAAGATTCCGGGAGATCACCATCGTTCAGAACCACTATTTTGGGCCCAATATATTAACAAACTCTCTAACAAGATAGCCAAAGGTGGTAGCATTCCAGACTCCTAGTGAGGAGCCAAAGTAATTCCCATCTTTAAAAAGGGAGATAAAAAGCATTCCAGAGACCTATTGGCTTATAAGACGTATAGATAACCTCCCGAAGGTGTTCAGTCATCAGGTTTTGAATAAAATAGAAGACTGGATTTACAATGCTAATATAACAATATGCTACAAGCTGGATTCAGATCAAAAATTATTGACCAGATATTTCACTTAACTCTAATCCAATGGGAACATCTCCGGTTGTCAAAAGACCATTTATATGTGGCTTTTGCTGACCTCAAGATGGCCTTCGATTTGATTATCAGAGTTCTACTATGGCATTCACTCGGACAAATGGGAATGAGCCAGGACTTATTAAACACCATTGTCAGATTGCAAAAGGCAAATTATGCCCATCTGAGATGGAGTCCAAGTGAGTCACTAACTGACCACATTAAAATAGAGAGAGACACCCATCAAGGGTGCGTTTTGGCCCGCACTCTATTTTCATTATATAATGTAATAAGTTCTTTATCTGAATGCACTCACAATTCCACAAAACGAAATGAATGCTCAATTACAGCACTCCTATTTTCTGATGATATCATCTTAATGTCAAGTACCCCTACGGTGCTGCAAAATCTATTAGAACATTTTTCAGACTATTGTATTATCAAGGGGTTAGAAGCGACTCCGACAAAAACTAAATGTATGACTTATAACCCCCATAAATCACACTGTGGCAAATTTAGAATGAAGGGCTCTATGCTCCAGAGGGTGGATGGTTTTGACTATTTTAAAATCAGAGTTCATAACACAAAAACCTATTTGTCCTAGCTGTCTGATAAAAATGTTTTTGTTGCACAGAGCATTTGCAGTTGGATAGATGTACAAAAGAATACCCCTACAAGTGTTTCACCACCAATAGAAATTTACTGAGCTAAAGTACAAAATGCATGTCTGTATGGTGCTGAAATCTGGGGCAATGTCAAAACCAGGGATCTAGCAGTCATGGAGAACTATTTTATTCAATCCTTATTTAACTTACCTCAAATCAAGCCTTTAATTCCCTTTTTCTAAGATATTGGTTTTAAACAGATAAGCAAAGAAGCATCCTTAAGACCATTATTGTTCTGGATCAGAATTTGGCCTACTCCAGAGTTTGATTCTTACAAAAATGCCATAAAGAAGATTCTAGGTAATTATTAGAAATTGAGTCTCAAGTTGGCAGACCTGTGCACCGTGTCTAAGAAGGGACCACAGTCCTATTCAGGGTAAGTCCTTACACAACCTAAATTGTCCTGTGCTCACCCTCTGGTAGCCTGGCACAGAGCAGTCAGGTCTAACTTGAAAGGCACTGTGGTAAAGTACTTGTGCAATAAATCATACAACAACACAGTAAACAAACCACAAAAAAGACTCCACAGCAAGTAAGAAAAAATAGCTTATTATATTCTGAGCAAAACAAGTCCAAAACAATTACAATCAATCAGGTAGAAGTTAAGATATTGAAATAAATGCAATAATGCGCTTAGAAGCAAGTAGTGCTAAAAGGTTAATTTAGGTCACGCTGGACCGGGGCAAATATCAAGTTTGGGCTGACTTCGATGGAGCCCAGGCTGGCTACGAGACCCAAGCAGGCCCTGGAGAACAAAGTACTTCTCCTGGTCGGAATAACAAGATGCATGGTGAGATGGGTTGATCTGTCCCATCCAGTGAAGGTGATGTGTTGAGTTTGAAGAGAAGTGCTGGAGCCACAACGCGCCGATGCCGAAGTGTGGTACGTTGGTTTTCTCCACGCAGTAAAGAAATGCGTCAATCTCCGAAGACTGCTGTGGCAGCGAACACAGCTCCCATGCGTCGGGTTCTCGAGGAACTGCTTTGATGCTGAAAGCAATACGATGATTCTGCTCCTGCAACCAGTCGATGCACTGGTTCTGCTGCATACAGTCAGGAGAAGTAGGAGCAGGGGTAGAGATTTTGATCTCCCTGAGTCTCAAGAAAACGGAGGAAAGCCAACAAGCCCTTGGAGCACACTTGAGGCAGAATCACAGTCCAGCTCTCCTTTAGCAGAGTCAGAGAGCAGCAAGCAGCAGGGCAACAAGCAGGCCTTCAAGATCTTCATTCCAGCTGAGTTCTTTGAGCTGCCTTCTTTTGACAGAGTCCAGTTGTAGATCCAGAAGTGTCTGATATGTGTGGGTCAGGGACACAGTACTTATACCCTAAAGAACCTTTGAAGTAGAGGTGGGATCAAATGCTTGCGTTCCAAAGTGCACACAGATCCCTTTCAACCCAGTCTTGTCTGCCAAGATAACCCTGGGGCGTAAATCAGAGCTTTGTGTATGGACAGGACACCACCTTTTGAAGTGTAAGTGTCCACCCCTCCCATTCCTCCCTGCCCAGGAAGACTCAGCAGAATGCAGAGGAGTTCCCAGAATGAAGATGAGCCTCACCTTCTTGTGTTTGTGACTGTCTAGAGGAAATGCACAGATTGTAGATTTCACCCAACCCAGACGTGTATTGGCGACAGGCTGTAAGGCACAAAAGAGATAAGAGCAGAGAAATGCCCACTTTCTAAAAGCGACATTTCTAAAACAGTTATGTTAAACCCAACTTCATCAGTAAGGAGGCTTTATCAAGACCAATCCAAACATATGAAACATGATACAGCTACTCGGCTCTGATCAGGAATTATATCTTAAAAGTGTATTAAGGAATTCCCAATGCTAGCCTATGAGAGGAGTAGGCCTCACAGTAGTGAAAAATGAAATAGGCTGTTTGGGACATGAAAAACATAAAAGTGTATGTCCTACTTTTTACTTACATAGCACCCTGTCATTTGCATTTCCAAGAGCCTACCTTAGAGGTGACTTATATGTAATAAAAGGAGAGTTTAAGGCTTGGCAAGTAGTTTTAAATGCCGAGTTGAAGAGGCAGTGAACTGCACACACATGCCCTGCAATGGCAGGCCTGAGACAGGTTTGAAAGGCTACTTGTGTGGAAGGCACAATCAGTGATGCCGAGCCACTAGTAGCATTTACTTTACAGGCCCTGGGTATATAGTATACCACTTTACAAAGGACTTCCAAGTAAATGAAATATCTAAAAAAGGTGTATACCAATCATAACATGCTTAGGAAAGAGAGCACAGGCACTTTAGCACTGGTCAGCAGTAGTAAAGTGTACAGTGTCCTAAAGCCAGCAAAATCGAGGTCAGAAAAGTAGAGGGAAGCAGGCAAAACATTGGGGGAAGACTACCATAAGGCAGCAGGTCCATCAGTATGGATAGAGAAAATCTCATCCCATGTCTTGAAGGCAATCTTGAAGCCTTTGGAGTGTCCCCTATGTGGAGTGATCCATCCTCAATCAAGGGCAGCCATAAGGCAGTTGTTAAAGCTGCATTCTATCTTTATCTTGAAGAACAGAATATATGAGAGTCACCCTTACAGTCTAACGGCAGATTTCTGATGTTTAAAGAGTGCCACTTGCTTTCAATATTATATGGATGCCATTACTCCAACCCCCTACAAGAACACTTTACATAAAGCTTAGGTTAGGTACTTTACAGGCAGGTCTGTTCCCAAACAAAAGGAAGGAATCTTCAGATGTGCAGGTATTCTGTCCTTTATGTAAAACCCCTCCTGAAGATAAAAACCATGTATTGATCTTCAGTCCTCTATACAAGAGAGCCTGAAACACCTGGTTAATATCTCTCTGTATTCAGTTAGGCATTAGACATTATCATGTAGCCCCCAGGATTCTACAGACAAAACTGATCCACGTATTGCATTTTCAATTCCGCGAAACTTATACATAATCTGGATCAAACAAAAGATCTGGGTTACCTTCCATGGATCTCTTTCTGTTTTCTTGTTTTCAGACTTTAGTGTAAGTTTGTGGTAAGAATTTTTTCTTTCTATTTTCAGAAGGGTGATTATAAATGTTTGTCCAATACCTGCATTGAACCTGTTTGTATGCTGTAAAGTCCATGGTTATATATGCACTTCTATACTTTGTCAACAGTGCTTGACTTTTTTTAAACTGTTGCACATTTTGCAGTCCTGGATTTTAGCCACTGCATGTACTGATAACTTGGTTTTAAGAGAATTGTATGCTCTTGTGCGGTTTATAAGTGAAACCAAATGTGCTGTTATTTTATAACTTGCGTTTTGTATATTGCTGCTACTGTTTTAAGGGGTTCACCCTGAAATAAACAAACTGACTAGTGACTAGTGTACACTCCAGTCTTGTAGCGCCAAGTGGGCCATACTGGAATAGCATGAAGTGGAACAGCGTATATTGGAGTAGGGTAAAGTGGAATGGTGTTGAGTTGCAAGCACTACAGTTTTGGGGCATCCGTTAAAGTGGCGTACATTAAAGTGTAATAGAATACAGTGGCGAACAGTATAATAGTCTAGAGTATAGTGGTGTTTATTGCAATGATGCGCAGTCCAGTTGGGTTGATTAGAGTGGAGTAATGTACAGTGGATTAATGTACAATGTAGTGGCGTATATTGTAGTGTTATAAAGTGAGTGAGAAGATGTGTGGGTGCTTGTCTGGATATGTGAATGGGTATTTAAGTGATTATGTGGGTGTGTGAGTGAGTGTGTGAGTGCTTGTATGAGTGAATGGCTGTATTG